>NC_073249.2:226627500-227227500 GCF_029289425.2 Pan paniscus | reverse complement strand
CCGCAGTGCCAGCTGCCCAGGGCTGGCGGCTGAGCGGGCGACTCCTCCAGCCCTCGCCACCCTGTCCTGTCTGAGCACTGCCCATGCCCTCCCAGCCCACCTCACAAAGGCTGGTCCTAGAGCCTCCCTGAAGCCCCCAGGAGGGACTCCTGGCTGAGGGCCGGCCAGGCCGCCCGGGGCCTATCCCTCCCTGCTAGGAGCCAGGAGCAGAGAAAGGGAGTGTTGTCTGCCCCTGCCGGGGCCTGGCACAGGGACAGGGCAGGGGGCCAGGGTCAGAGTGAGTCTGGCGCCTTCCCAGCCCGGCCCTGCCCAGCTCTGAAGCCCGGGGTCCCGGCGGCCTAGTCGCAGCCCCGCCTGTATTCCGGCGTGTGCACCCTCCCTTCCTCCCTGCCTGGCCAGCTGTCTAGGCTTCAGGACGGCAGTCCTAGGGGAAGCCCAGAGTCCCACGGCACCGGGGACAGCATCAGTGCTGGGGTTGAGGGGCCCGACAGCCCCAGACCAGGCTCCCCTCAGTGTGGGGCAGTCTAGGAGTTGGGGGAGGTTTCTGGGATGCAGGAGGACCTCCCATAGGGCTGGGCCCAGCCCCCTCTCCTGCCCAGGGCTCAGCTCCTGCCCCCAACTCCTCCGCATTCCTGCCACCCTCTCCTGCCCCCTCCTGACTCCAGGTTCTCATCCTGCCCCCTGGTTCCCCCACCCCCACCCCATGAGCCCCTCTCTGGCCCTCCCCCAGGCAGGTCTGGGCTCGAGGCTGCTGCCCCAATCTCCCTCCTGCAGCTGGGAGGGGGTCTGCCGGGTGGGAGGGCGGAGGGCCTACCTCTGTCCCTCCCCACTCACCTCTGTGTCTCCCCACCCAGGGGCTCCTGGTGGGAAGTGGGGCTCCACCTCTGTTTCTCCTGGAGCTGGGAGGGGGGTCTGCCAGGTGAAGGGCCCACCTCTGTCCATCCCAACCCCGGGGCTCCTGGTGGGAAGTCGGGGCTTGGTGCTTCCCGCCTGCGTGAATGGACTTGTCCCGTCTTTGACTTCTCCTGGGCTTGCCCCTGCCTTGGCCTGGGGGGGGGCTTTGCTGGCTGAAACCAAAGGGAGTGAGGTGGTGGCAGGGGTAGGGGAATCGGGCTGGTCAGTTCTGTGGAGATGACCTCTTTGAGAGGGCCGAGCTGAGCTGGGGGAAGGAACTCTTAGCTTTTTCCAGACCCCACCCCACCCCGTCACTCCCCACCCAGAGAACAGCCCTGGCTCCATTGTTCCTGCAGACTAGAGAGGGAAGGTTGTTTTGGAACTGGGCTCGCTCCCGCTTGTCCACACTGGCCGCTCTGGTGGGGCCTCTGTGGGTGGTGGTGGGGATGGCACCTGCTGCAGCCTCCAGGCCAAGGTAGGGGAGAAGGAGGTTAGGGTGAGGACAGGTTCCTGTCCCTGCAAGATCAGGAGAGGGAATCATTAGCCCCACAGCCTGCAGAAGGCGGGATGGGGCTGCTCCAGGGAAGGGGGTGCCCGTGCCTCGGGGCCACAGGTCCGGCCAGAGGTCATTCCAGCCAGGCCCGTGCAGCTTCCTTCCTGAAGGGCTGACTCTGCCCCCATCACCGCAGGAGGGTGGAAAACAACTGCAGAAGCAGACGCCCCACGCCCAGGGCTTTGCTTCCACCTGTGGGACCCAGGTCCGCAGCCCCACCAGCGGCCTGGGTGGGGCAGGAACGGACCCCCTCCCTGCAGTCCTGGTTCTGGCACCCCCCTCCCCACTTGGACTGGGCTCCCCAGGGCCCCCGAAGCCCAGCGGGGCTGGGGCTGCAGACGGAAACACCGTGGTGGCCCGCCCACCTCAGGATGGAACCCCGGGGTCCCAGGAGGTGCCTGCCCCTCAGAGATGAGAAAAAGGAAGTGCAGGGCTGAGATATCACCCCATGGACAGTCGCCCGCTGGAGGAGGAGGCTCTGTACCCCTGCACCTCCTGCCTGCTGGGTGAGCTGCTGGGAGCTGCACTGGGGCTCAGAGCAGTCCTGTGCGCCCCTCAGGCTGTGGCAAGATCGTGGCTGGGATCTAGGGAATGAGGCAGGTCTCTAGCGGAGCCTGCAGCACTGAGGGAAGCCCCCCCGAAGGGGCCTCTCCCCCCAGCACAGATCCTGGGAACTTCTTCTGAGGAAGGCCCCCTGCCAGGGGCAGCTCACAGCAGGACCTGGGAAAGGGAGACGGCCCCTCCCAGCCCCCTCCTCCTGCAGTCCCCCCACGGAGCAGAGGCGTGGGAGAAGGGGCGCGCTGTGTCCTACAGGCAGCCGGCTGTTTCCAGCTGTGTGGCCTGTGTGTGTGCACGTGTTTGTGTGTGTGTGTACACGCATGTGTGTGCACGTGCCTGCAGCCTCAGATGTACCAGTCTGTGCACTTCAGAATTCTGTGTGGAGCCTCCACTAGTGGGCCATGGTTCTTACCACCCTATGTCCCCGGGTTCAGCCCGGGCCAGTGCTGCAGGTGTGGGGCTGGTGGTGGGTGACCCTGGCCTGTCCAGGGGGCCTCGGAGCTGGGCTCTTCCTCTGTCCTTGTGCACGTGTCTCGCCTCAGCTTGCTGTTGGTTTTCCACTCTCCTGCCCCCTGCTCACTGCGTCCAGCACGCTGCCCCGTGTCTGGCAAAGGGCCCAGGACCTTCTGCAGGCGCTGCCTCTGAGATGACCAGTGTGGTTTCTGAAGGTTTGAGATGAAGGCATGCTGGGTCCCTTGGGGCTGCAGTGAGGACAGGAGAGGGTCCTGGGTCACAGTCCCTCACATGCCTGCGGGACCTCAAGACTGACACAGATGCCCACCCCTGCTCAGATGGGGCTCTGTCTGGGGGCAGCAGGGCAGTCTGGGAGTCAGACCAGGCCTGGTCAGTGTGGGAGCGGGGGTCTGTCGCTGGCCTGAGCCTCCCTGCCCCGCCCTTTGGCAGCCACCTTGGCCACCCCCACACTGGGCCCTAGGAGAAGCAAGCCCCTGTGTGTCCGCAGGTGGGAGGCTCCCACGCACCCCCCACTGGAGAAGCACAAGCACAAACACCGGCCCACGGCAGCCCTGGCCCACAGCAGCTGGTGGGGAGGGGCTGTGCCCCCTTCTCTCCCCAGGGGAGGCTGGGGTGTGAGCAGGGCTCACCATGACCTTCACTGATTTCATCATCAGTGCCTTCCCCATTCACACACTCACGGTTGGCACCTCCACGGGGCTTCCCAGGGAAGCCGGGAAGGAGCTGTGCATTGAGGGGTGAAGGCCCGTGCAGAGAACCGTGGGAGAAAGAGGCTGTGGACACGGGGCGGGAGAGAGGGCTGGGGCGCAGTCATCAGCTGCCGTGACCCCACAGCTGGGAGCAAGCTGATTCCTGCCTCGGAGCTGCCGTCTCCCCTGCTGGCCTCTCCTGCTGGCCGTTCTCTCTCCCATGGGGAAACGCCCCCCCCCCCACCCCCGCACCTGGCTGGCGGCACCTGTGGGCACTGACTGCTCCACGCCAGCTGTTTTCCTTGGTTGGGGTTGGGGGCACCGAGCGTTTGGGTGGACCGGAAGTCAGCGTCTGCATTCGAGCCTGTGTGCGGTGCGTGGGCCAAGGGCACCCCCAGCCACGCCACCCTTTCCGAAGGAACCGAGCCCCAGCCCCTCTGGGGCCTGCCAATTGCCAGAGAGCCCCAGTGCTCCACCCACTCCAGGCCCCAACCCCCGCCTTCTGAGGGCAGGATAAGTGCCTGCGGGTGCCCAACCAGAGTGTGCCTGTGTCCACACGGGAACATATGGGTGGGAGGTGAGGGGAACGTGCCTTCCCAGTGTATGGGTGGGGGTTGAGGAACAAAATTAATGTTGCACAAAGATATGGGGGACGCCCAATATCTATGCAGGCAGGTCGGGGGGGATATCAGTGTCTATGCAGGCAGGTGGGGGGGCATCAGTGTCTATGCAGGCAGGTGGGGGGCATCAGTGTCTATGCAGGTGGGGGGATCAGTGTCTATGCAGGCAGGTGGGGGGCATCAGTGTCTATGCAGGCAGGTGGGGGGGCATCAGTGTCTATGCAGGCAGGTGGGGGGCATCAGTGTCTATGCAGGCAGGTGGGGGGGCATCAGTGTCTATGCAGGCAGGTGGGGGGCATCAGTGTCTATGCAGGCAGGTGGGGGGCATCAGTGTCTATGCAGGTGGGGGGATCAGTGTCTATGCAGGCAGGTGGGGGGGATATCTGTCTATGCAGGCAGGTGGGGGGCATCAGTGTCTATGCAGGTGGGGGGATCAGTGTCTATGCAGGCAGGTGGGGGGGATATCAGTGTCTATGCAGGCAGGTGGAGGGCATCAGTGTCTATGCAGGCAGGTGGGGGGGATATCAGTGTCTATGCAGGCAGGTGGGGAGCATCAGTGTCTATGCAGGCAGGTGGGGGGGGGACATCAGTGTCTATGCAGGCAGGTAGGGGGAGGGGGACATCCCGCGTCTATGTGGGCAGGTGGAGGGAGAGAATTGAGGCTGGGGCTGGGGTCGGCAGTGGGGCTGAATGGGGCAGAGTGGGGGTCAAGGAGCAGGGGTGGTGCTGGGCAGGCCAGGAATACCCATTGTGTGGCCGTGTGTGTGTGTGCAGTACATGGTGCTGTGAGATCAGCATGTGTGTGTGCAGTGCATGGTGTTGAGTGTGAAATCGTGTGTGTGTGCAATGCATGGTGCTGAGTGAAATCGTGTGTGTGCAGTGCATGGTGCTGTGAGTGTGAGATCAGCATGTGTGTGTGTGCGCAGTGCATGGTGCTGTGTGAGATCATGTGTGTGTGTGTGCAGTGCATGGTGTTGTGAGATCAGCATGTGTGTGTGTGCAGTGCATGGTGCTGTGTGAGATCAGCATGTGTGTGTGTGCAGTGCATGGTGCTGTGAGATCAGCATGTGTGTGTGTGCAGTGCATGGTGCTGTGAGTGTGAGATTGTGTGTGTGTGCAGTGCATGGTGCTGAGTGTGAGATCAGCATGTGTGTGTGCAGTGCATGGTGCTGTGAGTGTATCAGCATGTGTGTGTGTGCAGTGTATGGTGCTGTGAGTGTATCAGCATGTGTGTGTGTGTGCAGTGCATGGTGCTGAGTGTGAGATCAGCATGTGTGTGTATGTGTGTGCGGTGCATGGTGCTGTGAGTGTGAGATCAGGGACCAGGGGGCTAGTACTCTTTCCTGCACATGAGCCTGCGTGGGCTGGTCAGGGCTGAATGATTTTGTCTGAAGATCCCAAAATAGCTCAAGTCGCTTGAGCTCCCTCCCTGGCTGGGCCTGGGGCCTCAATGGCCCTTTGTCTTTCTGAAGGCATCTGGGCCTCTGTGGGGGGCTCAGACACTGACTGGGGCTGGGTGGGGCCAGGCTGCCTGCCTGGTTCCCCTTCCCCTGGCCCAGCCCAAGGAGCCCTAAGCCTCATTCCAGTGTTGGCCTGGGGCAGCCAGGCCCCCCACGTGACTTTCAGCTTGTTGGGCCCCCTTTGCTGGCAGATCCCAGGGTCTCTCTGTGTGGGGGCAAACTTCCCAGGCAGTGTTTGAGGCCCCCTCTGCCAGCCCGTACCTGGGGCTCCCCCACCCCTCCCACATTGTGGTACCTGTCCTCCTCCTGCAGAGCCCGCCCAGAGATCCCATGGCTGAAGGTGGTGGCAGCAGGCGGGCTGGCACGTGACCTGGTAGCACGGCCTGGGTTTGACCCTGGCACTGCCCCTGGGACTCAGAGCTGGGAGGTGAGAAATGGGGAATGCATGTGAACCACCTGCCTCTGCACAGCAAGTCCTGTTCTGGGTTTTCTCATCCCTGGGCCACACCCCGCGCTGGGGAGTTAAAAGTCAGACCCTGCCCGGGGCACCCACAGTCAGCGCCGCCGGCACACTGTCAGCCTGGTGTGGACAGTGCCAAGGTCCAGCAGGGTGGGGTGGTTGGGGTAGGAGCTCCCCTGAGGAGAGAGTGAGGCCAGCAGGGGTGGGTCTGCAAGTGCTTCCTTTGACAGCTGCTCTGGATGGGACGTGGCTTGGGGTGGGTGAGAACCCTTGGCTGAGTTTGGATTTTCCTGCAAGGTTTCATTGGAACACCAGGTTCCAGGGCCGTAGAGATGTGGAGGCCTCCTGTCTGGGTGATGCCGTGGTGCTGGTCCCTGGCTGTGGGGTGGAAAGGAGTCCCAAGAGAGGGAGCTGGCAAGACAGGACCTTCCCAGCTAAGGTGGGGTTGGTGGGATTTGGCTGGGGCCCTTGGAGGAGCCTGACCAGGAGGTGAGACAGGGCACCTGGAGGGAAGGAGGCGTTGGGGAGAATCCAGATGGAGGCCATGGGGTTGAGGGGCCCAGACACCCAGCTGGGGGACTCCAGGAAGGCAGCAGGTGTGGGCAGTGGGTCCTCTGGGGTGGACTGAGGTGAGGCCTGGGTGTGACCACGCGGTGGCACTGGTGGCTGCCGGCAGCTGTCGTCTGCAGAGTGGGTGAGACCGAGTGTGGCAGATGGCTTGGTCCGTGGTGCTGGAGGGGACTGGTGGAGCAGAAGCGCCCTGGGGCCGGGTCCTTGCTTTCCTGGAGCTGGGGCTTGGGGAATGGGGTAGGTCATTGCAGGGACAGAGGAGAGGGCATGGTAATGGGTGCGCAGGGGTCCCTTCCAAAGGCTGCGGGTGGCCAGGGGTGTGCGGGGGCGCTGAGGTGCGGTCGCCGAGAGATTCTGGCCTCCAGGGTGGTCGGGCCTGGCATGGACTCTAGGGAATGGTGCACACACCGGACCGGACGGGCCCCTCCCTTACCCCCGGATCCCCCGGCTGGGCAGCGGCCAGGGAGAGGGGCGACCTACGGGGGCGGGTGTGGGGACGCCGGACTACGCGTCAGGAGTCCCAGATGGGCCCAGACCCCCATTCCCCGCCCCGGGCCGCAGTGACGTCAGGGCCCGGACGTTCCCGGAACGGCCTCTTGGGGGCGTTCCAGCCCCACGGACCCGCAGGGAGTCCCCGCCGCAATTTGCATGGGGCTCATTTGCATGACCCCGCCCCGCGCGGGAGTCGGGGGCGCCGGCGACTGGAGGAGCCACTGTCAATCCCCAGGGGAAAGTGGGCGAGGCGATTTCTAGGCCGCTCACCTCACTCCACCCTCCAGCTCGCGCCGCACCTGGGGCCCTCCCCCACCTACGCCCCGCCAGGGCGGGGCCGCGGGCGCAGACACTCGCGGGCACACGCACGACGACGCGCACACGCGGGCGCACGCGGCCCCCCGAGCCCCCTGCGGCGACTCCGATTCACCCCCGCGGGTGCGGGGCGCGGACCCGCCCAGCCCAGCTCCTGCTCCCCAGGCGCTTCCTCCTCCCGCGACCTGCCCCGGCCGCACCCGCCTCCGCTCCAGCACGCGACCCTGCCCGGCGCGACCCCTGCTCCCCCGGCCCAGCCCCACCGCTGCCCTCGACTCAATCCCAGTTGAACGCCCGCAGCCTCAGTCCCACCCCCGGCCCAGCCCCAGCGCCCCCAGTCCCACCCCCGGCCCCAGCTTCAGCCTCAGCGCCCCCAGGCCCAGCCCCAGTCCCAGCCCCAGCCCCAGCCGAGCACCCCCGGCCCCGCCTGCCCGGCGTTCCCTTTTGTGCGGCGCTCTCCCGTCCGCATCCGCCCGATCCTCTGGAACTCCCCGCGGACGCCGGGGTCCCTGGAGGCGGCTTCCTTTGTCTCTGCTCCCGCCCTCCCTCCGCGGCGTCTTCGCCCCTCACTCACCTCCCCAGCCCCGCGAGGACGAGGGGAGCTGGAGGGAGCCCGCGACCCGGCGCGGCCTCCGCAGGCGGCGCTTTCTTCTCGCTCCCGACGCGGCCGCCCCTCCTGCCTGCCCGCTCCTATCGCCGCTTCCGCCTCTGCCGGGGACGGGGACAGCAGACCCTCGGCGCCCGGACCCCGCGCACCTGCCGCGCGCACCGCCTCTCCGGCCTGCGCGGCTCCGGGGGCTCCGGGAAGACCAAGCGCTGGCGGCCAGCCCGGGGAGGCTGTGGGCAGCAGGGGTGGCCGCGGGCTCGCAGTCTCTCCTCCGCCTACCTCGGAGCCCACATTTGGGATTTCTACTCCGGGAGAATTCTGCCCTCCTCCCACGATGAGCCTGGAGGACTGGAGCCGGGACCTGGCACCCCCAGGGCTGTGACTGGGTGAACTCTGAGGGCACAGCTGCTGTCCGCCGCCCCAGGGGTCCCAGGATGGGGCGAGCAGCCCTGAAGAGGCCCAAGGGCACCCCGTGAGAAGCCTCCACGCTCTGAGAGTGGGGCGCAGAGCAGGAGCCCCGGGCCATGCCTCCGCTGCCGCTGGCGCGGGACACCCGGCAGCCGCCTGGCGCCTCCCTGCTGGTGCGAGGCTTCATGGTGCCCTGCAACGCCTGCCTGATCCTGCTGGCCACCGCCACGCTCGGCTTCGCGGTGCTGCTGTTCCTCAACAACTGTAGGTGGCCGCGGGCGGGGCGCCGCACTGGCCAAGCCCCAACCCCGAAGCCCCTGCACATAGAGGCTGGAGGCCGCGGCGGGTCCGCGGGGCTCCCGGCAGCTTCCCGGGGATGGGATGGGTCACTCTGCGGACCCCTCGGTCCCTGGAGGCCGTCCTTGGGCTCTCAGTGGGCCTGGCCCTCACCCAAAGCTGCAGAAACACTTTCTGCGGGAGCTGGGGAGGGAGGGGCAGCCGGCTACACTGAGAGCCGGCAGTTGGGGGTAGGGCAGGACCTGCGGTGGACTCTTCCGGGGAAGGGGGTCCTGCCTGCACCCCTGTGGCTGGGGCCCCATCTGACAGGGGTCAGGCCATGACTATTTGGCTGGAGGGGCAGAGAAAAGCAGGGGCCTCTGTCTCAGACCTCAGCCAGCCCATGGGGTCAGGGCTGGACCCTTCAGCATCCCTGCCTCCCCAGCCTGGATCCCTGGGGCTAGCGGTGGGGCGGGGGTGGGTGGGCAGGGGTGCCCCTTTCCAGGCTGGGTAAAGGGATGGGACAGGGAGGGGCCTGCTCAGAGGAGCCTAACTTGGGGATTTGTTTTTTTCCAGATAAACCCGGGACCCACTTCACTCCAGTGCCTCCGACGCCTCCTGATGGTGAGTAGGGCTGAGTTCGGGGGACCTGGATGGGCTGTGGCACTCTTGGGAGTCAGGGGCCATTTGGAGGTGTGCACCCAGATGTGTGGAGTGTGTCTGGAGTGAGGAGGAGGCTGGACAAGGGCACCTGCGTCTGTCCTGGGAGTCCGCAGCGGTGGGCCGCAGTAGGAACTCGGGGACTAGAGGCCGCCGCCTGACGGCACTGGACCTCGGCTCTCACTTCTCTGGGCCTCAGCCCCCTCAGCCTCAAAACTGGGAACAAGTCCTGGGACCCACAGGTTGTGAGGTGATGTCAGACCTGTAGGGCGGGGCCAGAGTCCGGTCAGGGGGCTCCGCTCTATTGTCCTCCCTTCTCCCTGTTCAGCAAGGGGTGGGGCTGGACAGAGGCTGGAAGTGGACAGGAGCTTGCAGGGAAGGCTGAGCTGGGGGAGGGCCCTGGCCTGATCAGCGACAGCTGTCTGGGGAGGGGCCTGGAGGGCGGCAGTCTGTCCCTGGGACTCTGCAGGCTGTCATGGGGGGGCACAAGTGATGGAGGGGGCGGGCTGACCTTGTTGACCTGCTTTGTGAGGTGGGGCCTGTCCTCCCCGGGGTGCTTCTGGTGTTTGGGCCACTGTCATCGGGGTGGTGTGAGGGGAAGAGAGGAAGTGGTCAGCACTGCAGAGGAACACGGACGGGGGGACCGGTGGCTCCCTCGCCAGGCCTGGGGTCCTTTCCAGCAGGTGGGGAAGGAGCACCTGCCCCATCACTGGGTCTCACTTGCATTCAGTTGTGTGTGCAGGGCTGTCTGTGAGGGCTGTGCTGAGGCCTTCCTGACCAGCACATGGGGTGGGAAGGACGACCTGGGGAATCCTGAAGTGATCTGAAGACAGAGCCCTGGGCTGGATAGATCGTCTCGGCCACTTTCCAGGTCTTGGGAGTGGGGGACGATGGCTGGAGGAGGTGGCCAGGCCTTGGCAGGGGGCCCTGTGATGCCCGCCTGTGCTGAGAGGTGGGGGCAGGGGTGGGGGCAGCTTGGGATGCTCAGTGGTCTGAAAGATAGGGTGGGGTCTTCCCTGGGAGTGTGGAGTTTAGGCACCTGGGAACCGGAGCTGGATTCAGGGGTGTGAGATGGAGGCACTCTGCTTCCTCGACCGCCTGCCAGGCTGGGGTGACCTGTAGTCAGCTGTGCTTTGCTCCTGAAGCCGCACACCAGCAAGTGGGCAGTGGTTCTCCCACACTTGGCTACTCAACTCCTGGTCCGAGGGACTCTGGCCTGGGGCAGTGCTGGGCCTGGGGTGAGGAGCTGGGCAGCAGGAATGGGGAATGGTGGCTGTGGGAACCCGTCCTACCCCTGGGCTCTAGCCCTGCAACCTGTCTGTTGGCCCCCAGCCCCTGATGGCCCTCCAACACCCGCCCCCCAACCCCACCAGGCTGTTCCTGTGAGATCCCAAAGGCTCCTCAGAGCACCAGGCTTCTCTTGGACTGTGGGGAGAGGAGACCGGTCTGCGTGGCCAAGGTGATTGAGGCCTCTGAGGGGCCTCATGCCGGTGGGGTTGCTGTCCCCCTTCCTGAGACTCAGGAGCCCTGTGGGTCAGGGCAGCACAGCACCATAGGTGGTTTGTGACCTGAGGCATTTGAGGGGACACGGGGTTGCAGGGGCCTGCAACAGGCTGGGAGAGCAGGTAGGTGAGCAGCTGGCTTGTCCTGGAAGACCCTCTCCCTCCTGGCAGCCCCAGGACTGGGGGCAGGAGGGTATGGACTCAGAGAAGGACCCGAGTCTTGCAGGAAGGGGCCTGAACCCTCCCAGTGGGCTGGGTCCTGGGGAGGAGACAGGTCTATGCAGGTCTATGCTGGTGGCTGGGGCCGGGCAGGGCCAGGGCAAGAACTGAGTTTCCACCACCTGTGAGCCAGAGGCCTGGAGCCAACTGGATTTAAAGAGGTGCTCAGGTGGGAGGTCCCCTCTCTTAGCATCCTCAGCCACTTTTCCTGACACCCAGAAGGCTGGGGAGTGTCTCCTTTTCTTTACACACTGCCCCCTTCACCTGGTCACAGCCCACCCTGCCACACAGTCACGGAGGGCTCCACACAAGGCCATCGTGACCCACATGCCACCTAACTGCGGTCATAGTTACAGGCCAGAGCTCACAGCAGGGCTGCGGCATCCTCTCCATCCCCCAGCCTACCCAGGACCAGGAAGGGAGTTAAATATACCCGCTCCTATAAAAAGCACTGCCGCCTCCAGCATTGCACACGGTGGGAGGCCCCGTCACGCTGCGGGAGAGTGGGTGGGGAGGCCGAGTGGCCGGGGAGGGGCCCCTGCAGGAGGTGGAGCTAAGACAGGCATGGCAGGACCCCCAAAAATGACCCATCGGGAACACAGGGCTCTCAGGGGCCTAGGTGTGTCACCTGCATCTATGAGGGGCCGTGTGGGCAGGTGACCGGAGCACAGATGTGTCTGAGCCCAGTGCTGGCATTTCTAGCAGTGTGGCCTTGTCAGGTGGCCTCAGCTATGTCTCACCTTCCTCCTGCCAGCTGGCTGGGGAGACATCTCGGGGCGTGGCTGCTGTGATGTGCTGTGCCTGGCGGGTACGTGCGTGTGTGCCATCACCACATGCACCTGTCTTCAGGTGATCTCGTGTGGAGCCTCTATGATCCCCTAGGCCTGTGGGGACTCAGCACGGTGGTGGGAGCGGCCCCTCACCTAAGCCCGCAGTGTGAGCCGAGAATGGGGGGGTGGGGCTTCCCGGAGGCCGTGATTCCTGAGCTCACTCTTGAGGGGCAGATGTGTTTCCAGCCTGGATGGGGATAGGAGGGAGGGACCAGCACTGTGACCTTTAAACCCTGGGCTGGCCGGCAGTGTCACACCATCAAATGCTGTGAGGGAGATCCACCCCCACTCCACAGCTGGGGCCACATTCCAAGAGGAGCGGACTCTCTGAGGCCCTGGAGGCAGAGGGGAAGGGGCCAGGACCTGGCCCTGCATATCAGATGGGGATGGGGGGCCAGTGCTCAGCCTGGCTTCAAGGTCCCGCCAGGTACCCAAGGTCTCTCCACTGCCCTGCCACATTGGTCCAGCAGCTGGTCACTCAGAGCCTGTCCCTAAGGTACCTCTAGGCTCCCATCCCAGAGCTTGCTCTCCATGCCCCTGCAAGCAGTCCAGCCCCGCTCACCCTGGTGAGCTGCCATCACCACCTTCTTCCCCAAGGCTCTGTCTTGGGACGTAGCAGGACCTCGGGCTGGACTATGGAGGGAGCTGCGGGTCCTGGTGGATGAGGAGCATGCCGGCCATCCAGGAACAGTGCCCTTGGCCATGGTGTCAGGGCCTTGGGAGAGGTCTGGCTGAGCCAAGGTGACCAAAAGGGGAGAAAGGCTCAGGAGCCCTGGTGCAGGGAGGTGACTGGGTCCTTGGCCATGGGGTTGGGACCTGGGGGGAACCATTGGTCCACAGGTCCAGCCGAAGCCCAGGAGAACAGCTGGCTGGGCATCAGCAGGTGCCCGTTGGATTTGGACTGGGAGTCCCAGGGCCTTGGACAAGGCAGGGCCAAAGGGAGAGGGAGGTGCTGAGGGGAGAGAGAAGGGGAACCAGAAGGGAAGTGAAAGGGCCAGGGGTGCATGTGGTTTGAGTTTGGTTTGAGCCAGGACGGGGGAAGGCCAGTGGTGATGACAGCCCTCATGACTATACTTACAATGGCAGCAGATGGGCCACATAGCGCTGTGTGCTGGGCACCCTCTAAGCTTTGCAGATACTGGCCCATTTAACCCCACAATCCTGGGAGGTAGGTCCTATTGCTCCTATTCACAGAAGGGGACACTGAGGCCCAGGCAGGTGATAACCTGCCCACATTCCCACAGTGGGTAATGCAGAGCTGAGCAGCCTGGCTGTAAGACCTGAGGTGGGAGAGGAGCAGAAGAGGGGTGGGGGCACAGCCAAGGTTTGGGGAGGAAGACAGGGATCTGGTGGGGGGAGCATGGGTAGGTTGCAGGGATGGCAGGCTGATGGCCCTCACTCAGCCTTCTGGGGTGGGGGCAGGGACACCCAGACAGACAGCGCCAGAGCCTGGGGTGGGCTGTTGCTATAGCAACAGCTGGCTCCAGCTCCCAGTGCACCCACCCTCCTTGGAGATGGGGGGGTTTCCTCCTGCCCCATTTCACGAGCCTGCTGGGAAGTGATGGGTGGTAGCCACCCCTCTGACATGACTTATTAATGATAATTGGACCCAATTAAACATTTATTAAATCCAGACAGCTGCAGCCCCTAACGGGCCCTTCCCTGATCCTGGGTGGGCCATGCTGGGGGTGGGGGTGCTCAGGATGGGCTGCCACAGGGGCCCTGGGTTTTAACGTGCCTGAGGCAGCTTTGTTGGCCACGTTGAGGTCTGGTGAATGGGACGTGTGTCAGGCGCTGTGGTCTGCAGCTGTAAGAACTAAAATGAGCAACAGTTCCTGCCCCTCTCCAAGAAGGAAGTTCGCTTTGACAGAGAGTGAGGGCGATGGAGGAGGCAAGAGTGAGGTGGGGGGCCAGGGGGATGCCCAGGGAGGAGGGGGCGTGTGGGTGCCCCAGGGATCCCAGGGAGCGATGGGAGGCTGCAGAAGGGCACAGGCCTGCCGCGGGTGGGGGGCTGGCCAGGGAGAATAGGAGATAGTAGAGGCGGAGGCCAGGAATTTGCACTTCTCCAGGGAAGCTGGGGAAGAGTTGGGGAGAGGGAGGCAAGAAGATTCCCCCCTCCCCATCTTAGGCGCAGGGAGCGGTCAGGGAGGCGCCAGAGGTGGGCCAGAGCTGTGACCTGGCCTCACACCCCGTCCCGGTGGGGCTCTCAGGCCCCTGAGGGCCAGACGCGGGACCTGGGTGCGACCCGGGCGGGAGGCGGCAGGACTCAGCTGTGCTGGACGCTGCAGCAGCGCGGGAAGGGGCTCCCCCGGCTCCATGGGGTGAATCGGTGAGGGGCTCCGGTGCCGATGTGGAAGGAGCTCCTGAGCAGAACTGGGGCCTGGACTGCTTGTGCCCGAGTTGGTTTCGAGGCGTCTCTGCTTTTCGCTGGGGGCCCACGAGGTGGGTGGGAAGTGGGTGCTCGCCCGTCGCAGAAACAGAGTCGGGTGCCGCCTGCGGCAGACGCCCCTCTCCGCGCCTGCAGGTGCGGGGTGGGGGAGAAAGGTCATCCCTGGAGAGGCCCGGGGCTGGCGGGAATCCTCGGCGGGCGGGGTCTGCGAGGGGCAGGGCCGGTCCTGTGAGCGCACGCACGCGTGTCCGTGTCCGTGGTGGACCCCCGATGCGGCGCGGGGGGGGGGGTGAATGCGCGGGCTGCGAGCACGGCAAGGTCTCTCAGGCTTGTGGACGTGGGTACGGGCGTCCCGGCACCCTGAGCTTTCTCCCCCACCCGCCCCAGCGTGCCGGGGAATGCTGTGCGGCTTCGGCGCCGTGTGCGAGCCCAACGCGGAGGGGCCGGGCCGGGCGTCCTGCGTCTGCAAGAAGAGCCCATGCCCCAGCGTGGTGGCGCCGGTGTGTGGGTCGGACGCCTCCACCTACAGCAACGAATGCGAGCTGCAGCGGGCGCAGTGCAGCCAGCAGCGCCGCATCCGCCTGCTCAGCCGCGGGCCGTGCGGTGAGCGGGGCGGGGCCGGTGCCTGGGGCGGGGAGGGGCGGGGCCTATGAGATGGAGCGAGGCTGGGAGGGGCTTCGGGGCCAGTGGGGCGGGGCGGGGGCGGGGGCGGGGCCTGCGGGGCCCGGCGGGGAGGAGCGGGGCTGGGAGGGGCCTGGGGGGCGAAGCGGGGCGGGAGCGGGGGCGGGGGCGGGGGCGGGGGCGGGGGCGGCCCGTCTGACCGGCAAGCCCCGCCCGCAGGCTCGCGGGACCCCTGCTCCAACGTGACCTGCAGCTTCGGCAGCACCTGTGCGCGCTCGGCCGACGGGCTGACGGCCTCGTGCCTGTGCCCCGCGACCTGCCGTGGCGCCCCCGAGGGGACCGTCTGCGGCAGCGACGGCGCCGACTACCCCGGCGAGTGCCAGCTCCTGCGCCGCGCCTGCGCCCGCCAGGAGAATGTCTTCAAGAAGTTCGACGGCCCTTGTGGTGAGCGCGGCGGCGGGCGCACGGCTCGAGCTCTGTGGGCGCGCGGCGACAGCGTCCTGACTCCTGCCCTCGACCCCCAGACCCCTGTCAGGGCGCCCTCCCTGACCTGAGCCGCAGCTGCCGTGTGAACCCGCGCACGCGGCGCCCTGAGATGCTCCTACGGCCCGAGAGCTGCCCTGCCCGGCAGGCGCCAGTGTGTGGGGACGACGGAGTCACCTACGAAAATGACTGTGTCATGGGCCGATCGGGGGCCGCCCGGGGTCTCCTCCTGCAGAAAGTGCGCTCCGGCCAGTGCCAGGGTCGAGGTGAGCGGCTCCCCCGGGGGAGGGCTCCGGCCAGTGCCAGGGTCGAGGTGGGCGGCTCCCCCGGGGGGAGGGCTCCGGCCAGTGCCAGGGTCGAGGTGGGCGGCTCCCCTCCGGGAGGGCCGCCTGCTCCCCTGCTCCCTGCACATCCCAGGGCAGGGATGGAGGGTGCTCCGGCCCCTCCGTGATTCCCTCTCCCCTGCGCCCTAGACCAGTGCCCGGAGCCCTGCCGGTTCAATGCCGTGTGCCTGTCCCGCCGTGGCCGTCCCCGCTGCTCCTGCGACCGCGTCACCTGTGACGGGGCCTACAGGCCCGTGTGTGCCCAGGACGGGCGCACGTATGACAGTGATTGCTGGCGGCAGCAGGCCGAGTGCCGGCAGCAGCGTGCCATCCCCAGCAAGCACCAGGGCCCGTGTGGTGAGCGCCCCGGGGTGGAGGCCAGGCGGGGTGGGCTGCTCCTGCGTCAGTCCCTGCGTGGACATCACATGCCATCTTCATCCATCATGTTCCTCTTGGGGTCCTGGGAGTGGGCCGGTTCCTCTGGGAAGGCTCTGGGGAGGGTGGAGCGTGTGTGCGGAGGATACCTGGATACCTGGGGGCTGGTGAGGCAGAGGCGGGGCCTTGTCCAGGCTCCCTGGTCCCTGCCCTCAGCCACGCCCTCCCTGGGAGTCCTCTGGCCTGTCCGCATGTCTCCACGCTGTAAGCACAGGCTGTTGGGGTGGGCAGGCTGGACACAACACCACGGTCCTCACTCTTGGGACATGGGCAGCCGTCGGCCGTTTTGGAGGCAGTGTCAGGACTTGAAGGGCCGGGGGAGGTAGTGGCCGTCGTGTCCCGTCGTGTTCGTCTTGGTCAGTTCGCCCATCTTCTGGTCTTTCTCTCTGCGTCTGTTTCTTCTCTTTGGTCTCTTCTTCCCTGTCGGCTCCGCCTCTTGTGTCTTCCAGCCTGACCTGCTGGCAGGATGAGGTGCCGTGCCTGCCCTCCAGGAGCCCGCAGCCCGAGGTCTGCCCCTGGTGCGGCAGGGGGGGTGGCTTGCTGCTGCCTGGCCTTGTGGTCCTCAGAGCAAGTGGACAGACACCTCCTCCCCCGTGCAGCCCTGGGTGTGACTCTGGGGGCGCAGGCTCCTCCCACCCACAGAGAGCCCCCCCACATGCATGGGTGTCCTGGGGATGCTGGTGGTCAGGGGTCAGTGGCCTGGGCAGGCTGGGGAAGCCTGGCCCTCCCATAGCCTGCTGTGGACAATCAGGAAGCCCCAAGCTTGGGGGCAGCCCCGCCCGCAGCCACCGGGGACTCCTGGGTGTGTGTTCCACTCGCCTCTGCCGCGTGTCTGTCCCTTTCTCTGCCGTGTCTGCTGTGCATCTGGCCCTTCTCCTGTGTTCTCTCTTCCTCCACCATCCCCTCCCTGGGAGAGGGACTGCTGCGTGGGGCTGGGGGCTTTGCCTGCAGCGGAGCGGGGGCTTGTGGGACCACTGAGCCCCTGTGTCCTTCCCAGACCAGGCCCCGTCCCCGTGCCTCGGGGTGCAGTGTGCATTTGGGGCGACGTGTGCTGTGAAGAACGGGCAGGCAGCGTGTGAATGCCTGCAGGCGTGCTCGAGCCTCTACGATCCTGTGTGCGGCAGCGACGGCGTCACATACGGCAGCGCGTGCGAGCTGGAGGCCACGGCCTGTACCCTCGGGCGGGAGATCCAGGTGGCGCGCAAAGGACCCTGTGGTCAGTGGCGGGTGAGGGGTCTGGTGGGGGTTGGGGAGAGAGAGGTTCCTGGTCGCCTGGTGATGGAAGCTCCTCCCCAGACCGCTGCGGGCAGTGCCGCTTTGGAGCCCTGTGCGAGGCCGAGACCGGGCGCTGCGTGTGCCCCTCTGAATGCGTGGCTTTGGCCCAGCCCGTGTGTGGCTCCGACGGGCATACGTACCCCAGCGAGTGCATGCTGCACGTGCACGCCTGCACACACCAGATGGGCCTGCACGTGGCCTCAGCTGGACCCTGCGGTGAGTGAGGCCCTGTGGCCAGGCGGGCCAGGGTCCTGTGCCTCCCTCAGCCTGGGCCTGCCGACCCCTGCCTGGCTCTGTCTCCTGCAGAGACCTGTGGAGATGCCGTGTGTGCTTTTGGGGCTGTGTGCTCGGCAGGGCAGTGTGTGTGTCCCCGGTGTGAGCACCCCCCGCCCGGCCCCGTGTGTGGCAGTGACGGTGTCACCTACGGCAGTGCCTGCGAGCTACGGGAAGCCGCCTGCCTCCAGCAGACACAGATCGAGGAGGCCCGGGCAGGGCCGTGCGAGCAGGGTAGGCCGGGGGACGCTGGCGAAAACTGCTGGGCTCTGGCTTTGGACAAGAAGCCCCTGGGTGACCCTGCTCCCCTTACCCGCAGCCGAGTGCGGTTCCGGAGGCTCTGGCTCTGGGGAGGACGGTGACTGTGAGCAGGAGCTGTGCCGGCAGCGCGGTGGCATCTGGGACGAGGACTCGGAGGACGGGCCGTGTGTCTGTGACTTCAGCTGCCAGAGTGTCCCAGGCAGCCCGGTGAGCCCTGTACCCCTGGCTCTCGGCGGGCGGCGGGGACGGGGCTGCGGCCGCTCACACTGACACCACCCTCCAGGTGTGCGGCTCAGATGGGGTCACCTACAGCACCGAGTGTGAGCTGAAGAAGGCCAGGTGTGAGTCACAGCGAGGGCTCTACGTAGCGGCCCAGGGAGCCTGCCGAGGTGAGCCGGCTGCACGTGGGGTCTCAGGCACAGGCGGGGCGGCGTCTGGGTTTCCGTGTCTGGATGTGGGTGTGCCCGTGTGCTGCCATGGGCCCCTGTGGACGTGCGTATTGTGTTGTAAGTGAGCATCGTCCAGTGTTGGTGCCTGTGCACATTTGTGCAGCTGCGTGTGTGGGCGTGTGTGTCCATCAGTCAGTGGGCGTGCACCAGGCCAGGCCTCAGTGCTGAGAGGCAGCGTGAACCATGCGGGGCCCCACCGTGTGGGCACTTTCTCTGCATACGTCGATCTAGTCGATGTATCACATCAATTAGGTAAAAGTGGTGCCCGGTGTGTGTGATGCGCGTGCACAGATGTGTGTCTGCAGAGGGGCGTTAACTGTACGGTTTGGAGGAATGTCGGTGAGAATGCGTGCTGACGTCTTCAGATGTCTGTTTCTCGATTTGCAAGGAAGCTCGTGTGTGTGTGTGCACAGAGCTGCGTGTCTGTGATCTTTGGATGCTCTGTGTGTTGTGTGTTCCTGGACCTGCATTTACAGACATGTTCTTGCGTAAGATGTGGGAGCCTCACCTGTGTCCTCAGCCCCAGGCTCCCGGGCTCCTCTGGGAGCTGGGATCGGGAGGACTGAGTGGTGACAGTGGGGGTGGGTGGAGGCAGACTGGCTGGGTCCAGGGTGGGTGTCCAGCACTGCATGAAATCTGAGTCCCGTACCCTTTCCTGCAGGCCCCACCTTCGCCCCGCTGCCACCTGTGGCCCCCTTACACTGTGCCCAGACGCCCTACGGCTGCTGCCAGGACAATATCACCGCAGCCCGGGGCGTGGGCCTGGCTGGCTGCCCCAGTGAGTACCTGAGCTCAGCCCTGACCCCGGGCCTGGTGCGGCTGTGCGGCCACGTGAGCTTGTCCTGCCCTGGCCTTTCAGGTGCCTGCCAGTGCAACCCCCATGGCTCTTACGGCGGCACCTGTGACCCAGCCACAGGCCAGTGCTCCTGCCGCCCAGGTGTGGGGGGCCTCAGGTGTGACCGCTGTGAGCCTGGCTTCTGGAACTTTCGAGGCATCGTCACCGATGGCCGGAGTGGCTGTACACGTGAGTGACAGGGCCCAGGACTGGCCACCGGCTATGCCCTCCTACCTGTTCACCCCCATCACTGTGCTTCTCCTCACCTGCCCAGGCCCTGGCCTGACCCACACCTGGCTGGGGGCTGGGCAGAGCCAGGGTTGGGGACCAGGCTCTGGAGGAGGTGGGGAAGCCTGTCCAGGTGCGGACATCACATTCCTCCCCGATTTTCCCCAAAGCCTGCAGCTGTGATCCCCAAGGCGCCGTGCGGGATGACTGTGAGCAGATGACGGGGCTGTGCTCGTGTAAGCCCGGGGTGGCTGGACCCAAGTGTGGGCAGTGTCCAGACGGCCGTGCCCTGGGCCCCGCGGGCTGTGAAGCCGGTGAGTGAGGGCCAGCGCTACCCTGGGGCTTCATGGGGTGGGGTGGGGTCACCCGAGCCACAGAGGTTTCCCATGCCTGTGCCCCAGACGCTTCTGCGCCTGCGACCTGTGCGGAGATGCGCTGTGAGTTCGGTGCGCGGTGCGTGGAGGAGTCTGGCTCAGCCCACTGTGTCTGCCCGATGCTCACCTGTCCAGAGGCCAACGCTACCAAGGTGAGGGGTGTGGGATGTGAAGGGGAGTGGGGAGGAGGCCTTGCCTTGAATATCCTTGTTCTCTGCCCCAGGTCTGTGGGTCAGATGGAGTCACGTACGGCAACGAGTGTCAGCTGAAGACCATCGCCTGCCGCCAGGGCCTGCAAATCTCTATCCAGAGCCTGGGCCCGTGCCAGGGTGAGGCCTGACGGCCACTGCCCCAGAACTGACCAGGAAGGCCTGACGCTGCCCTAAATCCAGCCCCACCCGCCCTGAGCCACCTGACCCTGTCCCAACCGGTCCCCCCGCCAACCTCCCTCTCCTTGCAGAGGCTGTTGCTCCCAGCACTCACCCGACATCTGCCTCCGTGACTGTGACCACCCCAGGGCTCCTCCTGAGCCAGGCACTGCCGGCCCCCCCCGGCGCCCTCCCCCTGGCTCCCGGCAGTACCGCACGCAGCCAGACCACCCCTCCGCCCTCATCACGACCTCGGACCACTGCCAGCGTCCCCAGGACCACCGTGTGGCCCGTGCTGACCGTGCCCCCCACGGCACCCTCCCCTGCACCCAGCCTGGTGGCGTCCGCCTTTGGTGAATCTGGCAGCACTGATGGAAGCAGCGATGAGGAACTGAGCGGGGACCAGGAGGCCAGTGGGGGTGGCTCTGGGGGTGAGCAGGGATCAAGGACTTGGGGTGGGTGGGCAGGCGCCGAGAGGCTCCACCAGAGCCTGGGCTCAGAGCGCGTCTCCCCAGGGCTCGAGCCCTTCGAGGGCAGCAGCGTGGCCACCCCTGGGCCACCCGTCGAGAGGGCTTCCTGCTACAACTCAGCGTTGGGCTGCTGCTCTGATGGGAAGACGCCCTCGCTGGACGCAGAGGGCTCCAACTGCCCCGGTGAGTGGACGGCTGGGCGAGGGGAGTGTGAGGATCAGCCTGGGCTCGGCCGAGGTGCTGCCCCCTCGCCTGGGCAGCAGGTCAGTGCCGGGGGTTATGGTCTTGGGACTCGGCCCCCTCAAACACGTGCGTGCCGGGGACCCCACGCCTAACCCGTCTCTCTCGTTGCAAGCCGGCGTGGCACACTGCTCTGAGGAGTCCTCCTGGTAACCGACACCAGCCCCACCCTGGGGTCCCCACTAACCTCATGACCATCTGACTAACATCCACCTTCCCGTGCACCCTTGTGGCTTGCTGCTGGGGCCTGTGCCCGGGCCAGCCTGGATGCCAGGCAGATGCCAGGCAGGGCCTCACTGCACCTCCCCCACAGCCACCAAGGTGTTCCAGGGCGTCCTGGAGCTGGAGGGCGTCGAGGGCCAGGAGCTGTTCTACACGCCCGAGATGGCTGACCCCAAGTCAGAGCTGTTCGGGGAGACAGCCAGGAGCATTGAGAGCACCGTAAGACGGGGGCGCAGCCCCCACCCACCCACTGGCCTTCCTCCCCAGATACCCAGAGCAGCACCAGGGCAGCCCGGCTTGGGCGGCCCCCCAAGTCCTTGCCTACCTCCTGCCACAGCTGGACGACCTCTTCCAGAATTCAGACGTCAAGAAGGATTTTCGGAGCGTCCGCTTGCGGGACCTGGGGCCCGGCAAATCCGTCCGCGCCATTGTGGATGTGCACTTCGACCCCAGTGAGACCCGCACCCTGGACCCTTCCTGGGAGGCAATGGGTGGGGGATGCCTGGGGCTCTGCCATGCTCAGAGCTCCCTCCTCCCCAGCCACAGCCTTCAGGGCACCCGACGTGGCCCGGGCCCTGCTCCGGCAGATCCAGGTGTCCAGGCGCCGGTCCTTGGGCGTGAGGCGGCCGCTGCAGGAGCACGTGCGATTTATGGACTTTGGTGAGCGCCAGGCCACGAGCCACAGCTTACCTGCCCCCTCCTCTGCCCATGCCCCTGCCCCTCACCCCTTCCTGGCCCTGCTCCCAGGAAACCCTAACAGCTCCCTGTGCCGGCAGACTGGTTTCCTGCGTTTATCACAGGGGCCACGTCAGGAGCCATTGCCGCGGTAGCCACGGCCAGAGCCGCCACTGCATCGCGCCTGCCGTCCCCTGCTGTGACCCTTCGGGCCCTGCACCCCAGTCACACAAGCCAGCCCGTTGCCAAGACCACGGCAGCCCCCACCACACGTCGGCCCCCCACCACTGCCCCCAGCCGTGTGCCCGGACGTCGGCCCCCGGCCCCCCAGCAGCCTCCAAAGCCCTGTGACTCACAGCCCTGCTTCCACGGGGGGACCTGCCAGGACTGGGCTTTGGGCGGGGGCTTCACCTGCAGCTGCCCAGCAGGCAGGGGAGGCGCCGTCTGTGAGAAGGGTAAGGATGTCCACTGCAGAGGAGGGCGGGGAGGCAGCAGGGTCGGGGCAAGGATTGGGGGTGGGGCTAAGCCACCATCAGGCTTTGAGGTGGGGGCAGGAGCCCGGATTAAGGCGGGGTTTCGGCCAGATACGGTGGCTCACGCCTGTAATCCCAGCACTTTGGGAGGCCGAGGCAGGCAGATCACCTGAGGTCGGGAGTTCGAGACCAGCCTGACCAACATGGAGACACTTTGTCTCTACTAAAAATACAAAATTAGCTGGGCGTGGTGGGGGGGTGCCTGTAATCCCAGCTACTAGGGAGGCTGAGGCAGGAGAATCGCTTGAACCTGGCAGGCGGAGGTTGCGGTGAGCCAGGATCGCGCCACTGCACTCCAGCCGGGGCAAAAAGAGTGAAACTCCGTCTCAAAAAAAAAAAAAAAAAAGCAGGGGGCGGTTTCAGGGATAAAAGTGGGGAATCCTCGGAGCTTTTCCAGCCGGCCCTCCCGGTCGCCCTTTGCAGTGCTTGGCGCCCCTGTGCCGGCCTTCGAGGGCCGCTCCTTCCTGGCCTTCCCCACCCTCCGCGCCTACCACACGCTGCGCCTGGCACTGGAATTCCGCGCACTGGAGCCTCAGGGGCTGCTGCTGTACAATGGCAACGCCCGAGGCAAGGACTTCCTGGCATTGGCGCTGCTAGATGGCCGCGTGCAGCTCAGGTGGGCGGGGAGGGGACGGGGCCGGGGCAGCTCAGGTGGGCGGGGAGGGGACGAGGTCGGGGGGCCGGGGCAGCTCAGGTGGGCGGGGTGGGGACGGGCTGGGGCAGCTTAGGTGGGCGGGGAGGGGACGGGGGGGGTGGGGGGGCCGGGGCAGCTCAGGTGGGCAGGGAGGGGACGGGGGCCGGGGCAGCTCAGGTGGGCGGGGTGGGGACGGGGCCGGGCGATGGTCCTGAGCACCTGCTCCTGCCCTCAGGTTTGACACAGGTTCGGGGCCGGCGGTGCTGACCAGTGCCGTGCCGATAGAGCCGGGCCAGTGGCACCGCCTGGAGCTGTCCCGGCACTGGCGCCGGGGCACCCTCTCGGTGGATGGTGAGACCCCTGTTCTGGGCGAGAGTCCCAGTGGCACCGACGGCCTCAACCTGGACACAGACCTCTTTGTGGGCGGCGTACCCGAGGACCAGGCTGCCGTGTGAGTCCCTTGGAGGGTGGTGTGGCCCCGACCCCGACCCCGGCCCTTTGGGGTCCCGGTGTGCGAGGTGGCTTTGCCTGTGGCCCCTGAGCCCTGACCCGGTGTCCCTCCTGGTGGCAGGGCGCTGGAGCGGACCTTCGTGGGCGCCGGCCTGAGGGGGTGCATCCGTTTGCTGGACGTCAACAACCAGCGCCTGGAGCTTGGCATTGGGCCGGGGGCTGCCACCCGAGGCTCCGGCGTGGGCGAGTGCGGGGACCACCCCTGCCTGCCCAACCCCTGCCATGGCGGGGCCCCATGCCAGAACCTGGAGGCTGGAAGGTTCCATTGCCAGTGCCCGTCCGGCCGCGTCGGTGAGGGTGGGGCTGGGGCGGGTGGGAGTGGGACCCCGGGGCCTGTGGGCGGTACCCAACCGACGCCTCCTGGGACCTCGGTCCCATCTTCCTCCATCCAGGACCAACCTGTGCCGATGAGAAGAGCCCCTGCCAGCCCAACCCCTGCCATGGGGCGGCGCCCTGCCGTGTGCTGCCCGAGGGTGGTGCTCAGTGCGAGTGCCCCCTGGGGCGTGAGGGCACTTTCTGCCAGACAGGTCGGGGGCGTGGGGCTCTCGGGGCAGGGGGAGGGGTGGGGTCGAACGTTTGGGCGGGTACAGGTTCCAGGTAGCATTGCAGTTAGGATGCGGCTCAGTCTAGTTTGGGTTTTGAGTTACGATCCACACACGGCTGGCATGGGGTGCAGGAGGCCCCGGGGGTCAGGACTGAGGCCTTGGTGACTCTCCCTACAGCCTCGGGGCAGGACGGCTCTGGGCCCTTCCTGGCTGACTTCAACGGCTTCTCCCACTTGGAGCTGAGAGGCCTGCACACCTTTGCACGGGACCTGGGGTCAGTGGGGCAGGAGCAGGGGGAAGGGCCGGCCCCCACCTCCGTCTATCCTGTGGGGAGGGGACAGCAAAGACACCCCGACTCCCCATGACCCCAGGGAGAAGATGGCGCTGGAGGTCGTGTTCCTGGCGCGAGGCCCCAGCGGCCTCCTGCTCTACAACGGGCAGAAGACGGACGGCAAGGGGGACTTCGTGTCGCTGGCACTGCAGGACCGTCACCTGGAGTTCCGCTACGACCTGGGCAAGGGGGCAGCGGTCATCAGGTGGGCCGGCAAGGGTGGCTCTGGGAGGCCTGGGGCACTGGCCCGGGGCCGGGGCACCAGCAGGTCGCTCGGGCCCTGGGTGGTCGCGTGGCCAGTGGTGGACAGAGCCCACTCACGCTGCCCCTCCTCACCAGGAGCAGGGAGCCAGTCACCCTGGGAGCCTGGACCAGGGTCTCACTGGAGCGAAACGGCCGCAAGGGTGCCCTGCGTGTGGGCGACGGCCCCCGTGTGTTGGGGGAGTCCCCGGTGAGTGCCCTGGGCCGCGAGGGGACTCCCGCTGCTGCCTGCTCTTCCTCCTCGGGCGGCAGCCCCGCCCCTGCCGGCGCTCACGGAGCTGTTTTTCTGTCCTGTTCTCTTGGCCGCCTGCCCTGTCCTCTGCCTCCTCTGCCTCCCTGCTCTCTGCTCTCGCTCTGCAACCCCACCCGCTCTTCGGAGGCCAGAAATCCCGCAAGGTACCGTCGGCCTCTCATCCGCTCACCGTCTCTGGCGCCTCAACCCCTAGGGTAGCTCCTCCCGCACTAAGGACCCTGCCATTTCTATGTGATTAACGCTGCCCCCTAGATAGGCAATGGGTGGGTGGGGTGGGTGCGTGCAGGTGCCTGGGCCCTGGGTCTGCACCGTGGGTGGGCTCCGCACAGCCACTTACCCGGTGTCCCCGCAGGTTCCCCACACCGTCCTCAACCTGAAGGAGCCGCTCTACGTAGGGGGGGCTCCCGACTTCAGCAAGCTGGCCCGTGCTGCTGCCGTGTCCTCTGGCTTCGACGGCGCCATCCAGCTGGTATGTGGGGGCGGGGCGTCCCACCAGGGCCTCCGGGGTGGGCGGGGTGGCAGGGGCGTCCCACCAGGGCCTCCGGGGTGGGCGGGGTGGCAGGGGCGTCCCACCAGGGCCTCCGGGGCGGGCGGGGTGGCAGGCGGGACAAGGCCCTCACCCTGCCCTGCAGGTCTCCCTCGGAGGCCGCCAGCTGCTGACCCCGGAGCACGTGCTGCGGCAGGTGGACGTCACGTCCTTTGCAGGTCACCCCTGCACCCGGGCCTCAGGCCACCCCTGCCTCAATGGGGCCTCCTGCGTCCCGAGGGAGGCTGCCTATGTGTGCCTGTGTCCCGGGGGATTCTCAGGACCGCACTGCGAGAAGGGTGAGCCTGGCACAGGGCAGGGGGCGGAGGCCGGATGGGTCCGGAGCCCACGAGGCCCACCCTCACCTGCCTATCTCACAGGGCTGGTGGAGAAGTCGGCGGGGGACGTGGATGCCCTGGCCTTTGACGGGCGGACCTTTGTCGAGTACCTCAACGCTGTGACCGAGAGGTAACGTGCCGTCCTCTGCTGGCTGTCGGTTCCATCTGTGCCCTCGGGGCGGGACACCGGACCCCCACACCAGGAGGGCCCAGGAGGGGACGGCCCGGTGCTGCCACCTCTGTCCTCCCGCCTTTCTCTCCCCTCCCGGTCCTCCCGCCTCTCACTGTCTGTCTCTTTGTTTCCAAGCGAACTGGCCAATGAGATCCCCGTGTGAGTAGAGCTCGGCGCCCCCCGCTCCCTCTCACTCCCACTCCTCCATCCTTCCTGGTGGGGAGCAGAGTCCGGAGCCCCCGGGGAACTTTCCATCCCTCGTGGTGGAGGATGGGGGTCCGGCGCTATTTGGCTGCAAGAGGCCGTTTCCTGCCTCAGAAGTGCAGTCGCCCCTCCCAGGGCACAGGCCGAGGGTCGCCCCACAGCCAACCCCCACCACTGAGGCTGTACACACCTGTGCGCATATGCATGCATGTCTGTGTCTGTGTGCACGTCCGCGTGTGTGAACATGCAGCTGTGTCTGTATGTGCGTGTCTATGTATATGGAGTGGATGTGCAAGTGTGTGTGAATATCCAGCTGTGTGTGTGCATGGGTCCATGTATATGTGTGTGTGTATATGTGGGGGGGACATGTAGATATGCGTGTGTGACTATGTGGCCGTGTGTGTGCATGGCTCCATGTATGTGTGTGTATATGAGGGAGACACGCAGGTGTGTGTCCGTGTGTGTGTGTGCACATGGGTCCATGTATGTGTGTGTATACGAGGGAGACACGCAGGTGTGTGTCCGAGTGTGTGTCCATGGGTCCATGTATGTGTGTGTATATGAGGGAGACACACAGGTGTGTGTCCAAGTGTATGTCCATGTATGCGTGTGTATATGTGGGGGAGACAGGTGTGTGTCCGAGTGTGTGCATGGGTCCGTGTATATGCGTGTGTATATGGGGGGATATGTAGATGTGTGTGTGTATGAACAGGTGTAAGTGGGGAGCATTCAGGTGTGTCCGTGTGTGTTCATGTACGTGTGTATGTGTGTGAACATAGAGGTGTGTGTGTGAACATGGAGGTGTGTGTGTGTCCATGTGTAGGTTTGGGTGCATGCACACATGCATGTGTGTACTGGGGCATCCAAGCCCCTGATCTCCACTCCATACCACCCTACGCCTACCTCCTTGATCTCTGCGCCCAGCCTTGGCCGTGCTCCCCTGCTGTCTGCACGTGGGTGTCTGCACGTGGGTGTCTGCATGTGGGTGTCTGTGCCCTCAAGTGTCTTGTGTCTGCACGTGGGTGTCTGCACCCTCACGTGTCTGCGCCCTCACGTGTCTCGTTTCCGCACGGTGTCTGCACAAGCATGTGTAGGTGTCCCTGCTGGGCTCTTTGGTGGGCGGCCAATGATCCTCGAGGTCACGCATGTCTTCTGTGGGTGCCTGCTCCTTGCACCCCACAGTGTTGAGATGGGTTTGCATTGGCCCCGCCTGTCCCCTGCTCACCCGCCTCCCTCTCTTCCTGCTTCTAAGCCCCGAAACTCTGGATTCCGGGGCCCTTCACAGGTGAGCACGTGGCAGCAGTGCCTGCAGACCCCTGGCTGGCCCATCTGTCCTCCCGCCCCTCTCTCTGATCTCTCTCTGCCAGGCTGCCCCTGTCTCCATCCCTCTTCTCCCTCCCACTGTCGGTGTCTGCCCACCAGCCACCCCTGGGTCCCGTCACAGCCCTTGTGGCCTCTGCAGCTGGGGCCCTTGTCCTCCCGCCTCCCCCACCCTGTCCTGTTGCCACCTTCCTAGAGGCCCTGACCTGCCCTCTGCCCTCCAGCGAGAAGGCACTGCAGAGCAACCACTTTGAACTGAGCCTGCGCACTGAGGCCACGCAGGGGCTGGTGCTCTGGAGTGGCAAGGCCACGGAGCGGGCAGACTACGTGGCACTGGCCATTGTGGACGGGCACCTGCAGCTGAGCTACAACCTGGGCTCCCAGCCCGTGGTGCTGCGTTCCACCGTGCCCGTCAACACCAACCGCTGGTTGCGGGTCGTGGCACATAGGTGAGTAGGGAACCCAGTGTGCCGAGAATAGTGGCGAGGGCTGCCCAGACTTGCCCAGCTGGGCTGTGTCCAGTCACTTGTGGCCAGGGGTCAGGGAGGACACGCCTTGCTGCCTGAGCCGAGGTCACTGCCAGTGGGAGGAGGAAGGGCCAAGAAGATGCAGGAGAAGCAGTGATCAGTTTCCACGTCTGAAAGGCATCCCGGCCCTGCCCGGAGCCTGCCAGGGGTCGCTCCAGTCTGAGCCTGGCCGTCGCCTCCAGCAAAGCTTGAGCTGCAGGAATGTCCCCGGCCTTGGCTCCCAGTGCCCTCCTTGGGGTTAAGGCCACCTCATCCTTGCCCCCAGGGGTGATACCTCGGGGGTTCTCCAGGCTGAGGCACCTGCAGGGCATAGGAAGGATGCAGGGCTTATGGTCTAGAGGAGGCAGAGGGAACTCTGGGCCCTGATGGTCTCCCCCTCCCTGCACACCCAGGGAGCAGAGGGAAGGTTCCCTGCAGGTGGGCAATGAGGCCCCTGTGACCGGCTCCTCCCCGCTGGGCGCCACGCAGCTGGACACTGATGGAGCCCTGTGGCTTGGTGAGTGTTTGGGGGAGACTAGAGAGGGATGCCCAAGGGTCTCATGATATCCGAGGGACAGACTCCACCCCCCAGCGCCCACCCTTGAGTCAGGGTACATGTGAGCCGGTGGGCTGGGCTCTCTCAGGGTGCATGTGAGCCGGCGGGCTGGGCTCTCTTCTCCCGCTGTAGCCCCTGCAGCTCCCAGTGCTGTGGGGCCGGGAGGCGGGTGCCCAGGTGTGGGCCCCCTGCTGGTCACCTGCTCGTTGGGGTGCCCATCAGCATCACTGAGTCACAGCCGGGTGACTCCCACTGTCTGTGCTGCAGGGGGCCTGCCGGAGCTGCCCGTGGGCCCAGCACTGCCCAAGGCCTACGGCACAGGCTTTGTGGGCTGCTTGCGGGACGTGGTGGTGGGCCGGCACCCGCTGCACCTGCTGGAGGACGCCGTCACCAAGCCAGAGCTGCGGCCCTGCCCCACCCCATGAGCTGGCACCAGAGCCCCGCGCCCGCTGTAATTATTTTCTATTTTTGTAAACTTGTCGCTTTTTGATATGATTTTCTTGCCTGAGTGTTGGCTGGAGGGACTGCTGGCCCGGCCTCCCTTCCGTCCAGGCAGCCGTGCTGCGGACAGACCTAGTGCCGAGGGATGGACAGGCGAGGTGGCAGCGTGGAGGGCTCAGCGTGGACGGCAGCCTCAGGACACACACCCCTGCCTCAAGGTGCTGAGCCCCCGCCTTGCACTGCGCCTGCCCCACGGTGTCCCCGCCGGGAAGCAGCCCCGGCTCCTGAATCACCCTCGCTCCGTCAGGCAGGGCTCGTGTCCCAGAGAGGAAGGGGCTGCTGAGGTCTGATGGGGCCCTTCCTCCGGGCGACCCCACAGGGCCTTTCCAAGCCCCCATTTGAGCTGCTCCTTCCTGTGTGTGCTCTGGGCCCTGCCTTGGCCTCCTGCGCCAATACTGTGACTTCGAAACAATGTTACTGCTGGGCACAGCTCTGCGTTGCTCCCGTGCTGCCTCCGCCAGCCCCAGGCTGCTGAGGAGCAGAGGCCAGACCAGGGCCGATCTGGGTGTCCTGACCCTCAGCTGGCCCTGCCCAGCCACCCTGGACATGACCGTATCCCTCTGCCACACCCCAGGCCCTGCGAGGGGCTATCGAGAGGAGCTCACTGTGGGATGGGGTTGACCTCTGCCGCCTGCCTGGGTATCTGGGCCTGGCCACGGCTGTGTTCTTCATGTGTTGATTTTATTTGACCCCTGGAGTGGTGGGTCTCATCTTTCCCGTCTCGCCTGAGAGCGGCTGAGGGCTGCCTCACTGCAAATCCTCCCCACAGCGTCAGTGAAAGTTGTCCTTGTCTCAGAATGACCAGGGGCCAGCCAGTGTCTGACCAAGGTCAAGGGGCAGGTGCAGGGGTGGCAGGGATGGCTCCGAAGCCAGAAATGCCTTAAACTGCAACGTCCCGTCCCTTCCCCACCCCCATCCCATCCCCACCCCCAGCCCCAGCCCAGTCCTCCTAGGAGCAGGACCCGATGAAGCGGGCGGCGGTGGGGCTGGGTGCCGTGTTACTAACTCTAGTACGTTTCTGTGTCAATCGCTGTGAAATAAAGTCTGAAAACTTTAAAAGCATTGCTTTTGTCCATCCTCACCAGCGCGCTGGCCCGTTGGCTTCTTGCTCCGCTTTGTGGTGGGAGCACGGACTTGGAGCTCCCTTGGGTGGCCCTGGATGGAGCCAGGCCCTGCACAGGGATCCTTGTGGCTGATGAGGCCCTGAGTGGGGAGCACACACTGCTGAGCACTGTGGGAGGCGGGGCCGTGGAGGCAGGAGGCTCTCTGGCGTGCACGTGTGGGTGCGGGTACGTGTGGGTGTGTGGGTGCGGGTACGTGTGGGTGTGTGTGCCTGCTCTCCGGCGTGCACGTGTGGGTGCGTGTACGTGTGGGTGTGTGTGGGTGCGGGTGCGTGTGGGTGCGGGTGCCTGCTCTCCAGCGTATACATGTGGGTGCGTGTGCGTGTGGGTGCGTGTGCCTGCTCTCTGGCGTGCACGTGTGGGTGCGTGTGTGTGTGGGTGCGTGTGGCTGCTCTCTGGCGTGCACGTGTGGGTGCGTGTGGGTGTGGGTGCGTGTGCCTGCTCTCCAGCGTATACATGTGGGTGCGTGTGGGTGCGGGTACGTGTGGGTGCGTGTGCCTGCTCTCCAGCGTGCCTGTGTGGGTGCGTGTACGTGTGTGTGTGGGTGCGTGTGCCTGCTCTCTGGCGTGCACGTGTGGGTACGCGTGGGTGTGGGTGCGTGTGGCTGCTCTCCTGCGTGCATGTGTGGGTGCGTGTACGTGTGTGTGTGGGTGCGTGTGCCTGCTCTCTGGCGTGTACATGTGGGTGCCTGTGGGTGCGTGTGCCTGCTCTCTGGCGTGCACGTGTGTGTGTGTGTGTGTGTGCCTGCACACATAATTGGCCCACATCTGTGTCAGAGCACAGGGTTGGGAGGAGGCTGCACCCAGGACTGGAAGGGTCTGGGGGGAGCCAGGGTGCGTGGGGCTGTTGGGCAGCCTTTTCACTGGCCCAGGTGTGCAGAACCAACCCTTGGCACTGCTGGAAGCCCCTAACTAGAAACCCCTGGGGTAGTTGGGCTCCTGGACTCCCTCTAACCTGCTTCCTAAATTAGTGTGTGGGTGACAGCACTGCAGAAGCTGAGCCTCAGGGAAGGGCGCGGTGGCTCACACCTGTCATCCCAGCACTTTGGGAGGCTGAGGCTGGAGGATCGCTTGAGGCCAAGAGTGGGAGATCAGCTTAGGCAACATAGTGAGACCCCATCTCTGCAAAAAAATTTCTTTAATTAGCCAGGCGTGGTGGTACACACCTGTAGCTCCAGCTGCTCGGGAGGCTGAGGCAGGAGGATCACTTGAATCCAGGAGGTTGAGGCAGCAGCAAGCTGTGATTGCACCACTGCACTCCAGCCTGGGTGACAGAGCAAGAACCTGTCTAAAAAACAGAGCTGGCGCCCAGCACCGGCAGATGTGAGCCCTGGGGAGAAGCAGGGGAAGAAGGGGTAGGGTGTGTGGCCAGCTGGGTGGCCCTTCGCAAACTGCTGTCTCTTATGAAAAATAACTAAGTGTAGTTTTCTATTTTGTATTAATGATTAAAAAAAAAAAAAGGCCAGGTGCGCTGGCTCACACCTGTAATCTTAGCACTTTGGGAGGCCGAGGCGGGTGGATCACCTGAGGTCAGGAGTTCAAGACGAGCCTGGCCAACATGGTGAAACCCTGTCTCTCCTAAAATACAAAAACTGGCTGGGCATGATGGTGGGTGCCTGTAGTCCCAGCTACTCCGGAGGCTGAGACGGGAGAATTGCTTGAACCCAGGAGACGGTGGTTGCAGTGAGCCGAGATCACGCCATTGCACTCCAGCCTCAGTGGCTGAACGAGACTCCGTCTCAAAAAAAAAAAAGAAAAAAGAAAACCACAAAAACATCGAAATAAAATAACACCAATGGCTGGGCACATTGGCTCATGCCTATAATCCCAGCACTTTGGGAGGCTGAGGCAGGCGGATCACCTGAGGTCAGGAGTTCAACACCAGACTGGCCAACATGGTGAAACCCTGTATCTACTAAAAACACAAACATCTGGGCGTGGTGGCAGGTATCTGTAATCCCAATTACTCGGGAGGCTGAGGCACGAGAATCGCTTGAACCCGGGAGGCGGAGGTTGCAGTGAGCCGCGATTGCACCACCGCACTCCAGCGTGGGCAACAGAGCGCGACTCCGTTTCAAAAAAAAATGAAAAAGAAAAGGTAATACCCACAAGCTCCACACCCAGGAGGTCCTATGCGTCTGAGTGTTTGCTTTCTGGGCTTTTCATCACCTGGTCCTCTGGGGATATGCTGACCGACCCTGTGTGCCTGGCAGGTGTCAGGCACTGGGGGTCGGGGAGGAGAGAGTCCAGGAGCGGTGGCCACACACAGGTCGCTGACGGTGGGGGGCCAGGGTGGGGGCAGACTAACTTTGGTTTTCAGGAAAGGTCCAGAGAAAACACGCCCAAACCCAGACCCGAAGCATGAGCAGGGGGAGGGCAGGTGAGGAGGCCAGAGGCGGGGCATGTGGTGTGGGTCCATTGGACGGTGTGCAGGGCCCTGTGGCTTGACAAAGGGATCTTTCAGCAGGAAGCGGAGGCGTAGGAGCGGCCAGAGGCCAGCGTGCAGGACAGAGGCCACAGGTCAGAGCAGCAGAGGCTGGACAGAGATGGGCAGGGCAGGTCCAGCGGGGCTGCGTGGGCCTGGGGAAGAGAGCTGGGGGCGCTGCCTGAGGAGCTGTGGGAGGTTCCTGGAGGGCTCCAAGCAGGAGGCCACCAGATTTCATGAAGACGCCCCTGGCTAGGACAGGGTGCTCGGCTGCAGGGGGAGCAGAGGGAGGGATTTGGGGGAGAATGGGCGGGTCGAGGGGGGTGAGAAGAGGCGCTCAGGGACGTGGAGATGGAGCTGGAGGCACCGGAGCTTTGGGTGGATTCGCCCTGATGCGTCTGGAGGGATGGCTGGGCTGGGGAAGCTGGGGTTCCCTGAGTGGGGTCCAGGGGGCCGAGGGGTGCCAGGCAGGGAGAGGCTGGGCTGAAGCCTGAGGCAGGTGCTCCTGCTGGGTGTTGCCTAGGAGAGGAGAAAAAGCCCCGACGCCAGAAATGGAGGAGGGAGGAGGACCTCGGAGGAGAGGAGGAGGGTGCGCAGAACCAGGAGAGGGAGTTTGGGGAGCAACCGCTGCGGAGCGCGCAGGACCCAGAGGACTCAAAGGGGACCTGGAGGGTGACGAGGCCTTCCGTGGCCGGGGGTGAGGAGGAGGGAAGCCGCGCGGGCGGAGAGGCGCTGGTGGGTCCCAGGTTGGAGGCTGTGGGTCTGAGAGGCGGAAGCCCAGGGGAGCCCGGGGCCACCGCTGAAAAGGATGGCAGCTGAGCGCAGGCGAGCGAGAGGCGCGCGTGTCCGGGACAGACCGCGGTGGGAGCTCGACTCCGGAAACCGGCGGGCCTGGGGCGGGGACCTGCAGGGAGGCGGACGCGGCACAGCCGGGAGGCCGGTCCCGCGGGCCCCGCCCCGCCCCCCAGCCTGGAGCGCCCCCCTCCGGCCCCGGTCCGCAGTGGAGGCGGCCCCGGAAAAGCCAGAGGGTCTTGGAATGGAGGGCGGGACGGAGCCGCCTGCAACGCCCGCGACCCGCGACCCGGCTGCCCGCGGGACCCCCGGCTCTGAAGCGGGGACGGCCGGAGCTTCTGCCTGCAGCCCAAACTCCCAGGCGCCCGGCAAGACTGGCGGGCGCGGACCCTTTAAGAAAGCCGGGGGCGTGGCCTCGGGGCGTGGCCTCGGGGCGGGGCCTCGGGGCGAGGCTTCGGGGGCGGAGCCCAGGCAGCGCCTTCGCGGAGTTGCCGGAGGGTGCGGCCGCCCAGAGCGCACCCCGAGCGCCGGCGAGCGGCGCGGTGAGACCCTCGTGCAGGTGAGCCCGGCGCACGGCGGCCCAGAATCCTGGACCCCAGGAGAAGCGTCTACGGCCCCGACAGGTGGGCGTGGCGAAATGCCACCCGGGCCCTCCTCGCGCTCCCAGCTGGGTCACCCCTCAGACCCCGGGTCCTGGACGCCTGCACTCCTCCACCCGCAGGCCCTGCCAGGACACTTTGGTCCCTGGCCCGCCAGGCCTGGCCTCACTCAGGCTTGGCTGTGGGGTCAGAGTCGGGCAGAACGGAACCAATAGTCCTGGCAGGCCCAGGCGGTTGGAGGAGAAGTGGTCGGCTCTGGACACCTTTGTTGTTTTTTTTGTTTGTTTTTTTTTTTTTTGAGATGGAGTCTCACTGTGTCACCCAGGCTGGAGTGCACTGGCGCGGTCTTGGCTCACTGCAACCTCCACCTCCCGGGTTTATGCAATTCTCCTGCCTCAGCCTCCGGAGTAGCTGGGATTACAGGTGTATGCCACCATGCCTGGCTAATTTTTGTATTTTTAGTAGAGACGGAGTTTCACCATGTTGGCCAGGCTGGTCTTCAACTTCTGACTTCGTGATCCACGCTGCTGGGATTACAGGTGTGAGCCACCGCGTGTGGCCTCTGGGCACCTTTTGAAGATAGGACGAGAGGAACTGATGGATCGGAGCCGGCAGGGAGCGCCGAGGGGGGCCGGGGGCAGGGCCGCCACCCTTGCCTGCGTGGGGAAGATGAAGAACAGGGTGTGGGCCGCGGGGGCAAGATCAGGAGCTTTGGGTTTTGAAGATGTTAAGAAAGACGTGCTGCTGACTTTGCAAACGGAGGTGCTGAAACCGGGTGTCTGGAGCGCAGAGAAGAGGTGGCGCTGGACTGGCCTAGACTCTGTGCAGACACAGAAGAGCCAGGGCCTGGGGCTCCCATCGAGGAGGAGGACAAAGGGCCCTGGCCGGGGCAAGGTGGGAAGCCGGGAAGTGCAGCCTCCACAGAGCCTCGCAGAGAAGGCGCCACTGGAAGAAGGCGGCACTGACGGCCTCGGAGGCTGCTGAGGACCGGCTGGGCCCCGACGTCCGTGGCAACCCTGACAGCCAAGTCCTCTGTGGGCTTGGAGGGCGGGACACAGCTCTGGAGACGAGGGAGAGGACGGGCCGTGCCGACCGGCACCGCGGTGTTCCTGAGCAGTGGCACCGTGGCTGTTGCTGAATTTTATTATTGTTAATTAATTTATTTTTTTTTATTTTTTGATACTGAGTTTTTCTCTTGTTGCCCAGGCTGGAGTGCAGTGGCGCGATCTCGGCTCACCGCAACCTCCGCCTCCCGGGTTCAAGGGATTCTCCTGCCTCAGCCTCCCGTGTAGCTGGGATTACAGGTGCCCATGACCACACCCGGATAATTTTGTGTTTTTAGTAGAGACGGGGTTTCACCATGTTGGTCAGGCTGGTCTCAAACTCCTGACCTCAGGTGATGCGCCTGCCTCGGCCTCCCAAAGTGCTGGGATTTCAGGCATGAGCCATCGCACCCGGCCATGAATTTTAATTCATTCCTATTTACAAATCACACAGCCATACAAACTTCTTCCAGAAGTTGTGCTCAGAGGGGAGCAGAGGGGCAGGAGCTGCAAGGAGTGGAGGCAGGGCCCAAAGGAGGAGGAGGAGCTGGGGCCCCGGGAGAGGGACCTGGCCAGGGTGGGCTGGAGCCGGGGATGGGGTCCCCAGGGGGACCAGCCAGGACCTGTGGGTGCTGCAGAGGAGGGGAGATCTTGGCTCCATTCTCAGGGGTGAAAGCCTGTGGAGGCCTTTATTTTTTATTTCTTCTTAAGTGAGATGAGGTCTGGCTATGTTGCCCAGGCTGGTCTTGAACTCCTGGGCTCAAGCAATCCACCCGCCTCCTGAGTAATTGGGATTATAGGCATGAGCCTGGTCATGGAGGCCTTTAACAGAGACTGCGGTGAGGCCTCCATTCTAGAAAGAGCCCTGCAGCTGCCCTTTGTGGGGCAGAGGGGGCAGGACCGCCCTCAACCTTCCTCCTCCTCTGGACCAGCCATGGGGGCCAGAGCAGGGTCCGCCCAGGGCACAGCAACCCCCACCCATTCGTGCACAGGTTATGACTCCACTGACAACCAGGCCGGGCCAGCGTGGGGCGGAGGTCCTAGAGCCAGCAGGCCCCACCTGGGTATCATCTATGCAGCCAGGAGATGCCCAAGAGCCAGGTGTCCAGAAGCCGCCCCTGTGTGGACAGCACAGCTGGGGAAGACAGAGGGCTGGGGGAGCCCCACGTCCCCAGTTCCTTCCTCTGCCGCCTCCCTCCCTCCCTCCCTTGTCCCCGTTCCCTCCGTCCCTCCCCCCCTTCCTTCCCTCCCTCCCTCACCACCATTCCCTCCCTCCCACATCCCCTTCCCTCCCTCCCCTCTTCCTTCCCTCCCTCTCACACCCCTTCTCTCCCTCCCTCCCTCCCTCAGTCACTCACAGGTGTGGCTCTTTTTTGCTGACATTCTGGGCTCTGGGGCTGCCGCCTGAGTACAATGTAGTCCTGAGCTCCGGAGTCCAGTGCCACAAAAGTAAGGAGCAGTTGTGATCTCAGACGTGGGCTCCGGGGCAGCCCTGACCTCATGGGGGGCTGCAGACGAGGAAGGTCCTGGGACAGGGTGGCTGTTCACCAGGAAGGGGCAGGGCTGTAGCCTCAGCCTCCCCTCCAGATGCCGGCAGCACCAGCCTCTGCCTGCATGGGGCCCCGAGGTTTGCAGTGACATCCCCTGAGCTTCCTGACCTGCCCCGGACACGGAGCACGGCTCCCAGGGGCCGCACAGGCATCCGCTGGCCTCTCGGCCCCCTCCCTGTGCACCACCCCCTCCTCCCCCCGACCCCCATCCCTCTACTGAGTGTCTCAATTCCAGTGTTACGGACCTGGGACGCCACAGTGCGGGGAACAGCTTCTGCCCTCTGGGAGATAAGAACCCGTCGTCAGGCAGCTGGGCTGCTGAAACAGTGACCATAAGCTGGGCGGGCAGGCGCTCCTTCCCTCAGCTCTGGAGGCTGGAAGTCCAAGATCCTGGCCGTGGAGGTTGGGAGGGGTGGAGTGGACGGGGCTGCTGACAGCCTCGGGGGCGTGTGGAGAAGGAGGGAGCCCCAGTGGCCCCAGGCCCTGCCACTTGGGGGAGAATTCCAGCCCCTCCGTGTCCCTGGGACCCCACAGCCCCTGGCCAGTGGCCGTTCCCGGCTTCGAGCACAGTGGCCTCAAGCCACCGTCGTGGGTGTTACCGTGGAAACAATGAGGGAGGTTTGTGTGGGGCCAGATTCCTCCTCTGGGCACTGACCTGCTCTCCCCACTCCAGGTGGCTTCACCCCAACGTCAGCAGGGTGGAGGCGGAGAAGCTGTTCCTATCCAGAGGTCAGCGTGGGGACTTCCTTGCCAGGCCCAGCGAGAGCAGCCCGGGGGGCTTCACGCTGTCCGTCAGGTGGGTGGGCCCTGGCTGGGCATGGACAGGGTCTGGTTGAAGGCCTCCTGGAGGACCGGTGGGCAGCTTCCTGGACACGAGGACTTGGTGCGGGGGGCCGATGCCCTGGGAAGGTGGTGAGAGTTGGACGTGGTGCTGGGCAGTCTCTGGGCAGGAAGGAACTATTTAGAGAGGCCCTTGGGGAGGGCTCATTGAGTTAGGGGCTCAGCAGGACCCTTTCCTCCCCTGTGAGGGCCCTGGGGACAGGCAGGGCCTCCGTGGCTGTGACCGTGTTGCCAGAGCCTGGGGGTGCTGCTGGGGAGTGCAGCGGGGTTCCCATTGAGCTCTGGTACCCGCTGGGCTGCCAGGACCCCGCGTTGGAGTGGTGAGCCCTGGCCCAGCATCCGCGTGTCAGCACACGTGTGTACGTGTGCATGTGTGTGTTCGCGTGTCCATGTGTGTTCATGTGTGTGCGTGTGCGTGTGTGTGTGCGTGTGCCTGCATCCTGAGGGACGGCATCTGCTAAGCACTGGTTCAGGGCACAGGGTCCTGCACCTGCCTCCCTCAGGCCTCCTTCCTTCAGGTCTCAGGCACTGGAGTCCAGGGTGACTCAGGGAAGCCGGTGCCTCCCCTGGCCCCATCCCTGCCCTCCTGGCTGGTGCCCTGGGCTGAGCTGGTTCCTCCAGCCTCAGTTTCCCCACTGCAGGGGGCTGCATCTGCAGAGAAGGAGACCTGGTCTGGGGAGGCCCCTGGCCCCTCCTTGCTGAGGACCAGGCCGCCACCTGGTGGCCGCCCGCCCCTGCAGCGCCCGCCTGCCTCCTGCCAGCTCCTGGGTGGGGCGAGGGCCAGAAAGGCGAGCAGAGCAGCTCTGGGGCCCGGGTGGTGGTGCTGCCTGGACCCCCAAGGTCTGCGTATGTCTCGCTAAGCCTTTTGCCCTATCCGTGTGGGTCTCTCCCCCTCACCTGGCCAGGCCGTGGCCTCCAGCCTCACCTGTGCTCGTCTGTGCCTGGCCCAGGTGGTACCACGGGCGCCTGTCTGGCAAGGAGGCTGAGAAGCTGTTGCTGCAGAAGGGGCATCCGGGCAGCTTCCTGGTGCACGTGAGTCAGAGCGATCCTGGGGGCTTCCCGCTGTCAGCGCTGACGCAAGGGTGGGACAAGGCGCAGGGCGCAGGCCGCCAGCCACAGGTCACGCACATCATGACTCACTCCCAGGCGGGAGGGGGCGGCGAGCTGGGGCGGCCTCTGGGAAGGGCGGGCGGCCTTGGCCAGGCCCCTCACCGCCACCCCCACGGCCGGACGAGAAGTGGGAGACGGGGAGCGTTTTGACACCGTCGGAGACCCGGTGGAGCAGGAAGAGCCCGTTGATGGGGAAGGTGGGGGCGGTTGTGCACCTCAAGCAGGTAAAAGCCCCTCCACAGGCACCAGGGCCGTGGGCACAGCCTCACCCAGGAAAGCAGCTGGGGGTCCACTGGACTCAGGGAAGACCCCCTGCCAGGGAGACCCCAGGCGCCTGAATGGCCACGGGAAGGAAAACCTACCAGCCCTTCCGTGTGTCCTCCTGGCACATGGCGACCTCCATGACCCGACGAGGGTGCGGGGCCCGGGGCAGGGTGGCCAGGTGCGGGGGTGCGGGGCCCGGGGCAGGGTGGCCAGGTGCGGGGGTGCGGGGCCCGGGGCAGGGTGGCCAGGTGCGGGGGTGCGGGGCCCGGGGCAGGGTGGCCAGGTGTGGGGGTGCGGGGCCCGGGGCAGCTGCCCTCGGTGGGAGGGGTGCAGTGTGGTCCGCGGGGCCCTGGGGGGGGTGCGGTGTGGTCCGCGGGGCCCTGGGGGGGCTGCGGTGGGGTCCGCGGGGCCCTGGGGGGGGTGCGGTGGGGTCCGCGGGGCCCTGGGGGGGGTGCGGTGGGGTCCGCGGGGCCCTGGGGGGGGTGCGGTGGGGTCCGCGGGGCCCTGGGGGGGGTGCGGTGGGGTCCGCGGGGCCCTGGGGGGGGTGCGGTGGGGTCCGCGGGGCCCTGGGGGGGGTGCGGTGGGGTCCGCGGGGCCCTGGGGGGGGTGCGGTGGGGTCTGCGGGGCCCTGGGGGGGGTGCGGTGGGGTCTGCGGGGCCCTGGGGGGGTGCGGTGTGGTCTGCGGGGCCCTGGGGGGGGTGCGGTGGGGTCTGCGGGGCCCTGGGGGGGGTGCGGTGTGGTCTGCGGGGCCCTGGGGGGGGTGCGGTGTGGTCTGCGGGGCCCTGGGGGGCGGTGCGGTGGGGTCTGCGGGGCCCTGGGGGGGTGCGGTGTGGTCTGCGGGGCCCTGGGGGGGTGTGGTCTGCGGGGCCCTGGGGGGGGTGTGGTGGGGTCTGCGGGGCCTTGGGGGGGGTGTGGTGGGGTCTGCGGGGCCCTGGGGGGTGTGGTGTGGTCTGCGGGGCCCGGGGGGGGTGTGGTGTGGTCTGCGGGGCCCTGGGGGGGGTGTGGTGTGGTCTGCGGGGCCCTGGGGGTGTGTGGTGGGGTCTGCGGGGCCCTGGGGGGGGTGTGGTGTGGTCTGCGGGGCCCTGGGGGGGGTGTGGTGTGGTCTGCGGGGCCCTGGGGGTGTGTGGTGGGGTCTGCGGGGCCCTGGGGGGGGTGTGGTGGGGTCTGCGGGGCCCTGGGCCCCCCTAAGCTTAGATGTAGGTCTCTCCCTGGCAGCCCCTCAAGGCCACGAGGATCAGTGCTCGGAGCCTGGAGGGCTGTGTGCAGGAGTAGCAGGGCCACTGATTCCAGCGGGAAGGCCAGGCAGGGCTTCTGGGTGGAGTTCAAGGTGCATCCTGACCGCTGCCACCTTCAGACTCTGTCCCCTGGGGCTGGGGCAAGTGCCCGATGGGAGCGCAGGGTCTGGGACTGTAGGGTCCAGCCCTACGGAGCTTAGCAGGTGTTCTCCCCATGTGCGGAGATGAGAGATTGTAATAAATAAAGACACAAGACAAAGAGATAAAGAGAAAACAGCTGGGCCCCGGGGACCACTACCACAAAGACACGGAGACCAGTAGTGGCCCTGAACGGCTGGGCTCGCTGATATTTATTGCATACAAGACAAGGGGGCAGGATAAGGAGGGTCAGTCTTCTAAGTGATTGACAAGGTGAAGCAAGTCACGTGATCACAGGACAGCGGGCCCTTCCCTCTTAGGTAGCTGAAGCAGAGAGAGAAGGCGGCATACGTCAGCGTTTTCTTCTATGAACTTATAAGATCAAAGACTTTAAGACTTTCACTATTTCTTCTACCGCTATCTACTACGAACTTCAAAGACGAACCAGGAGTAAGGGAGGAACATGAAAGTGGACAAGGCGTGTGAGCATTGAAGCAGCACAGGGAGGGGTTCAGGCCTCCGGATGACTGCGGGCAGGCCTGGATAACATCCAGCCTCCCACAAGCTGGTGGAGCAGAGCGTTCCCTGACTCCTCCAAGGAAAGGAGACTCCCTTTCGCGGTCTGCTAAGTAACGGGTGCCTTCCCAGACACTGGCATTACCGCTTGACCAAGGGGCCCTCAAGCGGCCCTTATGCGGGTGTGACAGAAGGTTCCCCTCTTGCCTTCTATTCACTTCTCACAATGTCCCTTCAGCACCTGACCCTACACCCGCCGGTTATTCCTAGGTTATATTATTAATGCAACAGAGTAATATTAAAAGCTAATGATTAATAATGTTTATAATGATGGATAATTGTTCATGATCATCGCTGTATCTAATTTGTATTATGACTATTCTTATTCTATTTTCTTTATTATACTGAAACAGTTTGTGCCTTCAGTCTCTTGCCTCGGCACCTAGGTACTCTTCCGCCCACATGGGACGGGGTGGGGGTGGCCATCTCGGGCTCTGGGAAGGGGCCGGGGCTGTGAGCTGAAGGCTCCATCACCTCCAGATGCTGCAGCAGCAGGAATGCCGGTTCCTGTACCCTCGGAAGGAGGGGCAGAGTGTGGAGAACAAGCCCAAGAATCACTACAAGAACATCCTTCCCTGTGAGGGCGGAGGCCAGGGCGTCACCCGTCGGGCCTCGGGGAGGTGGGGGGCAGGCCGAGCATCTGCCACTGCTGACCTGAGGCTCCCCCTTGCATACCCTGGACCCTCCATCTCTGCTCACCACAGGGTCTGCGGGCAAAGAGGCAGGGTGAGGCCCACGAGCTGTGCCCTGGAGAACTGAGCATCACCTCCCTTCCCAGTTGATGCCACCCTTGAGTCATCCTGCTCAACGAGGATGACAGCGGGCCCGGAGCCGACTACATCAGGGTGGGTGTGTGCGGGAGGCGGGGCCTGGGCCCATTGCTCCTGGGGGGCTCAGGAAGAACCAGGGTCCCCAGGGGAGGGGTGGGCGGCAGTCTCCAAGGGGTCCTCAGAGAGGCTGGACGGGCATTGGTCCTCAGCCCCTTGCTGGCCTGGAGTGAGGAGTGTGTTTAAGCCACCAGGGCTCTTTGCATAATATTTGTGTGTCATTTGCATATCATTTGCATAACATTTGCATGGACTTGTTTGTCCTCTGTTAACAGCAGCAGTTGGCCTCATTCCCTTTCAGACTGACCCTGAGGAGGAGCCGGGCCATGGCAGGGGCAGGATGGACATCCCTTGTGGCCCTGCCCCGCCGCACCTGCACCTGCACAGCCCGCGTGGGCCCGCCCCGCCGCAGCTGAAGTGCACCACCATGGGCCCGGCCCGCGGCTCGCGGCTCTGGGCCCGGTTCACCTCGTCCCGGAAGCCGAGGACGCCGGCGGGATCGGTCCGGACGCCGTAGTCCCGCCAGCCGAAGTACCGGAAGTGCTGCACCGTACGCTGTGGCTCCTCCCCGCGGGGCAGGGCCTCGCGGGCGCAGGGTGTACATCGCCTGCAGGGCTGTCTGCAGGCCACGGTGGCTGCTTTCTGGGCCACGGTGCACCAGGAGAACACGCGTGTCATCGTCATGACCACCAGGGAGATGGAGCGGGGCCGGGTAGGGGTGCGGTGCCAGTGCTCCCAGTGCCCATCCCACCCCGTGCATCTTCGGCTGCCCAAGGCCCTTCCCGACCAGGCCAAGGAGGCTGTGGGACGCCGTGGGAGTGGGGAGGCTCCCACAGAGCCCCGTGGCTGCACGTACACACCTGCGTCTCTGCAGGTCGCAGGGGCAGGGTGCCGGGGTGCTGCCAGCAAGGCTGATGCAAAGCGCTCCCCTCAGAACAAGTGTTTCCGGGACTGGCCAGAGCTACCCGGCAGCCAAGAGTTCAGCCGTGTGCACATGCGCGTCCTGGGTAAGGGCCAGGCCCAGGGCTACTGCGTGCGGGAGCTGCAGGTGTGGCGGCCGGGCCAGGTGAGCCTGGCGGCTGTGGAGCGTGCCTGCTGTCCGCCTGCACTGGGAGACCCCACACCTGCCTGCATCCAACCCCACTGCCTTTGAGGGCTTCCACACCCCTCAACCCAGGAGGTGCATTCCAAGCCTGGACAGGGGTCACTGACGTGGCCACATTCTCAGCCCTGGGCTGGCGGCCGCTCCTCCCACACACCTCTCCAACTGCAGCTTTGGTCTCCGTTGTATACCAGAGACGCCCATTTCTGTTCCGGGCAGATTACCTCGTGTTCCCTCCAGCCCCCGCCCAGTGTGTGTGGGGGGGTCCTCCAGGCCCCCATGGACCCCTCACATTTGGTTTTTCCTTATAAAATAACTGTCCTCACAGCCTGCTTCTCCCGCCCCCAGCTCCCTCTTCCCTTCCCCAGGCACCTGAGCCACCTGGGGCCATCTCGGCGCCCCCTCCCCATTTCCTTCCTCCTCCTCCTGCTCGCCTTGGCCCCCGCAGCCCCTCCGCTTGGGCACTCCCGGAAACCCAGCTGTGCCTCAGCCTCCTCCTCCCACCCTGGGGTCGCACTCACCGCCTGCCCCGCTCAGGAGGAGCCACAGCGTACGGTGCAGCACTTCCAGTACTTCGGCTGGCCGGACTACGGCGTCCGGGCCGATCCCGCCGGCGTCCTCGGCTTCCGGGACGAGGTGAACCGGGCCCAGAGCAGCAAGCCGCAGGCCGGGCCCATGGTGGTGCACTTCAGCTGCGGCGGGGCGGGCCCACGCGGGCTGTGCAGATGCAGGTGCGGCGGGGCGGGCCCACGCGGGCTGCGCAGGTGCAGGTGCGGCGGGGCGGGGCCACGCGGGCTGTGAAGGTGCAGGTGCGGCGGGGCAGAGCCACGCGGGACGACGCGGGCGGAGCCATCGGGTGGGCGGGGGCGGGGCGCCCCCGCCCCCCACTCTCGTCAAAGGCCGCCTAGTTTGTCCTCAGTGGGGGCATCGGATGCACCGGCACCATCATCGTGATTGACATCCTGGTGGACGTCATCCGCAGGCAGGGCGAGCCGCTCCACTCTGGGTCCCCCCGCCCTGCCCTGCTATAGCCCCACCCCTCCGGACGACCCCACCCCTCAGGACGACCCCACCGCTACCGGCAAGCCCCGCCCCTCATCAGTAGCCCCGCCCCTGCCTGCCGGCACCTTCCCCCCATCCGTAGCCCCTCCCCAAGCGCGCTTGTCCGCAGGGCTGGACTGCGACATCGACGTCCCGAAGACGATCCAGCTGGTTTGGCGGCAGCGCTGGGGAATGGTGCAGACGGAGGCTCCGTACAAGTTCACGTACCTGGCGCTGCAGCGGCACATCCGGGGCGAGTAACTGCGCCTGCGCGAGCAGGTGGGGGGCGTGGCCCTGCGGGGCGTGGCCTGTGCGGGCGTCGCCATGGTGACCGGCGGCCCCTCCCCCCAGCGCGAGCCGCCTCAGGAGCGCGAGAACCAAAACGTGGGCGCCGCCCCCCGCGCATCTGGTTGCAGCCCCCGGCTCCCCGGGCATCCCCGGTGTGAGTGGAGCGCCGGGGCCGGTCCGGAGTCCTCTGGGAGGGACTGGGACGTGCGGGGTGCGGGGCTGAGCCGCTGCTCCGCGCGCAGAACCCCGCAGCCCTGGGACGGCGAGGACACGAACCTGCGGAGCCGCGGGTGTCTGAGGAGCCGCAGGGAACCCCCGGCCTAGCCGCGCCCGCGTGTGGCCGGAGCCGCGGGCCGGGACTGTGTCCAGGACAGAGCCACAAGCTTGTCCCCAGCTCAGGGAGGTCCAGGGGCGGCAGAGGGAGCGACAGGCTGCGAAGCCCACCGGTGACCACGTGTGAACCCGTGTGCGCCCCCAGCTCGGCCACTCCGTGCGGGTCTGCCCTCACCGCAGCTCCGGCCTGCCGGCCCTGCCTGCTCCCGTGGTCTGGGATGTGGCCCCGGTGAGGACCCGGCCCCATCGGTCACAGGGTGGATGTCTGTGGAGTGAGGTGTGTGTGACATATTCATGTGACCACCCGTGCAGCGTCACGCGCCTGGCCCTGCCGATGATAAGGGTGTGGGCCTGCGTGGGCATGACTGTGTGTGTGACACAGAGTGATGTTGCTGTGATCCGTGGCTGCACTCCCCACATCACCGGCTTTCACAGCCTTCCAGTAAAGTGCTGTGTTCTCCCTTCTGTGTCTTCGCTGGGACCTGGGGCAAGGGTGGGTGTGGCCCCCACAGCTGGAGTCAGCTTCTGTGGGGCCTTCCCGAGCCCTCCCCACCCTGGACCAGAGGCCCAGCTGGTTGGAGCAGGAAGTACCTGGGCTCTGGGGTCAGGGATGAGAAGGCTGAGGAGGCCTGCGTGAGCTGGACCTGGCCTGGACCCTCCTGGCCGTGCCTGCCTGGTGGTGCGGGATTCCTGGGGCTGATGACTGACGGGGTAGGGCTGGGGTTGGCGAGCCTCCTGCCGATACCTCACGTAGCTGACCTCTGACTCTTCCCCAGCCAGGCTGGCCCTGGGAGTTGCCGGAGAGTCAGTGGATCTGCAGGCTGCACGCTGGCTGTTACCTTTGCTTCTGGGTTCCCACAGGGGTCATGGTTCTGTGGTTCTCCAGTTCTCAGGGACCCTAGCAGGGCCATGGGGGCATGACTTCCTGGAGGTGTGGCCTAGTATGGCCACGGCAGAGGATGGGGGAAGAGAAAGGCCCCCTTTGTCAGCCCCCGGGCTCTGAACCAAGCTGAAGCCCTCCCCCTGGTCCAGCCTGCCCTGCCCCAAGTGTCCTGGGCCTCTCCCCATCTCCCTGGGGAGCCTCACATTGCTGAGTCGCCAGCCCACTCCAGAAACCCCCAGCCTGTCTGCAGCCAGAGGGGCTGGGAGTTGGATCCCCTAGAACCTGGGGCCCACCTGTCCCAGTGGCTGCTGGGAGTCTCATCCCGTCAGGGTATCCTCTGGGTTGAGGCTGCAGCAGGGGCACCCAGGGTGAGGCCCTCTTGCCAAAGATGGATACAGATAATTTATTGTAAAAGGTACAATTCACAAGGTTGGAGGGGCAGCTGGAAGTTTCTGTGGTTACCTTGCACTGGGGGGCTGCCCTGCCTCCACTCTCTCCCCACAGTCCGAGGGCAAGATGAGCACCCCCACCCAATGGCAGGACCAGCCCTGCGGGGAAATGTCAGCATGAGTGGAAGCACGGCAAGGCCCCTTCCTTCTTGGCAAGGGGCTTCCCTGGCAGGCAGTTCACAGGGTGTGTGGGTGGCGGGGACGCTGACCAGCTGCTCTCCTGGGCCCTTCCTGTACGAGCCTGTCTTTTTTTTTGTTTTGAGACAGGGTCTCCCTCTGTCGCCCAGGCTGGATGCAGTGGTGCAATCTTGGCTCACTGCCACCTCCACCTCCCCGGTTCAAGCAGTTCTCCTGCCTCAGCCTCCCCAGTAGCTAAGAGGCGCCCACCACAATGCCCGGCTAATTTTTGTATTTTTAGTAGAGATGGGGTTTCACCATGTTGGCCAGGCTGGTGTCAAAATCCCGACCTCAAGTGGTCTTTCTGCCTCAGCCCTCCGGAGTGCTGAGATGACAGGCGTGAGCCACCGCGCCAGGTGAGACTGCGGTTCTTGGAGGCTTTGGGGACCCTCTTGTCCACCCCATCAGGACCCAGCCTGGAGAATGAGGGGTGGACAAGCTAAATGGAGCCTGGTCTTGGTGGGGCCCCGGGGGAGTCCTCAGAGATGCCAGGCTCCTTTCGCGTCCTCGGGGACCGACTTCCAGTGGCTGCTGTGTCCTTGGGCCCCCCGGTGGGGGACACCCCGTGGAGCTGGGCGAGGGCGGCTGACCTGGGCAGAGGCTGCTGGCCCTAGTTGTCAGTCAGAGGCCCGAGGGGGGAGGCGGCTGTGCTGGTGGCCGGGGGCCGGGGGGGCAGGGGCAGGCAGCGCAGGTTCCCGGTCTTCAGCGCGCACTGCACCGGCCAGAGTGCCACGCAGAAGAGCATCAGCAGCAGGGCAGAGACCAGTGCCATGCGCCTCCAGTCCCTGCAGCGCGCCCAGCAGCGGGCCAGGCGGCCCCGGCGGGGGGCAGGGTCCCGGGCGGGCGCGGGCGGCTCGGCAGGCTTGCTCAAACCCACGTCCACGCATACGAAACCGGGCTCGCGGCCAGGTGTGGTGGGCAGTGGCTGGCAGCACAGCTTGGTGCCCTCCAGCCACACAGGCTCCTCACGCCGCAAATGCGCCGGCATCCGGGCCTGCAGCTGGAGGCTGGTGCGCAGCGCGGGGGCTCCGGCGGGCGGCACGGCCGTGGGCTGCCTGCAGAAGGGGCAAGGTACAGCCTCACCGCCGGGGCGGCCCACAGGCTGAGCAGCCGCCAGCCGGGCCAGGCACTCCAGGCAGAAGACGTGGGTGCAGGAGAGCTCCTTGGGTGTCTTGAAGATGTTGTCATAGCCTGAGAAACAGATGGAGCACTCCAGGGGGGAGGCCACCCTCTCCGAGCCAGGGGTGCCGGGGGACCTGGGCATCGAGGCTGTGGAGCTGCTCCGGCGAGGGGGTGGCACAGCCGTGTGCCACACCTGCTGGCCTGACGACATGTCTCTGAGCTGTGGGACAGGGACTGTGGTGAGCAATCACCGGCCGCCCCTTTCTGGTGGTGTTTTATCTCTCCCTCCCCTCTCTCGCTCCAGAGATCCAGGGAAGGACTCTGTTTCCTGCGCGCCACTCCAGAAAGTTCCTCCGGTGCCCCTGGAGGTCATTCTGCCCCACATGCAATCCTGCCCTCTCCACCCCATCACATGGCTGCACCGGGGTGAGCCTCCCACAGGGCCCCAGGCCTGCTCCGGGAATGCAGGCCGTGTGTAGGGGGGTCTCGCTGACTGCTCGGCAGACACCTCCTGTTGGCCCTGCCCCACCTGGCTGGCCCTGCTGCCCGGGCAGAAATAACGGTGAGGATGACAATAGCCACAGTCGTCACTGTATATGTCGGAGCTCTGCAAGGCTGGGCCCACATCACGGGACTCACACAATGCCACAGTGTGGAAAAGGCCACCCAGAGCATGGGTGACTCAGCCAGAGCCACCCCAAGGGAGCTGGCGGGCCCTGGACCCTGGCAGATACGGCTCTCAGGCAGGCCAGGGACTCCAAGTCAAGTGAAGTGAGTTTGAACTCGGATCCCAGGATGGGTGCCTGGCTTGGGCGGTGCAGGCCTGATTTGCAGGCAGCTATGTGAGGGTGGGGTGTGGGGGTCTCTGGGTCTGGGGACCGGGCTGATCCCCGGGGGCTTTGGGACGACAGGGAGGGCCCAGGCAGGGGCAGGGGTCAGTGCCCGAGGAAGGTGCATGTCAGGCACGACCTGCGGCCTGCGGGGCCAGCTTGTCTAGCTGCTGAGGGTCTGATGTGCACAGTTGGGGGGTGGGACTTGGATAAGCCCAGCCATTCCCTCTGGGCCAGCCCACTGCCTCATGGTCAGGTGATGGTCAGGGCACCCTCAGCCGCCCACTGAGTGGCTGTTTCTTCTCCCTGACCCAATCCCACTTCATGGCAGGGACCCTGGGGGACGGACACTGGGGGATGCTGCTCTGCCCCTGGGCATGGCTCAGGTGGGCATCTCAGCTGACCTGGGACCCTGCTCCACCTCCCGCCCCTCCCCTGCACCCAGGATCCGCTGCAGGGAGCCACAGGGGTCCCACCTGGAGGGAAGTGGGCAAGGGTGACAGTGAGACTCAAGGGCCTGGCCGTGCGTCCCCGTGGGGCCCAGGAGGCTGCCCCAGAAGTGACTCCTGGCACTGCCCCGCCCCACCCCTGACTTGCCAGTGAGTCCCAGACAGGCTGGCGGGTCACTGTGACCACCTGAGTCACACGCCGTCACTGTGAGGCCGTGAGTGCCCCAGGCACCGGGACCTGGGGACTGTGCTCTGCGACCTGTGTACCCCACAGAACCGGTTCCTTGGCACCAGGCCCCACCCCTCCACGATGGTGCCCCACCCTGAGCCTGTGCAGGTAAGGGGTGAACACGGGCTGAGCTGGCCTTACCTGGTGGCCGGGGGTCAGCGGGTCCCGGGCATGGTCCTCCTCGCCGGCCACGGTTGGGCTCCAAGGCCCTGGGCTGCCCTGCCCTGGCAGCGTCTGCTTCCTCTTCTCCGGGCCCGGCCCGGCCTGTGCTTCACCCAGCAGGTATCCCTCCCCGGGGCCGGCCACCAGCAGCTGTCCCGGTGGCACTGGTCTGGCAGGTGTGGCTTCTGCTCTGTCCAAGACAGGCGGGGACACAAGGAATGCGTGCGCCGTCACCCGCACAGAGCTCTGGTCTGAGGCAGGTGTGAGTTGCCGGGTGTGGGCTCCCAAGCAGGTCTATTTATACCCTATGGGTCGTGCTGGCCAAGGGTGTGGCCGCAAGCCTCAGGGATTGGCTGGCTTCCTCCTCTCCTTGGCGGGACAGGCAGCTGGAGGGCAGGGAGGGAGGGGTGAGGGTCGGAGCCGGGTAGGGGTCAGCACAGCCGCTGCAGCCTGGGCAGGTCTGGGCTGGGGTGTGTGCTTGGACAAAGCCCTCTCTCCCTATAGCCCCAGGAGGCTGGAGCACCTGCTGGAAGCTGCTCACCGCAGTTCCAGGTCCCTGTGGCCCCTGAGCTCCTGGGTGGGCCTCCTAGCAGGGGCCCTCCCCGAGCCCCCCACGACCTATGCCCAGCCTGCCCCTGCCCTTTGCTCACTGCTGCCTGCCCTCACAGCCCATTCCTGCCACTTCCCTGCCCACAGCCACCCATGTGCTCACCTGCCTCATCCACACACATACGTGGCTGCTCTCACACATGGGCCATGTGTTCACACGCTCCATGCCCCCATGTCCACAGGCTCTCACACACGTGCCGTGTCCGGAAGCTCACATATGCCATGTCCACACTCACACATGCCGTGTCCACACTCATGCCGTGTCCACACACGCCGTGTCCACACTCACACACACGCCGTGTCCACACACACACATGCCGTGTCCACACACACACACACGCCATGTCCACACTCACACACACGCCGTGTCCACACACGCACACGCCGTGTCCACACTCACACATGCCGTGTCCACACTCACACATGCTGTGTCCACACTCTCACGCCGTGTCCACACTCACGCACACGCCGTGTCCACACTCATGCACACGCCGTGTCCACACACACACATGCCGTGTCCACACTCACACGCCGTGTCCACACACACACATGCCGTGTCCACACTCACATGCCGTGTCCACACACACATGCCATGTCCACACACACATGCCGTGTCCACACACATGCCGTGTCCACACACATGCCATGTCCACACACACACGCCGTGTCCACACATGCCGTGTCAACACACACGCCGTGTCCACACTCACACACATGCCATGTCCACACACACACATGCCGTGTCCACACACACATGCCATGTCCACACACACATGCCGTGTCCACACTCACATGCCATGTCCACACTCACACACATGCCGTGTCCACATTCACACATGCCATGTCCACACACACACATGCCGTGTCCACACTCACATGCCGTGTCCACACACACACATGCCGTGTCCACACTCACATGCCGTGTCCACACTCACACACATATGCCGTGTCCGCACTCACATGCCGTGTCCACACACACACGCCGTGTCCACACATGCCGTGTCCACACACACACATGCCGTGTCCACACACATGCCGTGTCCACACACACACATGCTGTGTCCACACACATGCCGTGTCCACACACACACACACGCCGTGTCCACACACACATGCTGTGTCCACACACACATGCCGTGTCCACACACACATGCCGTGTCCACACTCACATGCCATGTCCACACTCACACACATGCCGTGTCCACATTCACACATGCCATGTCCACACACACACATGCCGTGTCCACACTCACATGCCGTGTCCACACACACACATGCCGTGTCCACACTCACATGCCGTGTCCACACTCACACACATGCCGTGTCCGCACTCACATGCCATGTCCACACACACACGCCGTGTCCACACATGCCGTGTCCACACACACACACATGCCGTGTCCACACACATGCCGTGTCCACACACACACATGCCGTGTCCACACACATGCCATGTCCACACACACACACACGCCGTGTCCACACACACATGCCGTGTCCACACACACATGCCGTGTCCACACTCACATGCCGTGTCCACACACACACATGCCGTGTCCACACTCACACACATGCCGTGTCCACACTCACATGCCGTGTCCACACACACATGCCGTGTCCACACACACACATGCCGTGTCCACACATGCCGTGTCCACACTCACACACATGCCATGTCCACACTCACATGCCGTGTCCACACACACATTCCGTGTCCACACACATGCCGTGTCCACACACACACATGCCGTGTCCACACACATGCCGTGTCCACACACACACGCCGTCCACACACACACAAGCCGTGTCCACACTCACATGCCGTGTCCACACTCACACACATGCCGTGTCCACACTCACATGCCGTGTCCACACACACACATGCCGTGTCCACACATGCCATGTCCACACTCACACATGCTGTGTCCACACTCTCATGCCGTGTCCACACTCACACGCCGTGTCCACACATGCACACGCCGTGTCCACACACACACACGCCGTGTCCACACACACACATGCCATGTCCACACACACATGTCGTGTCCACATTCACACATGCCATGTCCACACACACACATGCCGTGTCCACACACACACATGCCGTGTCCACACACACACATGCCGTGTCCACACACATGCCACATCCACATGCTCTCACACACGTGCCCTGTGTCCACACACACACACATGCCATGTCCACATGCCCTAGCAGACTACAGGACTGGTCTGTGCAAAGACCAGGGCTGGAGCTGGTTGAGAGTCTGGGGGCTGAGGCTGGCAGGGCTGGGATGGAGGTTGTGTAGGTCTCAGAGGAGCAGCCAGTGGCATGGGCTGCCCCGTCCCCCGCACACCCCGCTGTGGGCCCGAGGGCCTGGTGTAGAGCTGCACCCCCAGGCTGTCCAGCTGCCAGCTCCCCACCTCACTGAGGCGTCTCTCTCCCAGCCCAGTGGACCTCATGCAAGGGCAGGTCCGACCCGGCTGCCACAGCCCCATCCCCGCCATGAGGCCTGGGCCGGACCTGAGCTGGGACTCCACACCCCAGCCTGGGGGGGTGTCACACTGGGTGGGGCTGGGAGTGAGGGACCCACCCTAGTGGGAGAGCTGGCCGGGCCACCCCACAGACTGCCCTCAGGCAACTCCCATGCAGGTGCCCGCCGACCCCTCAGTGGGGACCCAGAGGCTCCCCCAGGGCTGCCATGGGCATCCTGGAGCCCAAGGGATGCTGGGAAGTGGGAACCAGGACTGCAGAGGCCGGGGGGCAACACCCCGTGGAGGAGGACAGGGACTTGGGCTCAGGAAGGGCCGGACCCCTGCCAGTTCCATGAGGACTCTCAGTCGGGGGTTGGGGGGACCCCTGCCAGTTCCATGAGGACTCTCAGTCGGGGGTTGGGGGGACCCCTGCCAGTTCCATGAGGACTCTCAGTCGGGGGTTGGGGGGACCCCTGCCAGTTCCATGAGGACTCTCAGTCGGGGGTTGGGGGGGTTCAGAGAGTGGACTTGGGTGCTCAGACAGGGAGGGGTGGATGCTCAGAGAGCGGGGCGAGGGCTGGGGCTGGGCGTTCAGACAGGGAGGGCTGGGGACTCAAGAGCTGGGGAGGGGTGGGAGCTCTGTGAGGGGCTCCGTGCGGGGTGGCTGAGGCTACGGGGACTCCGTGGGGGGAGGCTGAGGCTACGGAGACTCCGTGGGGGGAGGCTGGGGCTACGGGGACTCCGTGGGGGAGGCTGGGGCTACGGGGACTCCGTGGGGGGAGGCTGGGGCTACGGGGACTCCGTGGGGGGGGGCTGGGGCTACGGGGACTCCGTGGGGGGAGGCTGGGGCTACGGAGACTCCGTGGGGGGAGGCTGGGGCTACGGAGACTCCGTGGGGGGAGGCTGGGGCTACGGGGACTCCGTGGGGGGAGGCTGGGGCTACGGGGACTCCGTGGGGGGAGGCTGGGGCTACGGGGACTCCGTGGGGGGAGGCTGGGGCTACGGGGACTCCGTGGGGGGAGGCTGGGGCTACGGGGACTCCGTGGGGGGAGGCTGGGGCTACGGGGACTCCGTGGGGGGAGGCTGGGGCTACGGGGACTCCGTGGGGGGAGGCTGGGGCTACGGGGACTCCGTGGGGGGAGGCTGGGGCTACGGGGACTCCGTGGGGGGAGGCTGAGGCTACGGGGACTCCGTGGGGGGAGGCTGGGGCTACGGGGACTCCGTGGGGGGGGGCTGGGGCTACGGGGACTCCGTGGGGGGGGGCTGAGGCTACGGAGACTCCGTGGGGGGGGGCTGGGGCTACGGGGACTCCGTGGGGGGGGGCTGGGGCTACGGGGACTCCGTGGGGGGAGGCTGGGGCTACGGGGACTCCGTGGGGGGAGGCTGGGGCTACGGGGACTCCGTGGGGGGAGGCTGAGGCTACGGGGACTCCGTGGGGGGAGGCTGGGGCTACGGGGACTCCGTCGGGGGAGGCTGGGGCTACGGGGACTCCGTGGGGGAGGCTGGGGCTACGGGGACTCCGTGGGGGGAGGCTGGGGCTACGGGGACTCCGTGGGGGGGGCTGAGGCTACGGGGACTCCGTGGGGGGAGGCTGAGGCTATGGGGACTCCGTGGGGGGGGCTGAGGCTACGGGGACTCCGTGGGGGGAGGCTGAGGCTATGGGGACTCCGTCGGGGGAGGCTGGGGCTACGGGGACTCCGTGGGGGGAGGCTGGGGCTACGGGGACTCCGTGGGGGGAGGCTGGGGCTACGGGGACTCCGTGGGGGGAGGCTGGGGCTACGGGGACTCCGTGGGGGGAGGCTGGGGCTACGGGGACTCCGTCGGGGGAGGCTGGGGCTACGGGGACTCCGTGGGGGGAGGCTGGGGCTACGGGGACTCCGTGGGGGGGGGCTGGGGCTACGGAGACTCCGTGGGGGGGGGCTGGGGCTACGGGGACTCCGTGGGGGGAGGCTGGGGCTACGGGGACTCCGTGGGGGGGGGCTGGGGCTACGGGGACTCCGTGGGGGGGGGCTGGGGCTACGGGGACTCCGTGGGGGGAGGCTGGGGCTACGGGGACTCCGTGGGGGGAGGCTGGGGCTACGGGGACTCCGTGCCGGGAGCCGCTGTGAGGCCCTGAAAGCGCTCGTCGGAGGCTCCTGCTTCCTGAGGACCGTGACTCAGGTCACATGCCGCCTCCAGGAAGCGCCCTGGCCCCTGCGGCTCTGGGAACGTCCTCCCGACAGCTCCTGGGAATATCCCGGCACTGAGGTCACTCTGGGCTCCCGGCTGACACTCGTGCCGGAGGCAAAGGTGAGGAAAGGCCGGAGGAATGTGTGGTCTCGGCGCCAGGCCAGGCCTCCCTGTGCAGGAGAGGAGCCAGCAGCTCCCCTTCCCTCAGCTCAGACGGTCTCTCAGGGCTCTCGGGAGGCTCGGAGCAGCTTGGCTGGCAGATTCCAGGGCAGGGGGTGGGCCCGCCTGGTCCCCTCCGTCGCAGCCAGTGGGCGGGAGGCTGGGCTGGTGAGCGTGTGGGCGTGTGTGAGCACGCGCGCCCACGCTTGAGACGTGGATGCTGGTGTGAGCACCTGACCCCTCACCTCCTTCACTTTCGGTCTCCTCACGCCCTCTCAGGGACTCCTTCCCCTCCAGGCCTCGGTTACGGGTCACACCTGGCACTGCCAGGCCTGGGGACGTGGTGCGGCCGGTGCGGGGAGGGGCCTTCCAGGCTGCTGTGGGGCCCCCGGCCTCGCCCCACCCCGCCCCGCCCCGTGCTGGGCCATTGCCGCAAATGCAGCGGCTCTGTTGGTCGTGGGACTGGAATTCTTTCCCAAGGGCCCAGATGTGCAGAGGGGAGGCCGGTGTGGGGGAGCAGGGCTCGGGACGTGCACTTGGGTCTAGCTTTGCCCCTGACGTGCTGGGGCCGCCCCTAGGCCCAGCTCAGTGCGTCCCTCCTGTGCCCAGTGAGGAGGGCGTGCCCCTCGCTGCCACAGGTCCTGGCTGACCACGTGCTGCCCAAGGGCCAATCGCGAGTGCGCGGCTGGGGGACGTGGGGAGCCAGCTGAGGGGGATATGTGGAGGTGTCAGGGTGACCCTGGGTTTTTGGTTTGGGCCACTGGGTGGGAGAAGGAGGGGACCCAGAATTGAGAGATGGGGCCTGGGGGGCTGCTCAGAGGGTGGGCTGGGAGGTGCCTGTCTGTGTCTGGCCTGGCCTCCAGACCCTGCCTGGCTGGACCTGCTGTTCGTGCCTGTTTCCGATTTTATCCTCCAAACCAGACGCCCAGCCTGGTGCAAATGCACGAGTGGAGTTTCCAGGGGGATGTGGACTCCTTCCCTCCACCCCCACCTCGGTCCCTGTCTCCTTCCCTCCGCCCCCATCTCGGTCCCTGTCTCCTTCCCTCCGCCCCCACCTCGGTCCCTGTCTCCTTCCCTCCGCCCCCACCTCCGTCCCTGTCTCCTTCCCTCCGCCCCCACCTCGGTCCCTGTCTCCTTCCCTCCGCCCCCACCTCGGTCCCTGTCTCCTTCCCTCCGCCCCCACCTCGGTCCCTGTCTCCTTCCCTCCGCCCCCCACCTCGGTCCCTGTCTCCTTCCCTCCGCCCCCACCTCGGTCCCTGTCTCCTTCCCTCCGCCCCCCACCTCGGTCCCTGTCTCCTTCCCTCCGCCCCCACCTCGGTCCCTGTCTCCTTCCCTCCGCCCCCACCTCGGTCCCTGTCTCCTTCCCTCCGCCCCCACCTCGGTCCCTGTCTCCTTCCCTCCGCCCCCACCTCGGTCCCTGTCTCCTTCCCTCCGCCCCCCACCTCGGTCCCTGTCTCCTTCCCTCCGCCCCCACCTCGGTCCCTGTCTCCTTCCCTCCGCCCCCACCTCGGTCCCTGTCTCCTTCCCTCCTCCCACACCTCGGTCCCTGTCTCCTTCCCTCCGCCCCCACCTCGGTCCCTGTCTCCTTCCCTCCGCCCCCACCTCGGTCCCTGTCTCCTTCCCTCCGCCCCCACCTCGGTCCCTGTCTCCTTCCCTCCGCCCCCACCTCGGTCCCTGTCTCCTTCCCTCCGCCCCCACCTCGGTCCCTGTCTCCTTCCCTCCGCCCCCCACCTCGGTCCCTGTCTCCTTCCCTCCGCCCCCATCTCGGTCCCTGTCTCCTTCCCCACAGGAGGAGTCTGGGGGCTCCCGCGTCACAGGGGCGTGGCCCAGGGCATCAGGTGGGGCGGTGGGTACCGGGCTCAGAGTGGCCTTGGGCTGTCCAGTCCCTCCCTTTCTCCCCAGGACCAGGTGACCCTCCCAGCCCCAGGACACTTCTTGGGCCAGGGCCCAGGGCAGAGCCAATGCTCCCCCAGATACTCCCTGGCTGCAAACCTCAGGCTGGGGGTTTTTAGGGACAGGGACGCAGGTGTCTAAGGACACGACCCTCCAGGCAGTGGACGTTTCTGCCTGGGTGGAGGGCACGGTTACGAGAGCAGGGCCAGCGCTCTGGCATCCTGGCGCCCGGGCCCTCTGCCCTCAAGGCCTGTCCTGCCCCAGCTCAGCCCTCTCTGGCCAGGCCCATCACTGTCAGCAAACACCCCCACCCTGCTGCCCCCCAGATGGCCATGGCAACCCTCCCGGGGCCCGTGTCTGCAGCCCCCACGCAGCCCGGCTGGCCGATGGAAACGCACACCCATGCTCTGTCCCACCTCAGTCCAAGCTGGGGGGTCGGGGACCGCAGGTCCCACCTGCACAGGTTGCATCTGGGGAATGGGCCTGTGGCAGAAAATGTGCGGGGGGGGCGGGGGTCCCAACCAGGCAGCCCCGACCTGGACTCTCCTCCACCCCCGTCCCACCTCCTTGCCCCCAGCACACGGTGGCGGAGTGCGTGGGGCCAGCCTGGCAGGGGCTTTGCTCCCCGACCTGCACTTAGAGAACAGAGGATCCTACGGGAGAGAGCAGCTCGGAACGCAGCTTGAGTAATGCCGACTTTATATCAGCACACCCAGTGCCCCCACGTTCCCGCTGGCCCAGGTCCCGGAGACCATGATGGCACCCACAGTGGACTTCGCAAAGGAGCGTGGGGACCCCGAAGGCCAGGCCACCCCTCAGATGGGGGTCCCATGCTAAAGCAGACAGTGCCGGTGCCGCAGGGCGTCTGAGACCCACGGTGGAGCCCGGGCCTGGCGTGCGGGAGGCGGCCACGACGGCACCTTTCTCCCAGGAACTCCGGGAGGGAGCCCAGGACTCAGCGCCAGGGCAGCCTTGGCAGGTGCAGTGAGGCAGTGACTTGTGGGGGTTAGATGTGGGCCTGCCCCACGTGGGCAGGGATCAGCCAGGCATGGGGGTCCAGCGGATCCGAGCGGGGCCGCAGAGCTCTGGTGGACTTTTCTGCACAATGAATTTCTGCTTAAAAACAGAGATCAAGAGGAAGCTCTATCCTGCAGCTCCGGAAATGGGTGGCTGCGTGCTTGGGGTCTCCGCCACGCGGGAGGACAGCCCAGAGGCACCCTGGTCTCAGGCAGCTGGTTCCTAGGCTGCGTCCTCCCCACTGGCCGGGCACCGGCTGGAACGGCACGAGGACCAGCCTCACTGTTCTCAGAGGGGTCTCGGGCCACTGGGTGCGGTGGTGCTGGAGGAGTCCTGCCCGCCGTGGGCTCTGGAGGGCACGGCAGCAGAGCCCCTGGCTTTTCTAGGCAGAGCGGCACCTGCCCCATAGATCGTGCCAGCTTTGGCTGCAGGCGCTGGGGCCTCACCGTGTTTCCTGGGGGGGGGCCCGGACCCCCCAAGGCCTCAATCTGAAGCTCTGAGGTCTCACGGATGCCTGCTCCTGGTCCGATAAACGAGATGGCTGTGGTGGGAAGGAGCCTCAGGCGGCCCGGGACCCTTTGGCATCCGTCACTGGGAGGCGGAGGGACTCAGAGCCGAGGCTGTGCCCAGGACTGTCCTGGGCGCCAGGCGATGCCAACACTTTGTGCTGGTTCCCGCCAAGGTGTCGGCCTCCGGGTCCCTGCCAAGTGCGTGGCGTGGTCTCGGCCTCCAGGTCAGACATTGCTGATACGGGCCTCTCCCGGGAAGGCAGCGGGATCCGTGGCCCTGTCCAGGGGCCGCTCCCGCCTGACGTAGCGCGGCTTCCGTACTGAAACGGGTCAGAGACAGGCGAGGTCAGAGTGGGACCTGGACAGCAGGGACAGTGCAGGCCTCAGCCCTCACCGGAGGCTCTCGGGAGCGGGCATATGGCACAGGCGCCCGGGGCTGTTTACTCTGACCAGGTGGGAACCCAGATGCCCCCTGCCCCTAAGGCGCCCTCAGAGCTCCGGCTCGGGAAAGGGACGGCTTCCTCCTGCCCGGCTGTGTCCTCTCATTTACACCCTGGGCCCCGGGGCCTGGACAAGGGCCAGGCGATCCCCGAAGACAGAGATGTGGGTCCCAGAGCATCATGCACCTCAGGGGGCCACAAGCAGGCCGCAGCCCCGAGACCTCAAATGTGACCTTATTTAGAAGAAGGGGCTTTGCAGGGGGTTACGTCAGGGTCTCAGGTGTGATCGCCCAGGGTTCCCCGGGCAGGCCCTGAAACAACGGCCAGGGCCCACCTGAGAGAGAGGCAGAGAGAGAAGACGCAGAGGTGGGGGAGACGCCGTGGGACCAGGGGTCAGAGACGGGCAACGCAGCCACAGATGCCTGAGCCGGCAGGGGCTGGGAAGGCAGACAGCGTCCTCCCCAGAGCCTCGGGAAGCGTGTGGCCTTGTTTGCCCCTTGGTTTTGGACTTCTGAACTCTAGGATAGTCAGATTAAAGGTCTGCTGTTGAAGCTGGCAGCCCCGGGGCACTCGGGCACCGTGGGGTCTGCTGGACACTTGCAGACAGGGCTGCTTTAGGGACGGGGCAGGTCCAGCCTTGATGGAGAACTGTCTGTCCCCTAAAGGCACGGTCACCTGCCCCCATGAGAGACCTCTGCACAGGGGGACGGAGGCCGGGTGAGCCCTGCTCATGGCCTTGGAGCTGTGTGGCTGTGCGCCGGTCACTCAGCCTGTGTCTGTGGCCCCGCACATAAAATGGGTCCTAACCGGGCTGACTCTTGGGTCCGCCTGACCCAGCACCACTGAAGCGATGGCTGCTCAGGAGGGCCTGGCGGAGGCCGGCTGCGTCTGTCCTCGGGTGGAGCTGGACTTCAAGGAGGAGCAGGTATTGGGGGTCTGCCCTGTCGTGGTGGGTCCTCCTTTCCTGCAGACCCCACGTCTCGGGAACAGGAAAGAGCATGGAAGTCACGGGGATTAAAGGGGGGCGGGCAGGGGGCGCCGGCCAAATCCAGCTGAGATCCAGAGCAGGGGGCGCCGGCCAAATCCGGCCCTGGCCCTGCCTTGTGGGTGGGTCTCCTGGGGACCCGGGCAGGGGTGGCCGAGATCCAGAGCCAGGCAAACCCGTTTGGGGACAAACCCACAGAGCACCCTGGGACTGGCCCAGAGATGGGAAACCCCACAGGGGGATGCGACAGCTGCTGTTACCTGAGGACTGTGGCGGGGGGATCATTGCAGCCTTGAAAAGGAGAGAAAGGCAGAGTGAGGACTCGGGATGGCCCGGCACAGGCACACGCGGCCAGGGACGCTCAGCCCGGATGACGCGGGTTACTTACGGCTTTGCCAGGCTGCAGGGCCGGAGCTGTGGGGGAGAAAGCGGAGAGTCACCCTGGAGCCCAGGAGCTGCCTCAGCCTCAGCCCGGTGCGGCGTCCACGGGACAACAGGGCGAGGAGCTGCCTCAACCTCAGCCCAGTGCAGTGTCCGGGACAGCAGAGCGAGGAGCTGCCTCAGCCTCAGCCCAGTGCGGCGTCCTCGGAGCAGCAGAGGCCCCGGGGCTGCAGGGTCTCCCCCCACCTCTCCCTGCAGTGCATCAGCCTGGCCCTCGGTCCTGCCACATTCCTCCGGGGCACTCACAGGTGCGGGGGCCTCCCTAGCACCCCAGGTGAGTCCCCGCTCCCTGGACCCACCTTCTCGCCTCAGCAGAGGGGACAAGCCCCCCTCATGAGAAGCGTCTCCCCAGGCTCCAGGGTCCCAGGGGAGCTGCCCTCCCACCCTCCCGGGAGGAGCCTCAGGCACGAGGTGGCTTTGAGCCCCACGGCCGTGGGCTTCTGCCTCCATGGTGCCCCCGCGATGGGGGTGCCGTGGCATCGTGGCCAACCTGGCTTCTCGTCCCGTGGCCACCAGGGCTGACCAAGCCCTGAGCCCTGCCCTGCTCCAAGGGTGCCCATAGGCAGAGATGCTGAGCAGGCTGGGGCCTCTCGGTGCCTGGCTGTGCAGCAGACCCTGGCAGCGGGCTCCCGACTGGAGGCTGGGCCCTGAGACCCCGAGAGACGTTGAGGGGGATGGACAGGGGTCTCACAGCAGCCAGGTGGGGCTGCCCAGAGACCTGGGAGGAGGCCCCAGCTCGGCTATCACAGTCTGGCCAAGTGCTCACCTCGGGGTCCGAACTGCTGGCTGGACCATCTGCCTGGCAGGGACCCTGCGGGGGCCGGCCCTGGACAATGAGGGCAGGCACCACGGACCCTGCTCAGAACCCGCCCCCACCTGAAGGCACCACAGTCACAAGGCCGTCTCTCCAGTGGGAAGGGGTCAGTGCCCAGGCCCGGGGTGACCGTGTGTACGGCGTGGCGTAGGCTGGGGTGTGGGCCCTGCACCAGCCTGGCCAGCCCTGACCCCAGGAGAGGGGAGGGGGGACCATGGCTGCTGGAGGAGCCCAGGCAAGTCCAAGCTGCTGAGAGCCACCCGGCCCCGCTCCACTCACCCCTCGTGATGCCCTGAGGGCCCCGGGGAGACGCCTCTGCCGGAAGAGGGCTCCAGCAGAGGTTCTGGGCCCCGAGGAAGGCCCCTTGGTGCTTCGACCCTTCAAATCCACACACGGCTGTTTCCGGGAAGTGACGGGCCTTCTCACACCGGGACCCAAAAGCCACAGGACAGGCCCTGCTCCCTCCTGGCCTCTGCCAGCCTGCTCTGGCCTGGGACACTCCAGTCTCAGGCCCATCTCCACGGCTGGATGCCGCCTGCCCTGTGCCCTCCCGTGGGGCAGGTGCTGGTCCGGGAGATACCTTTGTTTCTTCTGTAGCAGACCCTGGGGAGTTTACTGGAGCGCTTGAGGTAGAAGAACCCAGCTACGGAGAGGATGAGGCCGGAGCTGATGAAGAACGTGCCCAGGAAGAGGGAGGCGGCCACGCGCAGAGCCCCTGCAAACAGACACCGCTGAGCGGACGGGCAGGACGGTGGCCCTGGCTCCTCGCCTGGCCCCCGGTGCCCCCTGCACACGGCAGATGCGCTGCTCTCTGAACATGCCTGAGCCTCACGGGACCGGCTGTGGGTGCCGAGGGCTCTGCACATGGGCCTGGTCATCCCTGCAGGCTCAGCCATGCCTGGGCATCTGGCCGCGGGGTCTGGGAAAGTTACCACCTGCCCCGGCCTCAGCTTCTCTCAGGAGCTCGGATGTTGGGAGCGTTACAGGGGCTGACCCTGGCCGGGCTCTGCGGAAACGCCTCTCCGATTCCAGTTGCCCCTGAAAGCCAGGGGGTTCTCAGCCTTGTTCCTTCCTCCGGGCTCAGCACAGGCCCTGGGGCCCCCACACAGGGCAGAGCCTCAAGCTGGCAGCAGGTGCTCCTGCACCCCACTCACCTCCACCTGCCTGGGCCAGGACAGGCCAGGGCTGCTGGCCTGGGGCTCGGGACAGTTGGCAATGGCTGCTGGGTGTGCTCTGAGATGCTGGGGAGGAGACTCCCCAACCCTGAGACACAGGCGTGTTTGCCAGGCTTGGGGGCCTCGCTCCTTCCTGCCCCAGCACAGAGCCACAGGAGGCCAGGAGCCCATCCAGGCCAACCCTACCCTAAAACACTGCCACTCAGGTCAGCAATGGACCCAGGCCAGCTCAGGGCCGTGAGTGTGAACCTGAGAGTGTGCAGTGTGGCCGTGAGTGTGAACCTGAGAGTGTGTGGTGTGAGCGTGAGCCGTGAGTGTGAGCCTTAAGTGTGAACCTAAGAGCGTGCGGTGTGGCCGTGAGCCATGAATGTGAACCTGAGAGCGTGTGGCTGTGAGCTGTGTGACCCTGAGAGAGTGCGGTGTGGCCATCAGGGCCTCCCCTAACTACGGCCCTTTAGAGATGTGGCAGAGCCCCCCCATGACGCCCCACATCCCCCACCCACACCAGCTGACCCCAAGCTGCAGGGGCTGCCACACTCCCCTCTGGCTGTTTTGCAGACCCTGAGCCTGCTGTGGCTGCGTCAAGGGTCAGGGTCTGCACTGGCTCCGACGGCCCCCAGCCCCCAGGACACCGGCAGAGGTGGCTGTGGCCTGCTGAGACTTACCAGGATGTGGCCGCCCGGGGGTCCCTGAGCTTCTATTCATGGGGAATGGCGCACCCCGGCCAGCAACTGTGGGAGAGCAGAACTGTGGGAAGCCTGTGTGCACGGAGCCCACGGGGACACCCACGTGCACCCTGAAGGGATCTCAGGCCGGAAATATGAAAGTGAGGGGCTGAGGGGGCGGAGCAGCCCTCACCACAGAGCTGTCCCGAATGGCCCAGCAGACTTGGGAGGAGGGGGCTCCCGGGGCTGTTCCCCAGTGGACAGTGGCTCTGGGGCAAGGTGGGGACACAGACAGCAACTCCCACAGTGTCTCCCACAGCTGGAGCTGTGAGAAGGGAGCCGGGGGGAGCCGGGCAGACCTACAGCTTCTACACTCGGAGCCGTTGTAGGCTGGGAGGGTTCCGTTCCCACAGCGGACGCAGCTGGCGCTCCCGTCCGCGTTCCAGCGCCTGTAACAGCCTGCGTGGGGCAGAGGACGGGCATGTCAGCCAAAGCAAAATCCACACCAGCTGGGTCTCCTGGGAATGATTCTCTATTTGAGTTGGTGAGATAACTTTCATTCCAGATACTAACGTGCTCTGGAGGGTAGGTGGGCGGCAGACAAGGACACCCCCAGGGAGCATGGCGGGGCCCTGAGCACCCCACGCCGCGCACCCAGGCCCTGAGCACCCCACGCTGAGTACTCCACACTGCGCACCCTGACCCTGAGTACTCCGACCCCAAGTACTCCACGCTGCACTCTCCACGCCGAGCTCCCCAGCCCCGAGTACTCCAGGCCGCACTCCACGCCGAGCACCCCAGCCCTGAGCACCCCGACCCTGAGTACTCCACACTGCGTACTTCAGAGAGTGGTAGGCGGCAGCATCCAGAATGAACAGGCCTGTTGGGGGGGCTCGTGCTCTGCAGGACTGGAGGCTGGGCCCGGCTTCCACCACCCAGCCCTCACCCCACAGACTCCCCAAGAACGCCCACTGCAACGCCTGCCCCAGGCCTCCCCCAAGACCCCCCCCACGGCCTCCCACAGGACCCCCGCATGCCTCGCCCAGGGCCCCCCACGCCTCCCCCAGGGCCCCCCACGCCTCCCCGGGACCCTCCCACGCCTCCCCGGGACCACCCCATGGCCTCCCCCAGGACCCCCCACGCCTCCCCCAAGACCCCCATCTGCAGTGCCTGGAGCGGCTGCCTCGCACCCCGTGTTCCCTCATGCCGCCCAAGCAGGATAGGCCCACCCGCCAGCAGCACAGCCTCCTGCCCCAAGCTGATCCCGACCCTTGGTCCATCTGTCACCTCCACACCCTGGCACCCTCCCCCGGGTCTCTCTCGGGGGATCCTGCAGAACCAAGCCTCATCCCCCCGCCAAGCCGACGCTGCGCCTGAAGCCTCATTCCCCCGACCCCGAAGCCGATGCTGCGCCTGAAGCCTCATCCCCCCGCCAGGCCGACGCTGCGCCTGAAGCCTCATTCCCCCGACCCCGAAGCTGATGCTGCGCCTGAAGCCTCATTTCCGCCCACCGGCCAGGGCGCCTTTAAGGACAGGAATTGACTTTGACTCCTTGACTTTCTAAATATCTCCAACACTCAGCCCAGAGCTGAGCAGACACACTCTTGATGCCGACTGCGGTGCGGACGCTGGTGCGGGCCACGGGTGGACCACACACCTCGACCCTTCCTCACAGACTGATCTGAATATAAACGGGCCGCGGCGACACGGGGACCCCGCGGTGGAGAGTGGGCCTGAGACCCCGGCACGGTTGTGACAGGGGTCACTCTGCAGACACACCTCTTGGAAGAATGGAAGTCCACCCGCTCAGTCCTACCAGGGTGGAGCTGCGCTCTCCCAGCACTGGGGGCAGCCTCTGTCTCCTGGCATCTCCTGGCACAGGGCTCGGGTGACTTCAGCGAGGCTCGCTCTGTCTGAGAGTCTCTGCCCCGGATGCCAAAGAACGGAGTCCACGGCAGGGAGCCAAACACCAGTGCAGCACTGTCCCCAGAAGTGCCCGCTGCCTCCCCGAGCGGAGACGTGACCTGGCTTGGGGCCGCACGCAGGGGGAAGCGTATCCAACACCGCAGGCCCGGCCCCTCCCCACGCGCGCCAGACGGTCCCCACCCTGCGCCTGTGCATGGGGCCACCTCGGCCCTTGGACTTCACGACCCGCTGGCCTGGCCCCTCTGTGGGCACCGTGACTGCTGCACAGCTGCCTGCACCCACACAGTACCTGGGGTACACAGTCCCTCACAGGAGACGCCACGGCCCCAGCACTCTTGCTGCCATGGGGTGCCAGGGGAGTGGTTCTCACCCAGCCACCAGGGCTTCAGCATCAGAGGATGAGGACCCCAAGGTGCTCAGCTTCCTCCCAGCCCCTCTGTTCTCCCTCAGAGCGGTGCCCTCCTCCTCCTACCCTGCTTGTGCCTCAGATGTCATCACTGCCTTCCTGTGGCCTCCCCAACCCCCACGCCCAGCCTCGGACCCCCACGCCCAGCCTCACTGGCTGCCACAGCCGCCGTCTTGACCACGCCCTCCTCACGAGGCCCCTGAGTCCCCAGGAGCAGCCCTTCTGGGTTCTTCCATCATGGGAGGGCTGGACCCCCAGGATGGGAGTGCCAAGGCCCTTGGAGGTACAGCTGGGGCATCTCAGCCCCAAGTCCGCCAAGGGCCGCCAAGGAGTGGCCCTTGCACCTTCTCACTCTGTCCTCCCCTCCCCTGGCTGCTCCCACTGGCTGCCCCCACCAGCCTCAACCTCCTGACATCCAGCTGCCCCCAGACAGTCCCTTCCGCAGCCTCCCAGAACCTCTGATGAACAGGGCCTGCCCATGGCACGCTGACACAGGCCGGCATCCTCGCGGCGTCCTGTTGATTGGCATTCCACTCCACGCACCAGGGGCCAGCAGCACCTCTGCCCGAGCACGGACAGGCAAAAATGTCTTGGGCTTTGCCAGAGGCCCCTGGAGCCAGGACAGCCCCGTGAGAATGGCTGAGCTCATGGGCCACTCCCCCAGACCCTTCTCCAGGCACCTTTCTGATCTCAGCTCCTGCCTCTGCTCCCAGCCCTCTGCTGGGCCAGTCTTCTCATGAGGCTGCCGCTCAAGGCCGCCCGCCAGAAAGGAGGCTCAGATGTCCTTCCCCAAGCTCCGCAGCCCTCACTGCCCCATCCACTCCCCCGGTCCCGCAGCACAGATGAGCACTGTCCTTGTCACCGAGGGGAGGGCCCTGGGCACACACACACCAGTGGCTCAGGGGCCGGTCTGGAATCTGCTTGGGACAAAGCGGCTTACCTGGACCACACAGACTTGCGCCTGGGCAGCTGGCGTTGACGCCCACCACATCCACACAGCACTCGGGCAGCTGGGCCTGGAGGGGACACGGCAGTGAAACTCCAGGACGCGCCTGCCAGGCAGGCTCACGCCCAGAGCAGCAGCGGCTGAGGGGTGCCATGGGAGCAGATCTCAATGCCCGCAGCTCCGGCCTCTTCTGGAGTCAGCATCGGGTGGCCCTCTGTCCCCTGTGGGCCTGGGAGCAAGGAGGGGCCTCACAGCCACAGTGCACATCCCTGTGGGACCCTGGGTGGGCGGTCTCCAAGGAAAAGCTGGGCCTGGAAGAGTAAACCACCCCCAGGAGGCAGCACCCGCAGGCCATGGCAGCGCCACCGACATTCTCTGCAAGTCTCCGGAGGCTCTCCATCAGGGGTTTCCGCTTGACCCCACAGAGGAAGTGCCCAGGCCTGGCTGGCATTTCAGGGGACGAATTCACGCCCAGGTGCCCAGGTACTGCACAGGTGCGCTGGGTGCTGGCACTTACGGTGTGTGTGAGGGCCCATTCCCTGACCACAGGCAGACTGGACAGGCCTGGGGGGCTCAGGGTGCCCTCAGCTTGTGTGTTGATCACAGCTGTGCTGTTTCTCGTGACCTGAATGCAGTGAACGGTGAGGGCGTCCAGGGGTGACTGCGGAGTGCAGGATAGAATCCACACCGCCAGGGAGGGGCCCAGGTCTGGTCCCTCAAACGCCCCAGCCAGGCTAGTGAGGGGTCCCCACCCTCCACCCGCTCCGCCTGGGAGTCTGGAGCCGCTGCAGCTACACTCCCCGATAGCAATGCGCGGCATGCTGTGCTGTCACCGCTGGCAGAGCTGCTCCCATTGCGGGCCAGGATGCCTCACCGTGGGGGCCCCACCTGACCCAGCCATTCCTGAGCAGGTGCTCACCCAGCAGGCAGCGGTGGGCTCCCCTCTGCGAGGCACAGGCCCCTCTGACCCCAGCAGTGGACCTGGTCAGCACCTCTGGGGCTGGAACATCAGTGTCCTAAAGGTGGAAGGGTTAGACCCTCTAGGGGAAGGGCCCACCGCCCTCCACAGAGGCTCTGGCTTAGGCCACGTGGACACGTGAGGAGGGCACCTACCATGTTCTCCATGGACTTGCTGGCGACTCCCACGAGAAGGCCAGCCAGGAGGGCGAGGTGCTGCAGTGCCATGCCAGGAGCAGATGCGCAGAGCCTGCAACAGGGAGGAGCGTGCAGAGCCAAAGAGATGGAGTGGGGCTGAGGCAGGGTGGGTGGGGCCAAATGAAAGTGGGGTCAAGAGATGTTGGGGGGGCTGCGGGCCAAGGCAAGGAGGGCAGAGCCAAATGGAGATGGGTGGGGCTGTGGTGGAGGGTGGGGCCAAATGGAAGTGGGCGGGGCTGTGGCAGGGAGGGTGGGGCCAAATGGAAGTGGGCGGGGCTGTGGCAGGGAGGGTGGGGCCAAATGGAGATGGGGTGGGGCGGGGCCGCGGCAGATGACTGAATTAAATGGAGATGGGGCAGGGCCATGGCAGGGGTGCAGGGCCATGACAGGGAAGGTGGAGCCAAATGGAGGTGGGGTGAGAGTGAAGGCTTGGGGCCTTTGGAGGCACGGGTGGGGCGAGGTGTAGGCAGGGCCTTACCTGCCCCTCCAGGATGGGGACTACCGACATCAGCCCTTTGCCCGCCTGGGTGGTCAGGGGTTAGCTCTGGGAGCTCATGGGCTCAGCTGAGCCCTGCAGACCCCGGCCCAGTCCTGCAGATGAAGACAGCAGGTGAGGCCGTGGTCACGTGAGGGCAACCCAGGTGGGCCGTGGCCTACAGTGCGGGGTCTGGGTCCAGTCCGGGCCCTCTGTCCACACCCTTGCTGGCCCCTGGCTGTCGAGCAGGGCGTCCTGGAGGGGCTGTCCCTGGGCTGTGGGGGCCTCGGCAGGGCTGTCTCCATGAGTGTTTCCCCCGAGCTGGCCTCCTGGCCTCCTGCGGGTGAGAGTGCCTGGGATACAGGCCCTCGCTGGGATACAGGCCCTCGGCCCGGCCTTTGCTCAGGGACCAGGTACGGAGCTCAGTGGCTCAGGCTGCACTTGGTGGACACCGGTCCTCCCGCACAAACCCCCTCTCTCCCCCCTGCACTTCCAGCCACAGGACCTGGCACCATGGCCCTGCCTTCCTAAGGGAGGAAACGCCTGCCAGGCGCACAAATCTTCAAGTGGTATCACTGCACTGGCTCAGGGGCCTCCCTGGCAAGTTACCCCGAGAGGGGCTGAGGCCCAGCCAGGCCTGTGGGGCTCCTCTTGATGGGCCTAGGCCGGGGTCCTGGGACAAGGGCTGTGAGCAGCAGGGAGACGGAGGCCCTGGAGGACACAGCTCCAGTCTCCGCACAGGGACGGTCCACTCTGTCACCCATTCCATGCTGGATTCAGGTCATGGCCTCACAAACTGACCAGGCTGCCCAGGTGTGAGCCTGCCGGAGGACTCTGGAAGGTGGGGGTGGTCGGAATGCTTGAGCTCAGGAGTTGGAGACCCACCCGGGCAACACAGCCCGTCTTTACAAAACGTTTAAAATTAGTCGGGCCTGGTGGCGGGAGCCTGAGGTCCCAGCTACTCAGGAGGCTGAGGTGGGATGATCACCTGAGCCCAGAAGGTGGAGGCTGCAGTGAACCGAGACTGCACTCCAGCCTGTGCAAGGGGAACTCCGTCTCAAAAACAAAAAGCATGCTCTCCTCATTCAGCTCCTCCTCTCTGACGTGAAATCCTTTCAGATGGAGCGTGTTGAAGTCACAGGCATGCTGCTGGCCCCACCACACAGTGCAATCCAGTCTTAAGATGGAGCGTGTTGAAGTCACAGGCGTGCCGCTGGCCCCACCACACAGCGCAATCCAGTCTTAAGATGGAGCGTGTTGAAGTCACAGGCGTGCCGCTGGCCCCACCACACAGCGCAATCCAGTCTTAAGATGGAGCGTGTTGAAGTCACAGGCGTGCCGCTGGCCCCACCACACAGCGCAATCCAGTCTTAAGATGGAGCGTGTTGAAGTCACAGGCGTGCCGCTGGCCCCACCACACAGCGCAATCCAGTCTTAAGATGGAGCGTGTTGAAGTCACAGGCGTGCCGCTGGCCCCACCACACAGCGCAATCCAGTCTTAGTTTTTCCTTTTGTCCCTTTAGCATTTGCCCAGCAGAGACCGTCTTCCCCTGCTCAGTGGAAAACTCCAGACATCACAGACCCTTCTGCTCCCTCTCTGGTTAAAGGGCATCCTGAGGGCCACATTAAGTCACAAAACATCATTTCCATTCAGGAACCAGAAGTCCAAGATTTCAATCAACACTTTCATCTGCTATTTAGTCAACTTCATGGAGATGTACTTTACATACAATAAACCACATCCGTGTAAAGTACACAAGCGGGTGAGTGTGACCACCCCCTTGAAGCTGCCACCACAGCCAGGACGGTGCCCGGTCCCACACAGCTGCCAGCACTCGCTGTGGCCCCCACAAGCCCGGGCTCCCGGCAGCCAGGAGCTGACCAGACTGCAGCTGTATCTTCTAGGGTCTTATACAAAGGGGTTGCACACACTGACCTTTAGATCCTTCCATGTTGTTTTATCCGCACTTTCTTCCTTTCCACAGCCGGAGGATTTTCCACTGTGTTGGCCAAACGTCACCGCCTTTGCCCATCACCTGCCAGTGGGTGCCTGGGCTGCTCCCAGTTCCTGGTGACTGGATGGAGCTGCGGCCAAGGTCCTGGCACATGTCCTCATGTGGACATCTGTCTTCATTTCTCTTGGGAGCAGAGTGGCTGGCTCACAGGGAGGTGCACGTTTAACTTTCTGAGGAACTGCAGCCGTCTTCCACAGTGGCTGTGCTGTATACCCTCCCACTGGCGATGTGGGTGCACGCAGGGTGTCCGTGCATGTGCAGGAGTATCTCTGTGTCATTACAATCTGCATTTCCCTGAAGACTAATGATGGCATCTTTCCATGTGTTTATTAGCCACTTATATATCTTCTTTCTGAAGTGCCTACTCACATCTTCTGCCCATTTTGTTTAATTGGGTGGAGTTGCAACATATACCTTTTTTTTTGGCGGGGGTGGGGGGCATAGGGTTTCACTCTGTTGCCCAGGCTGGAGTGCAGTGGTGGGATCGTGGCTCACTGCAGCCTTGACCTCCAGGGCTTACGCGATCCTCCTCCATCAGCCTCCCGAGTAGCTGAGACTAGAGGTGTGCGTCACCACCACGCTCAGCTAAAACACATATTCTTCATCAGACTTATGTATTGCAAATATTTTCTTCCATCCTGTGGTTTGTCTTATCATCTTTTTTTTTTTTAGTTGGAGTCTCTGTCGCCCAGGCTGGAGTGCAGTGGCGTGATCTCAGCTCACTGCAAGCCCCGCCTTCTGGGTTCACACCATTCTCCTGCCTCAGCCTCCCGAGTAGCTGGGACTACAGGTGGCCGCCACCACGCCTGGCTAATTTTTTGTATTTTTAGTAGAGACGGGGTTGCACCATGTTGGCCAGGATGGTCTCGATCTCCTGACGTTGTGATCCGCCTGCCTTGGCCTCCCAAAGTGCTGGGATTACAGGCATGAGCCACCTTGCCCGGCCCCCGTCTTATCATTTTTTTATGGACATCTTTTGAAGAGCAAATGTTTTTAATTTTAATGAAATTTTTAATAAAATTGAATGCATCCATTTTTCCTTTTGTGGTTCTTGTTTTTTATGTCCTAAGAAATCTCTGCCTTGACCTCATGGTCACTAAGATTTACTGCTTTCTTCCAGAAGTGTTACAGTTTTAGCTTTTGCATTCTGAGTCACCTTTGTGTATGGTGAAATGCAGGTCAAGCGTCATTTCTTTCCTTATGTATAAACAGTTGCTAAAAAGACTTTTCTTTCCATGTGGAATTACATTGACATCTTCATTGAAAATCAATGGACTATAGAGGTGGGGTCTATTTCCAGGCTTTCTATTCTGTTCCACTCACCTGTGTGTCTATTCTTCAGGGACACTGCGGCTGACTGGATTACTGAAGCTGTAAGTAGAATAGAAACTTTGAAATCCGGGCACGTATCAGCTCCACTTTGATTGATTGCTTTGGCAATTCCAGGTCACATGTGTTTCCTATTTTAGACTAATTGTGTCAATTCCTACAAAAAAACCTGCTGCGATTTTGACTGGGAGAGCCGATGTTTTAACAGGGTTGAGTCTTTTCATCACGGACATGCTGTCTCTCTTCATCCCTCCGCATCATCTTCAGTTTATCTCAGCAGCGTTTATAGTTTTCAGTGAACAGGTCTTGTATATCTTTTGTTAAGATAATTACTAAGTATTTTACTTTTTGTTATTACAAGTAGAATGTAATTTCTGATTTCATGTTCCGATAGTTTGCTGCTACTGTATAACGATAAACTTTGCACCTTAGCCTTGATATCTGAAATCTTGCTAAATTCACTTAATAGTTCTAGCAATTCTCTGTAGCTTCCTTAGGACCCTCTACATAAATAATCAGGTCATCTACAAATAAATACAGTTTACTTCTTCCTTTCTAATCCTTGTGACTTCAATTTGCCTTTTTTCTTACCTTATTGCAGTGGCTGGGACTTTGAGTATAATGTTGGACAGAAGAGTGAGAATGGGTGTCATCCTTGTTCTTGATTTTAGGGATAAAATGCTCAATATTTCGCCATCAAAAGTACAACGTCTAGTGTAAGTTTTTCATAGATGTTCATTTATCAGACTCAGGGAATTCCTTCTATTCTTAGTTTACTGAGGTTTTTTTTAAAAAATCATAAAACAGGTATAAATGTTTCCAAATGTCTTTTCTGCATCTATTTCAGTGATCATCCTTTCCTTCTTTATTCTAGTAATATGGTGATGACAAAGATTCATTTATGAATCAAAACAACCTTGTATCACTGGGATAAACCACACTTGGCCGAGGTGTACTGCCCTCTTAGGCTATTGTTGGATTTCACCTGCCAATACCTTCGTAAGGATTTTTGCCTGTGTTCATGAAGGATAGTGGTCTATAATTTTTTTTAGGTGTCTTTGTCAGGTTTTGGTATTGGGTTATATTGCCTCATAAAACAAGCTGGGAAATAGGCCCTCCTTTTTTTAAAGAGAGACAGGGTCTCACTCTGTTGCCAGGCTGGAGTGTAGTGGTGCGATCATGGCTCACTGCCGCCTTGAGCTCCTGGGATCAAGGGATCCTCCCACCTCAGCCTCCCAAGTAGCTGGGGCTACAGGTATAATTTTTTTTGTACACAGGGTCTCACTATATTGTCCAGGCTGGTCTCGAACTCCTGGCCTCAGGTGATCCTCCTGCCTCAGCCTCCCAAAGTGCTGGGATTACACGTGGGAGCCACAGCACCCGTTCCCCCTCCTCTTTTATTTTCTGAAAGAGTTTGTGTAAGAATATTGTGATTTCTTCTTTGAATGTTTGATAGAATTCACCAGGAAACCATGTATATTTGCAGGAGTTTTCTTGGTAGGTAGGTTCTCTGGTAATTAATTCAATTTCCTGAACAGAAAGAGGACCATGCAGATTTCCATTGCTTTTGACAAGTTATATTCTTCCAAGAGTTTATCCATTGCATTGAAATTGCTACAGTTACTGGCCTAAAATTGTTCATCATAGTCTCCTATTATTTTGAGACATGGTCTCACTCTGTCACCCAGGCTGGAGCAAAGTGGTGTGACCTCAGCTCACCGCGGCCTCAGTCTCCCAGGCCCAGGCCATCCTCCCACCTCAGCCTCCCAAGTAGCTGGAACACAAGCAAGTGCTGCCACACCTGGCTAATTTTTTGATTTTTTGTAGAGACAGGGTCTCGCTATGAAACAAAACTGAAGCATGATGTTGCTGGTCTTGAACTCCTGGGCTCAAACAATCCTCCTGCCTCGGTCTCCCAAAGTGCTGGGATTACAGGTGTGAGCCACCAGAGATGGCAATAGTCTATTACTATGTCTATAGGATCCTTAGAAATAATGCCTCTTTTGTTCTTGATATTGGTGATTTGTGCTATCTGTTTCTTTTGAGACTGAGTCTCACTCTGTCGCCCAGGCTGGAGTGCAGTGGCATGATCTCGGCTCACTGCAACCTCTGCCTCCCGGGTTCAAGCGATTCTTGTGCCTCACAGCCTCCTGAGCAGCTGGGATTACAGGCACCCACCACCATGCCTGGCTGATTTTTGTATTTTTAGTAGAGACAGGGTTTCACCATGTTGGCCAGCCTGGTCTCAAACTTCTGACCTCAAGTGATCCGCCCACCTTGGCATCCCAAAGTGCTGGGATTACAAGTGTGAGCCACCGTGCCTGGCCTATCTTTCTATTTGTTTGTTTGCTTTTCAAACAGGTCTCTCTCTGTCGCCTGGGCTGGAGTGCAGTGGTGTGATCACAGTTCACTGCAGCCTCAACCTCCTGGGCTCAAGCGATCCTCCTGCCTCAGCCTTCTGACTAGCCAGGACTACAGGCTCGAGCCACCACACCCAGCTCATTAAATTTTTTTTTTTTTTTTTTTTTTTTTTTTTGTAGAGATGGGGTCTCCTTCTGATTCCCAGGCTGGTCTTAAACTCCTGGGTTCAAGCAGTCCTCCCACCTGTGCCTCCCAAAGTGCTGGGATTACAGGCGTGAACCACCCACCTCACCTGGCTCTTTCTTCTTTCTTAAAATTGACCATTCTTAGTAGAGGTTTGTCAATCTTTCCAGTCTTTTAGGGAAAAAATCAGCTTTTGATATTGTTAAGTTTCTCCATTTTTCTCATGCTTTCTATGCCACTGATTTCTGTATTTGTCTTTATTTCCCTTTTTTGGCTTTGTTCTTTTTTCCTTGGCTTCTGGGAGTGAATCTTAGGTCTCTGCTTTCATGCCTTTACACGCACTTAGTTACAGAGTTCTAAGTATTGCTTTAGCTACACCAACAATTTTGATGTTATATTTTCATTATTATTCAGTTGGAAATATTTTTTCTTCTTCTGTCATTTTTTCCCCACCTGAGTTACAAATTTTTTTTTTTTTTTTGAAACAGTCTCGCTCTGTCACCCAGGCTGGAGTGCAGTGGTGCGATCTTGGCTCACTGCCAGCTCCACCTCTAGGGTTTTTAAGCAATTCTCTGCCCCAGCCGCCTGAGTAGCTGGGATTACAGATGCGCACCACCATGCCCAGCTAATTTTTTAAATTTTTATTAGAGATGGGGTTTCACCATGCTGGCCAGGATAGTCTCGAACTCCTGACCTTCTGATCCACCCACCTCGACCTCCCAAAGTGCTGGGATTACATGTGTGAGCCACTGCACCTGGCCCCAGCCTGGAAATATTTTCTAATTTCCCATTTGAGTTCTTCTTTGACCCATGGTTTATTCAAAAGTGGGTGAATTTCCAAACATTTGAGTTTTTCCTATTTTATTTGTGGTTGATTTCTAATTTAATTCCTCTGTGCTCAGAAAGCATACTTTGTATGATTCTTTTAAAATTCGTTGGAACTTGTTTTAGGACACAGCAGTTGGTCTGTGTTGGAAAACGTATCATGTGCACTTAGGAGTATTGGTGTAACTTTTTCTTTTTGTTTTTGAGAAGAGTTTTGCTCTTCTTGCCCAGGCTGGGGTGCAGTGGCACGATCTCGGGTCACTCCGTCTTTTGGGTTCACACCATTCCCCTGCCTCAGCCTCCCGAGTAGCTGGGATTACAGCTGCCCGCCACCACATCCAGCGAATTTTTGTATTTTTAGTATAGATGGGGTTTCGCCATGTTGGCCAGGTCGGTCCTGAACTCCTGACCTCAGGTGATCCCCCCGACTCGGGCTCCCAAAGTGCCTGGATTATAAGCTTGAGCCCCCATGTGCAGCCTGATATGTGTAACTTCCTATAAATACCATTCAGGTCAACATGATGATAGTGTTATTCAGATCCCCCATGTCTTCACTGATGTGTTTGGTTTATTGTTCCAAAGAATCGGAGACAGAGAGGTTAAAATCTCCGACTATGATTGTGGGTTGTCTATTGATGTTTTTGGTCTATTCTAAGAATTGGAGAGAGATTAAAATCTCCGACTATGATTGTGGGTTGTCTATTGATGTTTTTGGTCTATTGTTCTAAGAATCAGAGAGAGAGAGAGGTTAAAATCTCCGACTATGATTGTGGGTTGTCTTATTGATGTTTTTGGTCTATTGTTCTAAGAATTGGAGACAGAGAGGTTACAATCTCTGACTATGATTGTGGATTGTCTATTGATGTTTTTGGTCTATTCTAAGAATTGGAGAGAGAGAGGTTAAAATCTCCGACTATGATTGTGCGTTGTCTATTGATGTTTTTGGTCTATTGTTCTAAGAATTGCAGAGAGAGAGAGGTTAAAATCACCGACTATGATTGTGGGTTGTCTATTGATGTTTTTGGTCTATTGTTCTAAGAATTGCAGAGAGAGAGAGGTTAAAATCTCCGACTATGATTGTGGATTGTCTATTGATGTTTTTGGTCTATTGTTCTAAGAATCGGAGAGAGAGAGGTTAAAATCTCCGACTAAGATTGTGGGTTGTCTATTGATGTTTTTGGTCTATTGTTCTAAGAACCGGAGAGAGAGAGGTTAAAATCTCCGACTAAGATTGTGGATTGTCTATTGATGTTTTTGGTCTATTGTTCTAAGAACCGGAGAGAGAGAGGTTAAAATCTCCGACTAAGATTGTGGATTGCCTATTGATGTTTTTGGTCTATTGTTCTAAGAATCGGAGAGAGAGAGGTTAAAATCTCCGACTAAGATTGTGGATTGTCTATTGATGTTTTTGGTCTATTGTTCTAAGAATCAGAGAGAGAGGTTAAAATCTCCGACTATGATTATGGATTGTCTATCGATGTTTTTGGTCTATTGTTCTAAGAATCAGAGAGAGGTTAAAATCTCCGACTAAGATTGTGGATTGTCTATTGATGTTTTTGGTCTATTGTTCTAAGAATCGGAGAGAGAGAGGTTAAAATCTCCGACTAAGATTGTGGATTGTCTATTGATGTTTTTGGTCTATTGTTCTAAGAATCAGAGAGAGAGGTTAAAATCTCCGACTATGATTGTGGATTGTCTACTGATGTTTTTGGTCTATTGTTCTAAGAATCGGAGAGAGAGAGGTTAAAATCTCTGACTATGATTGTGGATTGTCTATTGATGTTTTTGGTCTATTGTTCTAAGAATCAGAGAGAGAGGTTAAAATCTCCGACTATGATTGTGGATTGTCTATTGATGTTTTTGGTCTATTGTTCTAAGAATCAGAGAGAGGTTAAAATCTCCGACTAAGATTGTGGATTGTCTATTGATGTTTTTGGTCTATTGTTCTAAGAATCGGAGAGAGAGAGGTTAAAATCTCCGACTAAGATTGTGGATTGTCTATTGATGTTTTTGGTCTATTGTTCTAAGAATCGGAGAGAGAGAGAGGTTAAAATCTCCGACTAAGATTGTGGATTGTCTATTGATGTTTTTGGTCTATTGTTCTAAGAATCAGAGAGAGAGAGGTTAAAATCTCCGACTAAGATTGTGGATTGTCTATTGATGTTTTTGGTCTATTGTTCTAAGAATCAGAGAGAGAGAGGTTAAAATCTCCGACTATGATTGTGGATTGTCTATTGATGTTTTTGGTCTATTGTTCTAAGAATCGGAGAGAGAGAGGTTAAAATCTCTGACTATGATTGTGGATTGTCTATTGATGTTTTTGGTCTATTGTTCTAAGAATCGGAGAGAGAGAGGTTAAAATCTCCGACTAAGATTGTGGATTGTCTATTGATGTTTTTGGTCTATTGTTCTAAGAATCAGAGAGAGAGGTTAAAATCTCCGACTATGATTGTGGATTGTCTACTGATGTTTTTGGTCTATTCTAAGAACCAGAGAGAGAGGTTAAAATCTCCGACTATGATTGTGGGTTGTCTATTGATGTTTTTGGTCTATTATTCTAAGAATCGGAGAGAGATTAAAATCGCCGACTATGATTCTGGGTTGTCTATTGATGTTTTTGGTCTCTTCTAAGAATTGGAGAGAGAGAGGTTAAAATCTCCGACTGTGATTCTGGGTTGTGTACTGATGTTTTTGGTCTATTGTTCTAAGAATTGGAGAGAGGTAGGTTAAAATCTCCGACTATGATTCTGGGTTGTCTATTGATGTTTTTGGTCTATTCTAAGAATTGGAGAGAGAGAGGTTAAAATCTCCGACTATGATTGTGGATTGTCTACTGATGTTTTTGGTCTATTATTCTAAGAATCAGAGAGAGAGGTTAAAATCTCCGACTATGATTGTGGATTGTCTATTGATGTTTTTGGTCTATTGTTCTAAGAATCGGAGAGAGAGGTTAAAATCTACTATGATTCTGGGTTGTCTATTGATGTTTTTGGTCTCTTCTAAGAATTGGAGAGAGAGAGGTTAAAATCTCCGACTGTGATTCTGGGTTGTATACTGATGTTTTTGGTCTATTGCTCTAAGAATTGGAGAGAGAGAGAGGTTAAAATCTCCAACTATGATTGTGGGTTGTCTACTGATGTTTTTGGTCTATTGTTCTAAGAATTGGAAAGAGAGAGGTTAAAATCTCTGACTATGATTGTCGGTTGTCTATTGATGTTTTTGGTCTGTTGTTCTAAGAATTGGAGAGAGAGAGGTTAAAATCTCCTACTATGATTGTGAGATTGTCTATTTCTCCCTTTAATTCTGTTGCTTTTGCTTCCAGTATTTTGAGGCTCTGTTATTAGGCACATTCATAATTGATGTCTTCCCTCCCCGCTTTCCCTTTGGTAATAACTCCATATCTTGAAACTGACTTAATGTTACAGAAATATAGCCTCTCCAGGCTGGGTGTAGTGGCTCACGCCTGTAATCCCAGCAATTTGGGAGCCAAGGCAGGCGGATCATTTGAGGTCATGAGTTCGAGACCAGCCTGGCCACTGTGGTGAAACCCTATCTCTACTAAAAATACAAAAATGAGGTGGGTAAAGTGGTGCGCGCCTGTCGTCCCAGCTACTCTGGAGGCTGGGGCAGGAGAATCACTTGAACCCAGGAGGTGGAGGTAGCAGTGAGCCAAGATCGTGCCATTTTACTTGTCTTGGAGACAGAGGAAGACTCCATCTCAAAAAAAAAAAAATAGCCACTCCAGCCTTCTTATGCTCACTGATATATATGTGTGTGTGTTTGTGTGTGTATATGTGTGTGATGTTTTTGGTCCATTGTTCTAAGAATCGGAGAGGTTAAAATCTCCGACTATGATTGTGGGTTGTCTATTGATGTTTTTGGTCTATTCTAAGAATTGGAGAGAGAGAGGTTAAAATCTTCGACTATGATTGTGGATTGTCTATTGATGTTTTTGGTCTATCGTTCTAAGAACTGGAGAGAGAGGTTAAAATCTCCGACTATGATTTTGGGTTGTCTATTGATGTTTTTGGTCTATTGTTCTAAGAATTGGTGAGAGAGAGGTTAAAATCTCTGACTATGATTGTGGATTGTCTGCTGATGTTTTTGGTCTATTGTTCTAAGAATTGGAGAGAGAGAGAGGTTAAAATCTCCGACTATGATTGTGGATTGTCTATTGCTGTTTTTGGTCTATTGTTCTAAGAATCGGAGAGAGAGGTTAAAATCTCCTACTATGATTCTGGGTTGTCTATATATGTATGGTTTTTGCAGTCACTTTCTGCCTACTTGTGTTTTTTATATTTAAAGTGCATCTTTTAGTTGGGTGTGATGGCACATGCCCCTAATCCCAGCTATTCTGGAGACTGAGGCAGGAGGATCACTTGAGCCCAGGAGTTTGAGCACTACTAGACTTTACCTTGGGCAAAAAGGCAAGACCCCATCTCTTAAAAAAAAAAATACATAGACGGACAGACACACACACCACAGTGCATCTTTTGTAGACAGCATGTAGTAAATCTTGCTAATTTGTCCATTTTAGCAATCTCTGCCTTTTAACTGGAGGGTTTAATTCATTAATATTTAATATAATTATCATTATGGGTAGATGTAGGTATGTTAATATTTAATATAATTACTGTTATGGGTAGATGTAGGTATGTTAATCGTTTTCTGATTGTCCCTTTGTGTACACACACTGCCCTTTATTTTTCAGTGATTTTAGGTTCATAGCAAAATTGAGCAGTTAAGTACAAGGAGTTGTGCCTCCCCGCTGTGCCCACCCAGGCGCAGCCTTACCCTCAGCATCCCACTTGTTGCAGCTGACACACCGACAGTGACACATCACCACCACTCAAAGTCCATGGTTGACACGAGGGCGCACTCTTGGTGCTGCACGTTCTTGGTGCTGCACGTTCTTGGTGCTGAGCTTTGGCAAGTGTATAATGACACTATCGTTGGATTTCAGGTCTACCGTTTTTACCATTATTTGTTTTCTGATTGTCCCTGTGTTTTTTGTTCCTCTATTCTCTTTCTGGCCCTCTTTTGCATGATTTGAAGTTTTAAAAATTCCTTTCCAAGTTATCCTTTGGCCCTTTAGTTGTGCTTCTTTCCATTATTCTCATAGTTGTTGCTCTAGGAATTGCAATTTCAACCTTGCTTTTTCTAGTCTACTTAGAACTAGCATTATACCACTTTATGCAAAATGTAGACATGTAGACACCTTGCAACTGTACAGTCCACGGATCCCCTCTACTACTCTTCATGTTGTGGCTGTCATATCTGCATACATTATAAACCCAAGAGATGTTTTAATTTTTCCCCAGATATTTACTAATTTTGATGTTCATTATTCATTCTTAAAAATCTGAGTTTCACTGTAGTATATACTATCTTCAGCATTTCCGGTAGCACAATTTGATGGTGACAAATTTTATCAGTTTTCCTTTTTCTGAAAATATTTTCATGTAATGTTTATTCTTAGAGAATACAGAATTCTATGCTTTTTTTTTCTTTCAGCAGTTCCACTTTCTTCTGGTCTCCATATTACTCACAAACTTGGTCGGGCGTGGCAGCTCATGCCTGTAATCCCAGCACTTTGGGAGGCCAAGTGGGTGGGTCACTTGAGGCCAGGAGTTTGATGCCACCCTGGCCAACATGGCAAAACCCCATCTCTACTAAAAATACAAAAATTAGCTCAGCATGGTAGCACACGCCTGTAGTCCCAGCTACTTGGGAGGCTGAGACACAAGAATCGCTTGAACCCAGGAGGCAGAGGTTGCAGTGAGCTGAGACTGTACCACTGCACTCCAGCCTTGGTAACAGAGCAAGACTCTGTATCAAAAAAAATTTTTTTTTAAATCTCACAGACTCAGTCTATCAGCTCATGGTCTATCAGCTCAGGGTCTGTCAGCTCATGGTCTATCGGCTCAGGGTCCATTGACTCACGTCTATCAATCAGCTCAGTCTATTGGCTCAGGGTCCGTCGGCTCACGGTCTATCAGTCAGCTCACAGTCTGTCAGCTCACGGTCTATTGGCTCATGGTTTATCAGCTCAGTCTTCACAGTGCTGTGCTGTGTGTGATCTGTTGTTTTTCTCTGGCTGCTTTCAAGATTTTTAAGGTTAATCTTTAGTTTTTAATAGTTTTGGGGCTGGGTGTGGTGGCTTACACCTGTAATCCCAGCACTTTAGGAGGCTGAGGCAGGCAGATCCCCTGAGGTCAGGAGTTCGAGACTAGCCTGGCCAACATGGAGAAACCCCGTATCTACTAAAAATACAAAAATTAATCGGGCGTGGTGGCACGGGCATATAGTCCCAGCTACATGGGAGGCTGAGGCAGGAGAATCGCTTGAACTGGGAGGTAGAGGTTGCAGTGAGCCGAGATCACACCACTGCACTCCAGCCTGGGCGACAACAGCAAAACTCTGTCTCAAAAAAAAAAAAAAAAAAAAAAAAAACTTTTGAAGTGATGGGTCCAGGTGTGGTTTTATTCTCATTTATCCTGTTTGGGATTCTTAAAACTAAACATTTATGTCTTTCACCAAATTTGAAAGTTTCTGGTTACTGTTTCTTCAAGTACTTCTGTCCACTGTGCCTCTCCTCTCCTGGACCTCTGTAATTACCCATGTGTTAGACATGTTGATATCACCTAAGGTCCCTGAGGCTCTGTTCATGGTTTTGTTTTATTTTCCTCCAATCACTTCCACCCTTTTTTTTTTTTTTCCAGCTTGGATGATTTCTATTCCTCTGTCTTTGAGGACTCTGCCTATTTTCTCTGTTATTTCCCTTCTGTTATGTTCATTCAGTGAATTTTAAAATTTCAGATCTTGGCCAAGCACAGTGGCTCATGCCTGTAATCCCAGCACCTTGAGAGGCTGAGGTAGGTGGCTCACCTGAGGTCAGTTCAAGACAAGCCTGGCCAACATAGTGAAACCCTGTCTCTACTAAAAAAAAAAAAAAAAAAAAAATTGCCAGGCGTAGTGGTGGGCGCCTGTAGTCCCAGCTACTCAGGAGGCTGAGGCAGGAGAATCACTTGAACCTGGGAGGCAGAGGTTGCAGTGAGACGAGATCGTGCCACTGAACTCCAGCCTGGGTGACAGAGCAGAACTGTCTCAAAAATAAATAAATAAAATAAAATTTCAGATCTTGTTTTTTTTTTTGAGACAAGAGTTTCACTCTTGTCCCCCAGCCCCAGGCTGGAGTGCAGTGGCATGATCTGGGCTCACTGCAGCCTCTGCCTCCTGGGCTCAAGTGATTCTTTGCCTCAGCCTCCCGAGTAGCTGGGATTACAGGAGCCCACCACCAAGCCCTGCTAAATTTTTGTTGTTGCTGTTTGTATTTTTAGTAGAGACAGGGTTTCACCATGTTGGTCAGGCTTGTCTTGAACTCCTGACCGCAGGTGATCCACCTACCTCAGCCTCCCAAAGTGCTGGGATTACAGGCGTGAGCCACCACACCCAGCCAGATCTTGTGTTTGTTTGACCTAAAATTCCCATTTGGCTCATTTAAACATGTTTCCTCTGCTGAGATTTCCGGCACTTTGTTCATTATGCGTGCATTTCCCTTTTCTTCACTGAGCACAGACACTAAACCTGCTCCAAAGTGCTTTTTTGACTATTCCAACAGCTAGGTCATAACACAATTGATATCTGTTGTCTTTCCCTTCGAGAATGGCTCACATTTTCCTGGCTCTTCATATGTTGAGTGATTTTGAACTGTATCCTGTACATTGCAAACGTTACATTGTGAAGACACTGGATTCTGTGATATTCCTCTGAAGAGAATCAATGTTTCTACTTAGCAGGCAATTAATTTCATTAGATTCAAACTGCAAATGCTGTCACACCTGCGGTGAGCGGTGGCTCAGGTCACTGCATGGCACAGGGTGCACGCAGGGGTCAGGGGTTTGCCAGAAACGAGCGGCATCTATACACAGGACTCCTCCTCTCTGGCTCTTTCTGGGGCTTCTACTCTCATTTTCGAGGAGCTATGGGTGCCTAGCTCCTTCCCCTGCCTGCTCCTGGAACAAGGAAGATAGCGTACTTTCTTTTTTGTTTGTTTGTTTTCTGGAGACACATTCTCCCTCTGTCGCCCAGGCAGGAATGCAGTGGCAGCGATCCTCTCACCCCGGCCTCCTGAATAGTTGGGACCTCAGGTGCACACCATTACACCCAGGTAATGTCCTTTTCTTTTGTAGAGACTGTGTTGCCCAGGCTGGTCTCGAATGCCTGGCCTCAAGCAATTCTCTGTCTCAGCCTCCCAAAATCCTGGGATTACAGGAGTGAGCTGCCCTGCCAGATAGTAGAATTTTTACTTTTTTTTTTTTTGAGACAGAGTCTCGCTCTGTCACCCAGGCTGGAGTGCAGTGGCGCGATCTCAGCTCGCTGAAGCCTCTGCCTCCCAGGCTCATGCGATTCTCCTGCCTCAGCCTCACGAGTAACTGGGATTACAGGCACCCGCCACCACACCTGACTAATTTTTTGTATTTTTAGTAGAGACGGGGTTTCAGCATGTTGGCCAGGCTGGTCTCAAACTCCTGACCTCGTGATCCACCTGCCTCCGCCTCCCAAAGTGCTGGGATCACAGGCGTGAGCCGCTGCACCCGGCCCAGACAGTGGACTTTCTATCAGTGCGTTAGTCACCCCACACTGTCATGTGGGGACTGTGGCTGCCCTCAGGGCAAAGATACAAAAACAGGAAACTGTGCTGGTTGCTTCCTCCAAGTCAAAACTTCCCTCCAAAATCTGCCACTCTCCAGGGCCCTCAGGGAGCTGTTTTTCATGCTCTGTCCATGGTTATAGCTGTGCTGTGGCAGGGTCACTCTGTTAGAAGTTTACTCTTTCCCACTGAAGTAGAACCCCATCATACGGCTTTCTGTGTCCAGAAACCAAGGCGATTTTAGTTTCTAGACGGTGGACGCTGGTGTTGCTTCCCAGGTGCTCAACTCTGGGCAGTAACAAGCCTGCACGGTCTGGACATGGTGGCTCACACCTAGAATATCAGCTACCTGGGAGGCTGATGCAAGAGGACTGCTTGAGCCCAGGAGTTCGAAGCCGAAGTGCAGACGCATTCAAGCTGATCGAGCCGGGAACGCACCTGCACTCCAGCCTGGGCAACAGAGCGAGGCCCTGTCTCAAAGGAAAAAAAAAAAGCTTTGGCAGCAGGGAACTTGGAGAACATGGGCTGAAAGGATAAGTCTTTTTGTGCTACAGATCCTGGGTCTCCAAGGGATGTAAACCTGTTCACTGTCCAACAACAGCAGCAATCAACACTTCCAGAGCACTTGCCACGTGCCAGACACCACGCGAAGGGATTTATACACACAAACTGATTTCACTAATTTCAACAATGCCTCTTATCGCCCCACTTTAAAGATGAGGAAAAGACTTGCATAAGACCACACTGTGAGTAGGCGGCAGGGTTAGGCCCAGGCCAGGCCCTCTGGCTCCAGAATAAACTGGAGTCTGATGGTTTTCAACTGCAACACTCAACAAATATGTTCAGTATGTCTGGCCAACTACTGTAAAAGTTTATAGAAATTTTCAATTTAAGAAGTAAAGGCCAGGAGCAGTGGCTCACACCTGTAATCCCAGCACTTTGGAAGGCTGAGGCTGCAGGATCGCTTGAGGGCAGGAGTTTTAAGACCGGCCTGGGCAATACAACGAAACCCCTTACAGAAATCAGCCAGGCGTGATGGCACATGCCTGTGATCCCAGCTACTTGGGAGGGAGGTGGGAGGATCGCTTGAGTCCAGGAGGTTGACGCTGCAGTGAGCCGAGATCGCGCCACCACACCCTAGCCTGGATGACAGAGTAAGACCCCATCTCAAAAAAAATAAAATAAAAGTAAAGGCATTGGATTTAAAAAACAATATACCCTTAAATATTAGACTATTAACTAAAGTAAAAATAATAAGTGTGGACCAGGCATGGTGGCTCACACCTGTAATCCCAGCACTTTGGGAGGCCGAGGTGGGTGGATCACGAGGTCAGGAGAGTGAGACCATCCTGGCTAACATGGTGAAACCCCGTCTCTACTAAAAACACAAAAAAATTAGCTGGGCGTGGTGGCAGGTGCCTGTAGTCCCAGCTACTCAGGAGGCTGAGGCAGGAGAATAGCGTGAACCCGGGAGGGTGGAGCTTGCGGTGAGCCGAGATAGCACCACTGCACTCCAGCCTGGGCAACAGAGCGAGACTCTGTCTCAAAAACAAACAAATAAATAAATAAATAGAAAAATAAATAAAATAGTAATAAGTGTGTTGTAGAATTTTCTAGCATACCTAGAAGTGAAATGCGTGCCGACGAGAGCACGGAGTATAACTGGAGTCCGCTCGCTGAGGTTCTGTGAAGTACATTGAATCTCCAGAGGAACCACTTAAAAAACAACACAAAGAGGCAGAACTAAAAAGTCAGCAGAGGAGATAAAACTGAATTAAAGACAACTTGATCCCTCTACCTACAAAAAAGGAAGGGAAGGAGGAGCAGGGAAAAGCAGGTGGAAAAACAGAAATCGAACATAAAGATGGCAGACTCCAACCCAAACACTCTAACACCTACATTAAATACAAATGGTTAAATTAAATACTTCAATTAAAAACTATTGATTAATGTCACTAATTATTAGGGAAATGCAAATCAAAATCAAAATGAAATACTACTCCACACCCATTAGAATGGCTATTACCAAAAAAACAGAAATAAATGTTGGCAAACGCATGTGGAGAGAATGGAACCCTTGTGCACACTGCTGAGAATATAAAATGGTGTGAAAAACAGTATGTCAGTTTCTCAAAAAACTAAACACACACACAAAATTAAACACAGAATTACTCTATGACCCAGCAACTTTACTTGTGGTTCTACACCCTAAAGAACTGAAAACCAGGACTCCAAGAGACATTTGTACAACCATATCTTAGCAGCATTGTTCACCACAACCACGTCTTAGTGAAAGGTGACAACGTGCTAGCAGCCCTCACTCACTCTCAGCACCTCCTGGGCCTCAGCATCCACTCTGGCCACACTTGAGGAGCCCTCCAGCCCGCTGCTGCACTGTGGGAGCCCCTCTCTGGGCTGGCCGAGGCTGGAGCCGGCTCCCTCTGCTTGCAGGGAGGTGTGGAGGGAGAGCTGCAGGCGGGAACCGGGGCTGCATGCAGCGTGAGTTCTGGGTGGGTGCAAGCTCGGCGGGCCCCGCACTCAGAGCATCTGCCGGCACCCCCGGCCCTGGGCAGTGAGGGGTTTAGCACCTGGGCCAGCAGCTGCGGAGGGTCCCCCAGCACTGCCAGCCCCCCTGCACCAGGTTCGAATTCTTGCCGGGCCTCAGCTGCCTCCCCGCGGGGCAGGGCTCGGCAGCCTGCCATGCCCGAGGCCCCCCGCACCCCCGCCCGTGGGCTCCCACGCAGCCCGAGCCTCCCCAACGGGCACCATCCCCTGCTCCGCGGCACCCGATCCCATCAACCACCCAAGGGCTGAGGAGTGTAGCGCACGGCACTGGACTGGTGGGCAGCTCTGCCTGCGGCCAGGCGCTGGGTCCATTAGGCAAAGCCAGCTGGGCTCCTGAGTCGGGTGAGGACTTGGAGAACTTTTATGTCTAGCTGGAGGATTGTAAATGCACCAATCAGCACTCCGTGTCTAGCTCAGGGTTTGTGGATGCACCAATCAGCACTCTCTGTATCTAGCTAATCCGGTGGAGACTTGGAGAACCTTTATGTCTAGCTACAGGATTGTAAATACACCAATCAGCACTCTGTGTCTAGCTCAAGGTTTGTAAACGCATCAATCAGCACCTTGTGTCTAGCTCAAGGTTTGTAAATGCACCAATCGCTGCTCTGTGTCTAGTTAATTTCGTGGGGACTTGGAGAACTTTTACGTCTAGCTAGAGGATTGTAAATATCATTCTGTGTCTAGCTCAGGGATCGTAAACGCACTAATCAGCACCCTGTCAAAACAGACCAATCAGCTCTCTATAAAATGGACCAATCAGGTGTCTGCAAAATGGGCCAATCAGCAGGATGTGGGGGGGGTGGGGGTCAGATAAGGGAATAAAAGCAGGCTGCCGGAGCCAGCCCCAGCAACCCACTCGGGTCCCCTTCCACACTATGGAAGCTTTGTTCTTTCGCTCTTTGCAATAAATCTTGCTGCTGCTCACTCTTTGGGTCTGCACTGCCTTTATGAGCTGTAACACTCACTGTGAAGGTCTGCAGCTTCACTCCTGAAGCCAGCGAGACCACGAACCCACCAGAAGGAAGAAACTCCAAACACATCCGAACATCAGAAGGAACAAACTCCGGACACACCATCTTTAAGAACTGTAACACTCACTGCGAGGGTCTGCGGCTTCATTCTTGAAGTCAGTGAGACCAAGAATCCACCAATTCCAGACATATTAGCAGCACCATTCACCACAGCCACCATGTCTCGGCAGCACCATTCACCACAGCCCCATGTCTCAGCACCGTCCACCACAGCCACCATGTCTCAGCACCGTTCACCACAGCCACCATGTCTCAGCAGCACCGTTCACCACAGCCACCATGTCTCGGCACCGTTCACCACAGCCACCATGTCTCGGCACCGTCCACCACAGCCACCATGTCTCGGCAGCACCGTCCACCACAGCCACCATGTCTCGGCACCGTTCACCACAGCCACCATGTCTCAGCAGCACCGTCCACCACAGCCACCATGTCTCGGCACCGTCCACCACAGCCACCATGTCTCGGCACCGTCCACCACGGCCACCATGTCTCGGCACCGTTCACCACGGCCACCATGTCTCGGCACTGTTCACCACAGCCACCATGTCTGCAGCAGCATTGTTCACCACAGCCAAAAGGTGGGAGCAAGTGTCCACCCACAGATGAATGGATAAACAAAAGGTGGTCTATACAGACCGTGGAATATTCTACAGTCCTGAAAAGAAATTTTGGACGCATGCTACAACAGGAATGAACCTTGAAAACACTATGCTAAGTGAAAAGCAGCTCATCACAACAGGACAAATACTGTATGATTCTACTCATGAGGTTCCCAGGGTTGTCGAATTCATAGAGACAGAAAAGACAATGGTGGTTGCCAGGGGCTGGGGGGCAGGGAGGAATGGGGAGTTACTGTTTAATGGGAACAGTTTCCTTTCCTGTTTCCTTTCCTCTTTTCTCCTTTCTTTCCTTTCCTCCTTTTTAAAATTTCTTTCTTTCTTTTAGAGACAGGTTTGCTCTGTTGCCCAGGCTGGAGTGCAGTGGTGCAATCACAGCTCACTGCCATCTTGAACTCCTGGGCTCAAGCAACTCTCCCGCCTCAGCCTCCCAAGTAGCTAGGACTACATGCCTGCCACCACATCTGGCTAATTTTATTTTTACTTTTTGGTAAAAAGGGTGTCTTGCTGTGTTTCGCAGGCTGGTCTTGAACTCCTGGGCTCAAGCGCTCCTCTCTCCTGTCTTAATGCATGTGTACTAGATAAACATGCATGTAACGCAGGACCCATGTTCACTGAGAGGTGAGATTTCACATTTACATGTAAGACAATGAGGCCCTATATGGCCAAAGGTGAGGCGCGGCCCGGGAGTCACTCCAGTCACATCCTCCATAGACCAGCAGAACCAGTCCGTGGCCAGCGGTGTCTTATCAGGAGGAAGTTATGGAAAGTGACGCTGTAGTTATGGCCGTGAAATGGGGGGTCAGTTAGTGCCTGGCAGCGAGCCATCACTGTTTCCATACCGCTTGTCTCAGGCCAGTGCCTGCTTAACTGCTAGAGGAAAGGAAAACCCAAGCCTTATTCTTTAACTGTAAGGGTGTGTGACTTAACCCCGGCCTGGCACGGCCTTAGGTCCTGATTATAACTCGGCGTCTTATTGCCACAGAGTCTGTCAGTCTCGTGATCTCCACTTTAACACTAATGTTGGTCAGTTGTGTCTAAACTGAAAAAGGGTGGGAGTATAACCAGGTGTGTCCAACCTCCCATCCTTTTATGGCCGGAAACTCAATTTTTAAGGTTTCTCTGGGGTCCCCTTGACCAAGAGGGAGCTCGTTCAGCCGGCGGGGGACTTAGGATTTTATTCTTAGTTTACAACATCAGTAATAAAATTAATAGGCAAATCAAAGAATGGGAGATAGTCACAGTACACGTACCAGACAAAAGCCCTGAATATGGAATATATAAAGGACTTTCACAATCTGGTCATCAAAAAAATGGGCAAAAGACATCCTCGGACACTCAGAAAACGTGTGCGAATGGCAACAGACGAGTGGACAGTGCTCAACATGGGTGAGCGTCAGGGAAATGCAAACTAAAGCCTCCACGACCAAACGGCACTCAGCCTCTCGGCTGTGGGGACACACAGAACCGCTGGGACTTCCACACCTGGGATGCAGCCTTCCCCCGGGCACGTTCCCAAGAGAAACAACACATGCCCGCCAAACACGTGCACAAAAATAGGCCCAACTCTTCAGACAGCGAAAACCCACCCGCGCGCCCTCAGAGACGACGAGCACGCAACAGCGCATCCCACACCCACTCCTTGTGCAGCACCTCAGAGGAAGCTCAAAAACAGTTCTCTGCGTGAGCCGTGGCAGACGCAAAACCGCCCGCACGTGTGACTCCTAACACTCAGAGTGTCGGTAAAATCATAGCAGCGCTCCTGTCCGGCGCGGCAGGCGGGCGCTGGAGCAGCCTGCGAGGCAATCTCCATGGATCACAGGCAGATTCTACATCACGACAGGAGTCTGGTGAATCCTTTGTCAAAACAATTGAACTGGACACAAGCTCTGTGTGTTTCGCTGCATGTAAATTATGCCTTAGTAACTAAACACATGCATTTTCTATTTTGAAAATCTCATTGGAGCCAAAAAGCTAAATAATGGGATGAAAATTTCTACAAGGCAATGAAAAATTTAGTGAGAATTTAAATTGTGCTATACACTCTTTGACCACTCTTATTTTCCCTTAGAAGAACTGGTTTCAGGGCAGGTGTGGAGGCTCAGGCCTGCAATCCCATCATTTTGGGAGGCCAAGGTGGGAGGATCGCTTGAGCCCAGGAGTTCAAAACCAGCCCGGACAACAGAGTGAGATCTCATCTCTACCAAAAAAAAAAAAAAAAAAAAAAATAGCTGGGCTTGGTGACGTATACCTGTGGTCCCAGCTATTTGGGAGGCTGAAGTGAAAGAATCTCTCGAGCCTGGGAGGTCAAGGCTACAGTGAGCCATGATCGCACCACTGCACTCTACCTGGGCGACAGAGCCAGACCCGTCTCAACAACAACAACAAAGAATTGGTTTCAAGAAAAAAATGATGCCTCAGGTCACTGTGATTTTAAATAAGTAACATCTTGCAAAACAACCCTGTAAAAGCAACCACCGGCTGGGGCAGTGGGTAGACCACACCCACGCTCACCGTAACTCCAGCCGCCCAGGCAGCAGTAACTGAAAAGGGGAGGCGGGAGGGTCCACTGGCGGGTTTCTCACGCTGCTGAACCTCGGTAAACACAGCCCCGAGGGCTGGCTGGAGCTTCCACTGCATCCGTGTAGCTAATGCTGGTCATCTTCGTAGCAAGCAAAGGAAGCCAACGTGAAACGTAGCTTTAAGGGCCCAATAAGAACTGTCTGGGGCCCCTCTATCTAAAGATCCCCTCTCGTGCTTTGATAGAAAACAGATACCGCAAACCCCTTGATGGGGTGCAAAGGAGACATCCCCCTTTGTTGACATGCATGGTAGACACTGCCCACCTACCCGTGGGCTCAGCACACCGGAGTCGGGCGGTTGCTGTAGGTGGCTCAGCAGACGTGAGCAGGGCAGGATCGGGCCCATCCCCCCACCGGGAATGTCAGGCCACCATCAGGTGATGGTCAGGTGGCTAACTGTCTAAAAGAACTGGTTGCACCCAGCGCCAGGGAAAGACAGGCTCCCAATAGCTAGAAAACACATGAAATCCAGTGATTGGCAGCTTCCCGATACGATCTCAGGAACTGGGCGAGTTGGCTCAAGCGTGTGCACTGAGAGGCAAAATGGCGGCGTGTAACCGTTCTATGACCTTCTAGGGACGTTTGACAGGTAACGGAAGAACGCCTCAGGTGAGCATGCGCACTACTCCAGTGAACACACCGCGCATGCTCCCTCCCTCCAGTGAACACAAGGCGCATGCTCCCTCCCACCAGTGAACACAACGCGCGTGCTCCCTCCCTCCAGTGAACACAACGCGCACGCTCCCTCCCTCCAGTGAACACAACGCGCATGCTCCCTCCCCCCAGTGAATACACGGGGCATGCTCCCTCCCTCCAGGGAACACATGGCGCATGCTCCCGCCCACGTACTAGCAAGATGCTGCATGGGTGGACAGCCCACCCTGAAGAAGGATCAGGGGAGAAGGGGTGCAAGACCCCAGAAACCTGCCAGGCTATAAAACCCCAAGTCAAAAGGTGAAACCGCACACCTGATCTCTCACATCGCCCGTCTGGCCCTCCTCCAAGGGTACTTCCTTTCCTTCCTGCTCTAAAGCTTCTTCAACAACTTTCACTCCTGCTCTAAAACTTGCCTCAGTCGGTGGGGTGCGGTGGCTCACGCCTGTGATCCCAGCACTTTGGGAGGCTGAGGTGGGCGGATCATCTGAGGCTGGGGGTTCGAGACCAGCCTGACCAAAATGCAGAAACCCCTTCTCTACTAAAATACAAAAAATTAGCCGGTCGTGGTGGCAGGCACCTGTAGTCCCAGCTACTCGGGAGGCTGAGGCAGGAGAATGACGTGAACCCGGGAGGCAGAGCTTGCAGTGAGCCGAGATTGTGCCACTGCACTCCAGCCTGGGCGACAGAGACAGACTCCGTCTCAAAAAAAAAAAAAAAAAAAAACTTGCCTCAGTCTCTCCTTCAGCCTCATGTCCTTCCATCAAATTCTTTCTTCTGAGGCAGCGAGAATCGAGGCCGCAGCTGACATACTTTGGTGCTGAAACTCAGATACATTCTGCCGGTAATAGAGCTCTGCAGGCTCACCTGAGCTCCACACTCCACCTCGGCACACGCAACCCTCAGCCAGAGTGGTGAGAAGAGGTGGCTCTTTCTTTTCTTTGTGAAACAGGCTGGAGTGCATCGTTGTGATCTCGGCTCACTGCAGTCTCCACCTCCGGGGCTGAAGCGATCCTCCTGCCTCAGTCCCTCGAGTAGCTGGGACTGTTAGTGGCAGAATATGTCCTCCTTCTGACACCAAAGCACGTTAGCAGCAGTGAACCTCAATTTTTCCCTCCTCAGAAGAGTTTGACGGACGGGCAGGAGGCAGAAGAGACCTTAGAGCAGGAGCAACAGTTTATGAAGAAGCTTTAGAGCAGAAATGAAAGGAAGTAAAGCGCCCTTGGAAGAAGGCCAGGCAGGAGACCTGAGAGATCAAGTGCGCAGTTTGACCTTTGACTTAGGGTCTTCCACGCTGGAGGCTTCCGGGGTGTTACGTCTCCCGATTCTTCCCTCGGGGTGGGCCGTCCACACGCACAGCGGCTGCGGGCACTTGGGAGGGAGCATGCACAGAGTTTACTGGAGTTGTGCGCACGCTCCCTCGAGGCCTTTTTTTTTTTTTTTTTTGAGATGGGAGTCTCGCTCTGTCACCCAGGCTGCAGTGCAGTGGCGCAATCTCAGCTCACTGCAACCTCCGCCTCCCGAGTTCAAGCGATTCTCCTGCCTCAGCCTCCTGAGTAGCTGGGACTACAGGCGCCCGCCACCATGCCCGGCTAATTTTTGTATTTTTATCAGAGACGGGGTTTCACCGTATTCGCTAGGCTGATCTCAAACTCCTGGCCTTGTGATCCGCCCCCCTCCCCCCACGGCCTTGCAAAGTGCTGGGATTACAGGTGTGAGCCACCGCGCCCAGCCAGGGCCGCCTTCTTACCAGCCAAATGTCCCTGGTAGAGGGGGGCCCCTCTTCTGCCCTGCTCATGTCTGACTAGCTACCAACTGTAACGGGCCACAGGTGCTTGCCCCCATGCCTGGATAATATTTTTTATTTTTTATAGAGACGAGGTCTCCCTATGTTGCCCAGACTGGTCTCAAGCGATCTCCCACCCCAGCACCCACAGTGCTAGCTGTTCTTTAAATGAGCTACCCAGTAAGTCAAAGCTCGGGTGGAGAGCAGCCGCAAGGCAGGGAGGGGCTGGGAGGTATCTCAGGGGTTCCCGGGATGCTGCCTGTGCACCCCAGGGCTGAGGTGACTGCGCGTGGAGACACCCGCCTGACTGGCTTTTAGGAGGAGTACTGGGGGCGGGATGTGTGTCAGGAAAAGAACGTTTCTGTATAATTCATAAACATGTATGTTAAAAACAACGTGGCCATGACGGATCCTGGCTGAATGCAAACGGGGAACATAAACCTGAGTAATCAGGCGCATCACTGAACATCCCAGGCGGCCGCCCCTACTCCGGGGCTCAGAACCGGCTCCCTCTGCGAGGGTTTCCCAGGTTAAGCCATCAGGAAACAGGAAGACGCCTAAGAACGATACAATGGACTTTGGGGACTCGGAGGGAAGGGTGGGAGGGGGACAAGGATAAAAAGCTACAAATAGGGTGCAGTGCGTACTGCTCGGGTGATGGGAGCACCAAAATCTCACAAATCACCACTAAAGAGCTTACCCATGTAACCAAACACCACCTGTACCCCAGTAACTTACGGAAAAATAAAAGAGGAAGACGCAGCTCTGCCTTCTCTGCACACTGTGGTAATACTAAGAAAAATGAAAACCAAAAAAAGGGGGCCAAGTTTGACATCCTGAAATTTAACAGGACGAGGCGGCTAAGAATTCAGCCACAAAATAGTTTCCCGGGGAAGAAGCCGCGTTTGCTTTGAAACGCGGTAAGAAATGCCCCCGAACACCTGGGCTTAAATTACACCCAAACTCAATCATCGACTCGCTGCCACCGGAACAACGCGCTCCTGAAAAACTGCACCCCGACTAGCCCTCGGCTGCTCCAGGTGACAAACGGACAAAAACAAATCCTAAAGCCTCGCGGGAAAAAGACCTGAATCGTGGCCGACTTCTAGGACACCGGGGACCGCGCCGCTGCCCCCACTCCCGGCTGCCGGGAAGGCGAGGCGAACGCGCCCCCTTTCTTCCCCCGGACGCCCGTCCCATCCCCTCCCCAGGGACCCCCTCCCCCCCAGGGATCCCCTCCCCTCCCCAGGGACCCCCTTCCCTGCCCCGGGAACCCTTCCCCTCCCCAGGGACCACCCTCCCTCCCCAGGGACACCCCCTCCCCGCTCCGGGAACCCCCTCCCCTCCTTAGGGACCCCCTCCCCACCCCTCCCCGGGGTCCCCCTGCCCTCCTCAGACGCCCCTTCCCCTCCCCAGGAGTCCCGCTCAGCCCGGGCGCCTTTCCCCCATAGGACGCGGCCAGGCTCGTTGGGAGGCGGGGACGAGGACGCGGGCCCAGGCGCTGGCGGCTCCTCAGCGCGCCGCACAATGGGGGGACGCGCAGGGAACGTCCCTCGGGCCGGGCCGGGGCCGCCGACCTTTGTCTGCCTCTCGCACTCCCTGCGCCGACCCGGCCGCCCAGACGGACCCCGGCGCCCCCACCCGCTGCCCTCACGCCTGCCCCCAGCCCCTCACTCACCCCTGCGCCCTCCGGGTTTCTCTTTCGTACACCCCGCCCTCAGGCGGTGGCGCCGCGCCCCCTGGGACTTGTAGTCTTTCTTCCGCCCCGGCCCCGGCGCCAGGCCCCGCAGCTCCCAAAGAAAACTACAACTCCCGGCGGCCCGCGCGAGAGCCGCCCTCACCTGGTGGTACCGTCGCGCGAGGCCGCGGGTGGGGTGCCGGGGCGGGGCGCGAAGCGCCCTGGGAAATGTAGTCCTAGAAGACCCAGTGCATGTCTCGGGTCCCTGACAGGGAGGGACTACATTTCCCCGGATTCCTCGCGCGCCGGCTGCTTGGCGTTGCCGGGAGACGGGGCGGGGCGTCGTCGGGGTCTCCCGGGCGACCGCACAAGCGTCGGCGTCTTTAGCGTTCCGCCGGTTTACGCGGAGGCGGAGCGTTTGGGGGCGGCCGGGGTGGCCTCGGCTTCATCGGAGAAGGCGGCGCGGCTGCACCAAGTTTGGCCGCGGGCGCGCGGGGCCAGCGCCCTCCGGACCCATGGAGCGTCCCGAGCGCCTCGCGAGCCGCCGCCACATGCGCCCCAGGTCCGCGGCCGGCGCCAGTGCTGGGACCTCGGCGGCCGGGGTCGGAGCGCGGCGGGAGAGACCCTGCCTTGGGTGCGGGACTGGGACGGCTCGGACCCAGAGGGCTCCCGGGGTTTCGCCTCTCGGACGGATCAGGGCTCTGCGGTCTCAGGACGCTCCCCCGCGAGTCTCGGCGGCCCCGGGGTCTGGGCGGCGTCGCTGCCCCACAGGCCGGGCCCGTGGGTTTTTCTGGGGCTCTGCCTCTGAGCCACCCTCGGAGAAAAGACAGCTCTGTGCGTCCCGCGGCGCCCGCAGCTTTCGGCAAACATGTTTAAAGGAGCTCCCCGAAGGAACTGGGGGCGTCCGTCCGCTAATCAAAGGCTTCGGTCCTGTCGGTGTCCCCGGGCCCTCTCCTAGCTGGGCCAGCGCGCAGGGTGGGGGGGCGCTGCAGGTGTCGCGGCCCCCCCCAACCTCCGCAGACCCTTCCAACCCCTCAGACCCCCCAAAACCCCCAGATCCCCCAACCCCCCATATACCCCCAACCCCTCAGACCCCCCAACCCCCCAGACCCCCCAACCTCCCAGGCCCCCAGACCCCCCAGCTCCCTTGCTCCCGGGAGCTCCCAGGCCCGTCCTGCATGCGCCTTGGGGTTGTTCCTCCTTGATGGACACCGCCTCCGGATTCCATCCCAAGTTTAAATGCCAGAGATTTCGATGGAAATAAAGCCCCCATCTTAACGGCGTGAGGATGTTTTGTAAACAGTATTGGGGACAGCTGGGGAAGTCACGTTTGTGTCTTCTCTTTAGAGGGACAGTGTTCGCCTGAGGGTCCATCCCAGGGTTCCCTCGGGGCCTCTGGAGGAGTTGATGCCACCAGTGCCTCTGGCCGTGGGACACCTGGGCGTGGGCGCCCAGCACTAGGGGTTCGCCGACAGCTGCAGGGTTTCCGGCCATGCGCCCGCGGACGTGCAGCTTCTGTGTCGGTCCCATTAAGAGGAACCTGGCCTGGGCGACGTTTGAGGACCACGGGGAGGACACAGTCGCGGTCCCCTTCTCGGAGTCCAGTCTGTGCCACAGGCTCTTGCCGTCTGCGGCAACTCATCGTGTACCTGAGCCAGTGTTTCCACTTCCTTTTTGTTTTTTTGTGTTTGAGAGGATTTCACGCTGTCACCCAGGCTGGATGCAGTGGCATGATCGTGGTGCAATGGCTCAGTCTGAGCTCACCACAACCTCCACCTCCCAGGTACAAACGATTCTCCCGCCTCAGCCTATCAAGTAGCTGCAATTACAGATGTGCGCCACCACGCCTGGCTAATTTTTTGTATTTTAAGTAGAGAAGGGGTTTCTTCATGTTGCTCAGGCTGGTCTCAAACTCCCAACCTCAGGTAATCCACCTGCCTCAGCCTCCCAAAGTGCTGGAATTGCAGGTATGACCCACTGCACCTGGCTCATAATAGTACATTTTTAAAAAACACCATAAAATATTATCCTTGCAACACTCAATTATACCATCTGGTCGGATCTATCAGCAGATGGCACCCGAGACATACGGATTGGAAATTTTGATCTTATTATGAATGAATCCAGTCCAGAAATGCCCACCCTGCCCCCTGCTTGCTCCTGGGGCTCTGCTCTTTGGGGGAATCATGATGAAATTGTGGCAGAGAGTAGAAGTTGAGCCCCATTGCATGCCCTGAGTTCTTGTTGCCTCTCTATTATCAGGAAAAGGAGGTGAGATTGAAAGATGAAAAATGCTGGGACTTCTGCTGAGAAGAGAAAAAAGAACAAGATGTATTGATCTTACTGTATGCCAGACCCCATGCCAAGCCCTAAACATGAACCATCTCATTGGATCCTACCAAGGTCCCAGAAGCTGTTGGACATCATCATCCTCATTTTACAGGAAGCTGAGGCTCTTAGCTAACATCCCTGACAGCAACACCAGCCCCTGAGTACTCAGCAGGATCCTTCACTTGGGTGCCCATTATGCAGGCTTCCTCAGCACAGGGAAGGTCACTCATCACCCACAGGCCCTTGATCGTTATCCACCCTTTGATGCTGTCAGATTCCAGAACACGCTGCACTAGTCTCTTCCTTGATAGGGAGAGAGGGGAGGTGTTATGAGAAAATCTCTCATCAATCTGACCTAGCTCCCCAAAAAGATGTAACTTTTAAAATGTCAGATGGAAATATTTAAAAGTGTTACATGCCTGTATAGTTTTAGTATTTTACTTAAAGGGAATGTGGCTGTCTTTACTGGCTACAACCAGTTTAATTCAAGAAGGGCTGCTGGTCATCAGGAGAACAAGCAAGGGTTGATGCTGCCCAGAGTCTCCAGCTAATACACAATATGGACATCCCCTTCCACAGCAGCGGGAAGAGAGTGGCTCCTTGTGCAGTGAAGCTGACATCCACCAACTAAGGCTTCTGGAAGCATGTGGAGACTCACAAGGAGTGGGCAGGGTCTCAGCATCTGGCTAGTGGTGAAAGACCCTGAGAAGAAGGTGCTTTCCACGTGGATTGGCTCACTGTTCTTGCCCAGTAACGTTCCAGGCCCTTGGTGTCCACCTAGTGTGTATTAACCCACTGAACAGCCACAGAAACTAACAAGGAATTAACAGACATCTAAAGAAGTGAAGAACTGGAGGAGGCCAAGCCAAGCGTGGTGGTCCATGCCTATACTCCCTGCATTTTGGGAGGCCAAGGCAGGAGAATCACAAGCTCAGGAGTTCCAGATCAGCCTGGGCAAGACAGCGAGACCTTGTCAACACTTAAAAAAACAAGCATACAGGCGTGGTGGCTCACACGCCTGTAGTCCTAGCTCCTCAGGAGGCTGAGGTGGGAGGATCACTTGAACCCAGGAAATTGAGGCTGCAGTGAGCTATGATTGTGCCACCGCACTCTTGCCTGAGTGACAGGAGACCTTTAAAAAACAAAACAAAACAAAAAGCCTGACACAGTGGCTCACACCTGTAATCCCAGCACTTTGGTAGGCCTACTTGCGTGAATCACCCAAAGTCAGGAGTTTGAGACAAGCCTGACCAACATAGTGAGGAAACCCTGTCGCTACTAAACATACAAAAATTAGCTGGGCATGGTGGTGCATGCCTGTAATCCCAGCTACTTGGGAGGCTGAGGCAGGAGAATCATTTAAACCCCAGGTGGAGGTTGCAGTCAGCTGAGATGGCACCATTGCATTCTAAACTCCAGGCTGGGCAACAAGAGTGAAACTCTGTCTGAAATAAAAGAATGGGAGGAAACTGATTACAATAACCAAATTTCATTTAAATGCCTTGATTTTCTTGGGCTGCATCTTATTGATTGGACAACTCAGTCAGTGCCTTTTGTTTTTTCCATCAATAACTGAAGATTCCTGAGGCTTAAACTGGAAAACAGGTTACTTAATAATAGAGGGTACCAGACAGATTCTGCTCAGTTTTCCTTTATTTCTGATTGTTTCTTTACAACCATGCATGCAAGAGTAACTCCCTCAAGTATTCTCAAGCCTCCACTCTAGACATTCAGATTCGTATTTTCGACTCTACAGGACACTGGTCCCCAAAGTCCCATCGAATCCATGGCAACATTTCCCCCAAGTCTGGCCACTGCTTGATCAGCTTTCCTTTCCCACTTTCAGAGCCCATGTGTGAAACGATGGGTTCTGTGCTCCCTATAGGATGTACCTAAGACCTAGGTTTTAGTATCCAAGTGTCCAGAAGAAAGCGATTGACATATCCACCCAAATAGGCAGGCATTCAACAGCAGCATTGATCTGCCTCCAGGTCATAAAATGACCTGTTGCCACAGTCAGGGCAGTAGTCAGTACAGAACAAGATCCTCTTGGGGTGCCTTAAGTCCCTCACTCTCTTCATCAGGTCAGCCCTAAGTTGGGCAAATCTGCTCCAGCAGAGAGTACCATCAGCATCATAACTCTCCCGCGGGGCAGGATACAGCTCCAGGCATAAGTTTTTGAGTATGATTGTGTGGCTCAGCAGGTTCTCCAGGGTTGCCATGCAGATGGGATTTCCACAGAAGCTGAAGGTGTTGAGCTCAAAGCAGTGGCTCAAGGCAGGCAGGATGGTGTTGACTTGGGAGTCTACGATGCCACAGTCATCTAAATCCAGGTACTCAAGGGTGGCTGCAACTTTTTCTAGGAGAATTTGGAGAGGCACAAGACTGTAATTGGTCAGTCTGATGCCATTCAGGTCCAGGGTCTTTAGTTGACTGATGCTCGGGCACTGGGATAGATGCTTCAAGTCTGATTCCAAAAGCGCACAGTTAGTTATTGCGAGGATCTTTAACGAGGTCTTCAGACAGCTGCGGAGAGAGAGCAAGCAGTTAATTCTGGGGAATCATAGGGGTGAGTGGAGGGTGGTGGGGAATGACTTCAAGGTAATGGATGGAGACCATTTTACCCAAGCCCAGGGTCATTCTGATTGTCTGATGGTCAACACTTAGGATGCAGCGTGATGAAGACCTTTGCCACGGAGGTCAATTCCACTTTAGGCCTGGCGCAGTAACTCACACCTGTAATCCCAGAACTTTGGGAGGCTGAGACAGGTGGATTCCTTGAGATCAGGAGTTTGAGACCAGCCTGCTGATCATGGCAAAACCTCCTCTCCACCAAAAATCCAAAAATTAGCCAGGTGTGGTGGCAGGCGCCTGCAATTCCAGCTACTTGTGAAGCTGAGGCAGGATAATTGCTTGAACCCAGGAGGTAGAGGTTGCAGTGAGCAGAGATCATGCCACTACACTCCAGCCTGGGTGACAGAGTGAGACTCTGTATTTAAAAAAAAAAAAAGAGAAAAAATAATTCCATTTGAGGCTGAGTCATTTCACCGTCATTTATAGGAATGGATCAAGTTCTCAGAATCCCTAAAGCTCCCTTTCCTCATCTGTCAGGCAGAAAACCACATCTCTGGGCTACAGGAGCTCAGTGGAGATTCAGGCATAAAGGACAAACCCAGACAGGATCCTGCAACATCAGCTGGGGTGGGCGGGCTGCAGGCGTCCCTGACACGCCTGTATCATCAGCAAACCATCTATCACTTTCACCATTCTTTGTGCCTGCTCCCTGACCCTCTGTTTCAGAATCATGCATTGCCTAGGTAATTAATTTACCTGGAGCTCAAAAGAAACTTTTACAACAGGGAATTAGAGATGGGATCATTCATGTTCACCAAACTGTGGGGCACAAAGCTGATTTTCTGACATGTGCAGGTTTGCTGAGCATTCCCCTCTTCAGTGCCCACATCACTTCCCTACTTCACATCATCTTCTTAAAAATTAACTTGTTGGCTGGGCGTGGTAGCTCTCGCCTATAATCCCAGCACTTTGGGAGTCCAAGGTGGGTGAATCACCTGAAGTCAGGAGTTGGAGAATAACCTGGCCAACATGGTGAAACCCTGTCTCTACTTAAAATATAAAAATTAGCCAGGTGTGGTGGCCCACGCCTGTAATCCCAGGTACTCAGGAAGCTGAGGCAGGAGAATCGCCTGAACCTGGGAGGCAGAAGTTGCTGCGAGCTGAGATGTCACAACTGCACTCCAGCCTGGACCATCAAAGTGAAAATCCATCTCAGAAAAAAAAAAGTTATCTTGTTTGTTTTTACTTTTATTTATTCATTTCTGACAGGGGTCTTGGTATGTTACCCAGACTGGTCTTAAACTCCTAGGCTCAAGCTATCCTCTTGCCTCAGACTCCCAAAGTGATAGGATTACAGGCATGAGCCACCGCCCCTGGCCTATTTTTCATCATCTTAACTTAGACACACATCCTCAGGAAGAATTCAGAAAGGCACCCTCACTAGATCTGAACCCCCCAGTAGCTAGCTTCCTAGCATGGCAGCCTCTCTATAGCATCTCCCCTAGCTGATCCCTCTGCCTCTATTGCGATGGTTGCGTGATACCCATTTCAGGACAGGGCCGCCAACAGGACAATGCATGGACATTCTAGTGTCCCCTTCACTGTTACATCCTCATAGGCTGGCTCACAGTAGATGCCCACTAGTGTTTAGTGTAACAGGCTCTGCTGTGGTCTGCAGAGAAAGCTCGCCACCCTCCCTCACCTGAGCAGCTGGTCCAGGTGGCCTTCGAGGAAAGAAACAGAGTTCATATAAAGCTTTTGGAGGCAGCGCAGCTTGAGGAACTGAGTGGTGAACTGGGTAACAATCTCCTTCTTCTGCTCTGGGGAAACGTAGCGAGAGACATCCATGTGGGAGAGAACGAGCTTCTGAAGATTCCTCATGTGGCCCAGGTATGGGGTAAACTGTGTCAGGATGGGCAGTATCCACTTGCAATTCACTTCCACCTCCTGGATACAGTCTAGGTTCACCATTTTCAGGATGCTTCTGATATTGTGGAAGGGCATTCCCAAAATTTTCAGCTTCCTACAGCACAGGTGTAGTAAATCTTTCCTCTGCTTGACCCATAGAAGGAGGTAGGTGAGGTATTCATCCAGAGTCCTGTTCTTGAGCCAAAGTTCTATGAACACAGTCAAGGGCTGCCGTCCTCTCATCCTTGGACAGTCCTGCACTGTTTTTTTGTTCTTCTTGGCATTGAGGAAGCACCCATGGGCCATAGCTTCAGACCAAACCATCCAGAAGTTCTCACAGACATCCTGTAAATCCAGCACTTGAAGTTTCCATCTCCTGTGGTAAAATAGAGGTGAGACTGAGAATTTCAGAACTCATTTCTGAACTTAAACTCCACATCCTGGATAGCAGCTCCTCCCCTCCCTGCTTCTAGTCCCTCTCTCTGACTTTTCTTCACCCTGTATTCCCCTTGGATCCTGCCCACTTCCACATTTTTTTTTTTTTGAGACCAAGTCTCCCTCTGTCGCCCAGGCTGGAGTGCAGTGGTGTGATGTCACCTCACTGCAACCTCTGCTTCCCGGGTTCAAATTATTCTCCTGCCTCAACCTCACAAGTAGCTGGGATTACAGGAACCCACCACCATGCCCAGCTAATTTTAGTATTTTTAGTAGAGTTGGGGTTTGCCATGTTGGATAGGCTGGCCTCCAACTCTTGACCTCAGCCTCCCAATGTGCTGGGATTACATTGTGAGCCACCGTGCCTGGCCCAGTTCTCACTTTTCATGGTGCCTTTCAGTGCCATTAGAGGAGAGGTTCCTGTTACCTCCATGGACCTTGCATGGTGAGCAGTGCTTTCCCTGAGGAGTTGGTGAATGACCAAGTCCTCTCAGCTTCCTCACCACCACCATCCCCCCTTGGGCCTCCTCACTTCTCATGACCCAGCTGTTCCTTCTGTTGGACACCTTGGCCCTCCCCACCAGCCCACCTGGGCCACCTCACCTGGGACGAACCCCTTGGGTAAGCAGTGCATCAAGCCCATCCAGCACAGCTTGGAAGGCCTCCAGACAAGGCATCTTTATCAGAGGCCTCAGAGGGAGGCGGCGGAAGGGCCAGGCCTGCACCATCAGCTTCAGGGCCTCACAGCGTCTCCTGCTGAAGGCCTCCATGAACAGTGGGGGGAAAAGTTCCATGGGCAGCTCCTCCAGGGTGGAGACGGCCAAGGCTTGATCCCTCAGCAGGCTCCGCCCCGCAAGCTCCAGGAGTCTGGGTGGAGTCCGGATGCTCATCTTCATGAATCTGCAGGGAAAACTTCCAGAGGACAAACCCAGAGAAAAGGCATCACTCTCAGGACAAGCCCATGCAATCTCATCTTCTCCTATGGCCAAAGTCACTGCTCTGGCAATGGTGAAAGAGCCCTCAGTTTACTCCAATTCTACTCTGTACTCAGTGGCCATTAAGCCAGCATTCTGCTTCTGCTGCATCAGCATGAGCGTCTCCCAAGCAGTGAGGAAGCAGGGCCACCACTAGCCCTTCCTTTCTATCCAGTGTTCCATCCAGTGACTAGTGAGTGTGGAGGAACCTGAAAGCGAACCCCTCCTACCATTGGGGGAAATTACTAATTACTCAAGGTTCTAAAACAATGGGAATGGGAGTGTCACAAGCCTACATGCCCACATTTTCAGTTCCTACAAATAAGCTTGTTGGGAACATTCATGGGGCATCCGTAGAACAGGTTCTATTTGTTTTCTTTTCATTATTTAAGCTTGCTTTCTCTTTCTCTTTCTTCTTTCCTTCTGTCCCTCTCTCCCTTCCTTCTTTCTTTCTTTCCCCCTCTCTCTCCCTTCTTTCTTTCTTGTCTTCTTTCCCTGCCTCCCTTCTCTCATTCTCTCTCTTTCTCTCTCTCCCTCTCTCACTCTCTTTCTGACAGGGTCTTGCTCTGTCACCCAGCCTGGAGTGTAGTGGTGGGATCTCAGCTCAGTGCAGCCTTGACCTCCCAGCTCAAAGGATTCTTCCCCCTCAGCCTCCTAAGTAGCTGGGACCACAGTTATGCATCACCACACCCAGCTCATCTTTTATTTTTTGACTTTTTGTAAAGACAGTGGATTTCGCTATGTTGTCCAAGCTGGTCTTGAACTCCTAGTCTCAAGCAATCTACCCCTCCTGGCCTCCCAACATACTGGGATTATAGGTGTGAGCCTCTGCCCCAGCCTCATTATTGAAAATTTCAGTGAGAAGCTTTGAAAGCTATGTGACACTGTTATGCATCACTCGCAAGATAGACGTTTCCAATGCACACCTCTTACACATATTCAAACTGAAACACTTTGGCTGCGTGCAGTGACTCACACCTGTAATCTGAGCATTTTGTGAGGCCAAGGCAGGTGAATCATCTGAGATCAGGAGTTCAAGATGAGCCTGGCCAACATGGTAAAACCCTGCCTCTACTAAGACAGCAAAAGTTAGCCAGATGCAGTGGTCTGCGCCTGTAGTCCAAGCTACTAGGGAGGCTGAGGTAGGAGGATCGCTTGAACCCAGGAGGCAGAAGTTGCAGTGAGCTGACATTATACCACTCCACTCCAGCCTGGGAAATAGGCTAGATTGAACAGAGAGACAGAGAGATTTGACTAGACTTCTTAATCTCTACCCAGTTAATCCTGATTGGATTTTTGGCTTTCTTAAAGATCACTGATTGAATTAATATTCATCCATCAAAATGAAACATTTAGGGATAGGGTGAAAGTCCAAGACTCATTCACTGATTCCCTTCACAAACATGGAGTTTTACTAATATGTGTCCTTCAAAGTCCTGAGTGTGAGATAGGGAAGGGTTGAATCTCTTCCTGATATTAGACAGAAAGAAAGAAAACTTGAAAGTATCTTTGTTGAGGGATCCTTGGCCACATCAAATTTATCAAAATATTTCAGAGTTAAAACAGTTTTCAAAGACAGAGATGAGAGTCCCTAAGAAAACACAATAGAAATCTTCATGTATCCAATGATCACCTGGGTGGCATAAATTTTTTGGTGTTGAAGGAGCTGAATCTCACTTCATCGGCCAGGCTAGAGTGCAGTGGTGTCATATCGGCTCACTGTTACCTCGGCCTCCAAGATTCAAGCAATTCTCATGCTTCAGGCGTCCACGTAGCTGGGACTACAGGCATGCACCCCCCACAGCCACGTCTCCATTCAGGGGGAAGAATTACAGTGAGGAAGTGATTGGTTTAAAATTAAGGTCAAAGATCCTTTTTGATTGATTTTGTTTTTGTTTTTTGGACAGGGTCTCTCTCTTTTGCCCAGGCTGGAGTACAGCAGTGGTGTGAGCATGGCTCACTGCAGCCTCAATCTTCTGGGCTCAAGTGATTCTTCCACACCAGCCACCCAAATAGCTGGGACTACAGATGCATGTCACCATGCTCGGCTAATTAAAAAAAAAAGTAGAGGCCAAGCACCAGTGACTCACAGCTGTAATCCCAGCACTTTGGGAGGCCAAGGCAGGTGGATCACTTGAGGTCAGGTGTTCGAGACCAACCTGGCCAGCGTGGTGAAACCCCACCTCTACTAAAAATACAAAACTTAGCCAGGCATGGTTTCAGATGTCTGTGACACCAGCTTCTGAGGATGGAGACTGAGGCATGAGAATTGCTTGAACCCGGGAGGTAAAGGTTGCAGTGAGTTGAGATCGTGCCACTGCACTCCAGTCTGGGCAACACAGTGAGACTCCATCCCCACCCTCAAAAAAAAAAAACACTGTGTAGAGGAGGGTTTTTGTCACGTTGCCCAGGTTGTTCTCAAACCCCTGGGCTGAAATGATCCTCCCACTTTGGCCTCCAAAACTGTTGGGGTTAAAGGCGTGAGTCACTGCTCCCTTCAAGAATTTTAAAATGGCATCAGCCAAAGCACAATCAACTTTTTTGAAATAAAGACAGAACTGCATTTAGAGGAATACATTCAAAGCCTCAAATTGTTCATATGAAAAAAAAAAAAAGGACAGGATATAGCTCTGTGCCATCGTTGGCTGCACTGTCACCATCCCAGACCGACTGACTCTAGGTCAGATGGGAGTGTCCTTACAGAAATTAGTGACTTACCAGATCTGGATGTAGTCTAGAAGGTGCTCAGACCTCAGGAAGAACCAGGCAGGAACTCCAGGCTTGAAGACTTTGGGTCTCTCCTGTGGGTCTTTAGAAGCTTTTATTGACCTTTCTAATCACAACTCCCACCCACGCCCCTCCACGTATCCGCTGCTAGCTTCCAATCAGAAAATGATATCTGATTGCATTTGTGAAGCTCCACCCAGTTAATCCTGATTGCGTTTTTGGCTCTCCCCAGATTACCGGATTGAATCAGATGTCCATTCATATGACATATCTATATTCACTTCATGAAGCAAGAAATTGACAGTGTTAGAGATAGAGTAGAAGTCAAGAATACATTCATTCAAGGCCAGACGAAGTGGCTCACACCTGTAATCCCAGCACTCTGGGAGGCAGAGGCAGGTGGATTATCTGAGGTCAGGAGTTTGAGACCAGCCTGGCCAACACGGTAAAACCCTACCTCTACTAAAATTACAAAAATTAGGCAGTTGCGGTGGTCTGCGCCCATAGTCCAAGCTACTAGGGAGGCTGAGGCAGGAGGATCGCTTGAACCCAGGAGGCAGAGGTTGCAGTGAGCTCACAATACACCACTGAACTCCAGCCTGGAAAATATGCTAGATTCAAAAAAAAGAAAAAAGAAAAAAAGAAAAAGAAAAAGAAAAAAGAGAGAAAGAGAACTACATTTGATTCGACTTCTACCCAGTTAATCCTGATTGGATTTTTGGGTTTCTTCCAGATTTACTGATGGAATTAGATATTCATCCATCAAAGTGAAAGATTTAGGGTTAGGGTCAAAGTCCAGGACCCATTCACTGATTCCCTCCACAAACATGGAGTTTTACTAATATGTGTCCTTCACAGTCCTGAGTGTGAGACAGGGAAGGGTTGAATCTCTTCCTGATATTAGACAGAAAGAAAAAACTTGAAAGTGTCTTTGTTGAGGGATCCTTGGCCACGTCAAATTTATCAAAATATTTCAGAGTTAAAACAGTTTTCAAAGACAGAGATGACAGTCCCTAAGAAAACACAGTAGAAATCTTCATGTATCTAATGATCACCTGGGTGGTATAATCTAATATTTTTTGGTGTGGGTGAAGCTAAGTCTCACTTTGTCGCCCAGCCTGGAGTACAGCGGTGCCATCTCAGCTCACTGTAACCTCCACCTCTGAGATTCAAGCAATTCTCATGCTTCAGCCTTCCACGTAGCTGGGATTACAGGCATGCACCCCCACAGCCATGTCTCCATTTGGGTGAAAGAGGATGTGATTGGTTTAAAATTAAGGTCAAAGATCCTTTTTGATTGATTTTGTTTTTGTTTTTTGGACAGGGTCTCTCTCTTTTGCCCAGGCTGGAGTACAGCAGTGGTGTGAGCATGGCTCACTGCAGCCTCAATCTTCTGGGCTCAAGTGATTCTCCCACACCAGCCACCCAAATAGCTGGGACTACAGATGCATGTCACCATGCTCGGCTAATTAAAAAAAAAAGTAGAGGCCAAGCACCAGTGACTCACAGCTGTAATCCCAGCACTTTGGGAGGCCAAGGCAGGTGGATCACTTGAGGTCAGGTGTTCGAGAACAACCTGGCCAGTGTGGTGAAACCCCAGCTCTACTAAAAATACAAAACTTAGCCAGGCGTGGTTTCAGATGTCTGTGACACCAGCTTCTGAGGATGGAGACTGAGGCATGAGAATTGCTTGAACCCGGGAAGTAAAGGTTGCAGTGAGTTGAGATCGTGCCACTGCACTCCAGTCTGGGCAACACAGTGAGACTCCATCCCCACCCTCAAAAAAAAAAAAAACACTGTGTAGAGGAGGGTTTTTGTCATGTTGCCCAGGTTGTTCTCAAACCCCTGGGCTGAAATGATCCTCCCACTTTGGCCTCCAAAAGTGTTGGGGTTAAAGGCGTGAGTCACTGCTCCCTTCAAGAATTTTGAAATGACCTAAACCAAAGCAAAATCAACTTTTTTGAAATAAAGACAGAACTGCATTTAGAGGAAAACATTCAAAGCCTCAAATTGTTCATATGAAAACAAAAAAAAAAGGACAGGATATAGCTCTGTGCCATCGTTGGCTGCACTGTCACCATCCCAGACCGACTGACTCTAGGTCAGATGGGAGTGTCCTTACAGAAGTTAGTGACTTACCAGATCTGGATGTAGTCTAGAAGGTGCTCAGACCTCAGGAAGAACCAGGCAGGAACTCCAGGCTTGAAGACTTTGGGTCTCTCCTGTGGGTCTTTAGAAGCTTTTATTGACCTTTCTAATCACAACTCCCACCCACGCCCCTCCACGTATCCGCTGCTAGCTTCCAATCAGAAAATGATATCTGATTGCATTTGTGAAGCTCCACCCAGTTAATCCTGATTGCGTTTTTGGCTCTCCCCAGATTACCGGATTGAATCAGATGTCCATTCATATGACATATCTATATTCACTTCATGAAGCAAGAAATTGACAGTGTTAGAGATAGGGTAGAAGTCAAGAATACATTCATTCAAGGCCAGACGAAGTGGCTCACACCTGTAATCCCAGCACTCTGGGAGGCAGAGGCAGGTGGATTATCTGAGGTCAGGAGTTTGAGACCAGCCTGGCCAACACGGTAAAACCCTACCTCTACTAAAATTACAAAAATTAGGCAGTTGCGGTGGTCTGCGCCCATAGTCCAAGCTACTAGGGAGGCTGAGGCAGGAGGATCGCTTGAACCCAGGAGGCAGAGGTTGCAGTGAGCTCACAATACACCACTGAACTCCAGCCTGGAAAATATGCTAGATTCAAAAAAAAGAAAAAAGAGAGAAAGAGAACTACATTTGATTCGACTTCTACCCAGTTAATCCTGATTGGATTTTTGGGTTTCTTCCAGATTTACTGATGGAATTAGATATTCATCCATCAAAGTGAAAGATTTAGGGTTAGGGTCAAAGTCCAGGACCCATTCACTGATTCCCTCCACAAACATGGAGTTTTACTAATATGTGTCCTTCACAGTCCTGAGTGTGAGACAGGGAAGGGTTGAATCTCTTCCTGATATTAGACAGAAAGAAAAAACTTGAAAGTGTCTTTGTTGAGGGATCCTTGGCCACGTCAAATTTATCAAAATATTTCAGAGTTAAAACAGTTTTCAAAGACAGAGATGACAGTCCCTAAGAAAACACAGTAGAAATCTTCATGTATCTAATGATCACCTGGGTGGTATAATCTAATATTTTTTGGTGTGGGTGAAGCTAAGTCTCACTTTGTCGCCCAGCCTGGAGTACAGCGGTGCCATCTCAGCTCACTGTAACCTCCACCTCTGAGATTCAAGCAATTCTCATGCTTCAGCCTTCCACGTAGCTGGGATTACAGGCATGCACCCCCACAGCCATGTCTCCATTTGGGTGAAAGAGGATGTGATTGGTTTAAAATTAAGGTCAAAGATCCTTTTTGATTGATTTTGTTTTTGTTTTTTGGACAGGGTCTCTCTCTTTTGCCCAGGCTGGAGTACAGCAGTGGTGTGAGCATGGCTCACTGCAGCCTCAATCTTCTGGGCTCAAGTGATTCTCCCACACCAGCCACCCAAATAGCTGGGACTACAGATGCATGTCACCATGCTCGGCTAATTAAAAAAAAAAGTAGAGGCCAAGCACCAGTGACTCACAGCTGTAATCCCAGCACTTTGGGAGGCCAAGGCAGGTGGATCACTTGAGGTCAGGTGTTCGAGAACAACCTGGCCAGTGTGGTGAAACCCCAGCTCTACTAAAAATACAAAACTTAGCCAGGCGTGGTTTCAGATGTCTGTGACACCAGCTTCTGAGGATGGAGACTGAGGCATGAGAATTGCTTGAACCCGGGAAGTAAAGGTTGCAGTGAGTTGAGATCGTGCCACTGCACTCCAGTCTGGGCAACACAGTGAGACTCCATCCCCACCCTCAAAAAAAAAAAAAACACTGTGTAGAGGAGGGTTTTTGTCATGTTGCCCAGGTTGTTCTCAAACCCCTGGGCTGAAATGATCCTCCCACTTTGGCCTCCAAAAGTGTTGGGGTTAAAGGCGTGAGTCACTGCTCCCTTCAAGAATTTTGAAATGACCTAAACCAAAGCAAAATCAACTTTTTTGAAATAAAGACAGAACTGCATTTAGAGGAAAACATTCAAAGCCTCAAATTGTTCATATGAAAACAAAAAAAAAAGGACAGGATATAGCTCTGTGCCATCGTTGGCTGCACTGTCACCATCCCAGACCGACTGACTCTAGGTCAGATGGGAGTGTCCTTACAGAAGTTAGTGACTTACCAGATCTGGATGTAGTCTAGAAGGTGCTCAGACCTCAGGAAGAACCAGGCAGGAACTCCAGGCTTGAAGACTTTGGGTCTCTCCTGTGGGTCTTTAGAAGCTTTTATTGACCTTTCTAATCACAACTCCCACCCACGCCCCTCCACGTATCCGCTGCTAGCTTCCAATCAGAAAATGATATCTGATTGCATTTGTGAAGCTCCACCCAGTTAATCCTGATTGCGTTTTTGGCTCTCCCCAGATTACCGGATTGAATCAGATGTCCATTCATATGACATATCTATATTCACTTCATGAAGCAAGAAATTGACAGTGTTAGAGATAGGGTAGAAGTCAAGAATACATTCATTCAAGGCCAGACGAAGTGGCTCACACCTGTAATCCCAGCACTCTGGGAGGCAGAGGCAGGTGGATTATCTGAGGTCAGGAGTTTGAGACCAGCCTGGCCAACACGGTAAAACCCTACCTCTACTAAAATTACAAAAATTAGGCAGTTGCGGTGGTCTGCGCCCATAGTCCAAGCTACTAGGGAGGCTGAGGCAGGAGGATCGCTTGAACCCAGGAGGCAGAGGTTGCAGTGAGCTCACAATACACCACTGAACTCCAGCCTGGAAAATATGCTAGATTCAAAAAAAAGAAAAAAGAAAAAAAGAAAAAGAAAAAGAAAAAAGAGAGAAAGAGAACTACATTTGATTCGACTTCTACCCAGTTAATCCTGATTGGATTTTTGGGTTTCTTCCAGATTTACTGATGGAATTAGATATTCATCCATCAAAGTGAAAGATTTAGGGTTAGGGTCAAAGTCCAGGACCCATTCACTGATTCCCTCCACAAACATGGAGTTTTACTAATATGTGTCCTTCACAGTCCTGAGTGTGAGACAGGGAAGGGTTGAATCTCTTCCTGATATTAGACAGAAAGAAAAAACTTGAAAGTGTCTTTGTTGAGGGATCCTTGGCCACGTCAAATTTATCAAAATATTTCAGAGTTAAAACAGTTTTCAAAGACAGAGATGACAGTCCCTAAGAAAACACAGTAGAAATCTTCATGTATCTAATGATCACCTGGGTGGTATAATCTAATATTTTTTGGTGTGGGTGAAGCTAAGTCTCACTTTGTCGCCCAGCCTGGAGTACAGCGGTGCCATCTCAGCTCACTGTAACCTCCACCTCTGAGATTCAAGCAATTCTCATGCTTCAGCCTTCCACGTAGCTGGGATTACAGGCATGCACCCCCACAGCCATGTCTCCATTTGGGTGAAAGAGGATGTGATTGGTTTAAAATTAAGGTCAAAGATCCTTTTTGATTGATTTTGTTTTTGTTTTTTGGACAGGGTCTCTCTCTTTTGCCCAGGCTGGAGTACAGCAGTGGTGTGAGCATGGCTCACTGCAGCCTCAATCTTCTGGGCTCAAGTGATTCTCCCACACCAGCCACCCAAATAGCTGGGACTACAGATGCATGTCACCATGCTCGGCTAATTAAAAAAAAAAGTAGAGGCCAAGCACCAGTGACTCACAGCTGTAATCCCAGCACTTTGGGAGGCCAAGGCAGGTGGATCACTTGAGGTCAGGTGTTCGAGAACAACCTGGCCAGTGTGGTGAAACCCCAGCTCTACTAAAAATACAAAACTTAGCCAGGCGTGGTTTCAGATGTCTGTGACACCAGCTTCTGAGGATGGAGACTGAGGCATGAGAATTGCTTGAACCCGGGAAGTAAAGGTTGCAGTGAGTTGAGATCGTGCCACTGCACTCCAGTCTGGGCAACACAGTGAGACTCCATCCCCACCCTCAAAAAAAAAAAAACACTGTGTAGAGGAGGGTTTTTGTCATGTTGCCCAGGTTGTTCTCAAACCCCTGGGCTGAAATGATCCTCCCACTTTGGCCTCCAAAAGTGTTGGGGTTAAAGGCGTGAGTCACTGCTTCCTTCAAGAATTTTGAAATGACCTAAACCAAAGCAAAATCAACTTTTTTGAAATAAAGACAGAACTGCATTTAGAGGAAAACATTCAAAGCCTCAAATTGTTCATATGAAAACAAAAAAAAAAGGACAGGATATAGCTCTGTGCCATCGTTGGCTGCACTGTCACCATCCCAGACCGACTGACTCTAGGTCAGATGGGAGTGTCCTTACAGAAGTTAGTGACTTACCAGATCTGGATGTAGTCTAGAAGGTGCTCAGACCTCAGGAAGAACCAGGCAGGAACTCCAGGCTTGAAGACTTTGGGTCTCTCCTGTGGGTCTTTAGAAGCTTTTATTGACCTTTCTAATCACAACTCCCACCCACGCCCCTCCACGTATCCGCTGCTAGCTTCCAATCAGAAAATGATATCTGATTGCATTTGTGAAGCTCCACCCAGTTAATCCTGATTGCGTTTTTGGCTCTCCCCAGATTACCGGATTGAATCAGATGTCCATTCATATGACATATCTATATTCATTTCATGAAGCAAGAAATTGACAGTGTTAGAGATAGGGTAGAAGTCAAGAATACATTCATTCAAGGCCAGACGAAGTGGCTCACACCTGTAATCCCAGCACTCTGGGAGGCAGAGGCAGGTGGATTATCTGAGGTCAGGAGTTTGAGACCAGCCTGGCCAACACGGTAAAACCCTACCTCTACTAAAATTACAAAAATTAGGCAGTTGCGGTGGTCTGCGCCCATAGTCCAAGCTACTAGGGAGGCTGAGGCAGGAGGATCGCTTGAACCCAGGAGGCAGAGGTTGCAGTGAGCTCACAATACACCACTGAACTCCAGCCTGGAAAATATGCTAGATTCAAAAAAAAGAAAAAAGAAAAAAAGAAAAAGAAAAAGAAAAGAGAGAAAGAGAACTACATTTGATTCGACTTCTACCCAGTTAATCCTGATTGGATTTTTGGGTTTCTTCCAGATTTACTGATGGAATTAGATATTCATCCATCAAAGTGAAAGATTTAGGGTTAGGGTCAAAGTCCAGGACCCATTCACTGATTCCCTCCACAAACATGGAGTTTTACTAATATGTGTCCTTCACAGTCCTGAGTGTGAGACAGGGAAGGGTTGAATCTCTTCCTGATATTAGACAGAAAGAAAAAACTTGAAAGTGTCTTTGTTGAGGGATCCTTGGCCACGTCAAATTTATCAAAATATTTCAGAGTTAAAACAGTTTTCAAAGACAGAGATGACAGTCCCTAAGAAAACACAGTAGAAATCTTCATGTATCTAATGATCACCTGGGTGGTATAATCTAATATTTTTTGGTGTGGGTGAAGCTAAGTCTCACTTTGTCGCCCAGCCTGGAGTACAGCGGTGCCATCTCAGCTCACTGTAACCTCCACCTCTGAGATTCAAGCAATTCTCATGCTTCAGCCTTCCACGTAGCTGGGATTACAGGCATGCACCCCCACAGCCATGTCTCCATTTGGGTGAAAGAGGATGTGATTGGTTTAAAATTAAGGTCAAAGATCCTTTTTGATTGATTTTGTTTTTGTTTTTTGGACAGGGTCTCTCTCTTTTGCCCAGGCTGGAGTACAGCAGTGGTGTGAGCATGGCTCACTGCAGCCTCAATCTTCTGGGCTCAAGTGATTCTCCCACACCAGCCACCCAAATAGCTGGGACTACAGATGCATGTCACCATGCTCGGCTAATTAAAAAAAAAAGTAGAGGCCAAGCACCAGTGACTCACAGCTGTAATCCCAGCACTTTGGGAGGCCAAGGCAGGTGGATCACTTGAGGTCAGGTGTTCGAGAACAACCTGGCCAGTGTGGTGAAACCCCAGCTCTACTAAAAATACAAAACTTAGCCAGGCGTGGTTTCAGATGTCTGTGACACCAGCTTCTGAGGATGGAGACTGAGGCATGAGAATTGCTTGAACCCGGGAAGTAAAGGTTGCAGTGAGTTGAGATCGTGCCACTGCACTCCAGTCTGGGCAACACAGTGAGACTCCATCCCCACCCTCAAAAAAAAAAAAAAAACGTTGTGTAGAGGAGGGTTTTTGTCATGTTGCCCAGGTTGTTCTCAAACCCCTGGGCTGAAATGATCCTCCCACTTTGGCCTCCAAAAGTGTTGGGGTTAAAGGCGTGAGTCACTGCTCCCTTCAAGAATTTTGAAATGACCTAAACCAAAGCACAATCAAATTTTTGAAATAAAGACAGAACTGCATTTAGAGGAAAACATTCAAAGCCTCAAATTGTTCATATGAAAAAAAAAAAAGGACAGGATATAGCTCTGTGCCATCGTTGGCTGCACTGTCACCATCCCAGACCGACTGACTCTAGGTCAGATGGGAGTGTCCTTACAGAAACTAGTGACTTACCAGATCTGGATGTAGTCTAGAAGGTGCTCAGACCTCAGGAAGAACCAGGCAGGAACTCCAGGCTTGAAGACTTTGGGTCTCTCCTGTGGGTCTTTAGAAGCTTTTATTGACCTTTCTAATCACAACTCACACCCACACCCCTCCACATATCCGCTGCTAGCTTCCAATCAAAAAGTGATATCTGATTGCATTTGTGAAGCTCCACCCAGTTAATCCTGATTGGGTGTTTGGCTCTCCCCAGATTAATGGATTGAGTCAGATATCCATTCATATCACATATCTATATTCAGTTCATGAAGCAAGAAATTGACAGTGTTAGAGATAGGGTAGAAGTCAAGAATACTTTCATTCAAGGGTGGGCGAAGTGGCTCATACCTGTAATTCCAGCACTTTGGAAGGAGAAGGTGAGTAAATCACCTGATGTCAGGGGTTCAAGAGGAGCCAGGTCAAAAAGGTGAAACCCCGTCTCTACAAAAATACAAAAATTAGCTGGGCATGATGTCAGGCGCCTGAAACCCAGCTACTTGGGAGGCTGAGGCAGGAGAATTGCTTGAACCCAGGAGGCAATGGTTGCAGTGAGCCAGAATTGTGCCACTGCACTCCAGTCTGGGTGACAGAGGGACATTCTGTCAAAAAATAAAAAAATCATTCATTCATGAACTCCACAAACACTGATGGTATTTTACTAATATGTGAACTTCATAGTCTTGAGTGTGAGGCAGGGAAGGATTTGATCTGTTTACGACATTAGACAGAAAAATAAAATCTGAAAGTAGTGTTGTTAGGAGATCCTTGGCCACATCAAAATATAAAAATGCTTTATACTTTAAAAAGCTTTATAAAAACAGAGGAGTCATCCCTACAAAATCAGAATGAAAATCTCAATGTATTGAATGGTCTTCGGGATTTTGTATAACCTAAGGTAGCAGATTACATGCTCGTTCTGGTGGAGGAGAGGTGCCACTGCGGGCGTGAGTGGTCTCAGGGCGTAGGTTAAGGCTTCTTTGGAAGAAATTGAAACCACATCGATAAACTTTATAAATTTAATCAGTGAAGAAGGGAGGGAGAGAAACAAAAATAAACCAAGCTTGCAACACATTCAGCATTCATCAGGAGGTCTTCTTGCTCTCTGACCTGGTTCCTCATGGTTGCTGGCAGCCTACTGTTCCAAAATCATATAGACCTTAGATTACAGTTCCCCTTAACTTCCCTGCAGACAACGATTCAAGCATTGTAAAACATTAACTTTTTCATTTGAGATATTCTTTCAGGTTCTGCATGTCAGTGAAACTACTGATGCCAGCTGATCTGAAGGGCCCTGCAATGCACCAACTCACCAAAGAATGCAGTTTCTACATCCTGTTGGCTTCTTCCCTCTTACCGCTACCCCGACTTTCCAGCCCCTTGCTATCCAGCATCCACTGGAAACCCTCAGTACTCCTTGGGGAGATGAATTTGAGGATCTCCTCCAAGCTTCTCATTCAGCCACCTTGTGATCATTAAACTCTCTGCTGCAAACCCTGCTGTCTCAGAATATTGCTAAGCTACTGTGCAGCAGGCATAGGAACCTGATGCTTCTGTAATAAAGTCATGTGAAAATTACAATGGGAAGTGAGGGTGGAGCTGGTCAGGGTTGAGCTGGGTTTTTAATGGGAACCTGGGAGTGAACCAAGACTTGCTGATCATGTTGGGGGTTATCGAGTGGGTGTAAGAGGAATCTATCTAACATTGCACTGATGCCCTTTTGGTTTTAATCCTTATGACCAAGTATGAGTCTTTCAAAACAATTTGTATAATCCTCCTTATTTTTCCTTTCAAAACCTTCAACTTCCTTTATCTCCCCAAATAATCTCACATCTATTCCCATTTCTTTGCTTACTTCATAATAAACATTTTTTTTTACAGAGTCTTCTTCTCTGTTAAGTAGACCATATATGTTGTTGCCACACAAGATGAGCAACCTGGTTCTATGGACAGAAAGGGTCAAAAGGATCCCATTCCTCAACAGCTGGGGGTGATGTAAAGGTCATGGTTATTCTTTGTCATATCTGCACCTGCATATTGCCAGTGAAAACTTGCAGGTCACATCGGGCAGGCTTCCAAATTCACCACCTGTGGAAGGTCTTTTTCTTGGCTTACATCCTGTCCCTGAGTAAAGAGTCTGATCGTGAGTTCACGAGTGCTTCAAACTCTACAAGTATTGATGAAGGCTTCCACCCACTGACAGTGAGAAGGCACTGATTTGATGCTGATCATGAAGTTTTGCTGGTTGTCTTGCAAGGAATATGTTTTATTCTTTTATCTTGTCATCTAAAGCCAATGATTGTAACCTCTGTATTGTCCCTTCCAATAGAAAAAACAAAAACAAAAACTCAACTCTATTTGAGCCTTGTCAGGTCAATAAAACAAAAGAAAATTTAAAAAAATAATTGATAGGAGGAGTCCCATTCCCAGCCCGGGCAATAGAGTGAGACTCCATCTCAAAAGGAAAAAAAAAAAAGGCCGGGCACGGTGGTGGCTCACACCTGTAATCCCAGCACTTCAGGAGGCCAAGGCAGGTAGATCACGATGCCAAAAAATTGAGACCATCCTAGCCAACATGGTGAAACCCTGTCTCTGCTAAAAATACAAAAATTAGCTGAGCATGTTGGCACCCACCCATAATCCTAGCTACTCAAGAGACTGAGGCACGAGAGTCGCTTGAACTCAAGAGGAGGAGGTTGCAGTCAGCCAAGATTTCACCACTGCACTCCAACTTGGTGACAGAGCGAGACTCCGTCTCAAAACGAACAAACACAAACGAACAAACAAACAAAGAAAAAAGCTGGAAAAATAAATTCTGAAAGAATTTCCATCTCTATGAATTCATCTTCAGAACTGATAGCATTTCCTGCTTGGCATTTTTTGCCTACATTTCTGGCATAAGATCTATCAACAAAAAGTATGAACCCAGGTTTGTGTAATGGAATATCTTAAACATCAATAGGAGGAGTCAATAGTTCTGATGCCACACACACATGTATGGTCTTCTCCATCATCAGGAAATGGCAACCAAGTGGTAGAGTTTTCCAGAGTGTAGCATTTGAAATGGAGATTTGAAGGTGACAAGGAAAGGATTTTGTAAGACATTAGTGTACAAGTTGAGCAATGTTGGTTCCTGTCACAATATTTTTATTGATTTATTTATTTTATTCATTTATTTTTTGAGATGGAGTCTCGCTCCATCACCAGGCTGGAATGCAGTGGCACGATCTCAGCTCACTTAGACCTCTGCCTCCCCGGTTCAAGCAATTTTCCTGCCTCAGCCTCCTAAATAGCCGGGACTACAGATGCATGCCACTACACCTGGCTAATTTTTTGTATTTTTAGTAAAGACGGGGTTTCACCATGTTAACTAGGATGGACTCAATCTCCTGACTTCGTGGTCTGCCCGCCGCGGCCTCCCAAAGTGCTGGGATTACAGGCCTCAGCCACCATGCCTGGTCGGTTCACATCAAAATTTAAGAGGTATTCAATTGCATATGAAACTTGTAGGCAAAGTTTATTTCTTTTTTCTTTAAAGCATTAATTAATTAATTAATTTGTAATGTATTTATGTATTAATTTTTTTTTGAGATGGAGTTTCACTCTTGTTTTCCAGGCTGGAGTGCAATGGTGCGATCTCGGCTCACTGCAACCTCTGCCTCCCGGTTCAAGTGATTCTCCTGCCTCAGTCTCTCAGTTAGCTGGAATTACAGGCACAGGCCACCACACACAGCTAGTTTTTGTATTTTTAGTAGAGAGAGAGTTTCACCATGTTGCCCAGGCTGGTCTGGAACTCCTGACTACAGGTGATGCACCCACCTCGGCCTCTGAAAGTGCTGAGATTACAGGCGTGAACCACCGTGCCCGGCCTACACTCATCACTTTTAATACTTTCTACATCACATGAAGAAGAAGAGCAGAAACACTTGAGTACTTCATGAAGGTCAAGGTTGGTATGAGTTTGGATTCCAATATGATCAATTTCTGCTTTTAGGGAAACAAGCAGTTCAGGTTAAGGAAGGTCAGGAAACTCTAGGGTTTTCTATCCCTCCAAAGAAAGCTTTACGCATCACCTTAACAGAGAAAGCAAATCTCATCCCCATGTTGTCACTTAATAAAAAGCCATACTTTCCTAAAAATGGTCCAAATGTCATTTGGACTGCTTCAAACACAGGAATTTTCTGAACTTCATGTAAAACCCCTCCTCAGAAATATTTTCCTTTCTCCAAGGGATTTGCTGATATATTGGCTGTAAACTGGATATGGCAGCCCTGGTTTCCACCAATACTGTACCTAAGTCTGCAATGATCTTAATCTCAGCTTCTCCATTTTTATTTAAAGCTATTATAGAAAACAATTTACCAGAGAGTTATGTTACATTCCATCAATATGGAGGCATCAGAAATGTCCTCTAGCCAGATGTGGTGGCTCATGCCTGTAATCCCAGCACTTTGGGAGGCTGAGGTCGGGGAATAACCTGAGGTTGGGAGTTCAAGACCAGCCTAACCAACATGGAGAAACCCTGTCTCTACTAAAAATACAAAATTAGCCAGCTGTGGTGGTGCATGAATGTAATCCCAGCTACTTGGGAGGCTGAGGCAGGAGAATCACTTGAACTCGGGAGGTGGAGGCTGCAGTGAGCTGAGATCCCACCATTGCACTCCAGCCTGGGCAACAATAGTGAAACTCTACCTCAAAAAAAAAAAAAAGGCAGAAAAGTAAAGAAAACAAAAAAGAAATGTCCTCTAATGTGAACAACCTCTGGAACAAAAGCCTTCTGTCCAATAGAGACCTGGTGCATAGGTGGACAATTTTCATTCCAATGGCCTGTTTCAAAGGTGGCAGGCAACTCTAGCAGGGTTTCTGTGTTTACACCAAACTGGATTTGAGTTTTAATAGTAAGGGGAGCTCCCCCATAAAAAACCAACAGAAAATAATGGATGCTATGAAGAATATGGAGAAATGAGAACCCTGGTACAACATTGGTAGTTACGTAAATTCGTACAGCTACTATGGAAAGCAGTATGGAGTTTCCTCCAAAAAATAAAAATAGGATTACCATATAAACCATAAATCCCACTGCTGGATATATATCCAGAAAAAAAAAAAGAAATATATCCAGGAGATATCTACACTACCATGTTGGTCAGGCTGGTCTCGAACTCCTGACCTCAAGTAATCCACCTGCCTCAGCCTCCCAAAATTCTGGGATTACAGGCATGAGCCACTGCACTCAGCCTGCACTCTCCTATTTATTGCAGCACTATCCACAATAGCCAAAATTTGGAATCAAAATAAGTGTCCATCAGCAGACGAATGGATCAAGACAATGTGGTAAACATACACAACAGAATATCATTGAGCCATAAACATGAAGGAAATCCTGTCCTCTGTGACAACATGGATGGAACTGGAGGGCGTTATGTTGAGTGAAGTAAGCCAGATACAGAAAGACAAACATGGCATGTTCGCACTCATATTTGGGAATTAAAAAACACGAAACTTAAAAATAGTAAAACGACAGTTATCAGAAGCTAGGAAGGGTACTGGGAAATAGAGAATAAGAAGGGGATGGTTAATGGGAACAAAAACAGAGACAGGAATAAGATCTGAGGTTTAGTAGCACAATAGGGCAACTCATGTTGACAATAGTTCGTAGTAAATTTCTACATAATTAAAACAATGGAATTAGAATGTTGCTAGCAGAAAGAAATGATAAATTCTTGAGACGGTGGATATCCCAGTTACCATGATTTGAATATTACGCATTTTATGCTTGTATCAGAATATCAGGCCAGGTGCAGTGGCTCATGTCTACAATCCAAGCACTTTGGGAGGCTGAGGCAAGTGCTTTTCCTGAGGTCAGGGGTTCGAGACCAGACTGGCCAACATGGTGAAACCCCCTTTCTACTGAAAATACAAAAATTAGCCAGGTGTGGTGGCAGTTCCTTGTAGTCCCAGCTACTCAGGAGGCTGAGGCAGGAGAGTTGCTTGAACCCAGGAGGCTGATTTCTAGAGACTTCTGATACATAAATGTCTAAAACAGGTTGATCAATCATGGAAGACACCAGAAAGTTTCCATTCAGGTTCCATTTATTTTTGACATTTTTAAATAAACATCCTTGCGGTGGCGTGGCTCACTGCAGCCTGGACCTCCTAGGCTCAAGCGATCCTCCACCTCAGCCTCCAGAGTAGCTGGGACCACGGGTGTGTGCCACCATGCCTTGATACATATTTCTTTATTTTTTTGTAGAGACGGGGGTCTGTTTTGCCCAGGCTGGTCTCAAACTCCTGGGCTCGAGCAGTCCTCCCGCCTGGCCCTCCCAAAGTCCTGAGATTACAGGCATGAGCCACCATCCCTGGCGTCCAATTTCTTGACTATTTCCTGAAGACCAGCGTTTCCCGGGTGGTTTCACAGCTGCGGAAGCTGCCTGTGTCAGTGTCAAGTCCCTACCCCTGTGCTTGGCCTGGGGCTGTGGCCCTGGGTGACCGTGTCCTTATGCTGGAGCTTGGTGCACAAGTGTCCCCGCCCCTTGTTCCGTCACTCATGGTGGTCTGCACCTCTTTACACGTTGGCCCCTGTCAGAGGGAAGAAGGCAAAGTCCTGGAGGTGCAGGAAGCCGTGTAGTGCATGTGTGTGTGCCTCGGGCCCGGGCACCTGCTGAACTGTGCTCTGAGACCAGCACCCACCTGATCTCTGGGAGCAGAGCCCCTGCCGGCGTGGGCCAACCTGACAGCAGCTGCCTGGGCACTGGGCACTCCCTCGTCTGTCAGGCGGGCAGTGGATAGCTCGTCCTCTCCCTGGGGAAGGGAGACGAGGCCACGCGAGATGTCCCTGGAGGCTCCCTCCTGAGTAACCCCACGGGGTGCACATTTCCGAGAACACGAAAGGGTGCAGGATTCCACTAGGCCCGGTGGAAACATAAGGACACCGTAGGGTCGCATCAAGTTGAAGGACAATCTCTAGACTAAAACAGAAATGACATTTACTCCCCTAAGGGCCACACGGGCTGAATCCCATCCTCAGGTTATAGCAGGGATGCTAGGTCTGAAAGCCACAGGGGAGCATCATAAGTCGCAGGTGCCCACAGATCACACCAGGGACCCCACCTCTGCCAACCGGGCTGTTTGTGTCCCCGAAAGGGAGCACTTTCCTCCCCAGAGACTTCAGGTGCAGTATGGGAAGGTTAGGGAACTAAAAAGTTGTGCACTAATATTTTTTGTATTAAAATAGAACCATCTTATGTTTGTAATGCATGGGGTTTTGTAGGGGCGGGATGTTTTGTTGAGATGAGGACTCACTCTGTCGCCCAGGCGGGAGTGCGGTGGTGCCATCGTAGCTCACTGCAGCCTTGACCGCCCGGGCTCAAGGATCCTCCTGCCTTGGCCTCCCACAGCACCTGGGGCCACAGGTGTGAGCTGCCGTGCCCAGCCTGGCATTCATAATGCTCAAGAGAACCTGTCCTGAGAGAGGGTCGGCTTTGCCACTGAATCATCTTTCAAATGAGGAAATTATTTAGGCTCTGTAGTTTAAGTGGAATCTTACTGCATTTATGTAGGGTCTTGGAAAACTTAAGAGATTTTAGGAACAAACTATATGTTTAACGAGTCTGGAGGTATATCAGTGATTTAGTGGGGAAGATTTTGTTAATTCAAAGTGTTTGCAAAGGAGTTAGAACATATGCATTTGTAAATACAGTGTAAAATGTTTGCTGGTGGGCTGTGAATTAAGAGCAGAAGGAGATGCCACCGCCTGTCCAGATGGCCAGGATTTAAACAGCCACAGCTGGTCCCTCATGCACTGCGGGGGTTGCGGAATGGTGCAGCCCCCTGGAGAGCCCTTGGCAGTTCCTTAAAAATTGGAACATGCAGGTGCCGTGGAAGGCAGCAGTGGCATTCTGGGGCATTCATCTCAGAGAAATAAAAACTTCACACACTCGCCGGCAGCTTCATTTTAATAGCTCCAAACTCGAAACAACACTCCCCCCCAGGTGGGTGGTGAGCCCACCCCGTGCAGACACCCTGAGGAGCGGGCACCATGAAGAGGCCAGGATCCGGCCGGGCGCGGTGGCTCACGCCTGGAATCCCAGCACTCTTGAGAGGCCAAGGCGGGCGGATCACTTGGAGTCAGGAGTTTGAGACAGGCCCGGCCAACATGGTGAAACCACGTCTCCATTAAAAATAAAAAAAAATTAGCCAGGTGTGGTGACACACGCCTGTAATTCCAGCTACTCAGGAGGCTGAGGCATGAGAATCACTTGAACCCAGGAGACAGAGGTCTCAGTGAACCGAGATCGCGCCCCTGGGCCACAGAGCGAGACTCCATCTCCAAAAAAAAAAACCAAAAAACGAAAAAAAAAAAACCAACAACAAAAAAAGAGGCAGCGTCCATCTGGGGGGACCTGAACAACTCCAAGGGCCTTGGCTGGCGAGAAAATCCTGCCTCAAAAGGGCGCGTGCTCGGTGGTTCCACGGTCTACCATTCCCTCTTAAAAATGTTTTTAAGCAGAGACAGAGACTTGCTGTGTCGACCCGGCTGGTCTGGAACTCCCAGGCTCATGCGACCCGCCCCCCTCCCACCGTGCCTGGTTCTACAGCTCTTAAAGGGCAAAACGGTGAAGCTGGATCACAGATCACAGCGGTGAGCAGGGGTGGGGTGGGCACCCCAGGGGTGCGGGAGGTTGGACCACTCACATGGGCCTGGATGCCTCCTGGTTGTGACACTGCCTTCCTGTTCCTGCCGTTCCACTGGGGGAAGCAGGGGTGGGGGGTGGGGGTCCCTGAGCTCCGCTGGGGGAAGCTGTGGTGGGGGATCCCTGAGCTCCTCGGCCCTGACTGGGCTTAATGGTCTCTGGGCCTTTGACTTTGTCCTTTATTCTAGGACATGGCTATTTGGACAAATAGTTCAAAACCCCTAGAAGATGCCGGGCTTGGTGGCCCAAGCCTGTAATCCCAGCACTTTGGGAGGCCGAGGCGGGCGGATCACCCAAGGTCAGGAGTTCAAGACCAGCCTGACCAACATGGTGAAACCCCGTCTCTACTAAAAATACAAAAATTAGCCGGGCATGGTGGCGGGCGCCTGTAATCCCAGCTACTCGGGAGGCTGAGGCAGGAGAATCGCTTGAACCCGGGAGGCGGAGCTTGCAGTGAGCCGAGATCGCGCCACTGCACTCCAGCCTGGCAACAGAGCGAGACTCCGTCTCAAAAACAAACAAAAAGCCTAAGAGATGACTTCGGAAAGAGGGAAACTGAGGCGGAGCTCCCAGCCATGCCAAACAGCAGCTCCTCCTGAGGGCTCCTGGGGACCTCAGTGAGGCTCGGTTTTGGGGGCCTCGGTGAGGCTCGGTTTTGGGGGCCTTGGTGGGGTTCGGTTTCTGTTGCGTCACCTCTGTGCGGTCCCTGGGGCTGGCATGCCAAGGCTCGCTGGCTTCCTGCTGCACTGGGACTCCAATTATCCGCAGGCCATTCCCAGAAGGGCTGCTCTTCCCAGCAGGCCAGGCCATGCCTCCCTGATGGGGGGTGCTCTTCAGCTCACGGGGAAGGGGCTCAGTCCCCACACAGCTACACCAGGACGTGCGTGGACGAGGGAGGCTCAGAACTGCAGCTGGGTGCCCTTTACCCCCGGCAGTGCTGAGTCTGGACACCTTGTCCACCCCCCCACACCGACATGCAGGGCCCAGAGGCCTCCTTGCCTAAGGGAGGAGCAGGTGGAGGTGTTAGCTCTTCCAAACAGGCAGGTGCTGGGGGAGGCTCAATTATCAGCACGCAGTTAATCCCCTAATTAAAGGAGGCAAGTGCTGTTCATGGCCCCACCTCCTCCCCAGCCAGGCTGCTGCCCTGCAACGAGGCTGAAGCCTCCTGCTCTGCGGAGGCAGGCCCTGTGTTCTGCGCTGGACAGGGCTGTGGCGACCCCCAGCCCCTCCCGGTGCCCACGCTGCCCCTCCCATTGCCCCCTGGGATTGCCCCCCTCCCCCCGCCCCACCCCGTCTGGGACTCCTGCCCCTACAGCAGCCGCAGCAGGCCCAGGGGTGAGGCCAGCCTCACGTGGCGCCTGTTCTGTGGGTGGGGTGGGGCCTTCCTTGCTCTGGGCAGAGGGGTGCCAGCCCTGAGGTCCTGGAGCCTCCCAGGCTGAGCCACTGGCCCTGATGCCCACTGGGCTCTCGGCCGATGGACGACCAGGAGATGTGGGGACCAGCGGGCTGGGCTGTGGGTGCTCCCTCCTCAGAGCTTCAGGAACCCTCTGTGTGGGGGGCGTCTCTTCCCTAGAAACTGTCCTGTGCTGGCTAAAGAGCCTCTGGCGGCTGTGGGACAGCCTCAACCTTGCCAGGGCTGAGATGACCATGGTTGCAGCTGCCTTTGGAGCTCGGCTGCCTGGCTGGGCAGGAGGCTGGGTGGCCTCTGTCCTGCCATGGCTTCCCCGGGACCCCACCCTCCGCCCTCCCCTGTGGCCTCAGTGGGCCTGGCACCCAGGCAGAGACTCTCGGGTTGGGTCGTGGGGCCCTGGGAGCACAGGCTGGGGCATCCGCGGACCCTCGTCTCCCCAGTGCCAGGTCCCTGAGCCCGCCTGCAGGTGGCGTCTCTCCCTCACGGGTGCCGAGCCCGGACCTGGGCACTGCACTTGGCGTTGCCGACCCAGCCGCTCCGACTCCTGCCCGGGAAGTCAGGCAGTGTGGCCGGGACCTTCCTCAGGAGACCCTGAGCAGGGGTTCTCAGGACCTGGGGGATCTTCGGAGCTGATGCGAGGCAGCCCCGCCGGGCTGGGTGGGTGGCAGAAGGCTCCCCCGCCTCGGCCTGTGAGGCCGGCTCCCTCGGAAGTGAAGCTACGGCACCTCGAAGCTCAGACCACAGCCATCCTCACATCCCCCGACGGCCCCCGTGCCTCAGGGGCCCCCCTTCCTACCTGCTGGCGACTCAGCGAGGTGGGGGCGTCTTCCCGTGCCCATGGCGCCTCTCTCTGTTGCCACATTCTACCTCCTGAATCAAGGGGTGCCCCTCGCCCGTGGGGAGGTGGGGCCTGTGACCAACACCCTTGGGGCCAGCGTGGGGCAGACACCTCGGCTTCGAACCCCAGATGCCCAGCTGGGGCCCCATCCACCAGCCCCTCTGCCCCACGCGGGTCTCTATGCACCAAAGTCCTGCGTCCACACAGGAAACCCTGGTTCACCGTAGGGACGCCAGTCACTCAGACGCAGGCCAGAGCTTTGGCCGTGCAAGGATGCAGTTTAATTACATATGACACAGATGGTGAAATACGTGCAAAGCATGGAGCTGTGTCTGTGAAAATGAAGAGGAACGCTTTGAGGAGCAGCACGAGGACAAGCCCCACACTTCTGCGGTTGCTGTTGGCCTCAGGTCTGCCGCCTCAGGGCACAGCCTTCTCCTCAATTGCTCTCCTGGCCCCGCAGGGTCGTGTGTGCCTGCATGAAGCTAAAACAAAATGCAGATCTTCTCAAAACTGCTCTACTTCATACCATTAACCAGTCAGCCACCAGTACCAGCAAACCCGCAGATGGGACGCAGAGGCTTCCAGGAAAACAGCAACACCAAACACACCGGACGGGAGTCCTGGCTGCAGGCCGCTCTACATCCAGGGCCCCCGGCAGGCAGCGCTTACTCTTCCCCCATGCAAGCCCCTCCCTTGTGGACAAAGGCAGAAGTGAAGGTGGTGCTCTCCAGATGGGGCTGTAAACGCTGCGTCCTGTGTGCTCTGCCTGGGATGGCTCGCCCTGGACACCAGCCCTGGCCGGTGAGAAGCCCAGGAGCAAGTACGGAAGCTCATGCAGCACGCACTTGAGCACACACCTGCACACACACCTGCGCACACACCTGTGCACACGCCACACACACCTGCGTACACTCCTGCACACACAGCGCACACACCTGTGCACACACCTGCACACACACCTGTGCACACGCCACACACCTGAGCACACACCTGCACACACACCTGAAAACACACCTGCGCACACCTGAGCACACATCTGCACTCACCTGTGCACACACCTGCACACACACCTGAGCACACCCCACCCACACCCCCATGCACACACCTGTGCACACCACACACACCTGCACATACACCTGTGCACACACCTGCACACACCTGCACACACACACCCGTGCACACACCTGCACTCACACCTGAGCACACACCTGGGTACACACCTTTGCACACACACCTGGGCACCCACTTATGCACACACACCTGCACACACGCCTGCACACACACCTGCACACACGCCTGCACACACACCTGGGCACCCACCTATGCACACACGCCTGCACACACGCCTGCACACATGCCTGGACACACACCTGAGCACACACCTGCACACACACCTGGACACACACCTGGGCACACACGTATGCACACACATGCCCTGCAGTTGAGCTCTGAGAAACCACCACCCTGTCCACTTCGCAATTGTGCTTCCTGCTACGTCCACAGCTCTGAGTTTCTGAGCCCTGGAAGCAGACGTGGTAAACGTGCATGTTCCAGCCACTGCATGTGGGGTCACTTGTTACACGGCAGCAGCTAACTCATGCAGGAAGCCACATGAATTCTGGGCGTTGTTGGGGCCTCCTCCTGCACCCAGTCCGCTCACTGCTTGGGGCTGCCACATGCGTGGGGTTGCTGCCTCTGAGACCTCACATTCCCGGGTTCCCTCAGCCTCTGTTCTATTGGAAACTGCAGCCCTGTGGGCACAGGCAGGGCAGGCACTGCAGGTTCTCTTTGGAAGGAGCTTCACAGGCTGAGGGTGGGGCCCTTCGCCACCCACTGCCCCACCCAGGGAGAGGCTGCCTCGCATCAGCTCCGGGGTCTCCACGTTCTCCAGACCCCAAGAACCCCTTGGCCTTGCAGAGTCTCTGTGAGTCAGGAGCTCAGTGCTGGAAGATGCATCCAGGTCAGGCAGAGACCCCCGGTCCAGCTTCCCCCTCACTTGCTGCTGGCCTGGGCCGCGGCACCGCTGCAGGCTCCGCGGACTTTAGGCTCATTTAATGCCTGACCCTGAGCGGCCAGCCCCACCCTGGGCAAATATTTATTTGACAAATAAGGGCTCACCAGGACGAAGGCCATGGAAGGCTTTCCCCAGGGCAGCCCCTGAGCAGCCGTGGAGGCCGAGGGGTCTGTCCGCCTGGGGGAGGCAGGAGGGATGTGCGGAAAGGGGGGCCTCTGACCGTGAGTCCCCAGCTCAGTTCAGGGGCGGTGGGAGCCCCAGCTGCTGGAGCCTGGTCTGCGTGGTACAGGACGGCCCCCGTGCCGGCTCTCTCTGTTCTGATGAGAGGATAGGGAAGGCCATGGTGCTGGAGGAGCTCCCGGCTCCCGGGGCTGTGGCCCAGAAAGACGCCCCAGGGTGGCACTCAGACAGTGAGGTGGCCTGTTGACCCCGCAGGGAAGTGCTTGGTCTCAGGGCCCAGCACAGCTGCCCCCACAGGAGCCTCTACCACAGAAGCAGGCATGGAGGAGCTCGGAGGACCGTGGCAGGGACAGGGGAGGGTGTGTGTCTGCCTCGAGGCCTCTCCTCCAGGCATTCCTCTCCTTCAAAGGGACTGCCGCGGCCGAGGTGTGGCCTGCAGGGGTGGACTCTGAGGCCAGCAGGGGCCCGCCGGACACCTCACCTGAGCTACACTCTTCCCCTGACAGAGGTGGCCGATGGGGCTGGCTGAGCTGGGCCTTTTGTGCAGGAATGGACGCCCTTGGGGTCAGCCTCAGGGGTTAACCCTTAGCATCCTCTCAGGCCAGGATTCCAGGAAAGATGTTTCCTCCACAGGCCCTCAAGTTACCCCAGGGCAAGGAGTGGATGGCCCAGGCCCTGTGCAGAAAGAGTCCTGGGTCCTCCGTCCTCTTCCAACCTCCCGCCGAGAGTCCCAGGCAAGCACAGATTCCCAGGGTGGGGCACCCCATCCAGACCTTTGCCCTCTGTACCCTTCGTGCTGGGCCTGGGGTGGAGTGCACTTGGAGGGGACCCATCCTCAATCCACCTCGTTCCGGAGAGCTGAGCCCTCAGGAAGCCCAGGAGAGCAGCTCAGGGGAGCACGGACCCGGCTTCCAGCCCTGGGCCATTCGCCCGCTGGAAAAAAATCCCCAAAATTTGCTGATAAATATAAGAAAGTCACAGCAGCCTTCAAACAAGCAGACTCCACAGACAGACTCCAGAACCGCTCCGCAGGCACAGGAGACACCAAACACACTGCTGTCCGTCACAGTCAGGGACCCCCCGGGAAGGACGGGGGACGGGGGAGGGCAGGGGCCGCGGGGTGGGGGCCGAGGGCCTCCCCGTCAGCTGGCAGCAGCGGCCCCTCAGCAGCCTGGAGTGCTGGCCTGCCAGCCGGTCTGCCTGTCCTGCACCATGGCCTCCCTGTGCGTCTGTGAAGTCAGTGTGAGCTGCTCCCAGGGCGGCACTGGCGTGGTGGCCTCCTCCCTGGAATTCTCTCTGTTTTTTTTTTTTTTTTTTGAGATGGAGTTTTGCTCTTGTCGCCCAGGCTGGAGTGCAGTGGCACGATCTCGGCTCACTACAACCTCTGCTTCTTGGGTTCAAGAGATTCTCCTGCCTCAGCCTCCCGAGTAGCTGGGATTGCAGGCGCCCGCCACCATGTCCAGCTAATTTTTGTATTTTTAGTAGAGACGGGGTTTCACCATTTTGGCTAGGCTGGTCTCGAACTCCTGACCTCAGGTGATCCGCCCGCCTTGGGGGAGGCGGGGTCTTTCTCTGCCTTGGGGGAGGCGGGGTCTTTCTCTGCCATGGGGGAGGTGGGGTCTTTCTCTGCCATGGGGGAGGCGGGGTCTTTCTCTGCCTTGGGGGAGGCGGGGTCTTTCTCTGCCTTGGGGGAGGCGGGGTCTTTCTCTGCCATGGGGGAGGCGGGGTCTTTCTCTGCCTTGGGGGAGGCGGGGTCTTTCTGTGACTTGGGGGAGGCGGGGTCTTTCTCTGTCCCCAGTGGGGAGTCTCGCTCACCTCGCTGCGGCTTCAGCGGCCCTCCGCGAGCAGCGGGTGTGAGGTTTGCTGGTTTGGGTGTCGAAAGCCAGCACACCCGAGGTCCGGCTGCTGCACCCACAGGGTTCGCGCTTTGACTTGTTGATGAGTGGTGTGCACGCTGGGCCCTCACTGCAGTTTTTTTATTATTATTACTTTTATTTTATGTATTTATTTGTTTTTTGAGACGGAGTCTCGCTCTGTCGCCCAGGCTGGAGTGTAGTGGTGCAATCTCCGCTCACTGCAACCTCTGCCTCCCGGGTTCAAGCAATTCTTCTGCCTCAGCCTCCTGAGTAGCTGGGACTACAGGCACGTGCCATCACGCCCAGCTAATTTGTTGTATTTTAGTAGAGACGGGGTTTCACCATGTTGGCCAGGCTGGTCTCCATCTCCTGATCTCGTGATCCACCCACATCGGCCTCCCAAAGTGCTGGGATGACAGGCGTGAGCCACTGTGCCCCGCCCGCTGCAGCTTTATTGATCTGAATAAGCTTTTCCGCGTGGATGCTTTATGGTTCTTTATGGTTGTGTTTCTTTAGTGCTTGGTGGATATTTTCCCATATGCAGCTCCCTGGAGGCGCTTGCCTTGTGAGGAGCGGGAGCCTGAGAGTGCGGAACCGAGCGTGTCCTTCTCACCGTCCCCTGGAAGAGAGGAGCTGTGTCTGGTCCCAGCACATGATGCTCTGTTTTCTGAAAGGGCACCCCTGGGTCTCTGGACAAGAGCCCTCCCCATCTTGCCCCTCCAGCACACAGGGTGCCCTCCACAGCCACTCCCAGGGGGCCAGACAGAGTGGGGCTGAGCAGTGGCCACGGGAAGCCACCGGCCACCCAGACCCCCCGTCCTCCCCGGGTGCTGCCCTGGGCCGAGGTGGCCAGGTCTGGGGGGCCGATACCACGGGCTACGCCCAGCCCCACCGGGCTCCTGTGTGGTGTCAGGGGCTCTGGCATGCCGGCAGGCCGGTGCTCTCGTGAGAGGTGGGTCCCCAAGCCGGCCCCAGCGAAACTCAGTTAAAGGACAAGTCTGCTTTTGGGCCTTATGTTTCCCAACTCCATGGGCAGAGCCACAGGGCCGCTGCCTCCCCCACCGTGGCTGGAGACAAGGCGGCCCCGGGTCTCTGTGAAGCCCTGGCCACGTTCAGCCGCAGGGCCCTGGGTGTCATCGCCACCGCCCCACTGTGGCCCAGGACTGGGGCTTTGGTGGCCCGTGCTGTGGGAGTGGGGGCAGCCAGCAGCCAGGGTCACAGGCCTGAGCCTCGGACAAGCACAGAAGGACCCCCAGGTCTGGTGCTTGTGCTGACTGCCAAGGGCAGTGACTGCAAGACGGGGGTGCAGGTTTCAGGCGTGGCGCGGGCTGCGTCGGGTTCTGGCATTCAAACATATCATGCGGGACCAGGCCTGGGGTTACAGGTGGGGCGGGCGCGCAGGAGAGGGGAGCCGTCCCGGAGCCGCTCTGCACCCAGAGAGGTGTGAGGTGCAGCCTTTCCCCCCTGCCAGGAAGCGCAAACCCTGCTTTAGACCCCAGGGAGTTGGTGCCCCCCCCCCAGATGCCCGCGGCTTCTCCCACATGGGGAGCTGTCCATCTGTGAGGTCAGACCTGGGCTGCGGGCTTGGCCACCGCTGGATGCCAGCCAGATCTGCCCCTCTGACTTTTCTTGCTCTTTTCTCTCTGCTTTTCCGAGGCCGGCTTTCCGCGAGGCACTTACTTGAAAATGGAGCCCCGGCATTCCTGCATGCACGGACACTAAATCCAAGGCCAGCTCCTCTCTCAGAGCAGAAGTTAAAAATTATTCAATGCCAAATTCCTGGGCTGTGGAGCGGTAGTGGTTGTACCAGGCAAAGGTTCCCGCCGCCTTCCGCCGGCCGGGCAGAGATAAGACCATGAGGGCGCCCGGGGGAGTCCGCGCCTGGCCCACACTGCGCTCCGCTGTCCTGGGACCAGGCCCACACCGCCCTCCGCCCTCCCAGGACCAGGTAGGACTGAGGCTCTGTGGGTCTGACCCACAGCGTCTGGGAGGTTTTGTCTCAAGGGCTGGTGGCTTCTGATGAGCCGAAAGCCCCCGCACCCACGGCCCCACAAAGCTTTTCTTCCGGGACCAGCCCCTCCCCAGTCGCCTGGCCGAGGCCCAGCCCTTAGGGGCCTCCATGGTGTGCTGGGGAGGACCTGGGGGTCCCGCTGGTGAGCCCAGGGCACAGTTGTGGCAGGCGGAGCCCGCGGGGAGGGCAAGGCCTCAGAAGAGGAGGGATTCAGCCAGAGGGCCTTCCCCAGGGCTGGCGGCTTCTGCTATTGGCTGGGGGGTGGTGAGGGTCAGCTGGGGCCTGCAGGGCTGTGCTGGCCAGGTGGGCCGGGCCTGGGGTCCCACAGCCTGACCGTAGATGCCTGGAGGGGGCCACAGGGTGACCATGTGCCCCCCGGGAGGAGCTGGGGTCTTGGGTCCCCGTGATGATTATGGGTGTTTGGGGGTTCCTGTAGGAAAAGATGGCTGCGAAGGCCCCAGAGTTCCTGGGGGCCTGTGAATGACCCAGCCAGGGGGCCCTCAGAGGGGGAGAGAGACTGAGAAGCCATGATTTACATTTCCTGGCAGAGAGCTCTTGCAGGGAAACCAAATTTATTCCAGTTGACAAGGTGCGTGGGCATTGGGAACAGCGTGGGTGGGGGCACAGCCTCCTCTGTCTCGGCCGAAATCCAGTCCTGCAGAGATTTGGAGCACAGAGCGTCAGGGCCGCCTGTGAGGCACAGAGCGAATGGGGCACCAGCCTGCCCTCGGCCTCAGACACGGAGAGGCTCCCACGGCACTGAGCCACGCGTGGCCACGCGACAGAGGGACAGAATGCCATGGCCGTGGTAGGGGAGCTGCACTTTGCGTGGCCCTGGGATGGGAAAATCCAGGGAAACAGACACTGTTATGGATGTGAGCATCGGCTGCCAGAACGAGAGGAAGCAGAAGAGGGGAAAAGGCCGATTATCGTAGAAGAGTTAGGAAAATCAATCAAAGATACCCCCTTGAGAACAGTTAAGTTCACAGCTGTGAGTTCTGGAAACCTTTATGTTTTAAAAATGATTCCGAGGACTCAGAGGGTAAAGCTCGCACCAACTTAATTTGTTATTGCCTTTTCTATCAAAGTTATGCTTGTGGCCGGGCACAGTGGTTCGCATTTGGGAGGTCAAGGTGGGCGGATCACTTGAGGTCAGGAGTTCGAGACAAGCGTGGTCAGCATGATGAAACCCTGTCTCTACTAAAAGTACAAAAAAATTAGCTGGATGTGGTGGCGGGCACCTATAATTCCAGCTACTCTGGAGGCTGAGGCAGGACAATCGCTTGCACCTGGAAGGCAGAGGTTGCAGTGAGCTCAGATGGCACCATTGCCCTCCAGCCTGGGCAACAGAGTGAGACTCTGTCTCAAAAAAAAACAAAAACCAGTTATGCCTGTAGGTTGCTTGAGAGTCAAACACTTCTGCAAGGCTTGGACACATGTGATCTTCAGGCCGCGCCGAGGCCACCAGCTCCGTGTGCTGGGAGGCTCCTGTGTTTACTTCCAACGTCACCGGCAAACGGCAGCTTCTCAGCACTCCAGCTTCAGGGTCAGCCCTGAATCTGCCCTGTGGAAGGGGCTGTTTGCCGCCCTCCCACCTCTCGTCCCACCGTCACGCGCCGCGCCTGGTCTCTGCTGTCACTCCGCTGGGCGCCGGGGACTGGCTTGGTGCCGGGTCCACCGTGGCCGCCTGTTCTCACCCGAACTCTGAGCTGTTTCCCTGAAGTTAATAATCGCCTTTGCTTTTCTTCTTGCTTAGCTTTCTCTGAACTCATTACTAATTCAGCCTCAGACTCTCCCCCATGACTTAAATTCCGGCACGCCAGGTATTTCTGAGGGGCCTCCGGGAGCCTCCTGCCCTGCCCGGGGCTGGTCGGCTCCCTCGGGCCTGGGGCAGGGCTGGCGTCTTGCAGGCTTCGTGGTCCGTGTCACAAAGGCCCCATTGCTTCTCCCCTGGGTGGGATTTTCCCGGGCCCCACACCTCCCCTTTCTTGTCTTCTCGGTGTTTTGGTGGAACAAGCCCCTCGCAGCTCCCCGTGAGGCGCACGGGGTGGGCCCCCACCAAGGCCTTCGCTTCCCTGCGAGTTGAGAAAACCTCGCCGCAGGGTCCCCGGCTCCCGAGGCTGCTGTGTGTCCGGCAACGGCATCCCAACCCCGGGGCCTTGGTATGGAACCTGTTTCTGCGGGTTTTTTCCTGAAAGTTTTTGGGGCCTTCTTTTTGTCTCCATCTCTGCTGTCCTGTGAAGGTGGATCTTTGTGTGGTTCCGTTTTCATCCCTTTCACGGGGTCCTCAGTGGCTCTTTCTGTCTGGAAATGCCTGAGCTTCGGCTCCAGGAAATGTTCTTGAATTACAATTTTTAAATGATTTTGTTCTTTGTCTTTTCTTTTTGTTGTTGCTCTCTCTTTCTCTGGTGAATATTGCTGCAATTTGGAGCAGGTCCTCTAATCACCTTTTCTATCCCATTTTCTTTGCCTTTTCACCTCACGTTCGGGGAACGTCCTGGCTCCGTCCCTTCCAGCGCTTTTCGTTTCTGTCCTCGGAGTCATTCTTTCTTTCTTTTTTTTTTTTTTGAGACGGAGTCTCGCTCTGTCGCCCAGGCCAGAGCGCAGTGGCGTGATCTCTGCTCACTGCAAGCTCCGCCTCCTGGGTTCACGCCATTCTCCTGCCTCAGCCTCCCGAGTAGCTGGGACTACAGGTGCCTGCCACCACGCCTGGCTAACTTTTTGTATTTTTAGTAGAGACGGGGTTTCACCGTGTCGGCCAGGATGGTCTCGATCTCCTGACCTCGTGATCCGCCCGCCTCAGCCTCCCAAAGTGCTGGGATGACAGGCGTGAGCCGCCACGCCCGGCCCCTCAGAGTCGTTCTTTCTGTTGCATCCTCATGGTTTTCTGTGGCCATGTGCTTTCGCTCATCTCTTCGAGGACGTTCCTGATAGTTTGTGCCTCTTCTTTTCAAGGCTTCTTCTCCTTGCACAAGACGGTCTGGAGAAAAACCCGCATTTCCTTCCATCACACTGACCACATTTAACTTAAAATGGGAAGAGAGCAAAACATTCCACAGGCAAAGTCAGGGGACTATTTTAATGACAGAGACACATGGTTGAAATCAATGCTGCACTCCGAGCCCTTAGAAACTGTCGCGAAGGACTCCACGGAAGGGTGGGGGCAGCCCCAGCGAGGTCGTCAGGGAGCAGAGCCCGAGTCCTGGGACACAAGGCCGGACCCCTCACCGCCAGGGAAGCGGAGTCACAGGCACGTGGCCCTCTGCGCCCGGGGTCAGGGCACGGGAGGCAGAGCCTGAGACGGGGGTGCCCATGCAGGGTGTGCTGGGGGTGGGGTTGTGGGGCCTCCCAGGGGCAAGGGGCAGGACCCGGCCAGCAGAGAGATTCCACCCCTGCCTGAGACCCGCCGCCGTCGCCGCCGCGAGCCCTGGGCGTTGGGCGTTGGGGCCGGGCACCTGCCAGGAGGGCCTCTTCCGAGGTGGGGTGTCACCTGGGATGTGTCCCCTGGCAAATGGGAGAAACACCAGGGCGGCTGCCGGGGAGGTCGATGTCAGGGAGCCCGTAGCCCTGAGCCCACGTGTGGAGGAAGCCCTTTGTCTGAGGAGCCTGCGGCCGCCTTGGCCCCTGGATGCTTGCAGGGAATCTACACAGGGTTGTCAGGTACGACAAGGGTGCCCAGGGCTGAGGAGGGTGCCCATGCGGCCTCCTACGATGCGTATGGGAAGCCAGTGAACGCCCTCCCTCGGGGCTGGCCGGGTGCGTCTGGGATTGTCCTAGCTCCAGCTGCCGGAACAAAATACCGAGCCTGGGGACTTAAGCAACAGAAATGTATTTTCTCACAGCCTCGGAGGGGGAGGGGAAGGTCCGGTGTCCCAGGGTTGCCGGGCTGGTTCTGCGGAGGCCTCTCCCGCTGCTGCGTTCTCTCAGGCGGCCTCTGCGCACGTCCGTCCCGTGTCCCTCTGTCCTAACCTCCTCCTGCAACTAGGACACCAGTGGGACCCGGCCAGGGCTCATCCTCACGGCTGCTTCCCACATACTCACCTGTCTCGTAGCCCCTTCTCCACACACGCTCGCGTTGTTGGTACTGAGAGTTTGGATTCTAACCATGAACTCTGGGGGGCACAACCTGCCAGAGGGGTCACTGTGTAGCCCGGGGGACCTTGCAATGTCTCATCCTTAAAACCCCAGGAAGAGCAGAGCTCTGCTGCGTGTGCTCACGGGTTCCGCCTGAGAGCAGGGTGGTTCCAGGCTGTGTGTTCCTCCTGAAAGCTGAGTTTTAGGAGCAAGCAGGAAACACAGAGGAGAAGGACCAGGAACCCTGGGGAGCCCGGGGGAGCTACAGGTGGAGAAAACTGCCCTGAGAGTGGTGGGGAGGGCAGGTCACACCCACCCCAGGGAAGGTCGCTTGGGTTTACGTGGAGACGTTGTTTTGGGGTGGCGGGGCCTGGGTGTCCAGCATCCCTGGTACATCCCTCCTGGTGGGGTCCTGCCAAGGATGATGCTCCGGCTGGGTGGGCACTGCAGTCTCAATGCTCGGGGTCTGGCGTGGGGGGCTCCCAGTGGCTGCACCCCTCGCCCTGTGCCCTGCCCGCCGCCTGCCTGCCCGGCCTCCTCAGCAGATGCTGGGCTCTGACCCCAGCGTCAGGCAGAGGCTGGGCCGGCGGCCAGGACGACTCCGCCTGGGGTTTAATGTTCCACTTCCTCCCCGCTGACTGACCCTACGCAGGCACTGGCCCTGCTCTGAGGCCTCCCAGCCTCCCTTCCACAGGTCTGGCCAGGGAGGTGGTTGACGTGGGGAGGGAAAGCTTCCCAGGACATAGATTTTGTTTTCTTTTCCTGGAAAAGGGTGGCTGCTCATGCTTCCTTGCTGAGGTCCCCTCCTGTGTCCAAGAAAACTTAGTGGTTTTCTCTCTCTCCTAAGAAATACAGGCCTCAGGTAAGGCCGGGCACAGCGGCTCACGCCTGTAATCCCAGCACTTCAGGAGGCCGAGGCGGGCAGATCACAAGGTCAGGAGATCGAGACCATCCTGGCTAACACAGTGAAACCCCGTCTCTACTAAAAATACAAAAAATTAGCTGGGCATGGTGGCGGGCACCTGTAGTCCCAGCTACTCGGGAGGCTGAGGCAGGAGAATGGCGTGAACTCAGGAGGTGGAGCTTGCAGTGAGCCGAGATCGCGCCACTGCACTCCAGCCTGGGTGACAGAGTGAGACTCCGTCTCAAAAAAAAAAAAAAAAAGAAAAAAGAAATACAGGCCTCAGGTAACCAGTGCTGTCAAAACATCCCCGCATGGCGAAATCCCTCACGCCCCCCTCCCCACATGCCCGCGTCTGCTTTCTGCCCTGTCCCAAACCATTCACCCCCTCACCCCGCCACCCCGACTCCACTCCCAAACCATTCACCCCCTCACCCCTGCCACCCCGACTCCACTCTCAAACCGTTCACCCCCTCACCTCGCCACCCCGACTCCACTCTCAAAAACCAGAACAGGTCACCAGCGCTTCCCTCCCTAAACCATTCTGTGCTGTCCTGGGAGCACCAGTAACATCCAGTTCCCCGAGGGACCAGGGGGCTGCCTCAGGGGGGAGGGGTCTCCTGCAGGCCTGGCATAGTGTGGCTGTCCCTACACCCAGACCCTGCACACGGCCCCGCGACACGGGGAGGCTGAGGCCTCGCAGGGCCCTGGGTGTCTCCACCAGCTCCTCGGGGTCCGCTGTCCTGCTGAGGTGCCCGCAGGACCCTCAGTGGGATGGGCACCAGCCCTTTTCAGCGTTCCGCCGATCAGGGGCCCAGAGTGCCCGAGAGGCGCCTGTGTTTGCGCATTTGGAGGCCGGTGGGGGTCCATGCAGGCGCAGAGCCCCACAGTAGCAGGTGGCCCCGTGGGGAGGCTCCCCGATGGGTACATCCTGCAGCAGCATCTGACATCTGAGGCTGCAGCCCCTCTCAGGAGGGGGCACCGTGAGGGGTGTGGCTTCCTCGCCATCTGAGGCTGCAGCCCCTCTCAGGAGGGGGACACCGTGAGGGGTGTGGCTTCCTTGCCATCTGAGGCTGCAGCCCCTCTCAGGAGGGGGACACCGTGAGGGGTGTGGCTTCCTCGCCAGGCTCCCTGGGGGCTGGGCAGCGATGGCTGGCTTCCCAGGGGCCTTCCTGAGTCACGGACCCGTGGGGTCCTGGCTGACCTTGCCTGCGGCGTCAAAGGGCTTGAATCTCCGTGTAGCCACAGAGGCCTCCACTCCTGGAGACCCCACCCGTGATCCCACCTCCCCCAGGCAGATATTTTGGCTGCAGCCATTGACCGTCCCCCGGGGTCACCGTCCCCTCCCTGCCCCGATGCTCTGACCACCCGGGGGCTCCTCTCGTATCCTTTGGGCCTTCGGGAGACCCCACTCCACCACGGGGGCCTGGATACAGGGTCTTGCCACCTCCCTCCCCAGGGAGGGGCCTGGGAGAGTCTGGAATGGGATGGTCGCAGGCAGTGGGGGCCCTCAGGGTAGGGGCCTGATCTGTGCATTTGGGCACAAATTCCCTGGGCGTAAATGTCACCAGAAAGGGGTCCCAAAGAGGGCTCTTGGACCTCGAGCAAGAAACAGTTTGGGGGAGTCCACTGATAAACTGAAAGCAAGTTTAATAGGAAAGTAAAGGAATAAGAGAAGAGCTGCCCCATAGGCTGAGCAGCGGCCTGGGCTACTCCACTGAGAATACTTATTGTTGTTTCTTGATATGTACTAAACATGGTGTGGATTATTCCGGACTTTTCCGAGAAAGGGGCAGGCAATTCCCAGAAGTGAGGGTTCCTCCCTCTTTTAGACCATCTAGGGTAACGTCCTGGCGTTGCCATGGCAACTAAACTGTCCTGGTGCTGGTGGGCGTGTCTCTCATGCTAATGTATTATAATCAGCGCATAATGAGCAGTGAGGACTGGCTGTCTTGGTTTTGGTGATTTGGGGCCGGCTTCTTCACAGCATCTTGTTTTATCAGCAGGGTCTTTGTGACCAGTCTTGTGCCAACCTCCTATCTCATCCTGTAACTAAGGATGCCTGACCTCATGGCAACGCGGCCCAGCCGGGCTCAGCCTCATTTTACCCAGGCCCTGTGCAAGATGGAGTTGCTCTGGTTCAAAGGTCTCTGACATAAAGACCTCAACCAGGCTGGTCTCACGCTGCCAGGACAGCCGGTGAGTGCAGGTGGGCAGGGGCCACTGCCCCAGCTCCCGTGGGCAAGGCTGAGGGTGAGGGGTTCCGGAGCGTTCCACATTCTCCTTGCAATGCTGGAAGCACGGGTGTCTCCCATCCCGACACGCCTCATTCTGTCTGCAGCTCACAGGGCCCGGCTTCTGCAGCTCACAGGGCCCAGCTTCTGCAGCTCACCCGGCCCGGCTTCTGCAGCTCACAGGGCCCGGCTTCTGCAGCTCACAGGGTCCGGCTTCTGGAAATTCTGCTTTTGCATTTTGTACTCTGTCCAGGGGCCAAAACCCAGGTCTGGAATTGGTGTGGTCCCTGGTGGCACAAACCAGTCCTGGCTAAGAGGCCGGCCCCTCTCACTCCACTGAAGAGACAGGGGGCTGCATGCTGAGAGGGCCAAGGCCAAAAGGAGCCTGCTGTTCACGGCCCCCTGTGTGCCTGGGGCCCACTGTTCACAGCCCTCTGGGTGCCTGGGGGCTGGGCTGGGGGCTACTGCAACCCTTGGCCTATGGTGTGGTCGAGGGAAGGGGAAGGGACAGAGCTTTGAGAAACACGGTGATGGGGGTGAGGGTGGGGACTGGGGACGGTGGGCGTGGAGGTGGAGGCCCTGTGGGTGCTGGGCAGGGCAGAGGAGCTAGGCCAGATGCTGTGTTTGTGTGGGGTGCTGCGTGGCCACCCTAAAACCTTCTGAGAAAGTAGGATCCAGCACAGGGAGCTTCAGCTTCTCTGATGGGAGGCAGGAGGGGGTCAGGTGGGAGCTGCAGGGCGTGTCGAGCCGGCCCTGCCCTGGGTCCCTGCGGGCCGCCTGGCACACAGGAGGGCGGTTCCTTTCCTGTTGGACCCGGTCTCCCTTCATTTGCCCACGTTAATTGGGGCGCAGGTGCAGCTCTCGGGCAAACAAAGGTGCGGTCGCCAGGTGGACTTAACCCTTTCCCTGGCACTGGCGGGGCCTGGGGGGAGGCAGCAGGAGGGGCGGCCGGGTGGTCAGTTTGAGGACCTGGCCCCACGTGCCTTTGTGGGATGGTGGGGACCCCACACCCCCGCTGGCTGGGCTGGGATGGTCAGGCCCTGGGCGGGGCAGGGGCTGCACCTGGGCCTCTGGGCCACCTGCCTGGCTCGGTCGCGCCCTTTCTTTGGTTTCCAGCTAACGACGCGGCGCCCACCGAGAGCTGGGGGAGCCCAGGGCGGGGAGGGCGCGGCCGGAGCGATCGCCGCCCGGGAAACCCGAGCCCCGCCAGGTGCGCGCGGACAAAGGCGGTGCCGGGAGGGCGGGCCTGGGGGTCCCCCTGCCCCCTCCGCGGTCGGTGCGTTGGGAGCTCCCGTCCTCCTGCGCACACTCAGGGAAAGACCGGAGGAACCGTGGGGGGGTCGAGGCCGGCGTGGGGTGGGGGCGCCAGGGGGGCGGGCGGGGCCCAGAGCCCGGGACACGCGACGAGGGGCCGGACCCCGAGGATGCGAGGATGCGGGGACCCTGCCCCCGGTGGGCCGGGTTTTGGGGGCCCGGGACACTCAGCCCCGCCCCCCGCAGGCTCTCTGTGGCCCTGGGGTGGGAGGGCTGCGGTCGAGAACCCCCCACGCGGCCCCTCCCCGGAACCCGCAGGCTGTGCACCCTCTGGACTGAAGTCACCCGTCAGTCCCGGCTGGGGGTTTCCGGGAACAGGGCAGGTGCTTTAAAGCAGGGGTGGCCGATCTTTTGGCTTCCCTGGGCCACATTGGAAGAATTGTCTTGGGCCACACATAAAATACACTAACGATAGCTGATGAGCGAAAAAAAAATTGCCAAAAAAATCCCATTATGTTTTATGTTTTAAGAAGGTTTACAAATTTGTGTCGGACCCCATTCACAGCAGCCTGCTGCCATTGGACAGCTTTAAAGCCTGGAGGGCTTGCGACTGGGCGTGTGCCCTCCCCGCCTCCCTCCCCCTCTCCCTCCCAGCCCAGCCCTTGGCTGGGTCCTGGGGCGGGGTCCAGAGTCCTCTGTCCAGGAGGTCTGGGTCCCCCAGCAGTGAGTGGGGTGGGCCCTGCAGGGGGTCTTGGCCATTGCAGTGGGGACCCCTGAGCCTGCCAGCAGGAGTGAGGACTCTCAGAGGAAGGGGTTCCCTAAAGGATTCACACCCCCTCGACTCCCCCCAGGCACATGCTCAGGTGTGGCCCAGCCTCTGGGTTCAGGCTCACGTCCTGTGTGGCCTGGAGGGAGTTCACGCCTCAGGGGTGTCTTCCCATCCCAGGAGCCCATGGAGGCCTTCAGGACAGGGCTGTGTGAGAGGAGGTTGTGCCCACAGGTTCCTGCCTGGTGGGAATGAGCAGGGGGCGGGCGGGGGGTCTCAGGGCGAGATCTCCGCTCACCGCAACCTCCGCCTCCCAGGTTCAAGCCACTGTGCCCGGCCTGGGGATTCATTTTAGAAAACACAAAATGCTGGCTGGGTGCGGTGGCTCACGTCTGTCATCCCAGCACTTTGGGAGGCCGAGGCAGGTGATCACCTGAGGTCAGGAGTTCAAAACCAGCCTGGCCAACATGGTGAAACCCCATCTCTACTAAAAATACAAAAATTAGCCGGGTGTGGTGGCACATGCCTGTAATCCCAGCTACTGGGGAGGCTGAGGCAGGAGAATTGCTTGAATCTGGGAGGCAGAGGTTGCAGTGAGCTGAGATCACACCACTGCACTCCAGCCTGGGCGACAGAGTGAGACTTCATCTCAAAAAAAAAAAAAAAAAAAAAAGTGACAAAAGGCCAAGGAAAGGAGAAGGGGCAGGAACATCCTCTGGGCGGTGGGATGGCCACAGTTGATCCCACCTGGCAGCGAAGGTGGCTGGAGTGACCCACAGGGCCTGGCCCACTCAGACACAACTGTCAGTGCCTCAGGCAATGATCACCACAGCAGAGGGCTGGGGCACCACACGCTGTGCTTGGGGGAGGTCTGGGGGGATTCTGGGGTGTGAGAACTTAGGGAGAAGCTCTCTGAAGACGGACCTGCCCGTGCTGGGGACAGGTTGGGGGGCCTGGGGCCTGCAGTGTTGCAGGTGAACTCTAGGGCCCTATCTCTGCAATGGGACAGCCTCCAGGTCATGGGAGGGCCCAGCCTGCGGGTTCTGGACCCCAGGGGCCACACTGGGCGGGACCCCGTTCACAAGGCGGGAAGGAATCCTGCCCCAGGACCACCCACAGAGGCATCCTAAGCTGCATCCGGGGGAAGCAGGACTCCGAACCGGGGGGCCTGGGTCCTGGGGAGCTTCCTGGGGTCAGAAGGTGGGGGTGTCAACGTCGAACCAGGGGGCCTGGGCCCTGGGGAGCTTCCTGGGGTCAGAAGGTGGGGGTGTCAACGTCGAACCGGGGGGCCTGGGCCCTGGGGAGCTTCCTGGGGTCAGAAAGTGGGGGTGTCAATGTCGAACCGGGGGGACCTGGGCCCTGGGGAGCTTCCTGGGGTCAGAAGGTGGAGGTGTCAACGTCGAACCGGGGGGCCTGGGTCGTGGGGAGCTTCCTGGGGTCAGAAGGTGGGGGTGTCAGCGTCGAACCGGGGGACCTGGGCCCTGGGGAGCTTCCTGGGGTCAGAAGGTGGGGGTGTCAGCGTCGAACCGGGGACCTGGGTCCTGGGGAGCTTCCTGGGGTCAGAAGGTGGGGGTGTCAACATTGAACTGGGGGACCTGGGTCCTGGGGAGCTTCCTGGGGTCAGAAGGTGGGGGTGTCAACATTGAACTGGGGGTCCTGGGTCCTGGGGAGTTTCCTGGGGTCAGAAGGTGGGAGTGTCAACATTGAACTGGGGGGCCTGGGTCCTGGGGAGCTTCCTGGGGTGAGAAGGTGGGGGTGTCAATGTGTAAAGCCGTGAAATGGGTCCCAGAGAGTCCACAGGTGGAGAACGGCCTTCACCAGGCAGCCAGGGAACGGTGTGGGGTGCTCACCAACACCCCATCACTGCTCCAGAACCCCTGGCAGCCACAGAGCTCAGGCTTCAACGCTGGCCCGACACCAGGGCCAGGCCAGAAATCAGCCTGGGAGAAGCTGGGTCCGGCTCCGAGGCTGGTGGGCGCGGCCCCACCCGGCTTTGTTCTTCACGGCGCTGAGGCGGTTAGTTTAGCCTCCCACCCACCAGACAAAGGTGCGGGAAATGGGACCGGCTTGACTTGTTCAGGTGGGCACTCGGGGGTCCCGGCAAACCGTCTCCTCAAAGGCCCCCCGTGCACTAGCACGCCTCCCCAAATCCCGTCCCCAACCCCATCCCCACCCCCATCCCCACCCCCGTCCCCGCCCCCAGCTCCATCCCTGCCCCCATCCCCAACGCCTTCCTCACACCATCCCCCCATCCCCATCCCTGTCCCCACCCCCGCCCCCACCCCATCCCCACCCCCATTCCCCCATCCCCACCCCCATCCCCATCCCATCCCTGTCCCCATCCCCAACCCCTTCTTCACCCCATCCCCCCACCCTCACCCCCACCCCATCCCCACCCCCATATCCACCCCCGTCCCTGCCCCCATCCTTACCCCCATCCCCGCCCCGTCCACAACCCCATCCTTACCGCCATCCCCACCCTTGTCCCCACCCCCGTCCTCACCCCATCCTTCCCCCGCCTCCACCCCCGCCCCCACCCCATCTCCACCCCCATCCCTACCCCTGTCCCCACCCTCATCCCCACCCCCGTCCCCCCCATCCCTGCTTCCCCAACTGCATCCACCTGACTCCTTCCTGTCCCCACCAACCCGGCCAAGCGTCCTCCCTCTCAGAGGCTCTCGCTTGCCCCCCACAGTGCCCCTCCAACCCCCAGCCTCAATGAACGTCCCCAGGCCTGGCCTCCTGCACCCAGAGAGTGGCCTTCGGAGGCCCCAGCCGTCTCGCCCACGGTTCCCGGTCCATGCTGCTCCCTCCTCTCAGCTCCCCTCAGCCCGAGCCCCAGGAGACAGGCACCTGGGCCCATGGGCCGACCGGGGGAGACCCTGCATGGTTGTGGATCCCTGGGGGCAGCTTCATGCTGGGCTTTGGTCCCCAGGGCCCAAGACCACTCCCCTACCCTCGGCTCCACAGCTGACCTGGCTACAGGAAACACCGGCCCCTCTTCGGCTTCTGAAGACCCCACAGGCTCTTGCCACCCCCACCTGCCTCCTCCTCACGCCAACCCGTCAGTCCTCGGCGTGGACACTGTGCTCGGGAGAAGGGAGCCCCCAGGCCTGGACCCCTCTGTGCTCGGGAGAGGGGAGCCCCCAGGCCTGGACCCCTCTGTGCTCGGGAGAGGGGAGCCCCCAGGCCTGGACCCCTCTGTGCTCGGGAGAGGGGAGCCCCCAGGCCTGGACCCCTCGGCTCTTCATGGGCCTCCCGGGGGCCCTGCTCTCCCGCTGAGCCGTGTCTGCCCTCAGTCCCCAACACACCATCCCCGTCTCTCTTTTTTTTTATTTTTTTGAGATGGAGTCTTGCTCTGTCACCCAGGCTAGAGTGCAGTGGCACGATCTCGGCTCACTGCAACCTCCACCTCCCGGGTTCAAGGGATTCTCCTGCCTCAGCCCCTGAGTAGCTGAGATTACAGGAGCGTGCCACCATGCCCGGCTAATTTTGGTATTTTTAGTAGAGATGGGGCTTCACCATGTTGGCCGGGCTGGTCTCAAACTCCTGACCTCAAATGATCCGCCCACCTCGGCCTCCCACAGTGCTGGGATCACAGGCGTGAGCCACTGTGCCCGGCCCCGTCTTTCAGTCAAGACCGCCCTCCCCACAGCACCCCTGCACTGCCGCCCTCTCAGCCTCCCGTTGAGCAAAACGGTTCCCCCACTGCCTCCTGCCACGACCCCAGCCTCCCCTCAGCCTCTGAAGGCAGCCGGGACCCCTGCTGTCCTCCCACCTCCCCACCTGCACGCTCTGCTCCTCCTACCTTCTAAAAGGATCTTCCTTCTCCAGGCACATGGTCACCCTGCACGTCAGGGGCCGGCTCACCCCTGATATTAGCAACCCCAAGCGTCTTGGCGCAGGGAGGGCTCCCCGTCAGCCAGGTCCCCACGCAGCTCCAGGCAGCGCCGGCGTCCACCAGGGAGCAGGGGCAGCAGAGCCCCTCTCCCCAGACACCCTCGTGTCTTCGGAAAATGCCAGGTCCCCCCCCAGCTGCTGTTCTCGTCTTTGGAGGACCCAGCTTTACTGGTGCCACATGCCTGCTGCGGGCTGTGCCATGGAGGGCGGCACCTGCCTCTTCTCACGTGGCAGCTCTGGCACCGGGAACTTCAGAGACCCCAGCTGGGCTGAGCCACCCCGGGCTGAGGCCTTGTGGGTCGCCTCAAAGTCAAGCCTCATGGGCCCAGCCTCCCGCCCTAACGGCCGCTGAAGTGTCCTGCTCTCATACGAACTTGTGTCTAAAACTGTGGTCTTTGCTTTTCTCCCAAACCCGCCTCCCCGCGCTGCCTACCTCAGGCCTGGGGGCTCCCCCGACCCTCTCTCTATTCCCCCAGCCCCGCACTGCCTGGGGGCTCCCCCGACTCACTCTCTAGGCCCCCAGCCCCACACTGCCTGGGGGCTCCCCCGACCCTCTCTCTATTCCCCCAGCCCCGCACTGCCTGGGGGCTCACCCGACTCCCTCTCTATTCCCCCAGCCCCGCACTGCCTGGGGGCTCCCCCGACTCACTCTCTAGGCCCCCAACCCCACACTGCCTGGGGGCTCCCCCGACCCTCTCTCTATTCCCCCAGCCCAGCACTGCCTGGGGGCTCCCCCGACTCACTCTCTAGGCCCCCAACCCCACACTGCCTGGGGGCTCCCCCGACCCTCTCTCTATTCCCCCAGCCCAGCACTGCCTGGGGGCTCGCCCGACTCCCTCTCTATTCCCCCAGCCCCGCACTGCCTGGGGGCTCCCCCGACTCACTCTCTAGGCCCCCAACCCCACACTGCCTGGGGGCTCCCCCGACCCGCTCTCTATTCCCCCAGCCCCACACTGCATCTCGGGAGCAGTTCCAGGCCGACCTCTGCTCTCCACGGCCGGGAGGTGTCCAGGTGTGGACAGAGCCCCGGCTCTCCATCAGGGCACCCGGCCACCCCACGCTCAGCCCTGCGTGGCTTCTCCCGTCCTTCCTGGGCATCCCGTAAGGGTGTGGCCCTGTTGCTGGGCCCCCTCCTGCCCCCTTGCCCTGCCAGGTCCTAGAGCCTAGACTGAGGGCAGGGCCATTGCTGTGAACAAACTGGACAGGCTCCACGGGAGCTCAGAGCTGCCCCGTGTCTGAGGGCGCGGCTGTGTGGAGTGGGGTCCCCTCGGCCAGGCGGGAAAGGCCCCGGATCGCGTGTGTGACCCTGGTACTGGGCAACCCCTGGGACAGGCAAGTCCGTGGAGACAGAACGGGGCGGTGGCTGCAGCCTGGGAGCTCGGCCTCCCTCGGGGTGACGGCATGTTCTGGACCTTGATATAGGTGGTGGATACTCAGACCTGTGAGTGCAATAAATGCCACCAAATTCTCACTTCAAAATTATTTTATGCTGTGTGAATTCTGCCCCAATTAAAACACAAACTCTCTTGCAAAATGCACCTTGTCTCCGCCCCTTCTCCCATCACACGCAGCCCCTTGAGAACAGCCAGCACCTGCCTCCCAGGTCCGGGCAAGCAGCCTCCCCTCTCGACGGCCCCGGGCAGCCCCATCACCCTCGGCGGCTGCTGCCCAGGCCCAGGCCTGTTTCCAGCCCTCCTCTGAGCACCTGGAGAGGAGGAAGTGCATCTTCTGTCCGGTGCCTCTGAGAGACAAGCCTACTCCCCCCGGGCTGGGTGGCCCAGGGCACAATTAGACCCGGGAGTGGAAAAGGCGGTGGCGGTTTTCCTGCTGTTGTCCTGGCAGCGTCTTTGGTGACACTTTCCCGCCTTTGGAGACCAATTACCCGGCAGAGGCCCAGCAGCCTCATTAACTCTGCTGCGGCGGCCAGCAAGGGGGAAGGAGCCGGCCCACAGGCAGGGCAGGGAGGGTGCAGACTCTCCTGCAGCTCAGGGGCCTGGAGGAACCTGGCCACACCTGGCCCAGCTGGGTCAGGCCTCTGCCAACAGGAGCCCAGGGCCCCAGCGCTCCCCTCCCTGCCGGGGAAACAGCCCATAACGACAGCCTTTCCTGGAGCCTGGGTTGCATCAGCCGAGCCGCCAGCCACAGGGCCCCAGCAACGGCACCTGGGCCCAGGGCCCGGCCTGCCGGGGACACTCGGCTGTGCGCACCTCGAGGGGCTCTACAGCCTGTGGGGCCACGCCTGCCTCTCGGGGCTTCCGGGCAATTCCTCCTTCTCCTCCGTGGTGTGTGCTGTGCAGACGGGGACCGGGCCAGGCCAGACGCCGGATCCAGAGCAGCTTCCCAGACAGGCCACCCACCCTTCCGAGGCCTCCCTCAGTCCCCTGGCAGGAGTCCCCGGCCTTCCTGGCCTCTCTCCCTTCCCTTCCCACCCCCAGGAGGGGAGAGGACTGGGGCCTGGGGTCACTGCCGCACCTGCGCTCTGAGACCTGCACTCGCCCGGGCCGGAGTCCCCACGAGGCAGGAACCCCGGCATGCGGCCGGCAGTGCCCACAGCACCCAGTCAGCCGGGAGGGGCCTTGCCCCACAGCCCCCCGCTCCTCCCCTCCACACCCAACCACAGTCCCTCCTGGCTGACACCGTGGCCCCTCCTGGCCTGTGCTCCCCGGGAACCTCAGTCAGTGTCACTTGAACTCCAGCGCCAGACCTGGCCCCGTCCATCCAGCCTCTGCCCCGAGAGCCCCGCCCGTATCTCCAGAGGACACGCCCTGCCAGGGGACAGGCGGGAGCAGCTGAGGGCCGCCCGGGGAAGGAAGGCAAGGAGGGCATGTAATCGCCTGACCGCATGGCCGACCCCCTTGTGACCTCATGACCCCCACCACCTCATGGCCGACCCCACCTGACCTCATGGCCGACCTGACCTGACCACACGGCTGACCCAACCCCATCTCATGACTGACCCCACCTGACTTTATGGCTCACCCGAGTGACCCCATGGCCAACCCCATCTGACCTCATGGCCGACCCGATCTGACCTCATGGCCGACCCCACCTGACCTCATGGCTGATCCTCATGACCTCACTCACCCCCCTGACCTCATGGCTGACCCCTCAGGAGGGCTCCCAGAAGGCCGAGGGCTGGGGGCAGGGGCAGAGCCCAGGTGAGTCCAGGAGGCCGGAGGGGCTGCAGGCCCGCCAGAGCCAGGGGGAGCGGCCTTTGACGTTGGCAGAGGTGGTGCCAGGGTGGGGCCTGCCGGGGCGTCTGAGGCTCAGGGGCAGACCTTCTCCACTGGCTGACCCAGGAGGGTCAGGGGTCAGAGGCCACAAAGCAGCATGGAGAGGCCGGGAGTGCAGGGGCTGGGAGGGCCGGGAGGCCACAGGGGATCCCGCAGAGCCCTCTCGGCCCCATCCTGGTGGGAGAGGAGCCTGTCCACTGCCTTCCTGGCACCCTCTGGGGTCTGGGGGCTGGTGGGCAGCCCTGGGAGGGCCCATTCTCAGTACTGCCTGGCACTGCGTGGGGTTCCAGAGCCCCCCCCCGCCCCGAATCTGAGAATTCTCACTCAAATTAGATGCTGATGCTGCCACCACTGCTGCTTTGGGAAGCAAATCTGTCACCTGTGCAAACGTGGCTGTGTCAGAGTCAGGTCTGGGGGAGCCCTGGGCCCGGCCGGTGCCAGGGCAGGGTCTGCACCAAGTCGAGGCCTCCAGGGAGCAAAGCTGCCCCCCAGCCTGGGAGTGCCATGGGTCTGTGGGTTCCAGCAGGGGACACAGTGTCCAGCCCCTCCAAGGGTGCGCAGAGACGCCTTCCTGTGGCCACCTCTGGCCGGAATTTCCCACGGGGGTCCCGGCCGTGGCCTCAGAAAGGAGCTCAGCTCCTCCTCCTGCTGGGGCAGCCCTGTGCCTTGAGGGAGGAGGGTGGTCAGCGGTGGCGGGAGGCCACTGTTAGCTAGAAGCAGAGCCGGTTAGAAGTTGACCTTGAATGGGTTTTTTGGGGATTTTGGGTTTTTTTTTAACTGTCGTTTCACCTCCGCTTGGGGAAACATCCAGGTGGCTTTGCTGGATCTGCTGGGCCGGCCAGGAGGGGCATGAAGGCTGGCGCTTGGACCCAACCCAGAAATGCACGGACACTGGGGGCTGCTCTGGAGGGGCTCTGCCTGGGCAGAGGGCGGGAAGCGGGTGCAGGGAGTGGGGACTGGGCAATAAGGACTCTTAGGGACTCGGGCCTGCTCTGAGTGCAGGGCTGGCCCAACTCACGCATCCTTACTGGCTGCAGTGGTGCAGGGTGGCCACGGGGCCAGTGGGCGTCGTGGCACCAGCCAGGCTGCGGGCATCGGCCGTCGGGGGCAGTGCCTTTAGCTGCGAGGACCCAGGGTTCTGGGCGCACTTCGGAAGCACAGCCTGCTCTCCCGGGGGCTGGGATGTGGAGGATCCCAAGGTTTGGGAGGCTGACAGGGGCAGGTCCGGGGAAGCTCGGCGTCTGTGCTCAGGTTTGCATGGACCTGGGTGGCCCCTGGCCACTTGCACTTGCAGGGTGCGTTAGAGCCTGGGGACCAGGTGACACCAAGGACAGCCCTGGGGCGGTGGGTTCAGAGGTCAGAACAGGAGGGGCCAGAAAAGGAGCCACCAGGGGCAGGGAGGTGGGAAGTGGGACCTCCGGTGCCTGGAACCCAGGTAGGAAGGTGGGGACCCCCGGTGACTGGAACCCAGGTAGGAAGGTGGGGACCCCCGGTGCCTGGAGCCCAGGTAGGAAGGTGGGGACCCCCGGTGCCTGGAGCCCAGGTAGGAAGGTGGGGACCCCCGGTGCCTGGAGCCCAGGTAAGAAGGTGGGGACCCCCGGTGCCTGGAGCCCAGGTAGGAAGGTGGGGACCCCCGGTGCCTGGAGCCCAGGTAGGAAGGTGGGGACCCCCGGTGCCTGGAGCCCGAGGGGAAAAGTCCTCAAGGCAGAGGTCCCAGCCCGAGGTGCCAGCCCTGCTGAGGGGCCGAGCAATGTGGGGTTGGGGGATTGGAGTCAGTGAGTCTGGACCCATCTTCTAGGCCCTGCAGCGGCCCCAGCCTGCTCCCCACAGGTGGACGACAGGACTCAAGCTGCAGTTTGCAAGGGGTCTGATAAAAAGAGGGAGGGTTGGGGGGCACAAGGGCCCTCCTGCCGGGACTCAGTGTAAGTTGCTGAGGAGAGAGGATGGCGCCTGTCTTGGCTGTTGAGGCTCATATTGTTTGGGGCTCTCCTTAAGAAAAAGCACAGGCCGGGCGCGGTGACTCACACCTGCCATCCCAGCACTTTGGGAGGCCGAGGAGGAAGGATGGCTTGAGCTCAGGAGTTTGAGACCAGGCTGGGCAACACAGAGAGACCCCGTCTCTACAAAAAATGAAACAACTTAGCCACGTGTGGCGGCGCCTGTGGTCCCAGCTACTACCCAGGAGGCTCAGTCAGGTAGGAGGATCACTTGAGCCCAGGAGGCTGAGGCTGCAATGAGCCGAGATCATGCCACTGCACCCCAGCCTGGGAGACACAGTAGACCCTGTCTCAAAAAAAAGGGAAGAACAAGAGTACAGAATAAAGCATGAAAAATTGGAAAGAAGTGAAATATTTATTTACAACCTGAAACAAAATCACAATAAATGGCAAGTTTTGAAAAAAAGCTGATGAATATGCCACAAACATCACACAATCCAGAAGGCTGGACGGGCCGGAGCCCATGGATCCCATCACAGCAGGTGGGGGTGGAGAGCGAAAAGCTGATGAATGCCACAAACATCACACAATCCAGAAGGCTGGACGGGCCGGAGCCCGTGGATCCCGCCACAGCAGGTGGGGGTGGAGAGCCGAGGTGCCGGTGTGTCCCTGGGTTGCCGCATGTATATCCCTGAGCTCGTCCACCCAGCAACACCCCAGGAGCCGCGAGTTCACCCACACCCAGCCCTTGGCTTCTGAATCCCATTCTCCACCGGGAGGAACCAGGCTGATTCCTGGGCTGTGCAGAAAAGATACAGGAGGAGCCTGGAGCATCTTGCAGTACCGGGAAGCAAGGAAGGACTCAAGGAATGACGGAGAGGACAGGAGCGGAGCTGGGCATCCGAGCGTCGAAGCAGACAATGGGAACAGCCCGTGACCCGCAGCGGAAGCAGGAGTGCCAGGGCCGCCCTGAGGGCTGTAAAGTAAGTCAGTGGGGAGCAGAGAAGCTTCTCCTCACGGTAGAATGCGGCTGATGGTGTGGAAGGAATGAGGTTCCTGGGAAACCGCCGTGGGTGACAGTCGGGAGCAGGACTCAGCACCACTCTGTGCCTTCCTAGGGCCATGAGGACCTGAGCCCCGCGTGCGACGTCCTGGCCCGGAACCTGCGAGGGCGTCGGGGAATGGCCCAGGCATGTCCCGGGCTGATGGAGACGAAAGAAAATAACGGCTCACCATGTGACCCGGGTCCTGCCTACAAAGGGGAACGAGGTGTGGGAAGGTCGCAGCCTGCACTCGGACTGCGGGCGTTTGGGGGTGCGGGAAGGTCGCAGCCTGCACTCGGACTGCGGGCGTTTGGGGGTGCGGGAAGGTCGCAGCCTGCACTCGGACTGCGGGCGTTTGGGGGTGCGGGAAGGTCGCAGCCTGCACTCGGACTGCGGGCGTTTGGGGGTGCGGGAAGGTCGCAGCCTGCACTCGGACTGCGGGCGTTTGGGGGTGCGGGAAGGTCGCAGCCTGCACTCGGACTGCGGGCGTTTGGGGGTGCGGGAAGGTCGCAGCCTGCACTCGGACTGCGGGCGTTTGGGGGTGTGGGAAGGTCTCAACCTGCACTCGGACTGCGGGCGTTTGGGGGTGTGGGAAGGTCGCAGCCTGCACTCGGACTGTGGGTGTTTGGGGGTGTGGGAAGGTCGCAGTCTGCACTCGGACTGCGGGTGTTTGGGGGGCCTCTGTTTGCAGCATGGACACCCGAGTTTCAGGATAAGAGCGTCAGGCCCAGAAGAAGCAGCACCTGCAACTCTTCTGCAGAAATTATTTCAAAATGAAAAGAAAAAACTCCCACAAAGGAAAGTCTCTAAAACTAATAAACGAGGAACCGAGGCCCCAGCCAGGCCTCCAGCCCCCGAGGGAAGGAGGGAATGAAGTGGGGTCCGGGATCAGAGGTCAGGGGGGTGCAGTTGCCACGGGAGCACCCTGTGTGGCATGAGCAGCCGAGGGGGACCCAGGGACCTGGTGAGGGTGCGAGAGGGAGGGGCTGGGGCGAGTCACCCCAAACAGGAGGCCTTGCAGAGAGGAACAGACAGGGCCAAACACCCCGGAAATTCAGGCAGGTGGGTGAGGAGGCTGGGACACAAGGTGCGGGGCCTGGAAGCTGAAGGTGGGGACAACTGCAGACCCCTCCCCAGCCCGAGGGGAGGAGGTGGCTGAGTGGCTGGGGTGGGTTTGCTGGAGGGCTGAGGGTCCACGGGCCCGCCCCGTGGTGGGAAGGGGCAGAGGAGGGCAGGTCCCGTGGGTCGAACGCCAGTGCCCTGGGAGTCTGGGGGTTCCTGCAGGTGACACAGATGTGGGGTTGGGACGTCAGGAGGTTGGTTTTGGGGATGCAGCGGTCGGAGGCTATGAGGATGGGGAGTGTCTGCAGCCCTCCCTTGGAGGAGGGGTAGGCGTGGGGGCTGGTCAGAGACCCCATGGGGGTGCTGAGTGTGGGCTGCAAGGCTGGCAATGGAGGGGGGCTGCCCAAGGCCCCCTTCCAGGTACTCTAGGCCCTGCTGAGCAGTGGAGAAGTTTGCTGTGAGAGCACGGGGCTGCAGGCCAGGTGAGGGGTGACCAGCGGAGGCCTGAGCTCAGGAAGATCCTCGGCCCCCGAGGCTCCCCAGCCAGGCCGCTCCAGGTCTGGGGCTCCTGGTGCCCTGGAAAGGTGGGAGGTGGTGGCCCAGGGGTGCACAGAGGCCTCCAGCTCCGCCGGCCGGGTAGGGCCGCTTCCCGTCTCCCCAGCGGGTGCATGACCTCAGGCCCAAGCTGCACACCTGTTTGCAGGGCACACACAGACACACAGGCCCACCCAGGTGGGTCCCAGCACCTGCAGGAAGGCCTTGCCTGCCCTGTGTTCCTTCCTGGAGGCTGGTGAGTCATCCGCCGTCCCCACCTAGAAAGCTTCCCAGCAGGGCTGGCCCCATCCGGCGAGGGGCAGGAGGGCTCACCCTGTCGGCTTGGGCCCCCAAAGCAGGCCCCGGTTTCCCCAGCAGAAGACTGGGAGCCCCAGACCCAGAGCGTCTCGGTCTGGCAGGGGGCAGGCCAGGACCATCCGAGGGCTAGGGGGACACATGGGGCTGTCTCGTCCTCCCCAGGGCCCCATTTGGGAGGAGGCCAGACCTAGGGCCTGAACCCTCACAGGGGCTGCAGGGGGACGCAGAGCTGGGGCCCCCTCACTGGCCTCTTCCAGGGCGTCCACCCCAAGGCCTGAGGGGGCCGTCCTGGTAGCTTTCACGGCTGTTCCTCCCAAAGACAAAAAGTGGCCGCCCTGGAACAGCTCTGACCCCGGGTGTCCTGTCACCCACCGGACCTGAGGGCAGCCTCGGACTCCCTGGGGACCCCGGGGCAGCCGCCCTCATCCCTCTCTCAGGCCCCAAGTCCCCAGATTCCCTCTGGGCCTCTAGGAGCCCGAGAGGGGGTGCCGGGGAGCAGAGGTGAGGGGCTGGGAGGGGTCCTGGCGAGCAGCGGGGCGGCGTCTAGGGAGGGGGTGCCGGGGAGCGGAGATGAGGGGCTGGGAGGGGTCCTGGCGAGCAGCGGGGCTGCGTCTAGGGAGGGGGTGCCGGGGAGAGGAGGTGAGGGGCCGGGAGGGGTCCTGGCGGGCAGCAGGGCTGCGTCTAGGGAGGGGGTGCCGGGGAGCGGAGGTGAGGGGCCGGAAGGGGTCCTGGCGGGCAGCAGGGCTGCGTCTAGGGCCTGCGTGCCCGGTGGGGCTGCTGCCGGGTGATTTGCCTGAGACATTTCCATGGCCTTTGGTTCTGCGGGCTGGGATTTCCATGCCTGCTCCCTCCCAGGCCTCGTGAAGCCTGCAGCCCTAGGTTCTGTTTCCGCCAGGTGCCCTCACCTTCTGGGACCCGGCCGAGCCCTGGGAACACTGGCTGGGGAGCAGTTACCTAGGGCCCATGGTGCTGAGGGTCACCGCCCATCCCTTGAGGCTCCCCGAGTTTGGTCCTAAGGGCTTGGTCTGGAGGCATCTCTGGTCCAGAACCTCAGGACTCATGCTGTGTTTAAGAACCAGGTCAGCAGCCCCTGGGATGGGCCCTGCCCGTCTGTTCCGAGGAGCCACCTGGGGGCCCTTCCTGCGCGACTCAGGATGTCTGAGAAGCCCGGGGTCCTCACCGCTCAACGGCCTTCTCCGGCACCCAGATCTCGGGCTCCAGGCCCCTTCCACAGTTCACCTGTCCCGGGCCCCCCACCCAGCAGGAGTGCTGCCTGCCTCCCGCACGGCCGGCCTCCGTGTCCCAGACAGGGTTTGCCTCCAGGGTCCCCTCCCCACAGTCTCTTGGGGCAGGACCCCTGGCGAGTTCCCCGGAGTCGAGGCGGCAACCCCAGCAGACAACACGTGGAGGTGACGGTGGCACTGCCAAGCCCAGGCCAGGCTCTCAAGAATGCTCGGGCCCAGCCAGAGCCTCAGGGTGAGCTCAAGGCACCAAACCCAGAACGGCCCCACCCAGGGGGAGCGTGGGGTGCGAGGAGGGGCAGCCACGGTCCGTTCTGTGGCCTCGGCTCTCCAGGACTTGGAGGCTCCACGCCCCTTCCTGCTCTGCCCAGCCTGGGGCTGCCCCGCTCCCCTCTGCCTCTGTCTCCTGCTGCCCCTGGGGCCTCCGTCTCTGTCTCCTGCTACCCCCGGGGCCTCCGCTCACAGCAGCCACTTCTGCCACCAGCAAGACATCAACAAAGGTCACTGGTGGGACTTTAAATACACATTTAAATAGACTTTTTATTTCTAATAGTTTCTGATCAACAGAAAAGTTGCACAGGGGTTTCAAAGATCACAGAGACCTGGCGTCACTGTGAGCCCCGCACGTCAGCTGGTCCGTCTGTCGCAGCAGCCAGTGATGACCAGCAGCTAAACCCCACATGCTGGCCAGCCTTTTTCCCTCCTGTCCTTTCCGTCCCGGAACCCCGTCCAGGCCCCGTGGCCTCGTCACCTCTCCTTGGGCTGTGACAGCTTCTCAGACTTTCCTTGGTTTAGCGACCTTGACGGTTTTGAGGAGTGCTGCTCAGGTGTTTTGTAGAGAGTCCCTCAGTTTGGGTTTGTCTGATGTTTTTCTCACGATTATACTCTGGGGTTATGGGTTTTGCGAAGAGGAGGATGGAGTCCTAAGTTCCAGAGCCCAGTGTCCCCTCACCCCATTGAGTCCGGGTTCCAGGCTCTCCACACGACCCAGCTCTATCATCCCATCGGGGATCCAGGCTCTCCACACGACCCAGCTCTATCATCCCATCAGGGATCCAGGCTCTCCACACGACCCAGCTCTATCATCCTCTCAGTGACCCAGGCTCTCCACACGACCCAGCTCTATCATCCCATCGGGGATCCAGGCTCTCCACACGACCCAGCTCTATCATCCCATCGGGGATCCAGGCTCTCCACACGACCCACCTCTATCATCCCATCAGGGATCCAGGCTCTCCACACAACCCAGCTCTATCATCCCATCGGGGATCCAGGCTCTCCACACGACCCAGCTCTATCATCCCATCGGGGATCCAGGCTCTCCACACGACCCAGCTCTATCATCCCATCGGGGACCCAGGCTCTCCACACGACCCAGCTCTATCATCCCATCGGGGACCCAGGCTCTCCACACGACCCAGCTCTATCATCCCATCGGGGACCCAGGCTCTCCACACGACCCAGCTCTATCATCCCATCGGGGACCCAGGCTCTCCACACGACCCAGCTCTATCATCCCATCGGGGATCCAGGCTCTCCACATGACCCAGCTCTATCATCCCATCAGGGACCCAGGCTCTCCACACGACCCAGCTCTATCATCCCATCAGGGATCCAGGCTCTCCACACGACCCAGCTCTATCATCCCATCAGGGACCCAGGCTCTCCACACGACCCAGCTCTATCATCCCATCGGGGACCCAGGCTCTCCATACGACCCAGCTCTATCATCCCATCGGGGACCCAGGCTCTCCATACGACCCAGCTCTATCATCCAATCGGGGATCCAGGCTCTCCATACGACCCAGCTCTATCATCCTCTCAGGGACCCAGGCTTTCCACACGACCCAGCTCTATCATCCCATCGGGGACCCAGGCTCTCCACACAACCCAGCTCTATCATCCCATCGGGGACCCAGGCTCTCCACACGACCCAGCTGTATCATCCCATCAGGGATCCAGGCTCTCCACATGACCCAGCTCTATCATCCCATCAGGGATCCAGGCTCTCCACACGACCCAGCTCTATCATCCCATCGGGGATCCAGGCTCTCCACACGACCCAGCTCTATCATCCCATCGGGGACCCAGGCTCTCCATACGACCCAGCTCTATCATCCCATCGGGGACCCAGGCTCTCCACACGACCCAGCTCTATCATCCCATCAGGAATCCAGGCTCTCCACACGACCCAGCTCTATCATCCCATCGGGGACCCAGGCTCTCCACACGACCCAGCTCTATCATCCCATCGGGGATCCAGGCTCTCCACACGACCCAGCTCTATCATCCCATCGGGGACCCAGGCTCTCCACACGACCCAGCTCTATCATCCCATCGGGGACCCAGGCTCTCCATACGACCCAGCTCTATCATCCCATCGGGGACCCAGGCTCTCCACACGACCCAGCTCTATCATCCCATCGGGGACCCAGGCTCTCCATACGACCCAGCTCTATCATCCCATCGGGGACCCAGGCTCTCCATACGACCCAGCTCTATCATCCAATCGGGGATCCAGGCTCTCCACACGACCCAGCTCTATCATCCCATCGGGGACCCAGGCTCTCCACACGACCCAGCTCTATCATCCCATCAGGGATCCACACTCTCCACACGACCCAGCTCTATCATCCCATCAGGGATCCAGGCTCTCCACACGACCCAGCTCTATCATCCCATCAGGGATCCACACTCTCCACACGACCCAGCTCTATCATCCCATCAGGGATCCAGGCTCTCCACACGACCCAGCTCTATCATCCCATCAGGGATCCACACTCTCCACACGACCCAGCTCTATCGTCCTCTCAGGGATCCAGGCTCTCATGACCCAGCTCTATCATCCCATCGGGGATCCAGGCTCTCCATACGACCCAGCTCTATCATCCTCTCAGGGACCCAGGCTCTCCACACGACCCAGCTCTGTCAACGCTCCCCTCCATCACCCAGCTGAGGCTGTGCCCATCAGGTTTCTCCACTAGTGGGACTGTAAACAATTGCATTTTATTTATTTATTTTTGAGACAGGGTCTCACTCTGTCACCCTCCTGGGCTCAGGGGATCCTCCCACCTCAGCCTCCCAAGTGCTGGGACTCCATTGCGCACTCCCACGCCCAGCTAATTTTTTGTATTTTTTGTAGACACAGGGTTTCACCATGTTGCCCAGGCAGGTTTCCAACTCATCCCCCAGTCTTGGCCTCCCAGTGCTGGGGTTACAGATGTGAGCCATGGCACCCAGCAAACAATTGCATTTTAATTCCAGATATTGAAAAACGCCACAATTCATTGTTAGTATTATTGCTGTGCAAAGCCAAAATCAACTGGGATTTCATCACTTTTCACACAGCAGACCTTCTGCCTGGAACTGTCCCGTGGCTGTGTGTGCTTTGCACATTCTCTTAGCAAAAGTTTACTGGTGGCAAATGTTCTCAGCTCTCTTCTGGTTGTTGTTTGTTTTGCTTTCTGGCCAGTGCGTATTGTAAAGCAGCTGTTCCACTGTCTTCTGTCTCCATCATGCTGTGGGCATGTCTGCCATCACTCCCACCACTGGTCTTCGGAGGTGAACCTGTCTCACTCTTCCCTGGCTGTTTTCAACTCCTCATTGTTGGCTTTCAGGATGGCTCACATGGGAGGCAAGCTGGGGATTTCTGTGTATTTATCCGGCTTAAGATTCATGGGGCTTCTTGAATCTGTGTTTGGATGTCTTTTAACAGTTCTGGAAAATTCTCAGATAGTATCTCTTCAAATATTAATTTCTCCCATTCTCTCTTCTTCCAAGTCTCTATATTTTATATATGTATTTCACCCTCCCACCCTTATCCATATTGTCTTTTTAAAATATCTCTAGCCAGCCAGGCATGGTGGCTCAGGCCTGTAATCCCAGCACTTTGGGAGCATGAGGTGCATGGATCACCTGAGGTTGGGAGTTTGAGACCAGCCTGATCAACATGGAGGAACCCCATCTCTACTAAAAATACAAAATTAGCCAGGCGTGGTGGTGCATGCCTGTAATCCCAGCTACTTGGGAGGCTGAGGCAGGAGAATTGCTTGAACCCCAGAGGCAGAGGTTGCAGTGAGCCAAGATTGTGCCATTGCACTCCAGCCTGGGCAACAAGAGTGAAACTCCATCTCAAAAAAAAAAAAAAAATCTCTAGCCTTCATTCTGGATAATTTACACTTACCTGTCTTCCAGTTCCCCAATTTTCTTTTGCTTCCTTCCTTCTTTTTCTTTTTTTTTTTTTTGACAGAGTCTGGCTCTGTCACCCAGGTTGGAGTGCAGCGGTGCAATCTCGGCTCACTGCAACCTCCGCCTCCTGGGTCCAAGTGATTCTTCTGCCTCAGCCTCCTGAGAAGCTGGGATTACAGGTGCCTGCCACCACATCTGGCTAATTTTTGCATTTTTAGTAGAGACAAGGTTTCACCATGTTGGCCAGGATGGTCTCAAACTCCTGACCTCAGGTGATTCTCCCGCCTTGGCCTCCCAAAGTGCTGGGATTACAGGCATGAGCCAACGTGTCCAGCCCCCAGTTTTCTTTTCAGCGATTTTAAATCTTCTGTTAAGCCTATCCATTGAGTTTTAAATTGTGGTTATATTTTCATTTCTAAAAGCTCATTCAGTTTTTTAAAATCTACTACATAATTTTTATAAGCTAAAGTTCTCTGCAAATATAAAACTTTTTTTTTGTTTTCAACACACTGATTTTAGTGTTTTTTGGTCTGTGTCTGATAATCCAATATCTCAGGCCCCTGTGGGGCTTGCTGGTGTCTGATTCCATCCGTTCTTGCTTATATCATATCTTTGCGAGACTGGTTATCTTCGACGGTGTGCTGGTCATTGTACTTGAACAAGTATCTGTAGGACGATTTGATGCCTCGAGCAAAGGCACTGCCCCATTCGGCTTTCCTCTGCCAGACACCTGGGACAATACTGCCTGGGCCTGAGTGGCCTTTGGAAGACCACTGTGGAAGTGGCTTGAACTGGGGCCGTGAGGATGGAGTCACTTCACTTCGTCCTCACTTTGGGAGTGGAGCCCTTTGGGACTCCCAGGTTTTGTGGGGAGGGTCTCCTGGTGGATAATTTCCACATTGGAACAAAAGTTCACATCTGCTGACCCCCGAGGAACGTGGCAGAGTGCTCTACGCAATATTTTATCCATGGCTTTGGCTTAGTGAGTTCTTACCAGCTCCTTGGCTCTTCGAAGCTTTAATCGGATGGTTGAACGTTTCAGTACTTTTCAGCCAGCAGGTGGATCTGAGAACCTCCGCCAGCACGCCTGCAAACAGGCCACCCCTGTGGGCACTGGCCACGTCTCCTGCCTGGGGCACTCTCTCCCTTTGGCCTTCAGGACCCCACACTCTTCCCATCCAGGAGTCCTGGGATTCCTCAGGGCACCGCCAACCTGACCGCAGCCTCCGTTCCCTCCATCATCAGGCGAAGCCACTGCACTTCCACCCAGGCTCTGCCGGGTGCCATAACCAGCATGGAGTCCCCACTCGGGAAACTCCCACTCAAACTACACCTGCTCAGCTGGAATCTGCAGGAAATCTGTGCCGACAACACCAGGGAAGAGTGTGCACATTCTTCCCAGCCTCCAGACGCCTTGTCCCCATCTCCATCCACCCCCTCCATTTCCCCAGCACCAGCACCCCAGCCCGCTGGTTCCCAGGGATGCCTGTGCTCCGGTGGCTGAGTGGGCTGAGCCTCAGAGGCACGTGGTGACCGGCTGCCCACAGTCTGGGCTGGGAGGCCATAGGGTCACCCCTGGATTTGAGCCTCAGAGGCACGTGGTGACCGGCTGCCCACAGGCTGGGCTGGGAGGCCGTAGGGTCACCCCTGGATTTGGCGCCCTAGAGGCCTCTGGGGACAAGGGTGGCTGTGGAGGACTGGGGCAGATCTCAAAGAATAACTGAGAAGAAAACAAAGGGACAGGCTGTAGATCAGGCTCCCGGGAGAGGGCTGTGTCTCAGACCACCGGCAAAGCTTCCAGACTTTTGGTTAACGCCTTTCTGAGAATTCAGTAGAGGCCGTGGCTAAGCCTCACAGCTATCAGGGATACAGCCCTGGGGGAGGACATGGGAGCCTCAGGGCCTCAGGTGGAGGTGGATCCGGTCAGGGTGAGCCAGGCTGAGGAGGCTGTGCTGACCCACAGGCCCCAGCTGGACACGGGCGGGTCCCAGAGCTTGGTTCAGGGCAAGAAGGTGGGGGAAGGGTGGGCCAGCACTTGCTTAGGGGGGCGGGGGGAGGTCCCGGGCGCTGGGCTGGTCCACCCTGTGGCAACCCTCTGTGGGCAGACCCAAGTTCGCACAGCATGACCAGGACCCAGGACCTCGGGCTGGGGACAGAGTGACCTTCTGGCTTGAACCGTCGTGCCCTGAGCTTGCAGTGGCCAGCAGGTGCCTGGGGTCTTGGGTCAGGTGGGAGGAGCCGGGACAAAGGGGGAGAAAAGGTAGCTGGAAGAGGGTGCAGGAGGCTCCCCGCTGTGTGCAGCATTAAATCATGGTGGGGTCACCGCCTTGTCTGGCAGCATGGTAGAAGGGCACGGCCTGGGCAGGGAGCACTCGGCCCTGGAATCAAGGTCCAGAGGCAAAGGCAGCAGGTGGATCCAGCGAGCCCTAGGGACTGCAGCGAGCCCTAGGGACTGCAGCGAGCCCTAGGGACTGCAGCGAGCCCTAGGGACTGCAGCGAGCCCTAGGGACTGCAGCGAGCCCTAGGGACTGCAGCGAGCCCTAGGGACTGCAGCGAGCCCTAGGGACTGCAGCGAGCCCTAGGGACTGCAGCGAGCCCTAGGGACTGCAGCGAGCCCTAGGGACTGCAGCGAGCCCTAGGGACTGCAGCGAGCCCTAGGGACTGCAGCGAGCCCTAGGGACTGCAGCGAGCCCTAGGGACTGCAGCGAGCCCTAGGGACTGCAGCGAGCCCTAGGGACTGCAGCGAGCCCTAGGGACTGCAGCGAGCCCTAGGGACTGCAGCGAGCCCTAGGGACTGCAGCGAGCCCTAGGGACTGCAGCGAGCCCTAGGGACTGCAGCGAGCCCTAGGGACTGCAGCGAGCCCTAGGGACTGCAGCGAGCCCTAGGGACTGCAGCGAGCCCTAGGGACTGCAGCGAGCCCTAGGGACTGCAGCGAGCCCTAGGGACTGCAGCGAGCCCTAGGGACTGCAGCGAGCCCTAGGGACTGCAGCGAGCCCTAGGGACTGCAGCGAGCCCTAGGGACTCCATCCCAGCCATCCCCGCCCCCAGCTCCGCCCCAGCCCAGCCCCTCCATCCCCGCCCCGCCCGCAGCCCCGCCCCAGCCCTGCCTCCCATCTGCCTGGAGGCTCCCTGGCCTTCCTGCCGGGGTGGAAACGGGTGTCTGCTACTGGGGTTCGTGTAGAGCAGGAAGGGGGAAGGCGACGGGGTGGAAAAGGCCGCTGGGCGCCCCGAGGAGGCGGAGCTGGTGGGAGGGGCCTCCCTCCGCCCGATCCTGTTTAATCTCAAACTCTAGGCCCTGGGGACGCCCCACCCTTCCCGCCGAGGAGACTGGGTTTTCCTCCCAAGGTTCTCGAAGCAAAGCCTGTCTGTGTTCCAGGGTGGTGCTGACTAGAGGAGGCAAAGCCAAAATTAGCCCCAGACCCTCCCTCAAGTAGTGAAGGGGCCACCGGGCCTCCCCTCCACCAGTAGGGGGGTCACGGGCCCCGCTCACCTCCCGGTCAAGACCCTGACATTGCGGAGGGTCAGGAGGGGTGAGCAAGGATCCTGGGCCTGGCACCCTGGGTGGGGCACCGTCCCCAGGGAGGGTTGGGCAGGCGCCGCCAGCCTCCAGCCATCCCGCCCGCTGTGGGCGCCCCGGTGGCCGAGGAGCCAGGAGCGGCTCCCGGGGCTGTGCGCGGAGAACCCGGAAGAAGTGGAGGAGCCGCGGGCGGCCCTGAGCCTGTGTCCCTGCCTGAGAGGGGCCCCAGTCTTGAGGCCGCAGCTCCAGAGGCTCCTGGGCCCTCCCCTTCTTCCCAGCACCGTCCCAGGGGGAAGGTAGCCCCCGGCGCAGGTGGGACCCTCGGCAGTCTGGCCCAAGAAACGGGGACCCTGTGGCTTCCTGTGTCTGGTGCCATCAGGAAGTAGCCCAGAGCCACAGCACAAAGGGCCTTTGTCCTGCCTGCCCCGCCCAGCGAGACCTCGGGCCCAGCCAGGGCTGGGGGCTGGGGGCTGGGTCCCCTCTGGCCGGCTCTGCCACCAGCAGCCAGCCTGGTCCCCGGAGAGCCACACCCCCTCCCCTCCACGGTCCCCACCCGGCTGCCATGACAATGTCCTACCCAGCAGGAGGACCAGGCCGGAACCTTTGGCAGCCACCAGTTCCTGGCGATTCCGACACCAAGTGCAGCCACTGTGCGGGGCCGGGTGTGGAGTGGCCCCACACTGACCAGCTCACGCCAGCTGGCAGAGCCACTGGGCCCTCTCCGTGGAGGAGGAGAGAGGCCTCAGGCGCCACGCGCTGTGCCCCAGGGCCACTCACTTCCTTGGTAGGTGGGGGATGCCGGCCTGGGCCTCCCGAGACTTGAGCCCTGCCCCTGCCCTTGCCCCCAGAGAGACCTGTGCCAGCGAGCGTCCCAGGCCTCCCCTCCCTGAGCCTTGCACCCGGGTGGTGCGGGGGCCCTGCTGCACCCCAGAGCAGGCATCAGCCCTCAGCCACTCCGTTAGCAATCCTCCCCCCCAGCTCAGGGCCTCAGAACTGGCCATCCACGGAGCTCAGAGGCACCCGAGGGCCCTGGGGCCTGGGTAGGGACTGGGCGGCTCGGGGTCCTCCAGCAGCCATACCCAGGTTCATCCAGGATGAAAGCAGGGCAGTGGGAACCACGTGATTGGTTTAAAAGCAGGTGAGGGGCCGGGCCTGGTGGCTCATGCCTGTAATCCTGGCACTTTTGGAGGCCAAGGCAGGCGGATCACCTGAGGTCAGGAGTTCGAGACTAGCCTGGCCAACACGGTAAAACCCCTGTCTCTACTAAAAATACAAAAATTAGCTGGGCATGGTAGTGCACACCTGTAGTCCCAGCTACTCTGATGGCTGAGACAGGAGAATCACTTGAACCCGGGAGGTGATGGCTGCAGTGAGCCGAGATCGCACCACTGCACTCCAGCCTGGGCAACAGAGCCAGACTCCGTTTAAAAAAAGAAAAGCAGGTGAGGACGTGTGAGCGAGTCTGGGCCATGCTGCCAAGCTCCCGCTTCTCCGAGCAGCTCCACACAAGGAGCAGAGGCAGCTCCGTTCCACAGCCAGACACAGGTCATTTTCCCTCTACTCAGGAATTAGGCAGGATGGTGTGGGGCCTGAGTGTCACCATGAAGCCGGGAAGCAGGTGTTCAGCCAGACACAAATATTCCTCCTCAAAGCCAGGGGAGCGGCCACAGTGGATTTTATTACGGGGCGACGGGGGCACGCCCAGTGCCCCGCCGCTCTCCATGTCCACAGCAGCGAGGGTGGAGGGCCCTGTGCTGTGCAGGGCAGAGCTCGGCTGCACCTGGGCCAGGACACAGCTGCCCAGGTGGGAGGAACCGTGGACGGGGCTGGGGCCTTCCTCGTCCCAGGGCCGGTGAGCTGCTCGCTCACTGTTTCTCAGTTCCAGGTAGACACAGTTTATAATTCTGCAGAAAACTCTGGGGCCTTTTGCCTTTGTGTTTTCTTTTTTGAGACAGGGTCTGACTCTGTGGCCCAGGCTGGAGTGCGGTGGTGCGATCACGGTTCACTGCAGTCTCCACCTCCCAGGCTCAGCAATCCTCCCACAGGTGTGCACCACCACAGCCAGCTAAGTTTTAAATTTTTTGTAGAGACGGGGTCTCACCATGTTGCGCAGGCTGGTCTCAAACTCCTGGGCTCAGGTGATCCGCCCGCCTCGGCCTCCCAAAGTGCTGGGATTACAGGCGTGAGCCACCGCACCCGGATGGTGTTTTACCACTGAGGTCAGAGGGCAGACGTTGCTCCAAGCGTTTCGTCTGCGGGTGGAGCTTTGGAACTGATGGAGAAGGCAGAGTCCTGACCAGGGGCCGCCATCAGAGCGCAGGGACGGTGGGGGGGGATGCGCAGGGAGGAGGGAAGGGAAGGAAGGAGGTGCCAAGCTCTCCGTTCAGTGGAGGTCAGTGGAGGTTTGCTTCCTGCTCACACTGGGCCTGATTGGGTCGGAGGGCACGCGGGGGCCGCTGTCAGTCCTCCGTGGGGCCTTGGCTTGTGTCCGAGGGAGGGAGACGGTAGAGGGACGCACGGCTCTGTGAGGCGTTCCCTAGCATGACCTCACCTGTGTGCTCTCTCTCCCTGGCTCAGTCAGAGCTGAATCCAGGCTCCTGCGGACCAAGAGGGAGTCGAGGAAGAACTGCTTCCGGGACCCGGACAGAGCGGAGGCCGTGTGCACGAGGAGCGTGGACCAGAGGGGCCTCGGGGGCCACCTGCTCCGTCCGACCAGGCACCAGTCCTTCCAGACTCGCCTGAGGATGCCCGTGGGCCCCAGCGACACCTGGGGTGCCCCCCACACCCCTGCACCTACCTGAGACCAAGGGTGGGGGTGGGGCTGTGTGCCTGAGTCCTGGCCCTCCCAGGGCCACCCTCAGGAGCGGCTGCACAGGCTCTGGCTGGCCGGGGCTCAGAGCAGCCCACGGAGCCAGGCCCATCCTGGGAGGCTCAGGGCTGCAGCCCATGGACTCATGAGGGGGGCTTCTGGGGTCTAAGGCCAGAAGTGACCTTTCTTCTCACGGAGGCACCCCCACATCACAGGCCCCAAGCTCCCACCAGGAGTCCCCAGGCAGCAGGTTTCCCACCACAGCCGGGAAGAGCCCTGCCTTCACCACCCACCACCAGCCAATCCCGAGACCACCGAAGCCCCCAGACTGGGCCCTTTGCCCCTCCTGCCCCCCGGCTCTCCCTACTGCCCAGAGCCTCGGCCAGCACCCAGGGACCCACGTCCACCTCCCAGAGCGGCCCTGCCCAGGGTCCTTCCCTGCCCTCCACGATTCTCCGTGGCCCTTGGAGAAAGAGCAGCTTCTCCCCAGGCTCTGCCCCCGGCCCTTCCACCCCAGAGCCTCTGCCCAGACGTCCTGTCCCATCCCGGGGGGCTCTCACGCTTCCGCCCCACCTCTCGCCCATTCCCGGACAGTCACAGCCGTGGAACAACGCAGCGTGTGGACACAGCCCCAGGGGAGCTTGACTCTGCCTGGTCCCCATGGCGTGCGGTGGCTCACCAGCTGCCCCCATCGCTCCATGAAATCTGACTACACCTGTCCCGACACTCAACCAGCTCCCAGGCAGGTCCCGCCGTGCAGGGGGCCAAAGGCCACACCTGGGACCAGTGAGTGAGGCGGCGTGCGGGCAGTGGGGGTGTGAGCCCGAGACGGGGGTCCAGCCTTCTCCCACTCGGATGCCAACAGCAGACTCTGGATTTGGAGGTGTGGGTGGTGCCTCAGTCTCCCCAGAAGACAAGAGCCCACCCGCCGGGTGTGTCCTGACCCCACCCCCACCTGCCCCACACAGACACCTGAGTGGGCATCAGAGTGGGCTGGGCCCTGACTGTCCGGGGGAGGGACTGTTGGGGCAAGGGCAGTGGGTCAGAGGTCACCGGTGCCCCCAGGACCAGCTTCCAGCGAGAAGAGAGCCAGGAGCCCCGGGCACAGGCCCACGGTGATGAGGCTCCTGACCGAGCTCCCAGAGCTCATTATGGAAAATCGTGGGGTCCGCTGGGACCTCTCTGCCGGTCGGGCTAATTACAGACCGTTTGTCGTTTCATTATGGGCTCTTCCGCTGGGAGCTGCGAGAAGCAAACACTTTGCCGTGGGAGGGGCGCTTCCCGGACCGGGTGGGGGCCCTGCCCTCCCCACCCCCAGACCCCTGGTCCCCCAGGCCTTCCAAGCTCCCAGAAGAAAACTTGAACCCCCACTCCAGGGGCTCCAAAGTAACCTCCAGATCCCAGATGGGGATGTTCCGGGGGCTGCTGGGGCCTCTCAGCTGTCCCTGCCTTGCAGGGAGGCTCAGGAAGGCACCCACACCCCTCCCTCATTCCCCCAGCTGTGGGTCTGTGGGGTCTCGGAGCCTCTTGCCCATTGGGGTGGGACTGAGGGCACCTAGCTCCTCCGAGCCCCTGGCGAGGAGACCGATCCTGAGACCCACCTGGGCCTACGGGGGGTCCCTTCATTGCTCCAAAATTAAGGGCTGGGGGCCTGGAGCAAAGACAGGCAGGTATGGCCCCTGCCCTCTGTCCATGAGAGGCCTCAGCCCCATGGGACAGGGCACCACCGCTGCAGGGAGGCGGGGGGCAGGTTGTGACCCCTCACCGTGGGGCCACCCTACCCGCTTCTAAGGCAGCCTGGGAAGGAGCCCTGCGGAGCTGGGGGGCAGGGAGGCAGGGGTGGAGAGGCGAGAGTTGCCCGCGGCTGCCCCTACCCCTGCCCATGTCGCCCACGCTCCACACGGGCCCCACAGAAGCCTTCCCATCCTGGCTTTTGTTCAACCTCGGTGGGCGGCAAGGTGGGGGCGGGACGGAGTCTGCGGGGCCTGCGGGGCCTGGGCCTGCGTCACCGTCACTGGCCCGCCTCCCGCCCGGCCTATGGGAGCCCAGGGGACACACCTGTCGGGGGCCAGGAGCGGAGATTGGCCAGCGGGAGCTCGTACCTGCGTGGGGCGGGGAGCACTGCTCCTTGTAAGGCGAGCCCCCGCTGAGCCGGCTCTTCCCTCCCGAGGCCCCCACCTCGCCACCACCTCCCATTGTCCCATCGCCCTCGAAACTCTCCCAGAGACGGGCGAGTTGTCCACCTGTGCAGGTCTGAACTGACTTCCTGTGCCAGGGCCTCGCCTGAGCGGGGGCAGGAAGCTCACCTTTGCAGGTCTCCCCGCGCCGACGGACGCCCTGAGGCCTGACCCCGGCTGAGGCAGAGCACCCAGCTCCGTGGACCGGGACGGACGGGCTCAGGTCCCCCCCATTCCTTCCAAAGCCAGTTCACACCCACCCGGGCCCGGCACAGGGGAGGCGCTGGCTGCAGGGTCGGGGCGGGAGCAGCCTCAACCCGGCTCCCGGGCCGCGGCCGCAGCAGTGGAACCTGTCGGGGCAGGTAAGGGCGGGCAGCGGGGAGGCTGAGGCGCGGGGGGAGGCGGCTCCCTGCAGGGGGGCCCTCGCCAGCCCCCTCCGTGGCCGACGTGGGGCAGGGGCGCAGGTGACAGATGGGCTGTCGCCAGCCTGGCCAGCGTCCAGGGGAGCTCCGGTCACTGCAGACACAGGCCGGAGCGGGTCCTTCCCCTCCCAGGGAAAGGTGGGTCCCCGCGCAGGTGCGGCTGGGTTTCGGGTGTGGAGCCATCTTGGACCCACGGGCTGCGTCTTCCGGGCACGGGCACAGTGTGTGGGCTCCAGGCATGGGGTGCCCTCAGGGCAGGGCCTGGGCAGAGGGCAGGCTCCGAGAGGGGTCACGTTCTTGCCGCCTACCTGACAGCAGGCCTTCTAGAAAGTTCTCTCCAGAAGCAGCCACCGCCGTCCTGAGGCACTTTGTGCGGAGATGGGAAGCTGTCGCCTCAGAGGTGGGTGCGTAGAAGGGTTTGGCCGGGTGCGAGGATGCCCGCGTCTCCCTTGGGCTCTGGAGTCTGCGGTGGGAAGGGCTTGGTTTCAGTACCCTCTGGTCAGAGGCCGGCCGAGCCCATGGGCGGTGAGGTTGGTGCCTGGGGTCGTGGCTGGTCTGGTACAGGTGGGGCTCAGCCCGGAGAAGCTGGAGCCGGTTCCCAGGCCCCGCGCTGTGACTGGGGTGGGGGCAACGTCTCTCGTGCGGTTTTTTACTTAAATGTGAAACGGCTCAGTACGGCGGCCGCAGCCGGGAACAAGGTCTGACCCACCGAGGCCCAGCCTTGAACTTGCCACGGGGGCACCTGAACGCGGTTTTACAGCCCGGATCGTTGGCTTTCTTGAAGTTTGGGAACTGATTGATCATGGTGGCGGGAGGTAAGGTTCATTGTTCTTGATGAACAAAATTCTTAGGGCCTGAAGAGCCGATGCTTTAATTAACCCCCCGGGAGCGTCTCAGGCCTCCCCCCGGGAGCGTCTCAGGCCCCATTTACGCTGAGTGTCTGGGGAAAGACGTGGTTTGGTTTTGTTTTTCTAGTAACCCAGATGAAATGTTTAAAAGCATGGTTGGCAGCACATTGAATTTGGCAAAATTAAGGTTTGCATTTGTGAAAATGCGGATGCAGTTTGCGGTTCTTTTCAGACATTTTGGTAATTTGCAAATACTTATTTGCGAAACGAGTTTGTCAGAACATTTTTTAGTATCTAGAGGAAGATGAGATGGGCCGAGGAGGTCGCGCACCCCTGGATCCCTGGAGGAGCTGGTGTGTTCTCTGTGGGGCGGGTGGACGTGGCCCGGACACAGGGGCCGTGCTCACAGCCGGCCTGCGAGGGCTGCAAATCCACGCCCGCCGTGTGGGTGAAATGGCGGCTTTGCCTCCCAGACGCGTAGCTCCGGCGACGCAGAGGGAAGAACCTGAGTGCCCGCCAGGGCCAGGCCGAGCTCCGCACCCCACCCCCCAGCAGCCTCTGACTCCCGGCTCGGCTCCCGCGGTCGGGGAGGGTTGGATTTCACGCTTTGTTCTCGAGGCCTCACCATTGATTAAGCCCGTCGGGCAGGTTAACCAACAAGTTAGGTTTTCACGCCGGGATCACATTCCTCGCCGGGCGCTCCCACCCCACCCCGGCCTGTGCAGGTGGGACCCGGCCAGGCAGGCGGGCAGGGCGGCCAGGTGCGCCGAGGGGCGCCTCCACGGGGCGTGTGCTCCGCAGAGAACCCCTTGCTGGGGCGGCTCTGGGCCTCCTGACTCACTCCTGGATTTTCCCAAGCTGAGTCTGGCCCCGCGGTGATGATTAACCCAACACCTCAGCCGGCACCGCGACGCTAGCTCCACTTCCTGGCGACGGTTGACAAGAAGGCGCCGCGTGGGGCTCTCGGAAAACAGGGAAGGTCCGTTTTCGCTTTTCATTTCTTGACCTGTGGCCACGGTAAGACTCGGCCGCCTGCCCGCCCGACTCCTTGCCCCTCACCCCTGTGCCAGGCACGAGGCCCTGCGAAGTCCTTGGTCCCCCAGCTGAGCCTGCCGGCCCAGGCCACCATCTCCCCACCCAGCCCCGGAGCCAGGGTCGGCCTCTCCTGCTAGCTGCTCATTGGCTTTACAGCTTCTGCACTCAGGAGGCGCCTGGGAATCCTGCCCTGGAACTTAGGAAGGAGGCTTCTCCCACCTGCCTGCCACACGGGTCTGTCCCTGGGTCCGAGCCTCTGCCGTGTGCCCCTCAGCCTCCCGGGTGAGAACGCAATGGCTGATGAGCCTGGGGTGGCCAGGCCAGCTCTGGCCCTGTGGGGTTCCTGAGAAGGCTGGCCCTGGGTGGCCAAGGGCCTGGGGACACTGGCCCCGGGCTCTGAACCTAGCAGTGGGAGGCCGGCCCGTCCGCCGGGTGGGCTGGGGACTGTGTTTGGCCCCAGCTGCAAGGGACGAGTGCCGGGCACCTGCTGCCCTCCCCACGTGACCTGGCAGCCAGGAATGGAGCTGAAATTCAACTCTGCTCTGAACGGGAAGTCTTAGTTTCCTTTAGCTCAGAAAACAGGTGAAATTGTGTTCCTGAAGCACTGATTTGATGGGATTTGATGGGATCGGTGGCGAAGGCCTGTGAGGTGATGGAAAGGGAAAGCCGGGTGCCCTGGAGCCTGACAGGCTGGGGCCAGGGCAGGGGGCCTGGTGTGGGGTCTCCGGAGAGGGTCCAGGCGTGAGGGAAGCTGGGTCAGGACCTCGGAGACGTGGCCTTTGGAGGAGGAGACCGGAACCGGGTGGACCCGGCAGCAGGCGGGGGCAGGCAGACAGGGGAATCGGCACAGGGCCTGCGCCCCCCCTACAGCCTCTGTGGGTGGAAGGTGCCAGAAAACTTGAAGAGTGGCTCTGGCCAGCTCTCTGGGCCCAGTCGGCACCAGGTGGTTGCAGAGAAAGGGTGGGAAGGAGGACAGGGAGGACGGCGTGTCCAGTGGGCGGGGAGCTTTGGTCTGCCCTGAGGGCTGAACCTCCCTCGGGTCCTGAGTGTGCCTGGAGTAGAAGCCTAGGGTCTCTGGACTCCAGGCAGGGCCCTGAGCAAGGAGGGGCCACAGGGCTGCCCACTTCCTCCTGCCCCCCTGCAGAGGCGGCTCAGCCCTCGCGGCGTCTGAGGCTTGACTGCCTGTGTCTGTGTTTGTGGCCAGTCTCCCTCTGTGCCTGGGTCAGACCCCAGGCCAGCAGACACACAAACCGCAGAGACGGCTGGGCAGAGTCAGGAGCCTGCCCCGCCCGCACCCCCACCCACACCCCCACCCCCGCCTGCACCCCCTGCCCTCAGACGCTGTGCAGTGAGCAGTGAGCGGGGCAGCATGGGAGAGGGGTCTCCAGGTGGGAGGGACCGTTCTGTCTCGAGAGCCTCGCAGACACCAGGCCTTTGAGAAGAGAAGGGGCTGGGCAGGGAAGCGGCTCCTGGAACACCATCCTGGAGACAGAGGCCCTTGTCCCCTGCCTCAGACAAGGCAGCACGTGGGGCCCGGGGGGCTGGGGCTGCTGTCCAGGCCTTCCTATGGGACCACCCAGAGGGAAGGTCCCCCGCAGAGGGGTGGGGGCAGAGGGCCGAGCGGGGCGGGCAGAGGGCCCGTGTCAGCCCCACTCCGACCTAGTCCTCAGTCGTCTGGCCAGGACACTTCGGCCCCCCAGATGCCCACCCCAGGACCCAAAGCTGGTGGCTGCTGGACTCGGCAGGGCTGGCGGGTGGGGCTCACCCAGGCCCCTGCCCTCCGGCGATGCTGTCCTCAGTGCCCCAGGAGGACGAGGCCCCCCAGCTACTGAGCTTCCCAGCGAGTCCCATGCAACCCCCAGCCGGGCGGCCCCCGGACCCAGCTCGGGCAGCCGTGGCCATCTTACTGGGCAGCATTGGATGGAGTCAGGTCTCTAATACTGCCTGGTAATGATGACGGCGGAGCCCTGCATGCAGCGACCGGCCGACCCCGTCCCGGCCCCCAGGGCCTCCCGCCGAGCCCCACGCTCCCCTCCCCAACAGCCCACTCACCGGACCCCACCCCGTCCGGGCCAGATGGCTCTGGGGAGAGTGACGGGGGGACGTGACCTTCGGAAGGGGGCTGGGGTGCCCCCCACCAGCATCTCAGAGACCCCGGAATGCAAGGCCTCCTGCAGCTGCACCCAGGGCGCCCCACAGTGATCTGGGGATTAGGACGCTCAGGTGTCCGGGCCCTGCCCACAGCACCCGGGCGGGAGCTGCTGTCACACCCAGCAGGTGCGGGCCGAGCAGGACCCAACAGAGGGCTCGGGAGGGCAAGGCCCAACCGGGAGCCACGTGGAACCCAGAGGAAGCCGCCCCACCCAGCTTGGCCGCAGCCATCTTCCCTCCTGCCGGACAGGGTGGGCCAGCCACCGAGCAGACCAGTGCCCCCGCCTTGGTCCCGGGTCAGCAGCCCCAGGGTCCCCTTGCCCTGGAGGAAGCAGGGAGGGTGGGCCTGTGTGTGCAGTCTCAGGGCCCCCAAGCCCCTCTCCGCCAGCCCTGTCCGGTCCCGGCACCACCCCTGGCTGCTCACCGCTCCGGGTCTTCCCTGGGCTTCCACAGCAGCCCCTGCCTGCCTGGCGGGACCCCACGTCCCTCCCGGGCCCCTGTGAGCATCTTACCGGACAGTGTTGGATTTCCCAGCTTGACTCTAACACTGTCTGGTAACGATGTTCAAAGGTGACCCGCCGCTCGCCTGGGATGCCACCGAGGCACGTCCAGGGCTCCTACTCCAGGGATGGGCTGGGGCCGGGGGCCAAGCGGGGCCAGCAGACGGGTGAGGGCGGAGGGCTGAGCGGGGCCAGCAGACGGGTGAGGGCGGAGGGCTGAGCGGGGCCAGCAGACGGGTGAGGGCGGAGGGCTGAGCGGGGCGGCAGAGGGCCTGTGTCAGCTCCGAAGCCCAGCCCCCAGGGGAGGGGCCGGCCTCTGCCGGGGGTGCCCCCGGGGTCACTCACGCCCAGGCTAGGTCTGACACCTTGAGGACCCCTTGGTGCCTCCACGGGTGGCCTGGAGGGCATCCTGCTCCCCCTCCCGGAGCCGCTGTGCCTGACCCCCACCCAACCTCCCAGGCTGGGTTTTAGGGTGACCTGGCTCCAGGAAAGGCCATAGGGCTGGGATGCCAGGGCTGGAGAGGGAAGAGCAACAGTGGCCTCCCTCACGTGGTCCGGGCTCCGTGGAGGGTCTGCTGGGGGTGCAGGAAGGACAAGGTGGGTTCAGATTCCCGAGCCCCACCATGCAGGGGAGCGGGGACGCTCTGCGCTTGCCCTCTGAGGGACAAGGGGTCTCATTCCTTCCCCCAGTCAACAAGAACGGGAACTTTGTCCAAAACCCACCAGGCCAGGATGACCCATTGTTTCATCTTTTCCATCTGCAACCAGGGCGCCTGGGACCGCACCCCCACACAAGGCCCCAGCCTGGGGAGGGGGCAGCCACCGGGGAGAAGCTGCCCTTCGCTGTTACTCATTAACCCGACCGAGCTTCAGGAAGCCAGGGAGGGGCTGCAGGGAACCTTTGCCAAGAGCAGGGCCAGGGTGACCAGGTGGCTGCCGGGTACCCCCACACGGCCAGGCTGGGCTGGGACCAGGTGCTGGGATGGGGGCTGTCAGGGAAGTGCCTCGGGGGCTCATTCTGCAGACCCAGGAGGGATCAGGGCAGCTGCAGGAGGTGGCAGGAGCCGCCCCCGGGGCCTTCCCTTCACAGGCCCCGCAGACACCAGCCCAGGACCCGGAGGCCACCCACACCACCACCGGCCGATGGGCGTCTTACCAGACATGGTTAGACCTGGCCCTCTGTCTAATACTGTCTGGTAAAACCGTCCATCCGCCGCCTGATCACCGTTAGAGGAGAGAGCTGCCTGCCCTGCAGCTCATCAGTGCAAAGCTGCCCGGTCTGGGGCTCTCATGCCCCCCTCACTATGGCCTGTGCCCATCCGCAGCCCATCAGCGCAAAGCCGCCAGGGTCTGGGGCTCTTGTGCCCCACCCTCGCCATGGCCTGTGCCCACCCGGCCTCCTGGGGCCCTCGAGCCGTAGTCCCCGGGCAGATGCTGTGGACCCCGTGCTATCAGCCTGGCCCCTGGGGTCACAGTCACAGATACCCGGAGCCCCACCCCACAGCCCCAGCCCCCTCCCCACCTGGGGAGGCTGAGACAGAAGCAGCTGGGCCCCCCAAAGTGCCTGAGCCCAGGGCAGGGAGGAGCACAAATGCCCAGCAGGGACAATGTCACAGCGTCTCAGCGGCCAGGCAGCAGGACGCAGAGACCTCTGGGAGGTTCCCGGGGCCGGCCCTGTCCCTCATCCTCCAGGGGCCAGCCGTGGGATGCGGACCACACTCTCCCTCCAGGGCCCATCTCTGGGGCTGAGGCGGGCGGGGCCGGTGCCCAGCTGCAAGACCATGGGATAGGGAAGGCAGGTGCTTGGGGCCACGCAGCCCTGCACTGGGGGCCCCTCCACCCCAGGCGGCACACGAGGTGTCATCTGGAGCTGTCCCCAAGCCGGGCTCTGCAGGTTGACCTCCCCCACCCGGGGCTATCTCCAGACCCTCTTTCCTCCCTGGGGAGATGGGGCAGTCCCCCGCAGGGCCAGCTGAAACCACCCCCACGCTGCTGCCGCCTGAGCGACGTGTGTGGGGAAGAACTTGGAGTGCCACCCCCAGAATGTGGCGTCCGCCTCACCAGACCGCACGGGTGAGCCCTGGACTGCAAGGTGCATATAACACAAGGTTTGGACACACCTGGAGAGCTCGGGCCAGGCAGGGCCACACCTGTGAGCCTGAGCTCATCCAGCACCGCCCGGAGCTCGGGGACCTTCCCCATCCCAGCACCTCCTCACCGCTGTGCCCGTCTGGCCAGTCCCTCCAAGCACCCCTCGGATGAAGTTGCACCCCACACTGCAGTGGGGCTCACTCTCCACAGCGCCTGCTGCGTTGCACGGGGTGTGACAGGAAGGACCCTGCTGGGGCTGGCGGGGCCGTACCCAGAGCCTCCCTGTGTGGTTTCTCCTCCTCCTCCTCCCGTCCGTAAGCACCGGGAACAAAACAGAAAAAAAGTCTTTGTATAGTAATAAAGTCTGCAGTTCACGCACCCATGCTTGGACCAGCTCCTTATTTTAACCACACGCGCACAGACCCCCGCCGTGCAAAGGGCCCAGCTGAGGACAGAACCCCAGACACTGCATCCGGCCCCGGAGGCCCCCAAGGTTCCTGGGAGAGGCTCCCTCCCTCCCTTCCCTCCTCTTTCCCTCCCCCTCCTCCTTCCTCTCCTCCATCCCTCCTTCCCCCTCCTCCCTCCTCCTCCTCTCTCCGTCCCTCCCTCCCTCCTTCTTTTGCTCAGGAATCTTCCCTGACTCTCCTGTGGTCAGCTCAGGTCAAGGTTCTGGGGGAAGGGGGAGTCCCTGAGTGGAGACACCTCAGCCTGTGCTGAAGGAAGCTACCGAGGGGGCAGCCGGTGGCCCTGGGGGGCCTCTCTGAGCAGGTGACCAAGAGCGTATGGTGCAGGCCAGCAGGAGCGAGGCCTGCGGACAGGATGGAGGCAGCCAGGCGCCAGCCAGGAGGGCTTCCTGGTCCAGCCACACCTGCCCCGGTGACAGCCACAGGTTGGTGGCAAAGGGCCACCTCCCTTCCAGTGGCAGGGCCTGGCCTGCCTGGAGACCCCACCCACTGCCCAAGAGGTGCCGGGCCTCCCCCACTGCCCGAGAGGTGCCGGGCCTCCCCAATTCTGCCTGGCCCTGGGGGCTGCACCCACCTGGACACGCGGGCCGGGCACACCCACGGCCCAAGGTCCCGCTCCCACCCGCCCTGCGCAGGAACCTTGCTGGGGCTACAGGTATCCATGGCTGCCACACCACCCAGATTTTGGGATTAAGAGGCAGAGTTTTCAAGTTTGAACTCCGGAAAGCTGTGAGGGACGAGGTAGTGCCTGGCTGGGGAGCCTGGGGGCTTCTGAGGGCGGTGGGGAGTCCTCAGGCCTGTGTGGGGCCCCAGGGAGGGGAGGCTGCAGGGGTTGGGGGACCTGCCCGCTGCACCCCCTCTCCCCCCACACAAGGAAACCCGTCCTCCGAGGTGTGTGTCCAGATCACATCCTCCAAAGGCCGGTGTGCCACAAAGACGAACGCGGGGCTCTCCCTCCCAGCCCAGGGGCCAGGACCCTGCCTTGCTCTGTTCTCGGAAGGGTCAGCTCTGGAGAGGAGCTGGGCGAGTCCTTCCCATCCCCATCAGCTCCTGTCAGGCCACCTGCCTCAGCCTCAGGGAGGAGGGGACACACGTAGACCCCTTCCCAGAGCCAGAGTTTCCGAACCCGGATCTGCTGCTCCCAGCCTGGAGAGCCACAGCAGCCACCGAAGGAACCCCCCACCCGTCACCCCCACCAAGTGGGCCCTGCTCCCCGAAGGCCCAGCCACTCAGCCCAGGACCTGCCCCAGCCCCACCTGCCACCTGGCCTGAGGCTCCCAGAGGGCAGAGGGGCCTCCTGGGTCTGCTCCGCACCAGGGTCCAGCGGGACCATCTCAAAGCTTGAGCACCAGGCGCAAGGTGGGAGTGCAGGGAGGGGACGAGGACACTGTTCCCAGCTGGACAGAACCAGGAAGACGGTGGGAGACGCCCCCCACCGCCCCGCTTCCGCGAGCTCTCTCTTCCTTCCAGGGACTCCCCAGGGACAGGCGGGGCCCCTTCTTCCCCCACAGCTCAGGCCCCAGGGGCCCGGAGCGGGGAACCCCCAGGCTGCCACCCCGGCGTGGGTCGGGGAGGCGGCTCCGGAGCGGGCACCACTCTCTCGCAAGGGTGGCTTCTCCTCCCGGCTGCTGAAAAACCACACAGGCAGGCACAACAACAGACACTTACGCTCGCATCTGGAGGCCAGAACTCCAAAGCCACAGGGCAGGCAGGGCTGCACCCCTCTGGGGGCTCCAGGAGAGGACCCTGTCTGCCTCCCCAGCCCCTGCCAGCTCAGGCATCAGTGGCTGTGGCCGTGTCACCCATCTCTGCCCCCCAGTCCCACGGCGTCTCCCCCATGTCTGCGTCTTCTCTCTCCGCCTCCCTCTCAGGGGGGCAGAGGCCATTGATTCAGGGCCTGCCCAGGGAACCCTGGGTGATGTCACTAGAGATCCTGACGTAACCCCACCTGCAAAGCCCCTTCCTCTAAATGAAGTCACATTCGAGGTTTCAGGGCTAGGATGTGGTTGTCTTTTGGGGGCACCACCAGCCCCCTGCAAGGGGACCCCAAGCACAGAGGCCCTCGTGACCCACGCAAAGCTCTGAAGGACACGGATGGGTAGGGGGACACGTGGCTGGAGGCTCAGGGTTTGAGGCAGAGGGGATCAGACTGTGCCATGGGTCATGCCAGGAGCCCAGGACTCCCAGACCTCGTATCATTAGGTGTTTTAAAGAGAAGGCGAGGGCAGGCCAGGCGCAGTGACTCACGCCTGTAATCCCAGCACTTTGGGAGGCCGAGGCGGGCGGATCACCTGAGGTCAGGAGTTCGAGAGCAGCCTGGCCAACATGATGAAACCCTCTAAAATTAATAATAAATTAATAATAAAATAATTATAATAATATAGAAAATAATATATAAAATAAATATATAAAATATAAAATAAAATAAAAATAAAAATAAATTAATATTAAAAATACAAAAATTAGCTGGGCACTGTGGCGGGCACCTGTAATCCCAGCTACTCGGGAGGCTGAGGCAGGAGAATTGCTTGATCCTGGGAGGCGGCAGTTGCAGTGAGCCGAGACCGTACCATTGCACTCCAGCCTGGGCAAAAGAGTGAGACTCCGTATATTGAAAAAAAAAAAAGAGAGAGAAGGTGAGGGTTAAACAAAGACACACAGAGATGGAGAAAGGGCAGCTTTACAGCAACACACAGGTACATTGCAAACACCTGCAGAGGCGGGGGACCAGCTGGATGCCAGAGCCCACCGCCGCCTACGGGCTGGGGTGCCTATAGGTATGGGTGGGAGCGGCCCGGGCCACACGGCTTCAGGATGAGGCCGTTTGTTTGGCCCTTGTTCCCGCAGAAGGTAATGGTGATGTTCCTCGGTGTTTTTCCCTGCAGAGTGTTCAAGTCAGGTGTCGGGCAGGCTGTTCCTCACAGCCCAAACCCCGCGGAATGCTTCACTTCGGCCGAGGTCTGTGACACGGCGAGGGGCTTACAGAATGGTGCAGTTTGGACCGACAGATGTGAGTCCCCCTCTGGGGGGGCACTCACTTTGTGGAGCCCCCGGTTCCTGTTTGCAGAGGGGGGCACAGTGGCACCTCATCCGCTGTGGAGTGAGAACAGGGACCCGACCACGTGAAGCACAGAGAATGCTCGGGGATCGGCAGCCGTGTATCCGGCCAACATCACCAGGATGCATGCAGAGCCTGGCCCGGGCCAGGTCCTGGGGTGCTGAGCATGGGTGGGGCCTGAGAGACGGCTCAGGGACCATCCTGGGAGGGCCGGGCGGAGGGGCGGCGACTGGGGCTCAGGCCCAGCAGTGACTGGGAGGCAGCTGTGCCCATGAAGCTGTGCCCTTCTCCAGCCTCAGCCCTCAGCCTGGCTTCCCGGGCTGGCCCCGCCGCTCAGCAGCCCCTCCCCATCCTGCGAAAACCCAGGCTCACCTCTGGGCTCCGGCTGGGCGGTGGTTGCCAGGAGACGGTTGCCGGGTCACCACTGTTGTTTCCTGGCCCAGGCTCCCAGGACCTTGTGGGCTGGGCAGGTAAGAAGCGCCGGCGGCCACCAGCTGGGGTCCAGTGGGCTCGGCCCCGCCCTCCTACGCCCTGCCTGCGGGTCCCCTCGGGAGGCTGCCCAGGAGAGGAGGAGGCTGGGGAGGGGACTGGACAGGGATCGGGTAGGGTGGGGCCAGGCTGAGCCTGCTCTGCGGGTCCCGGACCCCAGCGCCACCGTGCGAGAGGCCGGGGTCCAGGCCAGGCCGGGGAACGGTGTGTGTACCCGGTGGGGTGGGAGGGCTGGGCAGCCCTGGGACGAGCTCTGTGGCCTGGGACCAGGTCTGCCTCCGCAGAGCAAGTCCTGGACGGACGGCTGCTTGAGCCCACAGGTCGTGCGTCCTTTGACAGCAGCCTCCGGCTGGGAGGCACCAGCTCTTCGAACAATGTCAGTACCTTCCTAGGGCCCCATGTGGCCAAGCTTGGATTCTGGGGGGAGAACTCGCAGCAGGACACTAACATGTGGTCGCTTTTTGGATGATTTCTTCAGGTTTAAAAGTCTCTTCTGTTCATCCTACCGGGGTGCCGTCTCCTGCCGGTCTTTTCATCTCACCAGGTAAAACGCTTATTTTACAATTTATTGTAAGGTCGTGAACCAAGTTTCCACGCCGCCTTTACCCCGTGTCCCCACCGAGGGGCGTCACGACCGTCCTCCACCCCGGGCGTCCCCGGCTTCCCGAGTCCCACCGCTATAAAGGACACGTCGGTCAGCATCTGGGAGTGAGACGCTTTCCTTCTGGATTCAGAATCACGTCCGTCAAAGACTCCAAAGCACATTTGCTAGATCGACAGGCGTGAGGAGCCAGTGGCTCCCGGCGCTTGGGAGGCTGCGTCCCACCTGCATTCAGGCCCCGGGTTCACCACACACACAGCGGGCAGCTGCTTAAGAAACCTTTGATTTCAGTCCAGGGGCAGTGGCTCACGCCTGTAATCCCAGCACTTAGGGAGGCCGAGGTGGACGGATCACGAGGTCAGGAGTTTGAGACCAGCCTGGTCAACATGGAGAAACCCTGTCTCTACTAAAAATACAAAAATTAGCCGGGCGTGGTAGCAGGCGCCTGTAATCCCAGCTACTCAGGAGGCTGAGGCGGGAGAATTGTTTGAACCTGGGAGGCGGAGGTTACAGTGAGCCGCGATTGCGCCATTGCACTCCAGCCTGGGCGACAGAGTGAGACTTCGTCTAAAAAAATTTAAAAAAAAAAACCTTTAATTTCAATGACAAGAAATAACACCTCACAACTTATTTAGTTATTTGTGAACATCATAAGGACACAAAGTTAGAAAAGCCCAAAGGGGGCCTCAGGCTTACGATGAAATCAGCACCTGGCGGCCTCTTCCAGCTGCTGCTTCTTCTGCAGCAGAAGAGACGGAGGCAGTTTCCTGGGTGGGGGAGGGGGTGCTCTGCTTCCGCTTTCTAACTGCCTGTTTCCAAAAAGCACCTGATGCTGCTGCTTCTGGAGCTTCCAGTGCAGAAATTCCCCGTGGACGGTGAAAGGGGCTTGTCTTCCACACGCTGCCCTGTCCATATCATCCCGGCACGAATGATGTTTGGGGCAGAGCTGCCCGGCCTCCCCGGGTGGTGCCCATTTGTTTTCCTCAGAGTTGGCGATCGCCTTGCTTTTCACATGTGCTTGTGTTCCCGCCTATCCTGAGCTGTCCCTGAGCTCTCTGCCTCTCCCTCACCCCCACAGTCACCATCACCACAGCCCTGCAGACTGCGCAGTGTGTGGCAGGTGCTGTCCTGACATTACATGTGGAAACTCCATCTTTGCAGCAACCCTGCGAGGCTGCTGCTCCCAGCCGCTGTGCAGGTGGAGAGAGGCTGCCGCCGTGCAGGTGGAGAGAGGCTGCCGCTGTGCAGGTGGAGAGAGGCTGACGCTGTGCAGGTGGAGAGAGGCTGACGCTGTGCAGGTGGAGAGAGGCTGCCGCTGTGCCGGTGGAGAGGCTGACGCTGTGCAGGTGGAGAGAGGCTGACACTGTGCCGGTGGAGAGGCTGACGCTGTGCAGGTGGAGAGAGGCTGACGCTGTGCAGGTGGAGAGAGGCTGCCGCTGTGCCTGTGGAGAGGCTGACGCTGTGCAGGTGGAGAGAGGCTGCCGCTGTGCAGGTGGAGAGGCTGACGCTGTGCAGGTGGAGAGAGGCTGCCGCTGTGCCTGTGGAGAGGCTGACGCTGTGCAGGTGGAGAGAGGCTGACGCTGTGCAGGTGGAGAGAGGCTGCCGCTGTGCAGGTGGAGAGAGGCTGCCGTTGTGCCTGTGGAGAGGCTGACGCTGTGCAGGTGGAGAGAGGCTGACGCTGTGCAGGTGGAGAGAGGCTGACGCTGTGCAGCTGGAGAGAGGCTGACGCTGTACAGCTGGAGAGGCTGGGGCACACAGTCATCAGGTCAGCTGCAAGCTCACAGCTGCTGCATCTTTTCCCTGACAGCTCACTCCTGTGAGAGTCTTCCAGGCTTCCCGGAGGGACGGATGTCTCCTCACCTTTTCCCACCTCCACACCTTTTCCCACCTCCACACCTGGTAGGCCAGGTATGGAATTCCTGGAATTCCCGGCTGGGAGCCTCCTGGGCCGGTTCCAGCCCTGTGTGTCCCCAGGAAGGCTGGAGGGCTGCTAGTGGCCTCGGTGGGCACCCAGGGCTGGCCAGGACCACACCTCCTTCCTCCGGCTCTGTGCCTGTATCTCCCCAGACCTCCCCTCTCGCCTGGGGCTCCACGGTGACCCTGCTGCGCGGCACCTCGGATTCACACCCACAGTCCCATCCCCAGGGTTCCCTTCTGGGCAGTTTCCTTGACTTAAATCCCAACCCTGGTGTTGCATTTTTAATTCCCACCGGCTCTTTTGTATTCTCTGTGCCTTTGCTTTAAAAGCACGCGGCTCTCTGAGGGGTCCTGTCTCCACCACCCCAGCCTTTTCCAGGCTGGTTTGTTTCCCTGTTTCTCCACTTTTCTCTTCCTCTGTGTGCGTCTGTGTGTCTGTGTGTCTGCATGTCTGCGTGTCTGTGTGTGTCAGCGTCTGTGTGTGTGGGTGTCTGTGTGTGTGTCTGTGTGTACGTGTGTGTGTGGTGTCTGTAGGTGTGTCTGTGCATGTTTATAGGTGTGTGTGTGCATGTCTGTAGGTGTGTCTGTGCATCCGTGTGTCTGTGTGTGTAGGTGTGTGTCTGTGCATCTGTGCAAGTGTAGACATGTCTGTGTGTGTCTGTGTGTAGCTGTGTGTCTGTGCGTGTGTGTGTGTAAATGTGTCTGTGTGTCATTCTTTTTTTTTTGAGACGGAGTCTCGCTCTGTCGCCCAGGCTGGAGTGTAGTGGCACGATCTCAGCTCACTGCAAGCTCCACCTCCCAGGTTCAAGCTATTCTCCTGCCTCAGCCTCTCAAGGAGCTGGGACTACAGGCGCCCACCACCACGCCCGGCTAATTTTTTGCATATTTAGTAGAGACAAGTTTTCACCATATTAGCCAGGATGGTCTCAATCTCCTGACCTCATGATCTGCCCGCCTCAGCCTCCCACAGTGCTGGGATTACAGGTGTGAGCCTCCGCGCCCGGCTGTCCTTGTGTCACTCTTGTTCACACTTGGGAGTCCCTCTGATGATGCCTGTTGGGCCTGGGCAGCCCCTTTGGCTGAGAGTCAGTACTTCAGAGGATCCCCTTCCCCAGCAGGAATCCTGGGTGCTGAGAACCCATGAGAAGGAGCTGAGGTCTCCCATTTAATGCAGTCTCACATGCACACACCTGCTCCGTGCCTGCGCAGGGTCCAGCCTCTTCCAAAAGTCCTCCTGTTCTGGGTGGGGAGGGGTCTCAGGGCTCCTGACTTCTTCCATTCTTGCCCAGCCCACCCTAGGAAGAGGGCGTGAGGCTCTCCCAGACACAGGTGGGGGGCCCAGCCTGTGTTCCGCTCCTCCCTGAGGATGGGCCCCAGTGGCCCCACCCGGCTGGGTCATCATGCAGATGGCTGCCTCAGTTTCCCCGCCTTCCCCTGCCCGTGGGCTTCCTCGTTGTCTCCTTCCCTCCTGTCACTCAGGCGGGACAGGGAGGGGCAGACACAAAGGCCTCGTGCGGGAGAGATTGGTGCCGAGCTCTGCGCCCAGTCTGGAGCCTCAGGCCTACCCCAGCCTTCTCCAGCCTCGGAGCCCCCACAGCCTCTGCCCAACACTGCCGTGTGCTCCCCTGTCTCCTGGGCGAGTTCCTTCAAACCCTTGAAAGCCCTCACCTAAGCCGGGCACGGTGGCTCACACCTGTTATCCCAGCACTTTCAGAGGCCGAGGCAGGCGGATCACCTGAGGTCGGGAGTTTGAGACCAGCCTGACCAACACGGAGAAAACCCATCTCTACTAAAAATGCAAAAAGTTAGCTGGGCATGGTGGCGGGCGCCTGTAGTCCCAGCTACCTGGGAGGCTGAGGCAGGAGAATCACTTGAACCTGGGAGGCAGAGGTTGCAGTGAGCCGAGATCGCCCCATTGCACTCCAGCCTGGGCCACAAGAATGAAGCTCCGTCTCAAAAAAAAAAAAGTTCTCACCTCCCAAGCAGCCCCAAGATGGGTTTGTTTGCTGGAGACAGAGGTAGAAAGATCTGTCGAGGAACTGGCTGAAAATTCCTAAGTTGCAACATGGGAAGGTGTTGCTGGGGACAGTGTCCTGGGGGTCGGGCCTGGCACCCAGGGGCGGCTGCAGAGGAACCCTGATGGCAGGTACCAGGCGGCTGCACACAGCCCACAGCTGGGCTCCGGAGTCAGCAGCGGAGACAGAGGAGACCCCTGCTCAGGCCAGGGAGCCCTCCCACCCTCCATTCTTCAGGCAGGCGCCCCACCCAGCAGGCCTGACGCTGCCCCTCCTTCCAGCCGGCACCCAGGCCGAGCTCAGCCACACCTGAGGAGCCGCTCTGGCCAGGGAGGACGTGCCCGGCAGAGACAGGGTGCAGAGACAGCCTCACCCCCACACGGCGCCAGGCCCCACAGCTGCCACAGAGACGGGAGCCAGCCGCACGCAGAGGCTCAAGCCCACGGCCCCGGGAGGCGCCATTTCCTGGGCAGGGTGGGCCTGACTGCCTGCTCCATCCAAGCGCTGGGGCCTCGGGCCGCACTGAGGTCCCACAGGCAGGTCAGAGCGGCATCTTCCCTGCAGGGCCCTCGCCCTGGCACCCCCCGGCCAATGGCCCACAGCTGCACCCGGTTCATCCACCGCCGGGGACCACCCACTCGGACCCGAGCCGGCTCCAAGAGGGGCAAGAGGCCAAGGATCCAGCAGAGGCCTCGGGCTCGAGTCTCAGGTGAATAGAGCAGCCCTGGGTGGCCTCCTACCTCTCCAAGGCCAAGGCCTCCCTGGGACGGGTGCCCCATACCCAAGGAAGTCAGTCGGCCTCATGGGGCAGGGGCAGGACCCACACATGGCCATGCCCCGCTGCTCCGAGAGAGGGGCCAGCTGTGGGCGCCGGGCTCTGCAGGCACAGAGGGGAGCTGTCGCGCTCCGCGGCCCAGGGTTCCGCCTGGCTGGCACCACCCCTGGAAGGGCAGCCCCTTGTCTCCCAGCCTGACAATGGCCCCTTGGGTCACCCATGACATCATCATGGACATTGTGACCCCTGCCCTCCAGGGACCATCCCTGCATCACGTCTGCACCCAGCACCGGCCTCACAGCCCGGCCCCTGCCCTGCACCAGGCCACTGCCCTGTTGGTGAGGAGGGTCGGAGGGGCGACCTCCCTGCCCCCTGCTCCAAGCTCCCCACCCCCACCTGGAACCTGCCGGCAGGAAGCCTGGCCCTGGAGGGTGGTCACGGCCCCTCCCCAGGTGTAAGCAGTCCCCAGGCCGCCTGGTGGGGTCAGAGCTCGGGCTGAACTTGAGCCCCAGACAGGCCAGGGGGATTGTCCAGGGTCTTGGAGAAATGGGCTGGGAGCAAACTGGCTGAGCCATGTCCGGGCTGAGTGGGCAGCTCCCGTAGCCACCCCGGTGGGACCCCACCCCGTTCACAGGCCCGGCCCACGAGAGGCCAATGGGGAGCAGTCAGGAGGAGGGACTCCAGTGTCAGCCAAGCCAGCCAGACCACGACGCAGGTGGACACTGTGGGCCGGACCTGGAGGGGGCAGAAAGAGCCTCTGCCACACCCGGACCCCCTGGGCTCCTGAACAGCCACCGGCCTGCAGACTCGGATGACACTAACGCCGCCGGGCCCTCAGCTGCCCTCCTGGAGGGGCTCCTGCTGGGGGGTGGGAAGCCATCACCCCACAGCACCCGGCCGGGGCCCTTCTTCTACATCGGAGGCAGCAACGGGGCCACAATGTGAGTAGCGGCCCTGGGCGCCCGTGGTCCCACTGAATACCCACCGCCTGCTCCCGGGGCCCAGCCCGGCCTCCGCTGGCCGCCCACCATCCCCAACCCCTTGCCTCGGCCCCCAGGTCACCCCCGCCCCCACCCCTCGCAGCATCAGCTCCTACTGCAAAAGCAAGGGCTGGCAGCGCATCCAGGACAGCCGCCGGGGCGACTACACGCTGAAGTGGTGTGAGGTCAAGAGCCGAGACAGCTACGGCAGCTTCCGGGAAGGTAGCGGGAGCCGGCACCAGAGGCGGGCAGCCTGCAGGGGCCTCCTGGGCCGGAGCACAGGGCAGGTTGGAGGGGTGGGGACCGAGGTCCTGCGCTCCCTCCACACGAGCCCTGGCCTCTGACCTCCAGGAGAGCAGCTGCTGTACCAGCTTCCCAACAACAAGCTCCTCACCACCAAGATCGGGCTGCTCAGCACCCTTCGGGGACAGGCACGGGCCATGAGCAAGGCCAGCAAGGTGCCGGGGGGGGCCCAGGCCAGGTGAGTCTGCCCCTGCCCCTGCCCCCGTCCCTGCGCCTGCCCCTACACCTGCCCCTGCCCCTGCCCCTGCACCCGCCCCTGCCCCTGCACCCGTCCCTGCCCCTGCCCCCGTCCCTGCGCCCGCCCCTACGCCTGCCCCTGCCCCTGCGCCCGCCCCTGTCCCTGCCCCTGCGCCCGCCCCTGTCCCTGCCCCTGCCCCTCCGCCCGCCCCTGCCCTTGCCCCTGCGCCTGGCCACCCAGGCTCCCAGGCTGGCTCCAGCCCCTGCCCCTGCCCCTGAACCCGCCCCTGCCCCTGCCCCTGCCCCTGGCCACCTGGGCTCCCAGGCTGGCCCCAGCCCCCACCCGTCAGCACCTGCCTCCACCTTCCACCTGTCCTTTAAAGGGCCAAACCCCTGTCCCATAAACCCACCCTCTTCCTGGTGGCTGAACGGGGAAGATCCCACACGTCCCCAACCCACTGGGCCTGACACCCACCCACCTGTCCATCTCACAGACCCACCCAGGTACAACCCACCTGTCAATCTGCCTTCACCCCAAACACCCATCCATCCAAAATCCCACACCGTGCCACCGTCACCTGTGGGTGCCCTGAGTGAGGCCGTCCATCGCTCACCCAAGTCTGGGCCATCCATCCTAGCAACTTTGTCCTCCTGCTCCCAGCCCCACCCACTGCCCTTCTATGGACCCACCTATCCCTCCCCACTTCATTTGGCCCAGACATTTTTGCACCAAGCACCCGCCCAGCCAACCGCAGCTGCCTCCATCTGCACCCCCCGCCCCTGGTTGCCTGTGACACCAGCTTTACACCATGTCCAGCGTCCACTTCCAGCCTAGAGCGACACAGCTGTTTCCCCCAGGCACCACCGTCCACCCAGCCACATCCTTCCACCACAACTCACAGTCCGCCACTCACCACCCATACCCCATCCCCCAGTCCCCACCTGCTCCAAGCACCATGAGCCGGCCCCTCAGTCCAGGCGCTCTGTCCCCTGGGCTGCAGGCTGGAAAAGGATGCAGCAGCGCCCACCCTGGAGGACCTCCCGTGGACAAGCCCAGGATACCTCAGGCCACAGAGGTAGACTCAGCCCAGCTGTGAGGGGCCCTTCAGACCGAAGTTCAGACCTAAACCTGGTGTCGTCTGAAAAGGAGAAAGCGGGGCGGGGGTCCCACACAAAGGAAAACCACGAGCTAGAGTCAGAGGTTCAGCCAGGCCAGGCCGAGATCCACGCTGACCCGCCAGTGCACACAGAGCTGGAGCAGGGCCAGGGGCTCAGGCCGCGCTCTCCGCCCATCCCAGCCGTGAGGACACTGCCGTGAGCTGGTGGCTCACAAATGGCTGAGACGGTGCCAGCCGGGAGAGCAACCGTGAGGGAAAAAGCAGCCAGTGGGAGGGGCCCGGGTGGGGGTCAGCGGCCAGAAGGATGCAGCCAGCAGCACAGCCCGTTGGGGGGAGGAGGGGCGCTGCAAAGGGGCAGGAAACACAAAGTCCCCACAAGGAGAACGGCCGCGGGCGCCAGGTGCCACTGCCCACACTCCCTCCCGCCGGGCCACAGGCTGGGCCTCAAACCGCCCACCCAGCCAGGGGCGAAGGGACAGCAGCTCATCCTCCTGCCTCCCTGCCCTGCAGGGTCCTGAGAATGGAAGAGTTTTTCCCGGAGACCTATCGCCTGGACCTCAAACACGAGAGAGAGGCCTTTTTCACCTTGTTTGATGGTGAGACGCTGCTGGCCGGACACCAGGCTGGCCCTGGGGAGACAGGGTGAGGGCTGGACCATGGCGGGGGCTGATGAGGGCAGGGCTGGGTCTGGAGGGGCTGCGTGGGGCTGGGACGAGACGAGGTGGTCAGGAAGGGGCCAGGGCTGGGCCTGGTCTGGGTGGGGACTGAGGAGTTGGAAAGGGGAGGGTCTGGCCTTCGTGGAGGTTGGGGTATGAGGGCACTGGGGCCAGGGCTGGAGCTTGGTCCGGGTGAGCGTGGTCGAGGCACGGGCAGGAGCTGGGGCCAGGCGTGTGGTTAGGGCAGGGCCAAGGTTGGAATGGCCGGGCCGAGAGTCGCAGCCTGGAGGGGAGGGTCCTGGTCGGGCCCTAGGAGGGGCGTGGCCGGCTTGGGGGGCGGGGCCAGTGGGGGCGGGGCCAGGGGCTCAGGCCGCGCTCTCTGCAGAAACCCAGATATGGATCTGCAAGCCCACAGCCTCCAACCAGGGCAAAGGCATCTTCCTGCTCCGGAACCAGGAGGAAGTTGCCGCCCTGCAGGCCAAGACCCGGAGCATGGAGGACGACCCCATCCACCACAAGACGCCGTTCCGGGGGCCTCAGGCGCGGGTGGTGCAGAGGTGCGGCCGCGGGTGCCCGGAGGGGTGAGGGTCTGGGCTGGCTGACCCTGGCCCCACTGGTGCGGTCAGCAGGGCCGCCGAGGAGCCCTTGGTCGTGGAAAGCAGCCGCACCACCAGCCCCTGTGCAGACCACAGCCGGGCCCCCGTGTAGCCAGCAGAGGGGAGGGGTCACACCAGGCCAGGGTCACAGACACGGGATCCAGGGTTGAGGGGTTAGTCAGTTTGTCTTTCAGCTGGGGCCCCCTCTGTCCTGCAGGTGGCCTGGCCTGGGTGGCCTCCCGGCTGCCAGCCCCCCTACTCCCCGGCCCAGCCAGCCAGCTGCAGCCTTCAGGCCTATGGCCAAGCTGACCACTCCTTCCCTGAGTGGGAAAGCTTTCTCCAGAAAGCCCCGCGGCTGCACGAGGCTGAAGGTTTAGACCTGTCAACCTCACCCCCGGCCCTCGTAGAGCCTCACTCTGACCACAGCTGCCGTCCGCCGTCCCCAGCTTCCATTGGCTCCTCCCTCGCGTCCCTCCACCTGGCGAGCTCTCCGCCTAGCGCACCCCCTCTGCCTGCTGTGCTCCCTCTGCCTAGTGCCCGCCTGGCGCGCTCCTTCCCTTCCTCTCCAAAGCCACCTTCATGCCCTCCTCCTCCTCCAGGCAGCCCTCCAGGCTCCTACTGCGGTTATGCCCTGGAGCACCCATCAGGGTGCCAGGCCTTTCCTCCCAATTCCCCTGACATATTCAGGCCCAGAAATGCCCCCTTTCCCTGGAGGTCACACCTGGGACAGAGGCGGGGCGCTGAGGAAATGGAACAGGCCCGGGGTGGGGTGTGAGGGGATGCAGGCCAGGCTGGCCCCGTGGCTCAGCCCAGCAGCCCCGACATGGTGCCCCCAGGTACATCCAGAACCCGCTGCTGCTGGACGGGAGAAAGTTTGACGTGCGCTCCTACCTGCTCATTGCCTGCACCACACCCTACATGATCTTCTTTGGCCACGGCTATGCTCGCCTCACCCTTAGCCTCTACGACCCCCATTCCAGCGACCTCAGCGGCCACTTGACCAACCAGGTAAGAGTCTGCCATGGGTGAGGGCCCTCCCTGCAGCCTTGGGATGAGATTAGAGGGAGGTTCTCACTGCTAGGGGGTGCAGAGGGGGTGCAGCTACAGAAGGAGGTGGCCCAGGCCGGGAGGTGTCTCAGGCCTGGAAGTAGCCTGGGCTGCCCCCCGCTGGCAGTGAGCACTGCCTCTCACCTCCCCCTTTTGGCCACGTCAGAAGAAGGGCGTGGCAGGGACCCCGTTAGCTGGTGAAAGGGCTCAGAGCCCTATAGCCCCCAGCGCGCAGCCTGGCTCCCAAGCCGCAGCTGAGTTTTCTGAGGATGGGGTGCGGGTGGGCGTCGGAACCGAGGGGATTCTGAGGCTGTCAGAGGAGGGGCCCTGTGGGCAGAGGTTTCTGGGGATGGGTCTTCATGGGAGAGTCCAGGGTAGGGGCCTTCTGAGAAGATCTGTGGGGTCCTCACGGCTGAAGGGGGGTCTCAGCAGATGAAGGTTTTTGTGGGAGGGTCTTTGCAGGCAGGTCAGGGTGGGGCCGGGGGAGCAAGGTTAGGGGCGGCTGTCTCAGGGACCCCCAGAGAACAGGCCTTCTAGGTTAGGGGGGTGTTCGCTTGGGGACCCCCGTGAGGACAGGCTCTCCGGACACTCTGGGAGCCAGTCTCCAGGCACCGTGTGCCCCCAGTTCATGCAGAATCCTTCTAGGTTAGGGGGATGTTCTCTTGGGGACCCCCGTGAGGACAGGCTCTCCGGACAGTCTGGGAGCCAGTCTCCAGGCACTGTGTGCCCCCAGTTCATGCAGAAGAAGAGCCCTCTGTACATGCTGCTGAAGGAGGACACGGTGTGGAGCATGGAACACCTCAACCGCTACATCAATGACACGTTCTGGAAGGCCCGGGGCCTCGCCAAGGACTGGGTCTTCACCACCCTCACGGTGCGTCCACTGTGCCCTCCAGTCTGGGAGTGAGATCCCTCGGGGCGGGGGTGTGTGGTCAGGCTGGGCACCAGGCACACAGATGTCTGTGGCGTGCGTGGGCGGCTGCACTAAAGTGTGACCTGACCGTGTGGAACCAAACCCTTCCAGCGTCTCTGCTCACTTAGTTGGCAGTGCCTGTCCCCAGCAGCCAGCAAAGGCCCGGACGGAAAGCCCATTTGGGGGTCTGTCAGCACGAGTCCCGCGGGCAGCCTCGCCGTAGGGTCAGGGGACAGCCGGGGGTCTGTTGGCACGGGTCCCTCTGAGCAGCCTCGCTGTAGGGTCAGGGGACAGCTCGGCTTCAGTGACAGCCACCATGTGAAGAGTCTTTGTTCCTTTCAGATCCTCCACTTGGCAGGCAGGGCCGACAGCAGCCCCCGGGCCAGGTGTCCTGGAGCAGCAGCAGCTGCCCATGCAGGCCCGGACTCTCCCTAGCTAAGGGCCATGTGCAGTGGAGTGTCCTAATTTTGCAGGGTTCCTTTCTGTGGGGTACCTGTGGGGTACTTCAAACAACCCTAGCAGCAAAGGCCCTTGAGCAGCGCGGTGTGAAACTGGGATAAAAACGGGGCTTGGCCGAAGGACTTTTATCTGTCTTGGTCACCCCGGCCAGGCCCCGGAAGCAGCAGCCAGGGATGGTCCTTCCTCACCCACAGGCGCGTGTCACTGTGGCTGGGACGGCAGCGCTCAGAGGAGCCTCCAGTTACTTTCCTCACATCTCCCAAACTCTCTCTTAATTGCGATAATTCACAGAACATAAAATTCACGATCTTAAAGTGTGCAGTTCAGTGGCTTTTAGTATTTCAAAAGTTGTGCAATTATCACCACCAATTCCAGAACATTTCATCACCTCAAAAAAGAAACACTACTAATGAGCCATCACAGCTACATTGCCGGCCATTCCTGGTCACCGCTGATGGACCTTCTCTCTCTCTCCTGTCTCCTTTCTCTTACCGTGGTGTTTTCAGGGTTCATCCACGTAGTTCACGTATCCTTTTATTTTCTTTTTTTTTTTTTTGAGACAGAGGCTCGCTCTGTCGTCCAGGCTGGAGTGCAGTGACGTGATTCTTGGCTCACTACAAGCTCTGCCTCCCGGGTTCACGCCATTCTCCTGCCTCAGCCTCCCGAGTAGCTGGGACTACAGGTGCCCGCCACCACGCCTGGCTAATTTTTTGTATTTTTAGTGGAGACGGGGTTTCACCGTGTTAGCCAGGATGGTCTCGATCTCCTGACCTCGTGATCCGCCCGCCTCCGCCTCCCAAAGTGCTGGGATTATAGGCGTGAGCCACCACGCCCGGCCAAAAGTTCTTTACATATTCTAAACACTAGGCCTTTATCAGACATATGACTTGCCAATATTTTTCTGGAATATTGTGGCTGTCTTTTCACTTTCTTGATAATGTCCTTTGACCACAAAAGCTTTTAGTTTTGATGAAATCCAATTTATCCATTTTTTTCCTTTGGTTACTCATGCTTTTAGTATCATATCTAAAAATCCATTGTGCCAGGTGCGGTGACTCACGCCTGTAATCCCAGCACTTTGGGAGGCCATGGTTGGTAGATCACCTGAGGTCAGGAGTTCAAGACCAGCCTGACCAATATGGTGAAACCCCATCTCTACTAAAAATATGAAAATTAGCCAGGCATGGTGGTGGGTGCTTGTAGTCTCAGCTACTTGGGAGGCTGAGAGAGAAGAATTGCTTGAACCCGGGAGGTGGAGGTAGCTGTGAGCCAAGATCGTGCCATTGCACTCTAGCCTGGGCAACAGAGCAAGACTCCATCTCAAAAAATAAAAATAAAAAAATAAAAATCCATTGCACTTTGGGAGGCTGAGACAGGTGGATCATCTGAGGTCAGGAGTTTGAGACCAGCCTGGCCAATGTGGAGAAACCCCATCTCTACTAAAAATACAAAAATTAGCTGGGTGTGGTGGCGTGCACCTGTAGTCGCAGCTACTCAAGAGGCTGAGGCAAGAGAATCACTTGAACCTGGGAGGCAGAGGTTGCAGTGAGTGGAGATCGCACTGCTGCACTCCAGCCTGGGTGATAGAGCAAGACTCCATCCCAAAAAAAAAAAAAAAAATTGCCAAATCCAGCAGAGTGAAAATTACACTTATGTTTCTTTCTAAAATGGTATAGTTTTAGCTCTTACATTTAGGTCTTGGATCCATTTTCAGTTAATTTTTGTGTATGGTGTGAGTTAGGAATCCAACAGCATTCTCTTGCATGTGGCTATCCAGTTATCCCAGCACCATTTGTTGAAGAGACTATTCTTTCCCCCATGGAATGGTCCTGGCATAGTATCAAAAACCAATTGACCAGAGCTGCAAGTGTTTATTTTTGGACTCTCAGATCCATTCCATTAGTGTATATGTCTGTCTTTATGCCAGTACCACATGGTTTTGATTGCTGTAGCTTTGTAGTAAGTCCTGAAATTGGGATATGTGAGTCTTTCAATATTGTTCTTTTTCAAGATTATTTTGGCTATTCAGGGGCCCCTTACAATTCCAGAATTCCATATGAATTTTAAGATTGGCTTTTCCATTTCTGGGGAAAAAGTCCAATGAAATTTTTTTTTTTTTTTTGAGACAGAGTCTCGTTCTGTTGCCCAGGCTGGAGTGCAGTGGGGCAATCTCGGCTCACTGCAGCCTCGCCTCCCAGGTTCAAGTGATTCTCCTGCCTCAGCCTCCCTAGTAGATGGGATTACAGGCACCCACCACCACGCTCGGCTAATTTTTGTATTTTTAGCAGAGACCAGGTTTCACTGTGTTGGCCAGGCTGATCTTGAACTCCTGACCTCAGGCGATCTGCCCACCTCAGCGTCTCAAAGTGCTGGGATTACAGGTGTGAGCCACCGCACCCAGCCTCATCGAAATTTTAATAGGCGTTGCATTGAATCTGTAAGTCACGTAGCAGGGGCATCTTGACAATATTTAGTCTTCCGATCCATGAATATACGTTGTCTTTCCATTTTTCTAGGTCTTCTTCCATTTCTTTCAGCAATGTTTTCTAGTTTTCAGCATACAAGTCTGTCACCTACGGTAAATATTATTCTAGGTATTTTATTATTTTGACACTTGTGAATAAAATTATTTTTTAAATTTCCTTTTTGGATTGTCCATTGCTAGTGTATAAAAATAGAACTGATTTTTGTGTGTTGATCTTGTATCCTTCAACTTTGCTGAATTCACTTATTAGCTCCGTGTGTGTGTGCATTCTTCGAGATTTTTATATAAGGATCATGTCTTCTGGAATAGAAACAGCTTTACCTCTTCCTTTCAAATTTATATGCATTTTATTTCTTTTCTTACATATTGCTGGCTACTTCCAGAACAATGTTGAATAGCAGTAGCAAAAGCAGTCATCCTTGTTTGTTCCTGATCTGAGGAGGAAGGCCGTGGGTTTCTCATAAATGCCCTCGTCAGGTTGAGGAAGTTCCCTTCTATTCCTAATTGGTTAAGTGTTTTTTGTTAATATCCTAGAAGGATGTTGAAATCTGTCAAATGCTTTTTCTGTCTCCACTGAGAGATGAGCGTGTCATTCTATTAATGTGTTGTATCGCACTGATTAACTTTCATATGACAAACCCCGCTCGGTGATGGTATAGAACCATTTAAATTTAAATATGCTGTTGGATTTGGTTTGCTAATATTTTAATGAGGATTTTTGTTTCTGTGCTTATAAGCAATACTGGTCTGTAGTGTTCTTTTCTCGAATGTCTTTGCCTGGGTGGTATTAAGGTAACCCTGGCCTCACAGCATGTTAGGATGCATTCTTTCCTCTTTTATTTTTGGAGTCTTTGTGAAGGATTGCTGTTAATTCTTTGTTGGAAATAATTCACCAGTAAAGCCACCTGGGTTTTTCTTTGTGGGAAAGTTTATTATTATTATTACTAATACTGCTGCAATCTTTACTTGTTATAGGTCCATCCAGATTTTCTAATCTTTAGTCTGCTTTATTTTGCTAAGAATTTGTCCATTTCACCAGGCGCAGTGGCTCATGCCTGTAATCCCAGCACTTTGGGAGGCCAAGGAAGGTGGATCATGAGGTCAGGAGATCGAGACCATCCTGGTTAACACGGTGAAACCCCGTCTCTACTAAAAATACAAAAAATTAGCCGGGCGCGGTGGCAGGCACCTGTAGTCCCAGCTACTCGGGAGGCTGAGGCAGGAGAATGGCGTGAACCCAGGAGGCGGAGCTTGCAGTGAGCCGAGATCGCACCACTGCACTCCAGCCTGGGGGACAGAGCGAGACCCCGTCTCAAAAAAAAAAAAATTTGTCCATTTCTTCTAGGTTATCTAATTTGTTTAGTGTACATAGTATTCCCTTGTCATCCTTTTAATCAATATAAAGTCTTTTTCCCCTGATTTTAGTAATTTGATTCTTCTCTCCTTTTTTTTTTTTTTTCTTTTTGGTCAGTTTCTCTAAGCCCTTATCAATTTTGTTGATCTTTTCAATGAACCAACTCCTGGTTTCACTGATTTTCTCTACTGTTTTCTATTCCATTTATTTCCACTCTATCTTTATTATTTCCTTCTTACTACTTGCCTTGGGTTTAGTTTGCTCTTCTTTTACTAATTTTTTTTTTTTTTTTTTTTTTTGAGATGGAGTCTTGCTCTGTCACCCAAGCTGGAGTGCAGTGGCACGATTTCAGCTCACTGCAACCTCTGCCTCCCGGGTTCAAATGATTCTCCTGCCTCAGCTTCCCGAGTAGCTGGGACTATAGGCACATGCCACCACTCCCAGCTAATTTTTTTGTATTTCTAATGGAGATGGGGTTTCACCATGCTGGCCAGGCTGGTCTCAAACTCTCTTTTTCTAATTTCTTAAGGTCAAAAGTTAGGTTATGATTTCAGTTTTTTCTTCTTGCTTAAGGTAGGTGCTTAGTGCTATACATTTTCCTCTGACCACCACTTTTGCTGCATCCATAAGATTTTGCGTGTTGTCTTCATTTTCATTTGTCTCAAAGTATTTTTATTTTTATATTTTATTTTATTTGAGATGGAGTTTCACTCTTGTCACCTAGGCTGGAGTGCAGTGGCACAATCTCGGCTCACTGCAACCTCCGCCTCCCGGGTTCAAGCGATTCTCCTGCCTCAGCCTCCCGAGTAGCTGGGATTACAGGCACCTGCCACCACGCCTGGCTGATTTTGTTTGTATTATTAGTAGAGATGGGGTTTCACCATGTTGGCCAGGCTGGTCTTGAACTCCTGACCTCAGGTGATCCGCCTGCCAAAGTGCTGGGATTATAGGCGTGAGCCATGATGCTCAGCTGCAAAGTATTTTAAATTTCCTTTGTAAGCTTTTCTTTGACCCATTGGTTGCTTAAGGGCCTGTTATTTAACTTCCACATATTTGTGATTTTTCCAATTTTCCTTCTGTTATTGACTTCTAATTTCATTCCATTGTGTCAGAGAACATACTTTATAATTTCAACCCTTTAAAAATTATTGAAAAATTATTGGAGCTGGTGTGTCGGCACATACCTGTAATTCCAGCTACTCAGGAGGCTGAGATGGAAACATTGCTTAAGCCCAGGAGTTTGAGTCCAGCCTGGGCAACACAGCAAAACCCCATCTTTAAAAAAACAACAAACTTACTATTCATTAAGTGGATCATTAAAAAACAAAAACGAAAAACACTTGAAACTTGTTTATGTCCCAGCATATGGTCTATCCTGGAGAATATCCATGTGCACTGGAGAAGGAGGTGTATCCTGCTTTTGGGTGTAGTGTTCTGTAGATGTCTGTGCCAAGACCAGCTCGGTCGGGGAGACCCTAACCCAGCGGCGCTAGAGGAATTAAAGACGCACACACAGAAATACAGAGGTGTGAAGTGGGAAATCAGGGGCCTCACAACCTTCAGAGCTGAGAGCCCTGAACAGAGATTTACCCACATATTTATTAACAGCAAACCAGGCATAGCATTGTTTCTATAGATATTAAATTAACTAAAAGTATCCTTTACGGGAAACGAAGGGATGGGCCAAATTAAAGGAATAGGTTGGGCTAGTAAACTGCAGCAGGAACACGCCCTTAAGACACAGATGGCTCCTGCTATTGTTTGTGGCTTAAGAACGCCTTTCAGCGGTTTTCCGCCCTGGGCGGGCCAGGTGTTCCTTGCCCTCATTCCCGTCAACCCACAACCTCCCAGCGTGGGCGTTAGGGCCATTGTGAACATGTCACAGTGCTGCAGAGATTTGTTTATGGCCAGTCTTGGGGCCAGTTTATGGCCAGATTTTGGGGGGGGCCTGCTCCCAACATGTCTGTTAGGTCTGTTTGGTTTATAATGTTGTTCGAGTCTTCTATTTACTCGTTAATCTTCTGTCTCTGTATTGAAAGCGGGATATTCAGTTGTCTACTTCTCCCTTCAGATCTGTCAGTTTTTTGTACATTTTGAGGCTCTGTTGTTGGGTGCGTGTATGTTTATGATTATTAGATCTTCTTGGTTTATCGTTATAAAAATTTTCCTTTAATCTGCAATAATAATTTTTGTGTAAAGTCTATTTTCTGTGATATGAGTGTAGACACTCCAGTTGGTATAAGTGTAGACACTCCAGTTGATATGAATGTAGACACTCCAGTTGGTATGAGTGTAGACACTCCAGTTCGTATCAGTGTAGACACTCCAGTTGATATCAGTGTAGACACTCCAGTTGGTATGAGTGTAGACACTCCAGTTCGTATCAGTGTAGACACTCCAGTTGGTATGAGTGTAGACACTCCAGTTGGTATGAGTGTGGACACTCCAGTTGATATCAGTGTAGACACTCCAATTGATATCAGTGTAGACACTCCAGTTGGTATCAGTGTAGACACTCCAGTTCTACTTTGGTTACCGTGTGTGGTACATCTTTTTCCATCCCTTTACTTTCCACCTATTTTTGTCTCTGAAACTAAAGTATCTTTTGTAGATGGTATATCATGTTTTTTTAACAAACTCCGTCAATGTCTATTAATTGGAAAGTTTAATTCACTTACATTTAATATAATTACTGATAAGGGGCCGGGCACGGTGGCTCACGCCTGTAATGCCAGCACTTTGGGAGGCCAAGGCAGGTGGATCACAAGGTCAGGAGATTGAGACCATCCTGGCTAACACAGTGAAACCCCGTCTCTACTAAAAATACAAAACATTAGCCAGGCGTGGTGGCGAGCAACTGTAGTCCCAGCTGCTCGGGAGGCTGAGGCAGGAGAATGGCGTGAACCCAGGAGGCGGAGCTTGCAGTGAGCCAAGATTGCGCCATTGCACTCCAGCCTGGGTGACAGAGCGAGACTCCGTCTCAAAAAATAATAATAACAATAATTACTGATAAGGTAGGATTTACATATGCTATTTTGTTATTTGTTTTCTATGTTTTATGTCTTTTTTTGTTCCTCAGTTTCTCCATTACTGCCTCCTATTGTTTTAGAGAGATATTTTCTAGTGTAGCTTTTTTTTTTTGAAACGGAGTTTCGCTCTTGTTGGCCAGGCTGAAGTGCAGTGGCGTGATCTCGGCTCACTGCAGCCCCCGCCTCCCGGATTCAAGCAATTCTCCTGCCTCAGCCTCCCTAGTAGCTGGGATTACAGGCGCATGCCACCACACCCGGCTAATTTTTTGTATTTTTAGTAGAGACGGGGTTTCACTATGTTGGCCAGGCTGGTCTCAAACTGCTGACCTCAGGTGATCTACCCGCCTCAGCTTCCCAGGGTGCTGGGATTACAGGCATGAGCCACCACGCCTGGCTTAGTGTAGCATTTTAATTACCTTGTCATTTATTTTACTATATGTTTTTGAGTTATTTTAGTGGTTGTCCTGAGGATTACCATTAATATTGTATCTTAATTTACTACAATTAGGGTGAGTGTGGTGGCTTATGCCTGTAATCCCAGTGCTTTGGGAGGCTGAGGCAAGAAGATCATATGAGGCCAGGCATTTGAAAGCAGCCTGGGCAACATAGTGAGACCCCATCTCTAAAAAACAAAATTAGCTCAGCATGGGAGTGTGCACCTGTAGTCCTCCTAGCTATTTAGGGGGCTGAGATGGGAGGATCACTTGAGCCCAGGAGGTCAAGGCTGCAGTGAGCCACAATCAAACCACATTACCCCAGCCTAGGCGACAGAACAAGACCCTGTTTCTAAAATAAAAAATGTTTTAAAATAAACAATTCAGTTTTTTATTAATACCAAGTTAATTTCAAAAGCATACAAAAACACAAACACTCCTCCTACACAGCCCCACCCCTCTCATGCTGTTGTCACAAATTACAGCTCAGTATATTTGTGTCCGTCAACATGGATTCATAATTATTGTTGTATACAGTTGTCTTTTAGGACAAAACAATCACATACAAAAAATACATGTATGCTGTCTCTTATATTTAATTACACAATGACCTTTTCTGGGGCTCTTTATTTCCTCCTGTGAGTTCCAGTTACTGTCTAGTGTCTTTTCATTTCAGCCTGAAGGACGGTAGGGCGGGTCTACCTTTGTTTATCTGGGAATGTCTTAATCTCCCCTTCATTTTTGAAGCAGCTTTTGCTAGATGTAGAATTTTTGGTCAACAGCATTTTTACTTTTGGGAATTTGTGCTATCCTACTGCCTGCCCACCTCACAACCTCTAATGAGAAACTGGCTGTTCATCTTTCTGTGGATGCCTCATACATAACGAGCGGCTTCTCTCCTGCTGATTTCGACGTTCTCTGTCTTTTGGAAGTTTGCTGATGAGGTGGTGGATCTCTGAGTTTATCCTACTTTGAGTTCATTGAGCTTCTTGAATGTGTAGATTGTTTTTCATTAAACTGGGAAGTTTTCTGCCATTATTTTTTCAAATATTGTTTCTGCTCCTTTCTCTTCTCTCCTTCTGGGACTCCCATTACGCATATGTTGGTCCATTTGACAGTGTCCCACCCACAAGTCTCTGAGGCTTTATTTTTCTTCCCTCTCTCTCTCTTTCTTTCATTTTTTGTTTTGAGACAGGGTTTCTGTCACCCAAGATGGAGTGCAGTGGTGCAATCTCAGCTCACTGCAGCCTCCTCCTTCTGGGCTCAAGCAATCCTCTGGCCTACCAGCCTCCCAAGTAGCTGGGACTACAGGCACGCACCACCACATCTGGCTAATTTTTGTATATTTAGTAAAGACGAGGTTTCACAATGTTGGCCAGGCTGGTCTAAAACTCCTGACCTCAAGCGATCCCCCTGCCTTGGCCTCCCAAAGTGCTGGGATTACAGGTGTGAAGCCACTGCACCCGGCCTCCTTTTTCTTTCTGTTCCTCAGACTAAATAATCTCAATTGGCCTATCTGCAAACAATTCAAATCTGCTGTTGAGCACTTCTAGTGCATGTTTTATTTGTTCTACTTTTGTTCTACTTTTCAACTTCAGAATTTCTATTTGATTCTCTTTTATAATTTTTCTCTCTTCACCGGTATTCTCTATTATTTGATAAGACATCATCATTATTTTTTTTTTTTTTTTTTTTAGTTTTAGTAGAGGCAGGGTTTCACCATGTTGGCAAGGCTTGTCTCGAACTCCTGACCTCAGGTGATCCACCCACCTCAGCCTCCCAAAGTGCTGGGATTACAGACGTGAGCCACTGTGCCCGGCCCATACTTCTTTTTTTTAGACAGTCTCACTGTGTCACCCAGGCTAGAGTGCAGTGGCACAATCTCAGCTCACCACAGCCTCTGCCTCTTGGGCTCAAGCAGTCCTCCCACCTCAGCCTCCCAAGTAGGTGGGACTACAGGCATACACCACCACGCTTAGCTAATTTTGCTAATTTTTTGGTAGAGACAAGGGCTCCCTATATTGCCCAGGCTGATCTCAGACTCCTGAGCTCAAGCGATCCTCCTGCCTCAGCCTCCCAAAGTGCTGGGACTACAGGTGTGAGCCATGCGCCCGACCAATTTGTGTATTTTTAGTAGAGATGGGGTCTCACCATGTTGGCCAGGCTGGTCTCAAACTCCTGAGCTCAAGCGATCCTCCTGCCTCAGCCTCCCAAAGTGCTGGGACTAGAGGTGTGAGCCACGCACCCGACCAATTTGTGTATTTTTAGTAGAGATGGGGTCTCACCATGTTGGCCAGGCTGGTCTCAAACTCCTGAGCTCAAGCAATCCTCCTGCCTCAGCCTCCCAAAGTGCTGGGACTACAGGTGTGAGCCACGTGCCTGGCCCTCACACTTTCTGTTAGTCCTTTCAAATGGGATCTTCCAAGGAACTACTAGACATAAGAAAACAAATAATGACAATTTTTTTAAATAAATGAGGTCTATTTTGCTATCTCCAGTTCTGGGGACGCACACTGTTGGTTTTTTGAGGCAACCATTGAGCTGGGGAGCAGAGGATGAAACCAGAGCACGTTAAAATACAACATAATTCACAGTTCTTACCAAGATTCGAGATTTTACGTATCCCATTTGCTATCCGTCTCTTCTGCTCAAGGGCAGAGATTTCCTGTGAGTTTTCCTCACTCTCGTATCTCCAGTGCCTGACACAGGACAGGAGCTGCACGAGTTTGTTGAGTTTCTGGCTGTGAACCTGTGAGGCTGAGTGCACGAACGTGTGGGCAGGTGTGGCTGTACAGGTGCGGGTTCAGATGGGAGTGCAGGTGAGGGATGTGGCTGTGGCTGTTCAGACCTGGGGTGTGATCAGGGCCTACGGGCTGCAGCCAGGATGCCTCCCTGCCTCCCTGCAGAAGCGGATGCAGCAGATCATGGCCCACTGCTTTCTGGCCGCCAAGCCCAAGCTGGACTGCAAGCTGGGTTACTTTGACCTCATTGGCTGTGACTTCCTGATTGATGACAACTTCAAGGTGCTGTCCTGGGCGGCGGGGGGCACAGTAGACAGATGCAAGGAGGCAGGGGCCATCTGTACACCCTGACCACACTGGCAGGCCCCAGGCAGAATCTGCAGTCAGCCCCCACCCTGCCTGCATGCAGCCCTGGGGATGGGTGTATCCATGAGGCTCACCCCCTGTGCAGCTAGGATGGAACTGCACCCCCTCCTCAGAGCAGCCCCCTCAGGCCAGAGCTTCAGACCCTCAGAGCTTCAGTGGACAAACAGGGGAGCAAGGCTATAGGAAGGAAGCAATCTCCCAGAGCCATCTGTCTGAATGAGGACCAGGGCCTCTGCCTCCTGCTGGCCCAGTGGGCTCGGGGTGAGGAGGGACTGACTGGCGTCTGGGGCAGGTATGGCTGCTGGAGATGAATTCTAACCCAGCCCTGCACACCAACTGCAAGGTCCTGAAGGACGTCATCCCAGGTGTGGTCATCGAGACCCTGGGTGAGCCTCCAGGCCCCCACCCCACACCCCCACAACCTGCCCAGTCTTGAATGCCTACCTGCCCTCTTCCCAAGTTCAGACCCCCACAGATGGGGCTCTTCCACCTCCCGAGGGCCTGTGTGGCAGCGCCGCCCCCTGCCCCAACCTTCCTCACACCTCAGCCCACCTGGGTCCCACCCCTCACACCCTCCCCACCCCCTCCAGCCCCAGCCTCTGCCCCCCACTCACCCTCTCTCCCCCACCCGCACCAGACCTGGTGCTCGAGACCTTCCGGAAGAGCCTGCGCGGCCAGAAGATGTTGCCTCTGCTGTCCCAGCGCCGCTTCGTGCTCCTGCACAACGGTGAGGCCGACCCGTGGCCGCACCTGGGGGGCTCGTGCAGCCTCCGCCGCCGGCCGCCCCCGCCCACCCGCCAGGCCAAGTCCTCCGGGCCACCCATGCCGCATGCCCCAGACCAGCCGGGCGCCCGCAGGCCTGTGCCACCTCCCTTGGTGCCGCAGCGTCCCCGGCCGCCCGGCCCCGACCTGGACAGCGCCCACGATGGGGAGCCCCAGGCCCCGGGCACGGAGCAGTCGGGCGCAGGCAACAGGCACCCGGCGCAAGAGCCTTCCCCGGGGACAGCCAAGGAGGAACGCGAGGAGCCTGAGAACGCGAGGCCCTAAGGGCAGCCACCCGCGCCCCGCGCCCCAGCCGCGCTGCCTGCCCTCAGGGACCTATAAAGCCCACTTTGTTACAAACACAGTCTCTGCAGCAGTCCTGTCACCTCAGCGCCCCTGAGCCCATGCCCACCGGGGTCACCCGCACCACACCAGCACTGGCCTGAAAGATGCTCCCCTGGGACTTCCCCAGGCCCCACTAGCCCCCAGTCCATGGCTGGGCCCTGTCCCTGGGGAGACTGTGCTGAGGGAGGGGTCTCCGCGGCTGGGCCCAGTCCTGGGGGGCTGTTCTGAGGGAGGGGGTTCCCCACGGCTGGTCTATACTCCCTCCCGGGCTGCCCCATCCTGGGCTCCCGCCCACCACCCTGTGCCCCTCAGCACCTGGGCCCTCCTGCAGCCCTGTGACCCCACGGCCCCCATGGCCTGGCCGGTGATCCACCATTGCCTGGCATCCCCAGGAAGGGTCTGAACCCCTCTGGAGCTCCAAAGGAGGAGCCCCTTGAGCCCAGGATTGCTGCCGTGGGCACCCACAGAGCTCGCCCCAGCCCGCCCGGCACAGAACCTTCCTGGGCCTTCAAGCCCCAAGCCTGGCGCTCCAGCTCCCTGAGCCCCCAACCTTCCTGCAGTGGCCCCAGGACTTAGCCAGGGGTGAGGGGCACAGGGCAGCTAGCCCCAACAAGAGGGTCCCACAGAAGACATGCTAAGCCCACACTGGCCAGGCCCTGGTCAGCCCTGTGTAGCCGCTGACGGTTCTGTTCCCCATGGGTCTGGGGGTTTGCGAGGACAGCTCTGGCGTCCCGGGGCCTCTGAGGCGTCCACACTACCCACCCCCTCACTCACCTCCCACCCGGAGAGCTAAAGTGTATGGGCCTCTTCCCAATGGCTGGCTCAAGGCCTCTGTGCCCCCCAAGTCGAGACCAGAGGATCGGGGGGCCCCGCCCCCAGGCCCACCCCCCACATGCCCTGCCTCCGACTCCACACGGTCACGGCCAAGTCGCCGGTCCCTCCTCCTGCCCTGCTCCGCAGCCACGGGGGACTGAGGGGCCAGCAGAGTCTGCTTTGGCCACGTAGCCACCCTGCGCTCCACAGGGACGGCAGCTCCATTCCCTGGGACTCGGCAGCCCCGGCACTGCTAGAAGGCACCGTCGGCTGTGGTCTCTGGCCAGCACAGCAGGTGGGGCACAGCCAGGGCGCCAGGAAGAGGAGAAGGCAGGACAGAGGGAACTGGGGACCACAGAGGCCAAAGGAGGCCCCAGGTCTCAGAGCCAGTGAGGAACCACCCCAGGCCAGGGTCAGCCCCCACCAACATGGTCCTTTCGCTGGGGCCTGGAGTGGGGGTTCCCAGGTGAGGGGCTGGGAACACACCTGTCATTGTGATGGGGTCCCCAGTCCCCTCCCAGCAGGTCTGCTGGACCCTCTGGGGGCCAAGGGCAGCAGCGGCCTGTTCTGCAGCCTACTGAGGCCAGGGAGGGGTGAAGCAGGAGGGGCCTGGGAGGGGTGAAGCCTCCATGGCTGGCCAAGCACCCAGGACTTGGTTAATCCACACCTGCTCTTAGGGGTCAGGGCCACACTGCCTGACGGCTTCCAAGGCCACTAATGGCCACATCACCTCAGGGTCCTCCCGACGCTGCCCTCTGCTCTTGCTACCCTGATGCCCCTGGGGCCCCTGTGCCCTGCGGCCTCTGCCCTCGGCTCTGCCCCACATGCCTGGTGCTGTGTCATGCCATGATCCCAGGTCAGGACTACATCCCCCGGTGACGTTGGAACCGTCCAGCTCCCCTCCCTGTGACGCGTGTGGTTACACCCCCAGGCTCAGGGGCCCCACGATGTCAGCAGAGGTCACCTGAGCCCGAGGGGACAATGGAACCTTTGCCGCCCCTGGGCCCTGACTGGATGTGTCACCACCAGAACCCATGAGGAGGGTGCACGCTGGCAGTGGCCTGCCCTATCGTGACCAAGCCCCACCCCCTGCAACCCAGGGCCCCCTGAAGACCTAAGCTGAGGACCCAGATCCTGTTCAGGAGTCCTTGGTGCCCCAAAGAGCCCAAAAGTCAATGAATAAACAAGGTTTCCAGAGAACCCAGGAACAACAGCCACATCCCCGCCGCCCAGCCCGTAAGCACCCGTCTGCGAGGCCCCAACGGCATGGACCACCAGGGAGAGGGGGACTGTGGGTGCCTGAGTATCTGGCAGTACAAGGTGCTCCCCAATATTCAAGTGAAGTGACCAGCCAGGGGCCACAGGAAAGGCATCAGAACTCCTTGGGGACACGAGAAGTTCAGGCAGGGTCCGGGCGCTTCCTGGAGACGGCGCCAAGCTGGAGCCTGGGACCCAAGGTGGAGGTTCCTGACAGCTGACCCACCCACCTCCCTCTCCCCCTCTCTCTTCCACAGGTGAGTCCTGGGTCCTGCTGCCAGGTAGCGGACTCAAGGGGAAGGTGTGGGGGATTAAGCTACCCCCCACTCGGACACAGGTACAGCCACACACCCTCCATCCCCACAGCCTCCATCGTGGGGCCTGGCCAGCACACTCTCACCAGCAGCGGGGGCCTGGGGTCTGCTGAGGGCCAGTGGGCCTGCGTGTCTGTTTCAGCTAAAGAGACCTCGGACCCCGGAGGACACGAGGCCTGCGTGTCCATGGGGCCCCCTGTGCCCCCGCCCCCTCCAGCCCCTCTCCCCTGAGTGTGTCTTTACGACGGGGACCAGGACAACTGAATTACCAACTCCGTAAAGACCCCCAATTCCTGGTTTCCAGGAAGATGAGATTTGTGAGAGGCGGGGGTCTGCTTCCTCCCCAACGCCAGGCGCCACCGCCTCCCATGAGGGTCACTGGCCGAGAGGAGCTAGCCCTCTCCTGTCCTGTCCTCAGAGCTCAGCCCAGCATCGGAGGGGACAGCAGTGATGACCCAGGTCCTGGTCAGCGGGCACAGATCCCAGCAGCTGGGGCAGCCGGGGACCCCCTGTCCCTCAAGGACCCCCCACCTGTCCTGGGGCTGGGAAAGGCTGTGTCCAGCTCTGTCTGCCAAGGGGCCCCCGCCATAGGTGTCTCTGTCAGCTGCGGGGGGTTCCCGCACGGCCAAGTCCAGATCTCAGTGGAGGGTGGGGAGGGGGCTGGCGGGGAGGGGAGGCTCCGCAGCGGCCGGAAGCACTTCTGGGAACAGAGGTGGCCTCCGGCCCTTTTCTCAAAAGTCCGACCCCAGCGGGAGGTTGGGGCGGCTGCGGTTTTCCGGGCAGATGGAGGCCGCCCTGTGCGAGTGGCTCGGGCTTCCAGGGGGAGCAGAGAGGGGCCCCTCCCCGTGGAGCCGAGACCACTGCGCCCCGAGTGGGAGGGGGCGGCGGCCTCTCCGCGGCGACCCCGGCCCCTTCTCCGCACCCGGCCCCGCCCGACCCTCCGCGCCCTTGGGACCCCCCCTCCATGGCGGGCTCGCGCTGGCCTCGGCCTCCCCCACTGAGACCCCTGGAGGCGCCCCCGCCCCCACGCGCGAGAACCCGCCCGCCTCCCCCGGGCTCCGCGACGCACGCCGTGGCCCCCGCCAGGCCCGGAGGGTCGCGCTCCAGGTAAAGCGCGCGCGGCGGGCCCGGGAGGAGCCGGAGACTCCGGAGACCCCGCCCAGAGCCCGCCCCGCCGCCCGCGGAATCCCCCGCCCGTCCGCTGTGCGTCAGCCCGGCCGCCCCCGCGCTGACGTTTCCGCGCCGAGGCCCACGCGAGGCCGCCCACGAGGAGTTTCCGCGCTGAGTCAGCCCCGCGGGACCCGCGCTACGCGGGCCGCCGGTGTTTTCTGGGGCCGGTGCGGGACAGCCCCGGTGTGGGGGGCGCGTGGGGAGAGCCGGGGCCAGGCGGGGAGGATCCGGGCTGCAGGCAGGAGTGCGCGGGGCAGGGCCCGACGGCTCAGCCTCCCCGGGGCTCACACGGGAGGAGCGCGCCGAGCCCAGTACCCAGCCCCGAGCCCAGTACCCAGCCCTGAGCCCAGTACCCAGCCCCGAGCCCAGGACCCAGCCCCGAGCCCAGGACCCAGCCCCGAGCCCAGGACCCAGCCCCGAGCCCAGGACCCAGCCCCCAGCCCAGGACCCAGCCCCGAGCCCAGTACCCAGCCCCCAGCCCAGGACCCAGCCCCGAGCCCAGGACCCAGCCCCCAGCCCAGGACCCAGCCCCGAGCCCAGGACCCAGCCTCCAGCCCAGTACCCAGCCCCGAGCCCAGTACCCAGCCCCCAGCCCAGGACCCAGCCCCGAGCCCAGTACCCAGCCCCCAGCCCAGGACCCAGCCCCGAGCCCAGTACCCAGCCTCCAGCCCAGGACCCAGCCCCGAGCCCAGTACCCAGCCTCCAGCCCAGTACCCAGCCCCGAGCACAGTACCCATCCCCGAGCCCAGTACCCAGCCTCCAGCCCAGTACCCAGCCCCGAGCCCAGGACCCAGCCCCGAGCCCAGGACCCATCCCCGAGCCCAGTACCCATCCCCCAGCCCAGGACCCAGCCCCAAGCCCAGTACCCAGCCCCGAGCCCAGGACCCAGCCTCCAGCCCAGGACCCAGCCCCGAGCCCAGTACCCAGCCCCCAGCCCAGTACCCAGCCCCGAGCCCAGGACCCAGCCTCCAGCCCAGGACCCAGCCCCAAGCCCAGTACCCAGCCCCGAGCCCAGTACCCAGCCTCCAGCCCAGGACCCAGCCCCGAGCCCAGTACCCAGCCCCCAGCCCAGTACCCAGCCCCGAGCCCAGTACCCAGCCTCCAGCCCACTACCCATCCCCGAGCCCAGTACCCAGCCTCCAGCCCAGGACCCAGCCCCGAGCCCAGTACCCAGCCTCCAGCCCAGTACCCATCCCCGAGCCCAGTACCCAGCCCCCAGCCCAGGACCCAGCCCCGAGCCCAGTACCCAGCCCCCAGCCCAGGACCCAGCCCCGAGCCCAGTACCCATCCCCGAGCCCAGTACCCATCCCCCAGCCCAGGACCCAGCCCCAAGCCCAGTACCCAGCCCCGAGCCCAGGACCCAGCCTCCAGCCCAGGACCCAGCCCCGAGCCCAGTACCCAGCCCCCAGCCCAGTACCCAGCCCCGAGCCCAGGACCCAGCCTCCAGCCCAGGACCCAGCCCCAAGCCCAGTACCCAGCCCCGAGCCCAGTACCCAGCCTCCAGCCCAGGACCCAGCCCCGAGCCCAGTACCCAGCCCCCAGCCCAGTACCCAGCCCCGAGCCCAGTACCCAGCCTCCAGCCCACTACCCATCCCCGAGCCCAGTACCCAGCCTCCAGCCCAGTACCCAGCCCCGAGCCCAGTACCCAGCCTCCAGCCCAGTACCCATCCCCGAGCCCAGTACCCAGCCTCCAGCCCAGTACCCAGCCCCGAGCCCAGTACCCAGCCCCAAGGCCAGTACCCAGCCTCCAGCCCAGTACCCAGCCCCGAGCCCAGTACTTCAGGACGCTGAAGGGCCGGGTCCTGCCTCCAGGGCTGAGCACCTTCCCCGGTGTCCCTGTGCCACCCTTGGGCTCTCCACACTCCAGGTCCCATGTTGGGGGGGGAGGGGAGCTGACGTCCCCTCTGTCCCGTCCACCTACTGTGAGCTGGGCCCACCGCCCCACTGGGAGCTGAGCTGGGGGCCAGGTGTACTGTGCCTCCAGGGTGCTGCTGAGACGCCTGCACCAGCCTGCCCGCCACTCCCCGGCAGCTGAGCGAGCCTGTATCAGATCTCACCTGGAGCCTGGAGCTGTGTCAGATCTCACCTGGAGCCTGGAGTGGGAGGCTGGGCGGGCCGAGGGTGGGATGGTGAGGAGAGAGGGCTGGCCTGGAGACGGGGCCGCCCACCACCAGAAAGTGCTGGATGGCACCCGGGGGCCGGCAGGCTGTGTGGCCAGAAACCAGAGACCCAGGGGCACCAGAGAAGAGCCCCAGAACGGGGGAAGCCGCTGAGCCTGTATCCCTGAGGAGCGCTGGGCCCAGGACTGGAATGGCCCCTCCTCGGGCCCCACCCCCACCCAGCCAGGAGTTCCCAGAATGGGCCCTGGCTGCCCTCCGCTTTGCCCCCTGTGGAGGGGACCACGGCCAGGCATGAGCACGGTGCCCCAAAGCCCAGCCCCGGGTGCCCCGTCCTCCCCCAGCACCCAGCATGAATCCACTCAGGTCACTGGACAAGTGTTTATTGAAGGTCCCTTGCAGCCAGGTCCCGTGCTGGGCACTGCACACCCACGGACACAGCCTCCCGTCCTAAGACCCCACCCCATCAGGGCCAGCAAGGGAGGAAGGGGGCCATGACTGTGTCTCTCTCTCCCTCCTGCAGGGCCCTGCCGCGGCCGCCGAACTGCATGGTCCAGGGCGCTGGTCACTGCCACCTTCCTGCACCCACTTCTGCTGCCAGGGGAGCAGGGCCCGGCCCAGAGCAGAATGCAGAGCCCCTGCGGCCTGGGGAGCTCCTGGGGAGGGGCTGGCTGCGGTCGGCGGCCCCGGAGGACGGCCAGGCTCACACCCACAGGTCTCCCAGCCGCCCCTTCTCCTCTGCCGATCGCTCGCCCCGCTCTTCCTCGGGGAACTGGCAGCTGCTGGCGTCTTCGGTCGACGGCGGCACCTCCAGCAGCAGCTGGGTCTCTGCAGGGGGGCCACGGTCAGCAGGCAGCCATGCTCCCACCTCCCCGCACCAGGCTGTGACAGACCTCGGGGCCACATGCACTGACTCCTCAGCTGCCAGATGTGCAGTCCAAGCTGGGCCGAGGTCAGGAGGAGGACGCAGGCGGCCACGGCCAGGAGGACGACGGTCAGCCACCCAAGCGGCTCTGCCGGCGGGGACCCTGGGACGCACACAGCGTTGTGGGTCTTGTTCCCAGGGAACACAGTGAGAAACCCGAACTGGGCGCAGCTGGAATACACGGACGCGGCCTCCGATCAGCCCCCGGACGCGGCCTCCGATCAGCCCCCGGCTGCTGCCCTCCGTGCTGTCTGGGGCAAGGGACAGGAGAGGACCCTTCCTCAGAGTGGGCCTGGACCACCCGGCCACCGGCAGGGCCCACCCAGGACTCACTCTGTCCAAGGTTTGCAGTGGCCTTCGTGGCCCCCGGAGAAGGTCCCCGAGGCACAGTCGATACACCGGAAGCCAAAACTGAATTTCCCTGGTGTGGGGTGTGGGGGGAGGGAGGGAGGCTGGTGGAGTTGCTGGGATGGATGAGGAGGGCGTCAGGCCAGTGCAGGGGTCCATCTGGGGTCTGGGTGCTGAGTAGAATGCCCCCCCGTCATCCATTCAACAGAGTTCTTCATGGCCCAGGACTGGGGCCCATGTCTGCCCGTCCCAGGTGGGGCGTCTGGGGTGGGGCCCAGTGAGGGCACCTGGGGGAGGTGCGCAGAGTGCAGTGGGCCTGCCAGGGAGGGGAAAGGCCTGCCCATTGGGGGCTGAGGGTGGGCAGAAGCCAGGCAGGACCCAGTAGAACAGAGGGTGGAGAACAGTGAGGGTCCCAGAGAGAGTGAGGCTGGGTCCCAGTTGACCCCAGACCCTGCCCCGTCCAACCTGACACAACCTCCCCAGTTGTACCTCCTCCCAGCTTTCATGTGCCCAGCCTGACCTCTCCTGTCAGGTAAACAAGCCGCTAAGAGGACTTGAGCTGCTCCTTCCAGAACAGGGTGCAGCCCCAGGCCCCAGACAGGACTCCGGGGGGCACAGGGCAGGCTCTTTCAGTATTTGGTGAGGACAGACAGGATGGGTGTCCCGGGCCTGAGAGCCAGACAGCTCCTGGAACCCGCCCCCACCCCCCCCCCCCCGCAGGGTTCTCACCGCCCTCGTGCTGGATGGAGAAGCCCAGGCTGATAAAGCAGGGACAGGACACCCCCAGAGCTTCATGGCCTGTGGTGCCTGAGCATGGCCTGGCCTGCCCGGCCTCACAGGACCCAGGACTCCGGACCCCACACACCACATGTCCTCCCCGGACACCTGTGCCCACGAGCTCTGCCTCGGGCCCTAGTGGAACCCCTGGCCTGTGTGGACTCCCAGAGGCACCTCCAGGACTTACCCTGGGACTGTACCCCCTGGCCTGGGGGACAAGGGTGGTGCCGGCAGGTCGTGCAGCAAGGGTCTCCGCAGTGGAATTCAGGCTGGACACACATGCAGTCCCACTCGGAACAGCACTCCTCGCCTGGGCAGGAGACAGGCCAGCCCCCCAGCAGCTGGGCTGAGGCCCCTCCTCCCCAGGCCTCCCCTCGGCCCTCCAGGGGAGTGAGGTTGTCCGTTCTCCACCCACAGTTGGCTCCAGGGAGCAGAGGGCTCCTGGCTGGGAGTCTGGACCCTGGGTTTATCCAGCTGTCTCTTTCTCCTGGGGCCATGTGGCCTGGCTACTCCCCCTTTGCGCCCCACAGCTGCCCCTGCCCAGGTGCTAACTCCATATGCAACCAGGAGCTGCCCCTGCAGGACCCAGGGGTGGCCCCCAACAGTGCACAGTCCCCTGGAGGCCCGTCGACACCTCAGAGGCCGCCTGCCTGGTGTCTGGGCGCTGCTGTCCCCACCACCAGCCACACTGGGCCTCCGGACAGAGCCTCCCTTCCCAACCCACAGGCCCTGGAGGAAGAAGCTCTGGGGTGACTTCCCTGCCAGCTTCCTCTCCAGACCAGCCGTGTCAGCTGAACCCTCATCCCCAGGTGCAGGTCAGAGGCAGGCAGCAGGCCAGACGGTGGTGCAGGGGGGCCCTCAACTGGGCAGGAGGGGGCTGGGCGATGGCCAAGGGTTCACGACCCGCCCAGCAGGACCTGGAACAGCCGTCCTCCACCTCTGGACCCCAGACCCCTCTTGAGGGCGCTCCCACCTGGCTCACCCCTGCTCCCCGCCGGGGCCACTGGCTGGAGCTGGCACACCTCTGCCTCCCTCTGGGATCCTGCCTCCCTCCGGAAGGCTCCCACTGCTGGCGGCCCTGTGCCCACCCTCCTTAGACCTCAGCAGCGCTGGTCTGAGCACGGGAAGGGGGGCGCCTTGGCCGGTCCGCGTTAAGTAAACACGGTTTACTTACCCGGGTAATCGCGGCAGCAGCGCGTCGTGTGAACCCGGCAGCAGCGCGCGTCCGTTCCCGTCCCAAGCAGGAGGCGCCCAGGGCCGCACCCGGGACCCCCGGTGGGGCGCTGACCCAGGCCGAGCGCGCACAGCAGCGCCAGGCCGCACAGGGCCCCAAACGCGCCCATCGCCCCGTGCCGTGCCATGCTCGGGTTTCAAGAGCCCACAGCCAGTTGGACACGCCCCGTCCCCGTCCTCACCCGCCCTGCCCGGAGGTGGCTGGGACCGTTCATGACCTGAGTATCCCGACCCAGGTGAAATGCGTGTGAGGAGGGGGTGTAGACACTGCGGACACAGCCCGGTCCCCCGCAGGTCGCCGGCAGGGGCGGGGAAACCAGGCTGGCGGGGATCAGAAAGGTTTTCTATGCAAAGTCTGCGGCCACGTTGGTGGGCCCCAGTGCAGGGGGTGGCGTTTAGTACCTTGTCCCATGGGGGCCACTTGGAGGGCGGGAGTCAGCCAATCACTCCTCCATCCCACTGCCTCTCGGTGGTATCTGTGAGTCCCCGAGAGGTCTCCACAAATTCTGGCCACCCCCAGAGAGCCTCAACCATGGAGCCCCATGCTGGGGAACCCCACAGAATGGGGACAGGGACCCCTCGGCTCAGTGCACCCCACCTGGCCAGCTTCGGGTGTGAAACTCACCATGGGCTGCAGGCCTGTGGGCTCCCCTCCCCCTTGCTTGCAGCTCTCCAGGACCCCCCTCAGGCCAACCTGGGAAGTTCCCCGGGGCTTGGGAGGGGCACCAGGAGGAGCTGGTGGGGAGACGAGAGGGTGCTGGTGCCTCCTCGGGTCAGTGTCAGCCACCCCCGCGGGCACCCGAGGGTCAGTGTCAGCCGCCCCCGCGGGCACTCAGGGCCCAGTCTCTCAGAGCCACCTTCATCCGTCGCACCAGACAGATCCAGGTCCCGGAGGGAGTTGAGGAGGAGCCCCTCACAGAGCTCTTGGGAGACTGTCCTATGTCTTTCTGAGCCTCCGTTTCCCCTGTGGGCACCGAGGGGTTCTGGGACCCTGCCTCCACCAGGAAGCCTCCCTAGATTGCCCAGCCCTGCTTCTGCGCTATCCAGCACAGGTGGAGACCCCCATGAATGCTGGGGGTGGGGGCTCTCGGGAACGTGAGCGTGGATGTGGTTCAACACCCCTTTGAGACCTGCAGCCACCGCCTCACCCCGTAAGGCGGTTCCTCCTTTTCCAAGGTAAATGACAGGAATTAGCTGTTTGTGACACCCCGGAGTTCTCAAATCCAAGATGTAGGAGCCTGCCTTGGAGAGGCAGCCCTCAGACACTGCAGAGAAAGAAGGGGTCTCTGCAGCTCCAGGCCGCCCCGAGGCTCAGAAGGAAAGGGGTGGGGCCAGCTGGGCCTGGGGGCCTTTGAGAGGCCTGGAGATCTTCAGCCCCGAGGCTGGGAGGGGGTCTGGGCCCCTGGATAGAAAGAGGCGCCATCAGTGGCTCACGCCCGTAATCCCAGCATTTTGGGAGGCCGAGGTGGGCCTCGGATCACCTGAGGTCAGGGGTTCGAGACCAGCCTGACCAACATGGAGAAACCCCGTCTCTACTAAAAATACAAAAAAAATTAGCCAGGCGTGGTGGCGCACGCCTGTAATCCCAGCTACTCGGGAGGCTGAGGCAGGAGAATTGCTTGAACCCAGGAGGCAGAGGTTGCGGCGAACCGAGATGGCGCCATTGCACTCCAGCCTGGGTGACAGAGTGAGACTCCATCACAAAAAATAAAGAATGCTCATCAGACCACATGGTGTGAGTCATCCATCTAGAGGCAGGGACAGAGTTAGAGGAGCCAGCAGTTTATGGGGCCAAGTGGGAGGCGGCCAGCGGGCAGAGGAGCCCCTCCCCCCTGCCCCGTGGCGCAGCTGACACTTTGAACAGCCCGAGAGCAGCTTGCCACACAGGGTGGTCCCCGGAGGGGCTGCAGGGGTGTGACATCCATCCTCCCATCCCTCTCGCCGCAGAAGGCCCCTCCCCGGCTCCCCGTGACTCCTATCCTTGGGCTGCGAGGCTGGAGGTGACTTGTTCATCTTATTTTCCGGTATTTTGTGAGCAGCTCACCGGTGACACAAATGACGGGGCATTCACACAGCAGAGCAGCCCACGGGCTGGGCGAGGGACAGCCCTTGCGTACGTCCAGAAGGGCAGCTGTGAGGCCCCAGGGGGAGGGTGCAGATGGGCACTGAGCCAGAGTTCAGGCAGGGCCTGGGGCACAGATGGCACAGGAGTTGCCAGCAGAGATGGCGTCAGGCGAGGGGGCGGGGAGGGTGAGCATGGAGACCAAGAGGAGGTGGCCCCGTGTCCATCTGGGGGTGCGGCAAGGGGTCCTGCTGGGGAATAAGTCCCACAGGGCCTGGGGGGCGCTGTGCCCAGAGGGGAGGAGACAGGAAGCGATGGGTGTGGGCGCCAGGTTTGGGGAGGAGGCCCCTTTCCCACAGCCGTCGACCTGCGGGCCCCACGGGATCTGGCCGCTCCAGTCCCGGCCACCTGACCCCTTCCCCCACCCACCCGCCATCCTGCCTGGAGGTCTGGCCTCGCCTGCCCCACGGGGCAGGGGGCAGGGGGCTCTCAGAGGCGCGGCCCCAACCCTGTGCAGGGCCTGCAGGCTGAACCGTGTGCAGGAACCCGGGGAACTCAGTGAAGGTGCTGGATGGGGGACTGGACGGCCTCTGACTTCCCTATGCTGCGGGGGGAGGCTTGTGGTTGGCAGAGAGTGGGTGGAAGATAGAGGTTTGAGGAGAGAGAGACCCGGGGAGAAAACCAGCTGCAGAGGCAGGAGGGGTCCAGGGCAGCCCGAGGCCAGAGATGGGCGTCTTCCTTACAGCCACCTGTGGTCCCCGCACCTTGGGCTGCTGTGAGTGGCACGTGGCGCTCCCACTGTGCACCCCCGGGGCCGATTCCCCACTTCCACGACACCGGCAGGGGGGAGCCATCCGCCAGGCACAGGAGGCCTGGACAGCCGTGGGCAGCGTGCGCTGTTGGAGGACTCAGGGAGAGGGAAGGCTGGCCCAGGGACACTGTGTGGGGCAGCGGGTGCAGCTGCGGGGCTGGGCCATACCAGCCACGGTGGCTGGAGTGTCCAGGCTGTGCCAGGCCCTCAGCAAAACTTTCCATGAGGCTTCATGTGTTTCTTCTTAAGTAATTTTTTTAAATTTCTTTTTTTTTTTTCCAGTCACGTCTCACTGCAGCCTCCATCTCTTGGGCTCAAGTGATCCTCCCACCTCGGCCTCCCAAGTAGCTGGGACCACAGGCATGCACCACAACACCCGGCTGATTTTTTCTATTTTTCATAGAAAAAGGGTCTTGCCATGTTACCCAGGCGGGTCTCAAACTCCTGAGCTCAGACGATCGTCTCGCCTCAGCCTCCCAAAGTGCTAGGATTCTAGGCGTGAGCCACCGTGACCGGCCTCGGCTGTGTGTTTCTTGCTCATGAGTGCAGTGAGGGCCAGGCGTGGTGGCTCACACCTGGAATCCCAGTACTCCAGGGCGCCGAGGCAGGTGGATCACTTGAGGTCAGGAGTTCAAGACCAGCTTAGCCAACGTGGTGAAACCCTGTCTCTAATAAAATACAAAAATTAGCCGGGTGTGGTGCTGGGCGCCTGTAGTCCCAGCTACTTGGGAGGCTGAGGCAGGAGAATGGCATCAACCCGGGAGGCAGAGGTTGGTGAGCTGAGATCACGCCACTGTACTCCAGCCTGGGTGACAGAGCAAGACTCCGGCAAAAAAAAAAGAAAGAAAAAACAAGTGCAGTGAGACGTCTTAGCCCTCGGGAGTGTTTCACTTCAGCCCCTGACACCTGTTAAGCACAATGGAGGCGAACAGGCACCTCCGCCTCCCGAGGGACACAGATGTCGCTCGGACGCCCGGGGCAGCCTGCAGGGCTGCTCCCGCCTTGTTCCCGAGCTGTGGCCTCGGGCGTGACTGGCGCTCAGGGGAGGAGGCTCTGTGCTGCTCGAAGGATACCCCACTCCCAGACACCAGCTTGAGAAGATTCCCGCACGGCCGGGGACGGCCCCAGGGCCTTGGGAGCGTCTGTGGACACCCGTGGTGCGGGCCGGGGAGCTGGGAGCTCATCTGAACACGCCAGCACTCGCGCATCCACGCTGCTGGCGGACGCCTGGGTTTCTCCACTGTGGGGCCACGTGACATGAAGTCGCTGTGGTCATTCTCATTCAGATCCCAGGACTCTTAAGTGCGCAGGAGTGGGACGGCCGGGGCCCAGGGTGGACAGAAAGTTGGCTCAAGCAGAAACTGTGGTTTCCAAGGTGACTGTCCCCCTAGACACCTATGGCAGGGACATAGGGGTCGTGTGGGCCCTTGCAGGGACTCCTCGGGGTGCTCAGGAGCACTGGGACCCCCTCCCAGGTGCAGCAGGGGGTGGGCGTAGGTGTGGAGGGGAAGTGGGGCAGGTCTCTACACTCCTCCTCCAAGGACACAGAGCCCCAGGGGTCAGCCACTCCCAAGCTCCTTGGGCAACCCGGGGCTCAGGGGCCGGCCGCCCTTGTCAGCGCCTGGCCTGGAACCTCCACCCCAGGCGGCCTTGGGCCTGAGCTTTCCCAGTCACTCCCCCCGCTCCCCACTCAATCTGGAACTCGCACCCAGGGACCAACCTCCAGGGTCCCACTTGACCCCGCTACCCCCACCTCCACCCTGGCCCAAGACCCCTCTCCAGCCACAGGTTGGCATAGCCCAAGTCTCCCAAGACCCCTCTCCAGCCACAGGTTGGCACAGCCCAAGTCTCCCAAGACCCCTCTCCAGCCACAGGTTGGCACAGCCCAAGTCTCCCAAGACCCCTCTCCAGCCACAGGTTGGCACAGCCCAAGTCTCCCAAGACCCCTCTCCAGCCACAGGTTGGCACAGCCCAAGTCTCCCAAGACCCCTCTCCAGCCAGAGGTGGGCACGGCCCAAGCCTCCCAAGACCCCTCTCCAGTCAGAGGCGGGCACGGCCCAAGCCTCCATGCCACAGGTGTGCAGCCCACAGTGCCGGTTGGAGACTCCCGTCTGCCAAGGTTTTTATTGTGGTCCCGCAGGGCAGGAGGTATGCATGGCATACGTAAGCAGAGAGCCGGAGGCAGCCATCGGCACCTAGAACGGTGCAGAGTTGGCCCAGGAGCGTGGCGGGGCAGGCAGCCTGCACCTGCCCTGCTCGCCCAGCAGACCCTCCGGGCTCCAGCCTGGCGGGGCCCAGCGTCCACCTTGGTGGGCCCAGGTCAGATCTTGGCCAGGGTGGAGTGGGCGTCAGCCTGCTCCTCTTGGATGGGGGTCCGGAAACTGCCTCCTCCTGGGGAGGAAAAAAGGAGAGATTGGTGGGTGGACCTCACCCGCCAGGAGCAGTGCGGCAGGGCCACGAGGCACTCACCAGGGGGCTTGTGGGCATCGGCGGGCAGCCTCTGGTCCCTCCGGAGCAGGTACAGGGCCAGCAGGATGGCCAGGGGGCCCAGCAGCCCCAGCACCAGGCCCAGGCCCAGGATGGCGGCAACCGCACGGCCTGCAGGAAGGGGTCTGCTGGGTGGGGTCCACAGGAGGGGCCCCCATGCCGCCCTCCCCTCCTCCTATTCGGGTTGGGGGCCCCGCTGGGCTGGGCCAGGCGCCCTTACCCCCGGGGACCTCCACGGGCCGGGTGGAGGGTCCCTGTGAGGTTCTGGGCCAGGCTTCAGTGGGCTGGACAGTGATGGGCCTGGCCGGGGGGCCCTGGGTCTCCTGGGGCTGCGTGGCTGGGGGGTCCCTGTCCTCACAGATTGCGTCCGAGCTATTGCTGGCCGGCTGCAGGGTGTGCTTCCCAGCCAAGGTGCAGCTGTGGGGGAACAGGGGGTGTTGCTCAGGCCAGAAATCCCCTGGGACCCGGGAGATGCGGTGGGGATAACAGGGTCCGCGCTGGCCAGCCACAGGCAGCATCTACCACAGACACCAGGCCAGTGGCAGCCACGACGCTGCCCAGCCCCACGTGCCCCCCACAGGGGCCTCCAAGGCCACACACCCTTCTCCCACATCTACACACCCCACCAGCACCTCCCTGTCCTGTGCCCCCAGGGCCTCCCAGCTGCGGAGGGTGAGGGTCCCACACACCCAGCTCCACCTACAGGGAAAGGCTGTCCCCAGGCAGCAGCTTCCTGCTCCCCAACCAGGTCCAGCCACACAGCCAGGCCCCCAGGGCCACCAGCACCTCCCCTTCCCCCAAAACTGCCCCCACCCCACCTGCCCCCCCAGCCCCTCCCAGCTCCCCAGCTCCTCTGCCCTCCTAACCACCCCCAACCCCCCCAGCCCCTCCCAGCCCCTGGCCCCTCTGCCCCCCCAAGCCCCTCCCAGCCCCTGGCCAGGCCCCTCACTTGGTCCAGGGCTTGCAGGCCTGGTTGTCGCCTGGGGAGAAGTGCCCTGGAGGGCAGGGGGCACAGTCTGCAACAAAGATAGGGTGGTCAGGGGCTGCCCACAGACCCCGGGTGCTGGGGACATGGGGCAGAGCCTGTGGGGCAGGCAGTTGCCCCCCCACGGCCGGGTGGTGGGTTTGGCCTCTGGAAGCCCTCCCTGCCCACATCCCACCCCTGGGCCCTGACCCGGGAGCTCGGTCTTGAGGATGCCAGAGGAGGCACCGGTGTGGCCAGGTCCCTGCAGCCCACGGCCCATCTGCGTCACAGACAGCCGCTATGCACACCCCCAACCGCCGGCCGCAGCCACCGAGCTCACCAACTCCAGGCTTGTAGCTGTCCAGGGGCTGGGTGCCCGCCCGGCAGCGGCAGACCGTGTCCTGTGTGGCCGTGCACGGCTGCTTCCGCTCACTCCCACTTCCTGAGCAGGGGCCGGATGGGGGGGTGGTCAGGTGGGGGCTGTGGACAGGGTCCTCAGGAAGCGTGGGCACTGGAGGACAGGTTGGCCTCCCCACCACACAGAGGGCCGTGGGCAGGGGTCTGCGGCCTCCCCTGAGACTTGGAGCCCCTGCAGCCCCCGAGGCTCCTGGGCCCTCCCTTCCTGGCCACAACCTGGGGCTGGTTCTGTGGCAGCCCCAGCCACCCTTCCCTACCCCTCCACCGCCTCCAGCCGCCAGCCCCGCCTGCGGCAGGGTCTCCATGGCCCAACCCCCCAGCCTCACTGCTCAGGCCAGCAAGGCCAGGCCACATGGCCAGCGTGGTCTCCCCGACTCCACGTGGCCTGGGCCGAGTCTGGGCCCCTGGAAGGAGAGGGGGTGCCCCTGGGAGACGCCTCAGCTCCTCGAAGGACCCCTGTGGCGGAGCAGACCCCGCTGTGGTTTGAGGTTCGTTTCTGCGGCTGTGGGAGCCCCATGCTGCTGCGTGGGAATGTGGGTGCCAGGCTGCCGCCCCCTGTGCTAGGTGGGGCTGTGGGGCCAGGTGGGAGCTCACTGAGGTTACACCACGTGCAGGGCTTGCACGGCTTGGAGCTGACCACGTCGTTGTAGAAGCCCGGCCCGCACGGACGGCACACCGTGTTCTGGGAGCGGCTGCAGCGGCTCACCATCCCGTTGCCTGCAGCAGAGGCCGGCGTCAGGCAGCGGTCAGGCCCCAGGCTTGCGCCCGTGGACCCCCCCAGGCGGCTCCTCTGCCAGGCTTGGCCGGCCCCTCGCCCGCCCTCTCCCCAGGACCAGCCTCCTGGCTGGCCCATCCCTGCCCCAGCCCCCAGTCCCTGGAGTGCCCGTGCGTGGCGACCCCTCCTGAGGCCTCACCTGGCCTGCACTCGTGGCAGCACCGGTCGTTGCTGGGGTAGGTGTCCCCGACACAGTGGAGCCCCGTCGCGGTGCTCAGCCCCAGGCCCAGGAGGAGCAGAGCCGCACACGGCCCGCGGCCCAGCCGCCGAGCCCCCACGCACATCCTCATTTCTGCTGTCTCCAGAGTCTGGGTTTTCCTTGCGGGGTGTGGCTATAAGGACTGTGGAGGAGGGGAGGGGAGAGGGGAGGAGGGCAGAGGAGGCGGGAGGAGGAAGGTGGCAGGCTGGGGACCCTGGCTGTGGGCTGGGCACAAAGGCGGGGTCTGGGCACCCCCAGCATTGGCTTATTCTGCCTTCTGACCTCTTCTGCCCAAGACCACCGTGTTCAGACCCCAGGGCACAGTAGGGCCTGGCCTGCGGCTCGACCCTCAGCAAAAAGGTCCATGGAGCACGTGGGTAAACTGAGGCAGCACTGAGTCAGGAGAGGCAACTCTTCAGTCTGGACCTTCAGGGCTGTGGCACTGCTGGAGCATGGTCCCCCTTGTATGCCCAAGACTAGCTCTGAGCAGCAGTGACCACAGCCATGGTAAGACAGACACCCATGGCCAGGCACGGTGGCTCCCGCCTGTAATCCCAGCACTTTGGGAGGCCAAGGCGGGTGGATCACCTGAGGTCAGGAGTTCAAGACCAGTCTGGCCAACATGGCGAAATCCCGTCTCTACTAAAACTACAAAAATTATTCGGGCGTGGTGGCGGGCGCCGGTAATCCCAGCTAGTCGGGAGGCTGAGGTAGCAGAATCACTCGAACCCAGGAGACAGAGGTTGCAAAGCAGAGATCGTGCCACTGCACTCCAGCCTGGGCGACAGAGCGAGACTCCATCTCAAAAAAAAAAAAAAAGACACCCGTGACCACGGCCCACGCTGAGTGTGCCTGAGCACGGCAGGTGTCTATGGCTGAACTGTGCCCCTTAAATTCCTGCGTGGAAGCCCTAACCCCCATGTGGCAGTGTTTGGAGACAGGCCTCTGAGGAGGTGGTGAGGGTGGGTCCTGGATGGCCTGGCGCACACGGGCACGCAGGCAGGTTTCCACCTTCTATGCAAACAGCTCTCAGGTTCCACGGTTGCCCAGAGGATGCGAACTGCCCGGAGAGCTGGGGAGCAGGTGCGGGGCTGGGGGCTCCCTGGGCCCTTTCTGCACCTTTCAAATAACTGTGACCAGCCTGTGATTATCCAAAAGTTCATTTTTGAAGTTGCAAGTGGAGAGGGGCCTCTAGGAACAGAGCAGCAGGGAAGGGGCTGGAAATCCCCTCCTCCCAGGAGCACAGGAAACAGCTGCCTGTCCTCGGCCCACCCGTGGGGAAATTCCCAGCTGTGGAGCCCGCTGGCCCTGGAGGGGGAGGGAGTGGAGGGAGTGGAGGGAGAGGCCACCCGCCCTCGGACTGAGGGTCCCTAAGTTGGTCACCCTCCCCACACCCCCACAAGTAGAGAGGACCCTGGAAGGGCTCAGAGCATCCCAGACAGTGTGTGTACCTGCACGTGCACACCCCAACCCAGGTGGGCAGAAGAGGAAAGTTCTGGCATTTTGTGGAAGGTTCCACCCAGCGTTCACAAGGGTTTCCCACTGACAGTGAGAAAAAGCTTACATTTGCAATTGGTTCCTTGGAGGTTCAGGTGAACTGGGGGTCTTGGTGGGCAACACTGCTCTCCTGGGGCCTAAGTGGCCACATCTGCCCACAGGTGCAGTGAGTGGGGCCCGTGCACCATGGAGAGGGCACCCCCAGCACATTGCTGGCAACTGCAATGGCCCCAGGATGGGGCACGGCCCCTCCTGCTTGAAGCTGCCCAGGAAGCTCAGGTCTCCTTGTCCTGGGCTTAAGGTCACAGGTCCAAGAAAGCCCCGCTGTGTCCGTGGAACCGGGTGTGGCGTGGCCACAGGAGGCTGGACACTGACCCAGAGCTCAGGACCCCCAAGGTCTGTAAGGCAGCCTGCAGCTCGAACCACATCCCCAGGAGCTGGGCTCCCCGCTCCACACAGTGGTGTCGCGGGCGGCACAGGGCAGCCCATGAGTGGCCACTGCTCCTCCAGTACCAGACTGGAGCTGGCCGGGGCCTCTGAAGGGCTAGGTGCCACCACATACCCAGCTGTCCCCCCGCCTTCATGTCCAGCACAGCATGGCCTCAGCTCACACCTCCCACCTCTGGGTGCACGGCCCTCAGCACAGGGCGTCGAATGCTGCTGCAGCTGTGATGGTCCCTGGCTGTGGCCTGGGGCCACGGATGGGGAAAGACAGAGTCCAGGCCACCGAAGGTTGGCTCCAGGGAATTACAGCCCCTTAGAGCAGGGCGTGGGACCATCCTCCCACCACTTGCGCTGGCCGTGGCTCTGTGAATCTCGTTTGCCTGGGAACCAGCCCAGGTGCCAACCCGCCCACTCGGCCCCACAGGGGCCCCTGGGCAGGTGGGCTCAGGGCAGAGGCCGGTCACATGGGCACCGCAGGGCAGACTGAAGAGGACACACTCCCGGCTCCCCTGAGCTCCCACTGGGAGAGCCAGGACACAGCCTGGGCCCCCACACGCCACAGAGCAGGACCCCCACCAGCCGTCCTAACACACCCCATTCTCTGCCCCGTCTGGGGCTAGGCCTGCCCCACTGCACCCAAAGACCTTGCCATCCTCCACCCAAAACCCCCAGGCGGCTCTGTCTCCTGCCTTAAATGTCCAAACCCCAAACTCAGTGGGCACGTCTGCTGCCCCCTGACCCCTACTCACAAACGCAGCGCTGCCCTCCGTCCTCCCAGAGCCCCTGCCCATTGCCACCTGCCAGGAGAATCACCTCGAACCAGCCATGACCTCCAACCCTCCACGTGACCCAGCACCAGCCTCCAGCGCTCCAGTGGAAACTGTAACCACAAACCTAGCACGCTGCTGTTGTGTTTTGTTTCACACCCAAAGAATGAAGCTGACCAAAAAAGGCAACTATATTTAAAGTAAATTAATGTGATTCTTGTCACAACAAATATTTGCATTTTCTCAGCGGCAGCTGCGGGACCTGGGTGGCTCCGACACGCCAGGCCCGGGAAGGACCCGGCACCCTCCCCTGAACTTCCTGGCTACTCATTTCCAGCGAAGTTTAATCTATTTTTAATAATCGTTCAGTTTTCAAGGAAATGGAGGAGCTGTTATTTCCCACGGAGCGGCGGCCCTGGGAGGGGCCGGGCCCAGAGGTTCGGGCCGCGATGCCGTCAGCGCCTTCGGCAGAGTGACTGAAGCGAGATTTCGTTCTCAGAAGTGAGATGCAACGATTTCGAGGGACCAGGGAGGAGGCGGCGCCGCGGGGCCACAGCCCAGCCCCGCGCCCCGCCCCGCGCCCCGGCCGCGTCACAGCCGAAGCCCCGCCGGGGTGCGCGCTGCAGAGGGGACGCGCCGCTCATCAGCCGGGGCAGCCGCGGGCGGTCGGCCGGTGGCGGGCGGCAGGGAGGAGGTGGGGCCCGGGACAGCCACGGAGGGACAGCCACGGAGCCCGGAGTCACCCGCGGGGCCGCGCCGGTGGTGCGTGGGGGGCGGCGCGGGGCGCGGCCGGGCGCTCAGAACTCCTCGTGCACGCTGCGCGCGTAGTCCACCAGCTTGCTGCCCGTGAAGAACTCGCTGTACTTGAGCACCTCCTCGGGCTCCAGGTGGTGGTTCTGGTTCTCGTCGGCGACGGCGATCATCTGCTTGGCCTCGTTCAGCGCGTTGTACTCGTTCATGGGGTCCATGTAGCTCTGCGGGGCACAGGTCAGCGTCGCCTTTCCCCCTCCCAGCGCCGGCCCGCCCGGGAGGCCCTCCAGGCTCCGCTCAGGGGAGGAGGAGCCCGGCCCGAGCTCCGCGGCCAGCCGCACGAAGTGGCTATTTAAGGTGCCTATTGGCTGCAGCGGGAGTGTGGGCACGTTCTGGAAGGTTCCCGAAGGGAGGCGGCACAAATGAAAACACAGAGCAGGGAGAAGCCGGGGGCCCCAGAAGGCCTGCCCGGGGCCGGCAGGGGTAACGGGGCACAGGGGCTACACAGGCCTGGACCCCAGTTCTGAAGGATCCCTAACCTGGGCCGGGCCCACTGGCTGTCGCCAGGAATCACAGGATTCTACATAAAAACAAGATGACTCACTCAGCAGTGGGAGAAAAACAAGCCTACACATGATACCAGTGAAAACGCTTCAGAGGAAGGTGGTAAATTCCAGCCATGTGGCACAGGCCGCCCCGCCCACCTGCACCTGCTGCGCCTTGGACCTGCCTCCATGCTGGGCCCAGCATGAGCTTCCCCTTGCAGTCCCGTTAAAAAGGGGCTGTGAGAACCCTGACGCCTCCGCAAGGGGCTAAGGATGGAGCCCGGCCAGGCTCGCCTGTCTCTGATCCGTCTGAACCTAAACGCCAACAACAGCCATGCAGCCTGGTGGACGCCGCTGAGCAAACGCCCCGGTGACCAGCCCAGACGGAGCCGCAGGCCGGACACCAGCACAGCTTCCTGCCTCAGGCCCAGATCCACCAGCCCCTCCCGCCACAGCCCCTCGCAGGGCCGGCTCCGGGACGCGGCCACGCCAGGGCTCACCTCCAGCTCCTCGGCGGTCACAATGCCGTCGTGGTTGGAGTCAATGAGCTCCTCAAACTCCTTTTTTCTGTCTTTCACCCAGTTGTCGTCAATGTCCTGGCCCTGCTGGTTCTCCACGGTGCCCACGGGCAGGGAGATGAACTCGGGCAGAGAGAGCTGCTTGTCACCGTCCTGGTCTGCGAGACGGGAATGGGTCAGCCCACACCCAGGCTGGGGCTCCCGCAGGACCTGCCCCGACCTCCCGACGATGCCCGGCCCCTGCCAGTCGGTCCCGGGCCCTGGCGTGCCGGCCAGGCTGGACCCAGCCTCACCCAGGTCCCGGACGATCTCCTTCACCATGAACCTGAGCATTCCCCGGCTGTGCTCGGGGTGGAGGAATGACAGGAACTCCTCCTCCGTCAGCAGCAGGTCCGCAGGGGGGCTGTCCGCCTGGTACCAGCGGTCCTTCAGGTTCTCCAGGACTTCCTGTGCTGAGAGGGGCGCAGCCTGTGGGTATCGAGGCCGACAGACGCCAGCACGCAGATCCAGAAAGTTCCGAGAGGTGCTGCCTGAACTCGAGGGACACAGCCTCCCGCGAGACCGGGGCCCCACCCTCCAGGATTCACACGTCCCCAGAACGTGGCCCAGCCCCCAAGACACGGCCTGGACCCCCGCCAAGACATAACCCAGAGCCTCCCACAGGCCTGATCCCCAAAATAGCTTGGACCCCTCCACACAGCCCGGACTCCCCAAGACAGCCTGGACCCCCCCCGCCCCAGACCCCCAATACATGGATGGCCCTGACTCCCCACAGACACAGCCCAGACCCCCAGGACATGGCCTGGACCCCCCACAGCCCAGACCCCTCAAGACATGATCCAGAACCTCCCCACGGCCCAGACCCCCCCAGGACACAGCTCAGAGCCCCTCATGCCTAGGACCCCTCAGGATGGGCCCGGGCCCCACCCCCCACACCCGCGCCTGCCCCTCTGGAGGAGCGGAATCACCCTGAAGGCTGACGTGCGCACGGCGCCGCGGGGCGAAGGACTCACTGCCCTTTTCCGTTTCCTTCACGTGTGACGTCACAGGGAGGAAAACACAGTTTCTAGAAATGACTGAGACTGGGGCTGAGCAGAGCTTCCCAGGAACCCTCCCGGCCGGGACACGGCACTGCCTCTGGGTGTGTGGCCCCCGCTCTCCCGCCGTGCCCACCCGGCCCCAACGGGCCCTCACCCCGAGGTCCCCACACATCCCAAGGACCCAAGCCACCCTGGGTCTCCAGGACAGAAACACCACCGCCTGCCCCATCTTGGGGCTCACTGCAGTCAGTGGCCAAGTCCAGTGTTGAGGCCCACACTCAGCCCCCTGCACGTGAGGCCCGACTCTGCCCTGGCCTAAGCCCCTGCCACAAGCGCAGCGGCCTCTGCTTCGCGGTCATTGCGGGAGGATGAGGCCCAGCGGCCGTCCCATCTCATCCCTTTCTGAACAACCTCCATCTACACGACCGGTTCACTTAAAGGAAGACAGGAGTGGCGGGGCTGTGGGTCCTGGGGCACCCCTCCCTGTCTGCTCCACCGCAGCTCCTGGGATGGATGGACGGGGCCAAACTGAGACCCATCCAGGAGAGGCACAGACGCCCCAGACAGGCCGGCCGAGAGAAGCTTTCTCCAGCACAGGATTCTCACAGCCGCCGCCGAGCCCCAGCACCAACCTCAGGCTGGTGAAGAAGCCTTGAGTCCCAGTCCCTCCCCACGAGCCGGGTCTCTGCTGTTAGGGAAGGATCTGGAGAGACCCTCCTGGATCAGGGAGAGTCAACGACTGCTGTCCCTGTGAGAAGAGGACGCAGACCCAGAGAGAGGCAGCGATGGAGGTGGGGGAAGGGAGTGATGCCCGCCTGCCACGCCTTCACCGCGGTCCCCAGAATCAGGTCTGAGGCGTGAGGACAGCAGCCCCAGGACTCACGCGGTGGCCCTCGCAGGAGCCATGCGGGGAGGGGTCGGAGGTCGCAGGAGTGACGCCTGCCAGCGCTTCCCAGGCCCCCTCCTCCAGGACCCGGCAGCTGCTCTTCCTGAGCCAGAAACCAAATACCCGAAGAGGTCGGGGGGGTCCTAGGCACCCTGAGGTCGGGGAGGCCAAGACGGATCGGACACGGGTGGGCAGGGAACGGCACCTCAGCATGCATGGGGACCCCCAAAACGCAGAGTGAATTCTAAACACACCTCTGCTGAGTCCCAAAGGTAGACGGAGGCTTCACAGAAATGTCACAGAGCTCTAGGTCCAGGTGGGCCATGTCCTGGGCAGAAAAGACCCAAATAAAGTGGCACCAAGGAAAGACAGACACAATCAGAGTTGGGGGGCACGGGCAAGGCCTCCTGCCCCAGCACATCGCCAACAGGCCGGACCAACAGGACGAAGGTTAAAGACGCAGTCAGGACAGCAGGGAACGCGGGACCCGGGGTGGAGGCACAAACCGTGTGTGGTGAGGAAAATGTAAACCACTCTTTTGGAAAGGAAGTAATAACGTCCAATTTGGCCGGGCACTGGGGCTTGTACCTGTAATCCCGGCACGCTGGGAGGCTGCGGCAGGCAGATCCCTTTAGCCCAGGAGTTTGAGACCAGCCTGGGCAACACAGGGAGATCGTCTTACTTTTAGTTTTTTTAATGTCCAATTTGCAGGATTTAGAACGAACAGGACCAAACTCCAGATAAGAGTACGTGAACTGGAAAAAGAGCAGGCAGAGCCAACAGGCTCAAAAGTCTCCGCGTCATTCTAGAAGGTCAAGGCCAGGCACAGGGGCTCATGCCTGCAACCCCAGGATGGGGAGAGGCCAAGGCAGGCGGGTCACTCGCGCCTGCAACCCCAGGACGGGGGGTCACTTGAACCCTCTGAAATCCCAAGAGTTTGAGACCTACCTAGGCAACATGGGGAGACCTTGTGTCTACAAAATATATGTTTTTGAATCAGCTGGGCATGGTGGCACACACTGGTGGTCCCAGTCACTCAGGAGGCCGCCCCCATGGGGGCTGGTCACATGATATGGGCCGTTCCTGGCAGGAACGTATCTTACACCTTTATTTTTCTGTCCTCCAAGGAGGATAGATTGAGCCCAGGATGTGGAGGCTACAGGTGAGCTGAGATCGCACCACTGCACTCCAGCCTGGGCAACAGTGAGGCCCTCACTCTTAAACAATTAAAAATTAAAAATTAAAAAAAGAAAGAGGCTAAGACTAGGCGCAGTGGCTCACGCCTATAATCCCAGCACTTTGGGAAGCTGCAGTAGGCGGATGACTTAAGTCCAAGAGTTTGAGACCAACCCGGCCAACACAGCAGAATCTATCCGTACAAAAAATACAAAAATTAGCCAGGCGCGGTTATGGTGCCTGTGGTCCCAGCTACCTGGGAGGCTGAGGTAGGAGGATCGCCTGAGCCCTGGAAGGTACAGCTGCAGGGAGCCGAGACTGCACCACTGCACTGCAGGCTGGGTAGCAGAGTGAGACCGTCTCATGAAAAAAGAAAGAAGAGGTGGTTTGCCTTGAGACTCTGGTGAGGAAATGTGTGTTACTGATAAGTTGAGCAAACACAAAAAATAAAGGTGTAAGATACACCCAGCCTGCCAGGAGCAGCCCCGTATCACGTGACCAGTCCCGTGGGTGACACGGGCGCCCTGCAGGGCAGCAGAGAACCCACCCCAGGATGCCGGGCAGCGACGGAGCAGGCGACTCCGCACGTTCTCCTCAAAGCCCCAAACCAGACCACGGGCATGACCGGGAAGGGCACACGGAGCCCCAGGGTGGCAGCAACGCCACGGTACCCGCTCAGCTGTGCCTCACAACTGGGCCAGCAGGGGCTTCTGCCTGGACGGCTCTCCCAGACCTGGCCCCGTGCAGGGTGGCCCGGCTCTCCCCTCACCTGGCCTTAGCCCGGGTGCCGGGCCCCACCCGGCCCCACCCTCTTCACGCAGAGGCACCAGCTTGGACCCGCCCAGGGCTGAGGCTTCCCTGCTGGCCAACGGCCACACCCCAGACCCAAGGAAGAGCCTCTCCCTGGGACCTGACTGCTCTCTGGTGACCACCTGACGGCCACACAGATGTCTCCAGCAGACCCAGACCTCAGGGCCAGGCCCTCAGGCACAGGCCGTGCCCTCTCCCCGGGCAACTCTGCCTCATGTGGCCTTCAGAGTACGGGGCAGGCCCCACCCCAGACTCACAGCCTCAGATTCTCTGCAGGACCTAACTGAATAACGGCCGTGAAGGTGCCGTGACCAGCAGAGCTGAAAGCTGCCCGGGCACAGCTCACACGCTCCCCACCGGACTCCTGGGCGGCGCCTAGGTCAGCAACGGCTTCACCCACTTCCCTCCTGACAGCCACCACCAACCAGGTTGGGCCATGCTGTTAAGACGAACACGTGTGCACACAGCGGGTGTGAGGGCGCACTCACCTGCATGTACTCACGAGCCTACATGAACAGCTACCTGGATATACTCACGAGCACACGCACAGCACACTCGTACACACGACACGCACACACGTACGAGCACATGCACAGTGCACTCGTACACACGACACGCATACACGTACTCAAGAGCACACACACAGCACACGTACACACGGCACGCGCACACGTACTCACGAGCACACGCACAGCGCACTCGTACACACGACACGCACACACGTACGAGCACATGCACAGTGCACTCGTACACACGACACGCATACACATGTACTCGAGCACACACAGCACACGTACACACGGCAGGCACACACGTACTCACGAGCACGTGCACAGCGCACTCGTACACACGACACGCATACACGTACGAGCACATGCACAGTGCACTCGTACACACGACACGCATACACATGTACTCGAGCACACACACAGCACACGTACACACGGCACGCACACGTACTCACGAGCACACGCACAGCACACGTACACACGACACGCATACACGTACTCACGAGCACACACAGCACACGTACACACAACATGCACACATGTACTCACGAGCACACACGGCACACTCATACACGACACACACACGGCACACATGTACGCACAACACACGCACGCACACACAGGATGCCTGAGACCAGTGGCGGGAGCCTGGCTGAGCACTCACTTTCCTCGTCCACTTTGAGTTCCTCGTTGAGCCTGATGGCGTCGGCAACCTCCTTCTCGCTATGGCCTTTACTCGCCAAAAACTTCACCTTATACTCGTCCCAAGACACGTGACCTGGAAGAGCAGATCACACCTGTCAGGGCGTCTGATACGGAGCTGAACTTCCTTCTCAACTGAGATGGGGTCTTGCTCTGCTGCCCAGGCTGGAAGCGGCAGGATGCCAGCGTCTGGAGCCCCAGGGCCCCGGCCAGCACCCCACACCCGTTTCCTCACCTGTGAGGCCAGCCGGCAACGTCTGTGCCTCAGGGCCACCAAGAGGCATAGGCACCACCAGATGAAGGCCCCAAAGTCCTAAGAGGCGCCCTCCATGGGCCACGCCCAGTGCTTGGCACACACGCCTTTGTCACCAGGATTCTGGCATCATGAACCCAGCTTCCGCGCACCCCACCACACCTCGGGGTCTCCGGCTGACGCTTCCCCACCGCCCGTCCCTCAGACAGGGCCTGTCTGCCCTCCAGGCACCAGGCAAGGCCCATGGCCCTGCCCGCCCCGCCCACCACCCCATCCGCCCCGGCCCAGCCACAGTACCGTCCCCGTCAGGGTCCACGGCGCGGAAGTGTGTCTTGCTCTCCTCCATGGCCTCCTGGAAGTGCTCGGCCGTCTTCTCCATGATCCAGCGCTGCATCTCCTTGGCACTGATTTTCCGGTCAGTGTTCACATCCACCCTGCAAGACAGCAAACGGGCAGGTGGCCGTCAGACAGGGCCCCCAGGACCCCGAACAGCCAGACGGATGCCGCCGGCCCAGGACTCCATGGCTGCGTGAACCTGCCACCAACAGCGACAGGCTCCACCGGGCAACGCGAAAAGCGTCCGGGACGTGGGGCTTGTGGGGCGCCGGGCCACGCCAGAGACACTGGGGAAGGTGGATGCCACGGTCCCCTCCCCGGGGAAACACATGGACCCTCCCCCTCCGTCACACAGAATCACCACCAGACCCCACTCTCCAACCACAGCTTCCAAAAGTCACACTCTTCACGTTTTATTTTATTTTTTGAGATGGAGTCTCGCTCTGTCACCCAGGCTGGAGTGCAATGGCACAATCTTGGCTCACTGCAACCTCCACCTCCCGGGTTCAAGCGATTCTCCTGCCTCAGCCTCCCGAGTAGCTGGGATTACAGGGGTGCACCACCACGCCTGGCTAATTTTTGTATTTTTAACAGAAATACGGTTTCACCATGTTGGGCAGGCTAGTCTCAAACTCCCGACCTCAAATGATCCACCCACCTCAGCCTCCCAACGTGCTAGGATTACAGGTGTGGCCACTGGGCCCGGCCCATGTTTTATTTTCGATGCTTCAGGTATGGCTACACAAAAACCTTCATATAGGCAGGACGCAGTGGCCACACCTATAATCCCAGCCCTTTGGGAGGCTAAGACAGGTGGATCACTTAAGCCCAGAAGTTCAAGACCAGCTTGGGCAACATAGGGAGACCCCACCTCTACAAAAACAATTACGAAAATTCGCCAGGCGCAGTGGCGTGCACCTGTGGTTTCAGCTACTCAAGAGGCTGAGGTGGGAGGCCTCCCGAACCTGGAACGTGGAGGTTGCAGTGAACTGTGATCACACCACTGCACTCCAGCCTGGGCGGCATAGCGAGACCCTGACTCAAAACAAGACAAAACAAAACCCTTCATATAAATTTAAGTTGTGAGATTTAGGAAGAAGACCGTGTGGGGACTTAACATTGTGTGCAAGGATGGAAGAGACCACAGACTTGGGGGATAGGGACACAGATTGGGGACACGGGGCCAGCGCAGGCCAGGTCAGGAGGCCACAGGCCCCAGGACAGGTCACTCCCATCCCAGCTTCAGAGCTCGGCTTCACCATTATGTCTTTGCGGAAGCCACAGGCTCCTACCCCTGCTGCGGCCGCCCGTGTCCTGAGCTCACCTGTTGGAAACTTAACCCCCAGGGCAACAGCACTGGGAGGCAGGGCTTCCAGAGGTGCGAGGTCTTGAGACCCCGGCTGGTGCATTTGCCAGAGGCATCCCCGAGAATAGGGTGCCCTGGCCCCTTGCCTCTACGCTCCGCTCAGGGGCAGCCGCGGCCACGTTATGAGGTGGCAAGCAGGCCCTCGTCAGGCAGGTGTGGCCTCTGGGACCTGGGCCAGGCAAGCTTCGAGGGTGCACACACCGCAGGCACGGCTCAGAAGCACTGGGCAGAGATTCTCACGGAAGAAGGCCAGGCTGCCGCTCACACGCGCCCCTCCCTCAGCAGCCGCAGCAGCCCAGAGGTGGACGGGCCTGGGAGGCACCCTCAGCTCCACAGTCCCCAAAACACACCGGCTGGGGACGGGGCCGCCCGGGTGGCCATGTGGCAGGTGGGGCACCTGGTGGGTCTCACGTGGACACCTGCATCCTCGACTGCTCCGGTCACGCTCCACACGCGCCACAGACACAGGCCACACGCTCCACACGCTCCACAGACACGGGCCACACGCTCCACACACTCCACAGACACGGGCCACACGCTCCACACGCCACAGACACGGGCCACACACTCCACACGCCACAGACACGCTCCACACGCGCCACAGACACAGGCCACACGCTCCACACGCTCCACAGACACGGGCCACACGCTCCACACGCCACAGACATGGGCCACACGCTCCACACGCCACACACTCCACATGCTCCAGACACGGGCCACACGCTCCACACGCCACAGACACGGGCCACACACTCCACACGCCACAGACACGGGCCACACGCTCCACACGCCACACACTCCACAGACACGGGCCACACGCTCCACACGCCACACACTCCACATGCTCCACAGACACGGGCCACACGCTCCACACGCCACAGACACGGGCCACACACTCCACACGCTCTACACACTCCACAGACACAGACACACACGAGGCAGAGCAAAAAGCAAAAAGGTGGAAAGAAACCACATGGCGCAGGATTCCAGTCAAGATGTCGGCAAGGAGTCACTCATCCAAACTCAGGTGCCTGAAGACACGGCTGCAGGGCGGTGCACGTACATGGAGCTGGCACGCACACACGCAAGTGCACAGGCCGGTACCCGCGTGTACACAGCACACACACGTGAACAGAGTTGGCAGAACACAGATGTGACTGGGCTGGTGCACACACGCATGTTATCAAGTTCTGGCTCCTGAGAGAACAAGGGCAAGACGCCCAGTGCCCAGACCCTGGCTTCCAGCTCCAGCCACAGGAGACAGGGCTTCCTGGAAAGGCGGCAGCTATTGCACTGGGGCAGGTGGCACGGAGGCAAGCCCAGAGCATCTCACCGTGCCAGGAAGCGGGAAGGAAAGCCTGGAGCATCTCGTGGTGCAGGGAAGCGGGAAGGAAGTGAAGCTCAAAAGCCCCTAGGACAGGGCACCTCCCCTCTGGGGGCTCTTTCCAGAAACCCTCAACCCTGTACGGTCAGGAGAAAACACATCCCACAAGCCCAAACTGAGGGACAGCCTAAAACCTCCTACCCAGCCCTTCTCAGAACTGTTACGTCCTCACAAAAACGGGAGAGTCTGAGACACCGTTCCAGCCCAGAGGAGACAGAGGAGACAGGACAGCTGAGTGAACGTGGGTCCTGGAGGGACGGGGCCCTACGCAGGAGAAGGGCGAGAAGGGACCCGCGTGCTGGGAAGGGAAGTCTAAACACCCACAGCGGCCGCTGTCGCCGCTCGGCGCAGGAGTCAGGGAGACCCGGAGACCTGCTGTTACTTCCCACTCCCCATGCCCACCTCCTCAAACAAGACGGCTTGGGGTTTCATTACAGGCACCAAAAAGAAACCCCGGTCCAGCTGGAGACGCACCGAGCAGAAGCCTCAACTCCCCTCGCCCAGGCGTGCAGCCCACCCCCAGCACCGGCTGAGCAGGGACGGGGACCCTTCCCCCGTGATGCCGCGAGCCAGGCCTTCGTGAGCTCAGGGGTGGTGAACCTGACAGGCCCCAGGGGCACCAGCGGCCTCTTCGTGGGTTGGTCAGCTCACCACCAAGTGAACTCAGGCCACGCAAGGACCCCCGAACCGTACCATCTGAGGAGAGGTGCAAGGGGACACCACACCTGGTGCCCAGGTCCTCCAGCTGGCACCGTGCCTCCGTCCCACCAGCTCACCTGTGCTCCGCCCGAAAGCCTGGATCCTCAGGGCCCTCCCGCCTGGCCCTCAGCCCAAGGGCCCTGGCACAGCCAGACCAGTCCTCACACCTTTCCTACCTGCTCCTGCACCCCAGGACCCCAGCCCTGCCCAATCCCCTTGCTCACCAGCTTTGCCACCTGCCCCTCTGCACTGGCCCTGGAGCACCAGGCCCTGCGGGAAGGCAAGCTCGTGGCCAGGCCCTGCAGGAAGGTGAGCTCGTGGCCAGGCCCTGCGGCGGGAGCTGCCTCCTTGTGCCCAGGTCTCGCAGGTCCCAGGAGGCCCAGGGTGTTCTCTCACCTGCACCTCGGCTCTCTGCCCGGCACCCTGGCTGGCCTGGGGGACTCACGGGCACGCCCTGACCCTGCTCTGCCTCCAGGGGTGAGGCCAGTGCTGAGTGCAAGTAGGTTCCAGGGCCACACCGCAGGGCACCCCGGCCGTGCCGTAAGGAGTAAGGCGCCCGTGCAGGACCTGGCTCCTTGTGGGTGAGTGGTCAGGTTGACCCATCTTGGACCCCTCAACACCAGGCTCCCGAGACTCAGGGATGGGGTTGGGGGAGAAAGCTCGGCACTAGGCACAGAGGCAGCAAGAGGGTCTCGGGACTCAGCAGGGTGGGGGCAGTGACGGCCAAGGATGGGCCACTGACAGCACAGCTCTGCTCCCGACCAGGCCAGCAAAACAAGCCAACCCCACACACCCCCAGCCCGCGTATGACACGCTGCCTGTGTGTGACAGGGACCCCAAACACACAGGGTAGAGAGCATGTCAGGAGGAGCCCAGAGCACCCTGTACCAGCTCTCCAGCCACCCGTGGCAGCCCCTCACTCCTCAGCCAGGCCTCGTCCAACTGGGGCTGCAGCCTGTGGAGGCTGCCCGTGGCCGGCGTCTGCCCCTCAGCCTGGAGAACGCTGACCACTGCAGTGCCGCGTGGGCTCCTCCAGGCTGTCCTAGGGACGGCCACACAGGCCCACTCTGGCCCTCTGAGCCCCCGGCGGACCCAGGGCATTCAAGGAGCGGCTCTGGGCTGCCAGCGCAGGCCTCCGCGCAAACACAGCAGGCTGGAAGTGGCGCTCATCACCGGCACGTCTTCCCAGCCCGGCAGGTCCCGACACAGGGCCCGGCGCCCCCCACCGCGCAAAGCCAGGATAGGAACACACAGGCGAGCGCACGCGGACAGCCCCCCAGTCTGGGCACACGGCGGCACCTACTTGGAAAAGATGACCATCAGCTTCCTCCGGCTCCGCCGCGGCTCCGCGTCCTCATCAAAGCCACCCAGGTCCTTGCCTAGGAAGACCTCCTGGTGGAAGCCCCGATTGAGGTGCCCGTCCATCTCCAGCTTCACCCCGTTCAGGTGGTCTGGGGGCAGGATCTCATTCTCCTCCCTATTGGCTGCTCTCTCTCGAGTGGACGAGTGGTTGGCAGGCCGTGCAGACGCGTCCATCAGAAGGACCGCCCCCAGGAGCCAGAGGCAGCACGGAGCCAGGCCAATGAGGGGACCCCACCTGGACGCCATCGCCACCCAGGGCCAGACCATGGGGCGGGCTGCAGGGTGTGGGCCAGGTGCTGGGAGGGGCAGGGGCAGAGGAGGAAGTGAGGTCCTGGCTCCAATCCAATCCCCGGGCACCACGGAGGGCTCTGTGTCCCCAGGATGGCCACAGGATGGGGACAAGCAGCTCACAGTCTGCAGAGAGACACAGACACATCATTAGCAAGACTCAGCAAAGACTTCCCCAAGCACGTCTATCCTGCAACATGAAACATATCCTCGATTCACAGGATCCAGACATGTGGCATCGCCTTCTCCAGACCACACGTGGCACTGCCTTCTCCAGACCACACGTGGCATTATTTTCTCCGGGCCACACGTGGCATTTGTTTTCTCTGGACCACACGTGGCATTTGTTTTCTCCGGACCACATGTGGCGTTTTTTTCTTTATTTTTAGAAACAGGGTCTTGCTCTGTCACCCAGGCTGGAGTGCAGCGGTGACCACAGCTCACCGTGACCATGAACTCCTGGGCTCAGGTGATGCTCTGGGCTCAGGTGATGCTCTCGCCTCAGCCACCGGAGCAGCTGCGACACCAGGCGTGCACCCCCACGCCCAGCTAATTTACTTTTATTTTACTCTTTGTAGAGACGGGTCTCGCTGTATTGCTCAAGCTGGTCTCAAACTCCTGGCTTCAAGCGATCCTCTTGCCTCAGTCTCCCAATGTGCTGGGATTACAGGCGTGAGCCACTGTGCCCGGTCTTTTTTTTACAGACACTGAGTTTTCAGCCCTGTCTCTCCGTCTTTCCATCTCTCTCTCGAGCTGTCAGCACCTCCAGGGGCTAACCTGTCCCCGTCGCCCAACACCTGCAGCACAGCTTTCCTGTGGGGCCCGGCTCTGTCCCTCCTGGCATCATGCCACTGACCCATGGGGTTAGGGTCACTCTCCAGACCCTGACTTGAACATTCTTGAGATCTATGACCTTAGCTAAGTCATGTGGCCTCCCCGGCCTCAGCTTCTCACTAAGAAACAGGAGGCTCCCCTTCTCCCCCCGACTGACCAGGTTTTGCGAAGACAGCCAACCCTAAGTGCAGAGGGCGTCAGGGCCTGGTCCCAGCAAACACACAACCCCCACACACAGATGTGCACACACACATCCACACTCACGCATGCACATATTACATACATGTGCTCTTGCCTACACTCGCGAGCGAACGCCAAGGCCGGGGAGCCCAGAAGTCTGTCCTGCCGTCCGAGGCGTGGCCAGTCCTGGTGGGAAGCAGGGGCTCACAGGGCCTCATGCCTCATGTATCCCAAAGGGAACTCGGGGTCCTTCCCACCCACGAGCCTACTCCTTTCACAGTCTGCCCCTCCGGCAAACACCTGCGGGTCCTTTCGGGTGCCGCGGAGGCCCCGCCATGTCACAGCTGTTCCCTGAACACACATGGACTGAGACTCCTGTTCTGTGGCCGTCTTATTCAGCTTCACTGTTCTGGCACCCACCACTCTGCCTGCACACAGTAGGCGCTCAACGAATGCTACCCTGGGTAATATTAAACGAAAAAATGCTGCCTCCAGGTATCGAGAAACGCCAGTGGGGCCGCCATGAAAGTGGTCCTGAAGTCAGTGCAGTCTGCCACAAACCAAGAGGGGTACAAGCCTGAGTTCCCCCAAGGAAGGAAACCCCGGGTGAGGGGCTCATGTCTGATTTTTTTTTTTTTTCCGAGACAGAGTCTCACTCTGTCGCCCAGGCTGGAGTGCAGTGGTGCAGTCTCGGCTCACTGCAACCTCCACCTCCCAGGTTCAAGTGATTCTCCTGCCTCGGCCTCCCAGTTAGCTCGGATTACAGGCACCCACCTCCACTCTCCACTAATCTGTATTTTTAGTAGAGATGGGGTTTTGCCATGTTGGCCAGGCTGGTCTCTAACTCCTGACCTGAAGTGATCCTCCTGCCTCGGCCTCCCAAAGTGCTGGGACTATAGGCGTGAGCCATGCACCCGGCCTGATTTTCTGAACATGGCTGAGGGCTTTTCCCTTCCCTAGTGGTGGCATAATTCTATTCCTGTCGTCCCAGATCGCCTGACCAGGGGAGAGTCCTGGATAAGAACCAAGACACCTCCTCCTGGTGCTGACTCCACTAACTACAGTCGTAAAACACACGCTGTGTGCAAAGAGACTGTACTTTGTTCCTAGAGAAAACAAAGCTAGTTCTTGATTCTACATATCTTGATGAGTTACACGGTTTACTTGAGGCAGGAGGATCGTGAGACCAGCCTAGGCAACACAGTGAGACTGCGTCTCTTTAAAAAACAAAAACAAAAAGATAAGACCCTGTCTCGAAAAAGGGGGAATAGAAAGTAACCCAAAAGTAACTATAAATATCAGGAGTCCATCAAGTGGCGCTTCCTCTCCTGGCTTCGGAGTATCTATTCATCACGGTGTGCGAGGTTCGCAGCACAGCGGAGCGGGCCGGTCCCACCGGAATGGGGTTTCGACTTCGCCATCCCTAGAAGCTCAGTTCCCAGCAAGGAATCAACACACCCTTGCAAAACGGACGTGGGAAACAGCTTAGGCAGAGACGCTATTTCTTTGCCATCCCTGGGCTTCAGCTCTGGTGGAACGAGGCTATTTCTGGCAGTTAACAACACACACGGTTAGATTCTAAAAGCTCAACAGGGTTCATAACACCGCCTCCGAGCCAGACATCAAGGGCTCCACACAGCCGACTTCACATCTCCAAATCCTACTAACTGGGGATGAGGGTCCACGCGGTTCAGAAGCGGAAGCGCAGGCGCAGGGAAGCGGGGCAGCTTGTCCAAGGTCGCCTCGCCGATAAACGCGAGTCCAACCAGACCCCTTGGGCCTCCGTTTCGCGGTGGCATTCGTAGGTTTTGGCCAGTAGGAGACCAGACGTGCCGGCGGCCGGGGAGGCCAGCGTCGTCGGCCCGTCCCTGCCCCCGGGAGCCCCGGTGGCGGCGGAGTCTCGCCAGGGCTCAAGGCCGAGCGGACGGACGATGCCCCAGCCCAAGGCGGGAGGCGGCGGCGGCCTCCAGACCCGCCCTCGCCGTCCGGCCGGCGTACACTTGGCCCCGCGGCCTGCAGCGGCCGTCCCGGGCCCCTCACTCACCGGTCTGCCTCCCCGCGCTCGGGATCCGAGGACCGGAGCGAAGCGTCAGTGACGCCGCCAACGGGCCCGGATCAGGCCACTGCCATCTTTCTTGCGGGCGGGGGCGGTGCGAACGGGCGCGACCTCATGGAGGGGACGCCGGCGCCACCATCTCTCCTCCGGGCGGAAGCGGTCGCGGGGCCGCTCCGAGGTTGACCAATGACAAGGTTGCCCGAGGCCACGTGACGGCCGCCGATTGGCCGCCGGCCTCCGAGCGCCCCGGGGCTCGGCGTCTGCGGAAGGCCCCGGCGCGCTCCCAGGAGCGCCGTGCGCACGCGCACCGCCCCGAGCCGGCGGCGCCTGCGCAGTCGCGAGTCCGGCCTGGGCCGCCGGCCCGGCGCGGGCGCCATGAAGCTGCTGCGGCGGGCGTGGCGGCGGCGGGCGGCGCTAGGCCTGGGCGCGCTGGCGCTGTGCGGGGCGGCGCTGCTCTACCTGGCGCGCTGCGCGGCCGAGCCCGGGGACCCCAGGGCGATGTCGGGCCGCAGCCCGCCTACCCCCGCGCCCGCGCGCGCCCCCGCCTTCCTGGCAGTGCTGGTGGCCAGCGCGCCCAGCGCCGCCGAGCGCCGCAGCGTGATCCGCAGCACGTGGCTTGCGCGGCGCGGGGCCCCGGGCGACGTGTGGGCGCGCTTTGCCGTGGGCACGGCCGGCCTGGGCGCCGAGGAGCGGCGCGCCCTGGAGCGGGAGCAGGCGCGGCACGGGGACCTGCTACTGCTGCCCGCGCTGCGCGACGCCTACGAAAACCTCACGGCCAAGGTGCTGGCCATGCTGGCCTGGCTGGACGAGCACGTGGCCTTCGAGTTCGTGCTCAAGGCGGACGACGACTCCTTCGCGCGGCTGGACGCGCTGCTGGCCGAGCTGCGCGCCCGCGACCCCGCGCGCCGCCGCCGCCTCTACTGGGGCTTCTTCTCGGGCCGCGGCCGCGTCAAGCCGGGGGGGCGCTGGCGCGAGGCCGCCTGGCAACTCTGCGACTACTACCTGCCCTACGCGCTGGGCGGCGGCTACGTGCTCTCGGCCGACCTGGTGCACTACCTGCGCCTCAGCCGCGACTACCTGCGCGCCTGGCACAGCGAGGACGTGTCTCTGGGCGCCTGGCTGGCGCCGGTGGACGTCCAGCGGGAGCACGACCCGCGCTTCGACACCGAATACCGGTCCCGCGGCTGCAGCAACCAGTACCTGGTGACGCACAAGCAGAGCCTGGAGGACATGCTGGAGAAGCACGCGACGCTGGCGCGCGAGGGCCGCCTGTGCAAGCGCGAGGTGCAGCTGCGCCTGTCCTACGTGTACGACTGGTCCGCGCCGCCCTCGCAGTGCTGCCAGAGAAGGGAGGGCATCCCCTGAGCCGCCGCGGCCCGGCCCTCCGGGACACCTGCTTCACCCGGCGGCGCCTTGGGGCAGGTGCCGAGCGGGCGCACTACGCCCGGGCCCCAAGGCCCCCGTCCCGCAGCCACGCTCGTGGTCGCTGCGTCCCGGCCTGCGTTTGGGAGACCCCTGGGGGTTGCCCGGGCAGCGCGCCGTGTCCAGGTGGAGGTGCCCGTTCCTGGACCTCAGCGAGCCTGAGCCGGGCCCGGCCGCACGCTGACCCCCGTGCTGTCCCCGACCGGCTCACGGGGCTGGGCTCCGATCTTCCGTGTCTCTTATCAGTGGCGTTTCTCACGTCTGCGTCTCAGATCTAACGTGGTTTCACATCAATCCGCTTTCATGGGATTTTGGTCTCTGTCCAGTGACTTCGTGGTAAATGTAACTCAGTGTTTGCTTGCGACTTATTTATAAATATTGTAAGTTTGTGTCGATGAGTGTAAGTTGGCAATGCGCACGTCTCGGTTTTTTTACATGATTTAAGGAAAGACTTTTATGTCAGAATTTGGTGCCTGTACCGTCAACCCCTCTGCTGCCCGTGTTTAAACGCAGGAGAACTTTAAAACTGGCCATCTATCTTTTCAGTGTACAAGTCACTGAACCCATTGTTTCTTTCTGAAGAGACTTTCCTTTCAAGGCTTCCCATGGGTCCGCGCCACACAGGGCCGGTGCTGCTTTATTTCAGACTCCGCCCCAGGTTCCAGGAATCCGAACCCCGGAGTGCTGATGCGGTTCCCCAACTTACGCCTTAAGAAAACAGGACCTGCCGGCACCAGGCCCGTCTCTCACGTACTTTAACACATCCTTGGAAGCCCCTCATTTAATGAGAAAAGTGAACACTGCGGTCCTTGCCAAAGTAAAATGAAGCTGCCCCAGGACAAGGGGTGACCATGAGCTCCCTGGAGTCCGACGCGGGTTTTCTGTCTGGGGGACCTGGGTGGTCCCCTCTGTGGTCTTTGTTGTCCCACTTTGGGGCCGGGTCCAGTCTGGGGTCTAGTCTCGAGCATCAGGGTCAGGCTCGGGGCAGGGCTGGGTTAGGCTCCAAGTCAGTCTCGCCATGGGTTTGGGAGCAGGTTTGGGTTACTTGCGTTTGAAGGCAGCAGTGGTCTCAGGAGGAAGAAACGGGGGCGGGAGAGAGTGGTGATCTGTGGTCAGTGGGTCAGTGACCTGCACGGTGATTCTCCCACCTCCAAAAGGTAGGGGTGGGACTGGAGGCGTCCCTAGGTCAGGCCGATGAGTTCGAGCTCCGATGGGCCACCTTGAATCCAGGACTGACCGCCCGTGTGTGCACAGTTTGTTCTTGGACAAGGACTCGTGAGGATCCAGGGCTGGGGACCCCGGTGTGAGCAGGATGGGGCCCTGCCCTCCCGTGGGAGTTGTGGACTCGAGCCCAGGGGCTGCCCGTCACAGCGGTGTCCCAGGTCCCTGCCATCCGATTTTACCTGGGATGTCTTCTCTGGAGTTTGGAATTGCTTGAGGAACCCTGCGTGTGCTTGGAGAGGCCAGAGGGCTTGCTGAGAACCCCATGGACAGTGGAGAGCGGGATTCGAACCAAGGGCTGGACTCCCACACCTCTGGCCTGCGTCGCCCAGTTCTTTGTGGCTCTGAAGAATTGGCCGCTGTGGAAAAGAGCAAATGTCCGAGACCCCCAACAGGAAGCGTCTAAAGATCCAGTTTGCAACCACTTCTGACCTACAAAAAAATGGAAATTTAGTGTTTTTCAGCCTAAGACGTTAAATTTCATATCAGAACAAAGCCTGCCTCAGGCTGACCCTCCCCAGCCGTACCGTGGTGAACGGGTTCAGAGGATACGTGGGCTGAAGGCTGGGCCTCGGGAGGGCTGGGGGCTTCCAGAGCCGGGGCAGCTGCAGCTCTCTCTGGTCTCACCTGGAACTTGCCCTGTAGATCCTCCCTGCCTTGCGGCTCCAATCGACCGTGCACGGGCCGTGGCATCCGTCCCCCAGGCGTCCTTCCCTGGTCTTAGCTTGTACAGCTCCCCACCCACCCAGCTACTCAGTTCCCGGAGACCAGGGCCAAACCAGGAGACCCTCGGGAGATGGGGAGTCACCGAATTCATTTCCATGTGGGAACTTGGGATACAAAACAGCCGACTCTTCCTCGGCCACACGGATGTTTCTCCTCTAGTAGCCCCGAGAGCCTACCATGGAGGGGACGGTGTCAGGGCTGGACGGGCACGGCGCAGCCACACGCACACAGCCCCCAGGAGGCGCAGGGCCAGGAGGGAATGCAGGTCAAGCCAAGAGGATGGGCTCTGGTCCCTTCAGGATCCCCCAGGAGGAGAGCACCCCCTTCTGCCCTCTTCCTGGGGACTATCGTCCTGCCTCTCTGCCCCCCGAGGCTGGCATGCAGGCACCTGACGTTGGCTCCAGCTCTCTGGGCCAGCCCTGGGTACCCGCCGGGCCTGTGGCCTGGGTGGTCGCCCCCAAGATGCAAAGTGCTACCTGCGTCCGGAGGCACCCCCGCCCCTGAGGCCTCCAGGTTCCCACCTGCCCACCTGTGTCTGGCTGGGATCCTGGCTGTCAAGGCTCCTGTTATGGGACTGAACTGTGCCCCCTAAAAGATATTCCAAGCCCTAACCCAGCAGCTACAAACTGACCTTGGGAGCTGAAACCCAGGCCACCCCATCAAGTTGTCTTCTGTGGGTGTCCACACTCCTTTCCCTCAGGTCCAGGGTGGGTCCCCACCCCCAGCACTCACAGCCCCTCCTTCTCTGGCCTCCCTGCCCTCCGCACCCTCCCTGCCAGATGCTGGTGCCGCTAGCCCTGCCCCGATGGCCACACTGCACCACGCTGGCCAGGTCAGAACCACCGGAGGGGAAGAACCAAGATTTGGCCCCACCCCGTCCTCCTCGGAAGGTCTCTCTGGGACCCACTCCCTCCCCAAGGAACTGAGCCTCCCTCACCGAGGTTTCCAGCGGAGGTAGACAGTGGATGAGTGATCCGAGGAGAGGCGGCTGCAGCCGAGGGGCTGAAGGGAGGTGGAGGCGGGAGGGGCAGGAAGGAGGATCTGGAAGGCCCCAGGCGCTCCCCACCCATCCAGCCTCGGCCTCTGTCCTGGTCGCGTTGCCCAGTGAGGCCTTTCCTTGGACTGGGGCTCGGGTACTCTGCCCTGGTCGGGGCCACAGATGCCGCAAAGCCCCCTCAACTCAGCTAGCCAGGGTGCAAGACCGCGCCCACGGCTGAGAAGCCAGGGGTTACGAGTGTGGCCCTGCCAGGACCTCCTTAGCTGCATCCTCCAGAGTAAACACAGGTGGCCGCAGATCTTCCAGGGCCGGCTGGGCAGGCAGCACAGGAGCCCAGGAGGGCCGCAGTCCAGCTCCCCTCCCCGCTGACCCAGGGCCGGACCCAGCCTGGTGACCAGAGCAGAAGGAAACCCAAGCCCCAGCCCCTCCCTCCGGTGGCGTCTGAAGGTCTCAGCGGCCCCAGCCTCCCCCAGGGGCCCCGCACCCGCCGCCGCCCACCTCAGACCGGAGAGAAAGTGAGGGATGGGCAGAGCCAGGCCCAAGTCCCCACCGGGGCGATGGTCACGGTGCCTAACCCTCAACCGCCCCACCCAGACCTTCTGACCCAGGAACAGCTGAACTCAGCCTAAAAAGCACCCGTCCCGAGGGCCTGAGTCCGGCCGTGATGCCTCCTGCTGCAGAGATGTGTTTTGCACACCCCTGTGTGGCAGGGAGAGGCCCGGGCGTGCGGGCTGGGGGCCCAAGGGGTCTGGAGACGCTTCCCTGTGGAGACGGGGTTTGCCCAGCCCCCACCTGTCACGCTTCTCGTCACCCCCACGTGAGGGCCGTGGGCGCGGGCGGGGTGGGCAGGAGGCCCTGCTGGGCTGGGTCACACGCATGACACCTGGCTGTCGCAACACAGATATCATCACACCCGGGCACCCGTGAGTCACTGCCCCAGAGCAGGGGCTGCCCCCAGCCTCCCAAACAAAGACCCTTTGTCCCCAGGCCTCTGGTGGCAGGCCCACCTGTACAGCAGTCAGATGCGCAGGCGGACAGACACACCGGTGGCTCGGCAGGCACAGGCAGGGCCAGGGCGTGTTCCCGCACCCAGACACGCTGCCATTCCTGGGTCGGGGTCAGGCTGAGGGAGACCCCTGGGGGACAGGCCCTGAGGTCACCATAGCTCAGAGTGGCCTGAACTGGGAGTCCAAGCGCAGACTGGCCAAGCCCAGCCCATGAGCAACGGCCCCAGGACGCGGCGTCGAGCTCTGCCCCCAGCTCCAGCTCCCAGCGGCGTCGGAGCACAGCAGATCCCAGGGCAGCGCTCTGTAGGCAGGAAAGAGCTTCCCCTCGGGACAGCGCTCTGAGCAGCCCCCAGCTGAGGGTGGGAGCCCCGTCCCTGGACCCCTTCACCCAGTTCAGGGAGCCCCACGTGCCGAAGCAGCCGTCACAGCTCCGTGGGCCCCTCTGCTGTCCCTGGCAGGACCGAAGCTATGTGGCCTCCCGGACCCCAGGGACCCCGGCCACGCCCGCTCCAGGCACTGAGTGGCCAGCCAAGCGCTCGGGCCCGGGGCCCTGGACGGCTGTCCTGGGTTTGCTCCCAAGGGGGCCGTGCTGCTGGCTCTGTAGAGAGTCCCAGACCCAGGGCAGAGACTCACACAGATGTGCAGACACGTGGGCACACACGCACCAGTCGCAGGGACACACAACTGTCAACCCGGGGTCAACACGGGGCACCTGGGTACATAGATTTTTACAAAGCAGGGCAGGCAGGTCTGTTTGGATCCTACACAGCCCCTACACGCCCCCAGGCCACTCTTGTTCCCAGGCCCAGATGACAGTGGTCACCACGTGTGGTGTGGTCTGGGGTCTGGGACAGGCCCCAGGAACGCCCTGGGCTTACTCCAGAGAGGCTGGCAGGCAGCCCGAGGGGCCTTTGGAGCAGACACCCTCCCAGCTGCAGGGCAGCAGGGGCGGCAGGGGCGGCAGGGGCGGGGAGAGGGAGGCGAAGTCAGATGCCAAAGCTGGGCCTCCAGCGCCTGCCTGTCCTGGCTGCAGCCCTAGGGTCCACACCCAGGCGCCCCCAGGGGCCAGGCCAGGGCAGCCGCATCTCCTACGTACCCCAACAGTGGGGCCCTTGAGGCACCGGGGACGGATGGGCAATGGTGTCCACACCTGACAGGTGGGGCTGGAGCGGGGCCCAGCCTCCTCCTCACAGCCGGGAGCCCCCAGCCCTGCCTCCCCTGGCTCCTGCTGCCCCCTCAGGGTGGCCGCCGCACCTGGCCCCAAGAGGACTTCCTGGCTGCCCTGAGCTCCTGTCCGCATTTCTGTCCATTCAAGACCAGGACAGCACCAGGGCTGGGAATACTGGCTCCGACCCAGCCGAGGCAGCCCCGGGGCAGGGTGGGCCAGGCAGGTCCAGCGCTGGGACTCTAGGGAAGGGCTGGTCCTGTGAGCAGACGAGCTGGAGGGTTGGCGGGGGGAGTGTCCCCGCATCGGGCATGGCCCCTCCCAGGAGGGCAGGGAGCCCACAGCAGGAGTTTCTGATGCCCCCAGCCCCGGCCAGGCAGCAGGGTCGGCCTGCGGTTCTGGGAAGTCAGCCCTGGTGGAGGTCACGGAGAAGCCGGCAGCTCCCTGCCGCTCAGGGCATGGGGTCAGGGGTCAGGGGTCGGGTTGAGGCCGTCCAGCACGGAGCCGGCTGCTCTGGCTTTGCTCCTGCCAGGGTCCGCGAAGCTGCCAGATGCTTGGGACACTCAATACCCCAGCTCCCAAACCGGGGGGCACAGGCCTGAAGAGGTCCATTTCCCTGGGCCCTCCAGGTCCCCCAGCCAGCCCAGACCCCAAGCAACAGCAGCTCTGGCTGGCCTGCACCTGCCCCGGGGACCCCACGCTCCGGCTGGGTGAGTGACAGGCATCTCCCACCCTCGTCAAGAGTCCAGGGTCCCTTCTATGGCAAACATTGCAGTGTGGGTCCAGCCCAGGAGGTGAGGCTGAGAGAGAATGAAGGGGTGCAGCTGGGCTGGGCCAGAGGATGGAGCCTTGGCTGGGTGGGCTGGGGGCCTGGACCCTCCTGTGAGGCTGCCCACCCCACCCCGACCTGTCCATTCCTTTGCTCCTGGGTGCCCAGAGGGGGCTGGAGACGGCACATTCCAGGGGAATTGCGGCTAAGTGGCTGATCACCTCCCACTGGGGCAGAAACCAGGAGGCAGAGGCCAGGGAGGTGGTGCCAGTGCCAGGACATCCCCATGCCCCCCATTCACCCTGGCCCCAGCCCCCCCCATTCACCCTGGCCCCCATGCCAGCCCCCAGCCACCCCCGACCAGCCCCCATCCCCCACCTCATTCACCCCGGCCCTGGCCCCCCCTTATTCACCCCAACCCTGGCCCTGCCTCATTCACCCCGGCCGTGGTCCCTGCCCCAGCCCCCACCGCCTCCATTCACCTGGGCCCTGGCCCCCAACTCATTCAGCCCCGGCCCCCTGCCCCCCAATCCACGTCTCTTTGTCTCTCGTCACCGTCTTGCTCTACGCGGCCCTGGGTCCCATTTCTGGCATGTCCATCTGTCATCACAGCTCCTACCTCCGGGTCTGGGTAGGGTGGGGGACTGGCTGCTGCTGAAGAACCTAGAGGGCCCCCATTCCCGGATGGTGAGGCCCCAGGCGGTGTTCAGAAAGGCCCGGCTGGGTGCTGCCTGATCCTGGGTGCCTGCCCCCAGCCCATTCTTGCCCAGGGTTGGCCCGTCAGGTTGGGGAGGAGCCACTGAAAACGAAGCAAACAGGGGAGTCCGCAGCCCGGGGCTCACGCCAACCAGGAAGGTGCAGGCCACGCTCCTGCCTCTGCCTCCTCAGGGCCCCCACACTGCTGTCCCCGCTGACCCAGCTCCAGGAGGGCCCGGCACAGCCTTGGTTCCCCCTGTACAGATGCGCAGCCGCCCAACTCTCTGGAAGGGAGCACTCTCTAGTGCTGTGGCCAAGCAGGGCAGGGGCTGCAGAAAGGAGACCCCCCGCTCCGGATCCAGGTCCCAGGGGGCAGGCCGTGCCCACAGAAGGGGTGCTGAGGGCAGAGAGGAGCCCCTAAGCCGGGGCCACAGCCTTGGCAAGTGAAGCAGAGGCCCTCCAGACAGCCCCAGCCCCTGACGCCACTCTGGGGGGCCCAGGGAGAGAGGTGGGGACGGGTCACCAGCCAAGCCCACCTCGTGCCGATTGGCGCCCGCCCACACACCTCGTCGCAGGGCTGGGCCGTCCCGCCTCACTGCCCAGCAAGCCTTGGGGAGGGCCCCTTCTGTGCCAGCCCCGGCAGGTCCAGGTCCCAGGGGAGGGGTAACAGCCGTGGGCTCTGGCCTCTTCCAACCTCCCCAACCCCACCAACGACTAAGGGCCCTGGATGCCAACCAGAGATGGCATCTCCGCAGCTCAGCAGAGGCCTGGACGTCCTGAGGCCAATTTACACTCTTTGGTGTGGGTTTGCCAGAGCCAAAATGGGGTGGGGGTGGGGCCCAAATCCACAGGACCTGCCAGGGGGCAGCGGCATGATGGTCACATATGGGGCCCACCCCACCCTCCATGGGGCAATTCTGGCCCCTAAGGCCCCCGAGAGGCCCTGGTCATTAGAGTGCGGCCATCCCGAGAGCAGGCGAGGAGAAGCCTGCTGGTTCCAGCCCTGCTCCACCTGGGTGCCCCGGGCACGGCACGGTCTGGGCGCACCTGAGCCCGCAGGGGTGCCTTTCAGCTCCACACGCCTGCGGCGGCCAGCGCATACAAGCACGCGGTCCCGTGTGTGGCCTGCACGTCCTCTTGCCCTGCACAGAGCCCCCCCACAGGACGCAGGCCTCCCGAGGGCCCAGAACAGTGCTGCTCCCCAACCTCTGGGGCTTCCAGTGCCCCACGGCCTGCTGCTCCCCCAAGGCTAGACAGGCCGTGGGCAGAGCTGAGTGGGGCCGGCACGGACAGTGGTCCTTGTCCTCAGGGTCGACGTGGCCCCTGCAGGGGCTGCCAGGGCAGCGCCCAGCCTCTTGCCATCACCATAATCCCGGGCCAGGTAAGTCGGCCTCAAGGGAGGTTCTACAGCCCATACCCCAAGCTACCAGGCTCCCCTGTGAACAGCACCCTTCTGCCCCCATCCATCTCCCGCCGACCTCGGCAGCCCGGCCTCCACCCCCAGTGAAACATCCAGGCAGCACTCGAAGGCGGTGGGGAGGGTGGAGGGCTCTTTATTGTGGTGACCACGGGCATCAGTGGGAGGGTCCCCGGGATCCGGCGGCAGCTCCTCGCCAGCCCCCCTCGGCGCCCTCACGTGCCCAGGAGCAGCCCGGAGAAGCTGGAGCCCGCCTGGATGGTGAGGACGGCCCCGGAGCCATTGTCCACAAACACAGAAGCGTACTGTCCAGCCTGTAAGAAGCACGGGGACGTCACAACCGCAGCCACAGCCCAGCCACTCGGTGGCCAACGTCTGCCCACCTGCCCTGCGCTAGGAGGTGCCGAGGCCCCAGAGGTCTGCACCCTGAGTGCACCGAGCTCACACCCGGCCCAGCCCGAGTGCACCCGAGCCCTCCCGCTCACACCCGGCCCGGACTCACCTGCAGCTGCAGCAGCCCCTGCACCTGTACTGTGAAGACCCTGCTGTTGCTCTCCAGGCCTGAGACGGCCTCCAGGCACCTGAACACAGCCCCACAGGGCAAGAGGGAGGCGTTGCAGGTCCAGGGGGCCAAGACCCGCTCCAGTGCCCAGAGACCCCTGTGGCCTGTGAGCCCCTCCAAGGGTGGTCCAGGGGCTGCTGCCTGGAGCGGGGGCTGAGGTCACTCACATGTGGCGCTGGCACAGGGACTCAATACAGATGAGAACACGCACCACGTCCCGGGCCCGCAGCCGGGCCCTGCCCTGCAGCTCACTGTGGTCTGCGGAGAGAGCCCTGGGGAGGGTGGTGCATGGGGGACGGGGTGGGGGCTGGTGGGGAGGGGCTTCAGGGCACACATCCCAGGACAGGCCCAGGAGTGGCTGCTGGGGCTGGGGAGGGGGCACCTGAGGCCAGGCGTGCAGCAGGGACCCCATGCCCAGTCCAAGGCCCCCCATGGGGCAGGGGGTAGGTCCCTAACAGGACCCGCACCCGGGGCCGGCGATGCCAGGCGCCCCCAGAAAGCTGAGCCCCAGCCCCATCACAGCACACGGCACTGCCCCATCCGGCTCACCCACGTGCAGACTGGCAGAGAACTGGAAGATGCCGGACACGGGGGCCGTGAACCGACCCGAGGCCAGGCTCAGACCGGAGCCTCGCAGGAAGGCACCTTGGGCAGCAGGCTGTGAGGGGCAGTGGGTGAGCGGCCAGCGCAGGGCCTGGCCCCCACCCCACAGACCCCGCCTGGGGAAGGTGCCTGCAACCGACAGCCCCTCACTCGGAGCAGGTCTCCCGGGACCCTCACGCTCACTGTGGGCACCAGCAGGACTGACCCTCGAGTCCACACCCAGGAGGGTCTCCCTGCCTCCCGGCTACCGGGGACCCACGCTCCGTCTGGGCATAAAGTGTGATCTGGGCCCCCAGGGCCTCCCAACCCTGACCCGAGGCAGCCCCTCGCCCTCCTAGCCCCGCCCCCAACCCCCAACCCACGTGCTGCCCCATGAGTGTCAGGCGGTGTGTGTGGTTCCGTCTTGCCTGTGGGGCCCCACCCAACGCCCCGCTCTAAGCTCCCGGCTCCACTCACAGCCTGGAAACCATGCAGCTCCACCAGCGTCCGCTTGTCCACCCGGCGGGGGCCCTGCAGCCGGCAGTGAAAGGCCTCGCCCACCAGCCGCAGGCCCGGCCCCTGGGGCAGCAGCGGGTCCAGAAGCCCTGAGAACCGACGCTCCGTGGCCTCTGTGGGGAGGAGGGCACAGGCCAGCAGGGTCGGCACAGGGCCCAGGCACGTCTGGACTCTGGGCAGTGCAGGGCGGCTGACCTTTCAGCAGCTCCTGAAACTCGTGAAGCAGAGTCTCCGTGGTCACTTCTGCACCTGGAGGTCCTGGGGGACCGAAGAGATCCCGCTGGGGGGAGAGAGAAGCAGGTGAGGGGCCCAGTGGGACCCGGTGGGAGCTACCACCACACCCTGTCCCGGGCTCAGACCCTGCAGCAGCCCGGGCGGGGCTCACCGGCTTCTTGTCCCTGCTTCCGCACCGCTTCCTTAAGGCGCTGTCGTCCGGCCGCCGGACAAAGTTCAGCCATGTCATGTGGGCGTCGGAGAACTCAGGTCCTGAGGCCTGGGATGGCTGAAGGGATGGGACGGGGCTAGCGCACTGAGGCTGCACCCTGCAGAGAGCTGGGACCCCAGGGCAGCGGGGAGCACTCAGGGCAGAACCAGGGAAGGCATCGCCGGCCAGGAGAAGGACCCACGGCCGCCCTTGGGGGAGTCAGAACCCTGACGTCCCAATGCCACCAGCAGGGCAGGCATGCGGGGCTTCTGTGGACACAGCCAGAGCCTGATGCCCTGAGCCCCCCACTCATCTCCCTCCTCCCCCACTCCTCATCCCACTCCTTCCCCCACTCATCTCCCTCCTCTCCCCTCCTCCCCTCCTCCTCCTCTTCCCCCCACTCCTCCCCATTCCTCTCCCCTCCTCCCCCACTCCTTCCCCCACTCATCTCCCTCCTCTCCCCTCCTCCCCTCCTCCTCCTCTTCCCCCCACTCCTCCCCATTCCTCTCCCCTCCTCCCCCACTCCTTCCCCCACTCATCTCCCTCCTCCCCCACTCCTCTCCCCTCCTCCCCCCACTCCTCTCCCCTCCTCCCCTCCTCCTCCTCTTCCCCCCACTCCTCCCCATTCCTCTCCCCTCCTCCCCCACTCCTTCCCCCACTCATCTCCCTCCTCCCCCACTCCTCCCCCTCCTCCCCCCACTCATCCCCCTCCTCCCCCACTCCCCCCTCCTCCCCCTACTCCTCATCCCACTCCTTCCCCCACTCATCTCCCTCCTCCCCCACTCCTCTCCCCTCCTCCCCCTCTTCCCCCTCCTCCCCCCACTCCTCTCCCCTCTTCCCCCGACTCCTTCCCCCACTCCTCCCCCTCCTCCCCCACTCCTCCCCCACTGCTCTCCCCTCTTCCCCCCACTCCTCCCCCACTCCTCCCCCTCCTCCCCCACTCCTGTCCCCTCCTCCCCCTCTTCCCCCTCCTCCCCCCACTCATCTCCCTCCTCCCCCCACTCCTCTCCCCTCTTCCCCCCACTCCCCCCACTCCTCCCCCACTCCTCTCCCCTCTTGCCCCCACTCCTTCCCCACTCCTCTCTCCTCCTCCCCCACTCTTCACCCTCCTCCCCCCACTCTTCCCTCTCCTCCCCGCACTCTTCTCCCCTCCTCCCCCACACCTCTCCCCTCCTCCCCCCACCCTACCCTCTCCTCCCCCCATTCCTCCCCCCATTCCTCCCCCACTCCTCAGGCATCCGCTATCCGCTTGCTCTCCTGTTGACCACCACCGCAATGTGCTGAAGGGACCCGGCGCCCTGGAGGGGCCTGTACATCAGCCTATCTGGGGGCTGAGAGCCAGAGGCAACAGAGAGCAGGCTGCAGGAGAACCGCCCAACCCTGGAAGCCTGGAGGGCCAGCCTGAGCACACACCTCACAGCCCTCCAGCCGGCACCCTTTGAGGGAGGCCCGCCACCCTGCAGGGTCTCTGGAGGAGTGGCCCTGGGCAGTGGGGTGCCCCCTCCCTTCCAGGGGGACTGGCCCGGACTGCTGAAGACCCCCCCACTGCCCCGCCCCTGCCAGCACTGCCAGCCTGGCCCTAGCGCCGGGAACCAGCCCACTCTTCCTGAGCTGGCAGAGCCGCGGCCTCAACCCTCCTCAGCCTTCCCATCTGGGAAACGGGGCCTCGGGCTCCAGCGGGGCCGCGTGGGCTGAGAGGCAGCCGGGCTGGCTGCAGCAGAGACGCCCTCGGGAGGAGGGAGACCAGCATCAAAGGTGTGAGGGCCGGGGATGGGGGCTGCTCTGGCAACTGCGGCTCCCCTCCCAGTCCTGGGGCCCACGACGGCGGCAGCAAGACCTGCCCTCCAAGACCCCTGGAGAGACCCTGAGCAGGAGAGAGGAAGCCAAGGGTTGAGGAGGGCTCGGGGCCTTCTGTCTTTGTGAGGACGCCCGGCCTGACTGGGGCCCCAGGACTTAACCTGCAAGAGGGGGTGCTAGCTACACAGGACCCCCAGAAAGCACAAGGGACAGGCTCGCCATGGCGTCTCCAGCCGCAGGAGTCATGGGGCGCTGGACTCCCAAGGGGTCTGGTGAACCATCCAGCAAGCAGCCGGAACCACCCCACCCCCGCCCCCAAATCAGCAATTAACCTAATAGCAACAGGTTCCTCAGAGCGCGGCAGGCCCACGCCTCAAAGGGTTAACTGTGGCCCCCAACCGCGGGAAGCCCCCTTCACCCACCCACCCCAGGCCAGCTGGGGGCCAGGTCTCCGCTGCAGAGGAGGAGAGGGCTTCCCAGAGGCCGGCCTGGCTGGGCTGCAGCAGATTCCCAAGGCGGGACCGTGGCCGAGGCCTCGAAAAGGGCGACCCGGAGGCAGAGCCGGCAGGGACAGAGCCTGCTGGGGGAGGACGCCCCAGAGCCCCAGCTCCGAAGCTGCCCCGCGAGGGCCCACGTGCGTCCCGGCCGCGTACCTTGGGGGCCTCGGGCAGCCCCTCGCGGGAGGACGCGCTGGCGGTGGCGTTGGGGGGATCTGCGCGCTGGCCAGGCTGCTGCGTCCTCTGTGCCTCCCGCCGGGCCCCGACGCCCCCGAGGAGCACGAGCTGCGGCCCGAGGAGGACCACGACCGCGGCCCAGGCCCAGCGCCGCATGGCTCCGTCCCGAGGCGGCTCAGCGCGGCGAGTCTCGGCGCCAGGGCGCAGTCATGGGGACGGCCGGCGCTCAGAGCCCCCGCGCGGGGGCGAGGCCCAGGGGCGCGCCCGGCCTCCGCCGCTGCATGTCTGCGCGGACCTGCCCGGAACGGCGGCGCGACGGCGCTCAGGTCCCCCCGGGGTCCCGCTCCAGCCCCCGCTCCCAGCCCCAGTCCTCTCTGGCCTCCTCACTCCGCCGCCCAGTAAATCCTCCCCTCGCCTCCTCCTCCCCAGACCTCGCGGGCTCCAGGGTGGGGGCTCACACTCGGATGATCAGCCAGCCACCCGGGCGCCCCGACGGCCAGGGACGGAGACGGGGCGGAGACCCCCACTGACCCCGGCCGCTGCTTCTTGCCTCCCGTCCCCAGACCCCACCCTGCCCCCATTGCTTCCCCAAAGGTCCACCTCATTCTGGGAACTGTGCAGACAGCAGCTACCTCCTCGCCCTCCCTCCCAGCTGAACTCAACCTGGCTCCCCTCACCGCAGCCTCTGCAGCGAGCCACCGGAGGGCAGCTACCAGCCAGCCAAAGCCCCAGCCCCTTCCCACGACCTCCTCACCCAGGCCCCCCCGGGTGCCCCGCCCTGACTCACGGCCCCGGCCCAGGGTCCTGGGGGTGCTGGCGGGCCTGGCTGGGGCCCCACTCGGGGGAAAGGTGAGGCCAGATCATGGCGACAGGCCCCTTGGGCTCAGTGGCTGGAGGAAGGGGGTGGCCAGGTGGGGCTGGAAGACCCTCCAGCCGCTGGTCCTGGCCGAGGCTAACAGTGGCCCAAGGTCAACATGCCGGCCCTGATGGACAGCTCGGAACACTCCAGACCCTCCCCTCTTGCCAGACACGAAGGCAGCCACGCCGAGACCCCAGCCTCAGCCCCAGCCCCAGGCCACATCCACAGGCAGAGCCACGGGAGACCAGGCTGGGATGGGGATGACGCTTGGGAACCCACCAGGGACCCCGGCTGCCCCCTCGCCCTCCGGACTCTCAGGCACTGACTGGCATCTCCAGAGCGCACTGTGGAAGCCTCCCGGCCCCGTGTCCGCTGGTGAAGGTGGTGGAGGACTCTGGGGACACAGCACAGCGCCCACACAGTACCAGCCCTGCTGGACCCCCGCAGGTGAGCCCTGGATGTGGCCTGCATCTAGCATGGGTCGGGAAAGGCAGCCCCAACACCCCTCAATCCAGGCTTGGGGCAAAGGGAGGGGTGGGCAGGTGCCTTGGCCAAGGAGACCCCCCGCCCAGGGCTACCAGGCCCCTCCTCACAGGCAGGGCATCCAAATTTACTCTGTCACCCACTGGCAATGAGCTCCCCTGTGACTCTAGACAGAACAGGCTGGATCTCCAACTCTGACCTACAGGCAGGAAAGTGGGCAGCCCTGGGAGGCTGGACTTCCCACTCTGCCCTACACGCAGGAAAATGGGCAGCCCTGGGAGGCTGGACCGAGGGAGACCGGGCCTCCCACTCCGCCCTACAGGCAGGAAAACGGGCAGCCCTGGGAGGCTGGACCGAGGGAGGCTGGGCCTCCCACTCTGCCCTACAGGCCGGGACACAGGCAGCCCTGGGAGGCTAGACCGAGGGAGGCTGGGCCTCCCATCTACCCTACAGGCCGGGACACGGGCAGCCCTGGGAGGCTGTACCGAGGGAGGCTGGGCCTCCCCCTCTGCCCTACAGGCAGGAAAACGGGCAGCCCTGGGAGGCTGGAGCGAGGGAGGCTGGGCCTCCCACTCCGCCCTACAGGCCGGGACACGGGCAGCCCTGGGAGGCTGTACCGAGGGAGGCTGGGCTTCCCACTCTGCCCTACAGGCCGGGACACAGGCAGCCCTGGGAGGCTGGACCAAGGGAGGCTGGGCCTCCCATCTACCCTACAGGCAGGAAAATGGGCAGCCCTGGGAGGCTGTACCGAGGGAGGCTGGGCCTCCCACTCTGCCCTACAGGCAGGAAAACGGGCAGCCCTGGGAGGCTGGACCGAGGGAGGCTGGGCCTCCCACTCCGCCCTACAGGCCGGGACACGGGCAGCCCTGGGAGGCTGTACCGAGGGAGGCTGGGCCTCCCACTCTGCCCTACAGGCAGGAAAACAGGCAGCCCTGGGAGGCTGGACCGAGGGAGGCTGGGCCTCCCACTCTGCCCTACAGGCAGGAAAACGGGCAGCCCTGGTATAGAGGGCAGCCCTACAGGGTTTGTGGGTTTTTCTCCCCGTGTGCGGAGATGAGAGATCGTAGAAATAAAGATACAACACAAAGAAATAAAAAAGACAGCTGGGCCTGGGGGACCACTACCACCAAGATGTGGAGACCGGTAGTGGCCCCGAATGCCAGGCTGCGCTGTTATTTATTGGATACAAGACAAGGGGGCAGGATAAGGAGTGTGAGCCATCTCCAGTGATAGGTAAGGTCACGTGGGTCATGTGTCCACTGGACAGGGGACCCTTCCCTGCCTGGCAGCCGAGGCAGAGAGAGGGAGGGAGAGAGACAGCTTACGCCATTATTTCTGCTTATCAGAGACTTTTAGTACTTTCACTAATTTTGCTACTGTTATCTAAAAGGCAAAGCCAGGTGTACAGGATGGAACGTGAAGGCGGACTAGGAGTGTGACTGCTGAAGCACGGCATCACAGGGAGACGGTTAGGCCTTCGGATAACTGTGGGCGGGCCTGACCGTCCACAAGAGGTGGAGGAGTAGAGTCTTCTCTAAACTCCCCCGGGGAAAGGGAGACTCCCCTTCCCAGTCTGCTAAGTAGCGAGTGCTTTTCCTTGACACTGACGCTACCGCTAGACCACGGTCTGCTTAGGTCACGGGTGCCTTCCCAGGCGCTGGCGTTACTGCTAGACCAAGGAGCCCTCTGGTGGCCCTGTCCGGGCGTAATGGAAGGCTCGCACTCTTGTCTTCCGGTCACTTCTCACCATGTCCCTTCAGCTCCTATCTCGGTATGGCCTGGTTTTTCCTATATTATGATTATAGAGCGAGGATTATTATAATATTGGAATACAGAGCAATTGCTACAAACTAATGATTAGTGACACATATGGTCTATACCTAGTATAACTCTTGTTATTTTATATATTTTGTTACACTGGGACAGCTTGTGCCCTCGGTCTCTTCCCTCGGCACCTGGGTGACTTGCTGCCCTCACCCTGGGAGGCTGGGCCTAACTGGGAAGGATGTGGCTTCGTGTTCCCAACCCCAGGCACCTTTCAAACGAGCTGAGCCTGGCACCCAGGCAGGAACACTCAGCCCCCACGCTCCCTGTAGAAGACGACCAAGAGGACCCCACCCTCTGGGTCGTCCACCGAGGATCCAGGGTACCCTGGGCCACAGCCACGAGCTGCTCACAAGGGGAGGCTCAGGTGCAGCTGCTGGCTCTGCTCACCCCCTGCACCCCCCAACGCAGACACCCTGACACCCCCCGGCCCTGGAAAAATGGCAAAGGACCACGGTGCCCTGCCCAGCCGCCTGCTGCAGGGAGAGCAGCTCCGTCAGACCCGGAGTGCTCTGCTGTGCCGGCTGGTTCATCAGCACTCAGGCAGGCCTGGGCATGCACTCACAGAGAAGCTCGAGGCTGCCAGAACACAGGAAACGCCTCTTCTTTCCTGTGTCCACGAGGCCACGTGCTCACCTGTCTGCAGAATATCAACCTTTAAGGGGCTTTTCTCTCCTCATTAAAAGACTTCACAGTGTGCTCTGCATGGCGAGGGGACACACCGTGCTCCCAGGGGGAGGTCAAGGACGGCCTCCACCGGTGACACCACAAGAACAGAGGGGCCCACGATTCCTCTAAGGGAGACGGGGACAGAGGGTCAGACGTGCCCGGCCCAACAGGCCAAACATCATTTTTTTTTTTTTTTTTAGACAGAGTCTCAGTCTGTCAGCCAGGCTGGAGATCAGTGGCACGATCTTGGCTCACTGCAACCTCCACCTCCTGGACTCGAGTGATTCTCCTGCCTCAGCCTCCTGAGTAGCTGGGATTACAAGCATATGCCACCATGCCCAGCTAATTTTGTATTTTCAGTAGAGACAGGGTTTCACCATGTTGGCCAGGCTGGTCTCGAACTCCTGACCTCAGGTAATCTGCCCACCTCAGCCTCCCAAAGCGCTGGGATTACAGGAGTGAGCCACCGCGCCCGGCCCAAACATCATTTTTTATTTTGGGCCAGTGCGGACAACATGCCACGGGCACCACCTTCACTGCTTGACCAATGATCGCTAAAAGTTGAGATTTCAGTTGGGCGTGCTGCTCACACCTGTAATCCCAGCACTTTGGGAGGCTGAGGCAAGCAGATCACGAGGTCAGGAGTTTCAGACCAGCCTGGCCAATATGGTGAAACCCCGTCTCTACTTAAAATTAGCTGGGTGTGATGGCAGGCACCTGTAATCCCAGCTACTTGGGAGGCTGAGGCAGGAGAATCACTTGAACCCAGGAGGTAGAGGTCGCAGTGAGCAGAGATCACACCACTGTACTCCAGCCTGGGCGACAGAGCAAGACTCCGTCTCAAAAAAAAAAAAAAAAGTTGAGATTTTAGTCGGGCGTGGTGGCTCACGCCTGTGATCCTAACACTTTGGGAGGCCGAGGCAGGTGGATCCCTTGAGCTCAGGAGTTCAAGACCAGCCTGTGCAACATGACGAAACTCCATCTCTACAAAAAATACAAAAATTAGCCAGGCATGGTGGCGCACACTTGCGGTCCCAGCTATGTAGGGGGCTGAGTTTGGAGGATCCCTTGAGCCCAGGAGGTCACCGTTACATGTGGGCGGCAAGCCACCCAGGTGCCGAGGCAAGAGACTGAGGGCATGAGCTGTTCCAGTGTAATAAAGAAAATATACACAGTAAGAATAGTTATACTAGAAATAGATTATAGATGTGATGATATATGAATATTCTTAATCCTTAGTTTCTAGCATTACTCTTTATTCCGATATTATAATAATCTCTGTTCTACAACTATAACCTAGGAAAAACCAGGCCATACAGAGATAGGAGCTGAGGGGACATAGTGAGAAGTGACCAGGAGACAAGAGTGTGAGCCCTCTGTCACGCCCGGACAGGGCCACCAGAGGGCTCCCTGGTCTAGCGGTAACGCCAGCACCTGGGAAGACGCCCGTTACTTAGCAGACCTTGGTCTAGCGGTAGTGCTAGCGCCTGGGAAGGCACCAGTTACTTAGCAGACGGGGAAAGCGAGTCTCCTTTTCCCCGGGGGAGTTAGAGAAGACTCTGCTCCACCACCTCTTGTGCAAGGCGACATCAGTCAGGCCCACCCGCAGCCATCCAGAGGCCCGTCTCCCCGTGATGCTGTGCTTCAGCGGTCACACTCCTGGTCTGCTTTCGTGGTCAGCCCTGTACACCGGGCTCCGCCTTCTAGATAGCAGTAGCACAATTAGTGAAAGTACTAAAAGTCTTTGAAATACATAGAAGAAAGAATGGTGTAAGCTGTCCTCTCTCTCTCTCCGCCTCGGCTGCCAAACAGGGAAGGGCCCCCTGTCCAGTGGACACGAGACACACGTGACCTTACCTATCATTAGAGATGGCTCACGCTCCTTACCCTGCCCCCTTGCCTTGTATCCAATAAATAACAGCGCAGCCAGGCATTCGGGGCCACTACCGGCCTCCACATCTAGGTGGTAGTGGTCCCCCGGGCCCAGCTGTCTTTTCTTCTATCCCTGTCTTGTGTCTTTATTTCTATGATCTCACATCTCTCCGTACACGAGAAGAACCCACAGGCCCAGTAGGGCTGGACCCTGCAGTTACAGGGAGCCATGATAGCACCATTGCACTCCACACTGGGCAACAACAGAGCAAGACTCTGTCTCCAAAAAACAAAAAAACAAAGTTGAGATTTCACATCTAGATGACATTTGAGACAGGGTCTGGCTTCGCTGCCCAGGCTGGATTGCGGTGGCTCCATCATGGCTCACTGTAGCCTCCACCTGCTGGGCTCAGGCAATCCTCCCACCTCAGCCTCCTGAGTAGCTGGGACCAAAGGTGCACATCACCACACAAGGTAGTGTTTTGTATTTTTTGTGAGATGGGGTCTCACTACATTGCCCAGGCTGGGTTCAAGAGATCCACCCCTCAGCCTCCCAAAGTGCTGGGATTATAGGCAGCAGCCACTGCACCCAGCAGTAGTGTGTTGAGTAAACACTCTATTCGTTAGCATTCCCCTCCCATGAGCCTCGGGAGACACCGGGCTTTGGAAGTGATGCTGGCGGTCACAGAAGCGGAGATCAGGGCAGGGTTGGCATCCAGTACGGGATGGGGAGAGAGCCCTGCAGAGGGCTCTACACCATGGCTCCAGCGACGCGATTCCCTGTGGGGACCCACCTGCCCTGCAGCTGCCACACCACCCCAGGCCAGCAGGTGTGACCCCCTGGTCACGGGCCACCCCAGCCCTGAGCACAGAGATGGACACACGTCCCGGCCCACACAGACACAAGCAGCATGAAATTCAGAAATAAAGATATAATGAAAGACCTTTTTTTTCCACAAGAATAGGTTAAATACATACAATTGGTAAATTATAGAGCAATTCTGAATAAACTGATCAAAAAACGAAGAAAGATGAGCGCGTGCGGGCTGGGCTTGTCTCACGCCCGCCTCCGGACAGGGTGGGTTTCTTGCCGGCGGCCGTGCCCCACCTCGACGCGATGCACCTGCGGTACATCCTACCCAGGCGAAGTCACGGAACAGACGCAGAAGAGGGGAGACGGCCGCGACCCGGGGAGCCACGCGGCCCGAAACAGCCCCTGCTGGCTCTGGCGTCTTTCCGGGCCAGGGTGCCCCTCTGCCATGTTCCGTGGACAGCGAACACCCGGGCCAGAGCCATTACCTACTGTGAAGGCCAGCGCAGGGGGCACGGGATGTGAGGGAGGCCCCCGAGGGCACGGGGCCTTCTGCAGGGACTCCGGTCCTCCGCCTTCCACCAGCATAGGAGGACGGGCTTCTGGGCCACCGGACATAAGGAATTCAGAGAAAAGGCTCTGCAGGTACCCAAGGCCCCCCAGCCTGCAGCACCGAGGGGCGCCCAGGAGGCCTGGCCTGCGGAGGGCACCGGCAGCCCCCGCCCCGCTCGCGGCCGCCGCAGTCAAGGGCGACTTGTGGTTGGAGTGAGCAGGCTCCTGGCTTCCAGGGCAGCAAAAACCCCCAAGCACTTTCTAGAAGGAATGTGTTTCATTCTGACTGTAAACACATTTGTAAATGCTGAGACCAAACCCCGGCTTATGGATCCTGAGCCACGGCCATCACTGGCCCCGCTAAGCCTCATCACCACACGGCCAGGCCAGACCAGCACCCGCGGACGCCAGCTCCACCCCTGGGCCCCGAGGTTCCCACCCGCTGAGGAGCCGGGAGCTCCGAGAACGCAGGAGCAGCCCGCGGTCGGCAGCAAGTTTGCATTTCTAAGTGACCACATCTAATAAAATGAAAAATGGGTTTACTAAAACAGGTCCAAAGACAACACGGAAGATAAGCTACAAATCCAGCACACAAGGCCCACCCACACCAGCCCCAGCGGCCCGTGGCCGGGACAGGGCTGAGGCTCCAGTCTCCTCCAAAGCCCAGTCACACATTTTGGTTTTTGCTTCCCCTTTCAGGTTTTTAAAAGCTAAACCTAGGAGCCTGGTGGGTCTGCCTGTGCTGGGCAGTGTGTCCAGCCTGCCGAGGTGACGCTCTGGTGCGCGGTGCCCTCAGTGGCGCCTGGGCCTCACTCCTGCGCGATGCTCCTCAGCACGTACTTGACCGTGTAAGCAAAGGCTGCAAACCCAACTATCACAAACAAGTTCGCCAGGGCGCCACCCAGGAGTCCGTGGTGCCGGTTGGCCTGCTGGAGCCCTGCGAGGTTTGGGACGGCCCCCGGCGCATGCCCGTTGAGAAGCTGAATCCCGTTCTGGACGAGGTGCGTCTCCCCGTCTGGAACCACGTCTGGCAAGGGGAGAGTCTGGGGTCTGCTACTGAGTTCGTCTTGTGCTTTCTGTTTTTGTTTAATCTCCTAAGAGAAAAACAGCGAGAAAAGCAGCTGGTCTCCAACCAGCGCCTTCAGGACCAGCACTCCTGTTCTCAGGAGTCCAGGGTCCACCACCAAGAACCAAGCCCTAGGCTGTGTCAAATTCCGACCCCATCTCACAGGTGAGGGCCCGAGCGTGGCCGGCCTCACTGGCCCTGTGCCCCTTGGCCCCTGCACTCAGGCAGACCAGAGCAAGGCTGAGCCACAGAGGCCAAGACCAGGGAGCACTCCAGTCCCAGTCCCACATGGCAGCCGCTGTGCCTCCCAGCTATCCCCAGACACCACCCAGCTGGGTGCTCAGAACCACGAGCTCCACGCCCCCGTGGGACAGGCCCAGCCCCCGGCCCACCAGCACAGCTGTCCGCAGGCCACCCCCCAGAGCCCAGGCTTTCTGCCTCCCCTGCCTCGGGGCTCCTGGGGGAGAGGAGCCATCCCCTGGGGAGGTCTGCAGCTTCAGGACACAGATTTTACTCTTTGGAAAGAGGTGAAACTCAAGTGTTTTAACGCAGGGGAAGGCGAAACCCACTTCCGTCTTTCTTACCTCCACGACTTCAGGAAATAATTCACAAAAGACTTTATCTTTCAAATTAAATGCTAAACTCTGCACTGCCAGTTGTCTTTTCTAGGAAGGAAGGGAAGGGAATCAGCCAGAAAACTAATTTCAATTCTTTCAAGATTCTAAAAACAGATGATTTCAAAGTCAAGGGCTGCAGTCTTCGTGTTGCAGAAAGCATTTAATAAGCACACTCTTCACAGCAAACTAACTTATAGTCTTACAAAGGCTTCTTAATCTTCCCACCATCAATTCATGATATCACACTTGATTCCTATTAAAGACAGAGAAAAACAAGCCACCCAAGGACCGTGCTCCCCGCTGAAGAGGCCCGGGCCGTCTGTGCAACTGGTACTGCCTTGGCCCACCCCAAGATCCCAAGGAGGAGCCCCTGGCGGGTGTGGATGAGGCTGGATGTGGATAAAAGCAAGACCGAGAGGCAGCGGGGAACACGAGGCCACAGAGCAAAGCAGTCTCCACGACAGTGCCTGGGACAAGGTGGGAACTCCACCCAGCCCCGCCTACTGAGAAGAAAGGCAGCTGCGGCCGGGCTCGGTGGCTCACGCCTGTAATCCCAGCACTTTGGGAGGCCCAGGAGGGCGGATCACGAGGTCAGGAAATCAAGACATCCTGGTTAACACGGTGAAACCCCGTCTCTACTAAAAATACAAAAAAAAAATTAGCCGGGCGTGGTGGTGGGCGCCTGTAGTCCCAGCTACTCAGGAGGCTGAGACAGGAGAATGGCGTGAACCCCGGGGGGCGGAGCTTGCAGTGAGCTGAGATTGCGCCACTGCACTCCAGCCTGGAGACACAGCGAGACTCCGTCTCAAAAAAAAAAAAAAAAAAAAAAAAAAAGGCAGCTGCAACTCAGGAACAGAGAACAGCCCCCCAGACACAAGGCTGACGGCCCACCAGGGAGAGGCTCTAAAACTCACCGTGAAGTCCGACGTCTCTATACTGCCCAGGGTGGGGCCCTTCTCCACCATGAAGCTCAGGAGCCCAGTCAGGATGGTGGAGACAGACCAGGCCGGGTTCCACGTGTCCGGGTGGAAATCCGTGATAGAAAGACACAGCCTGCGAAACGGGGGCCCCGTCAGTGCACACTCCCCACCGCAGCCAGAAAGCCTCCGCGGCCCCTCCAGGCACCTTACCTGGTGTTGCACTTAAACCTCCCGTTGGGAGTGATCATATAGATACTGGGAGGTTTGAAAGGAAATTCTCTGGGAAAAATTAGTTTTCCATGATAATAGCCACCTACATGGAAACAAAACAGAAAGAGCCTTGTCGTCCGCCACAGCAGGGGCTCCTGGAGACCTCGTCCCCATCCCCCCATGCCACCCCCCCGCTCAGCTCAGCTCCCGGGTCCTCATTGCCCTCTCCGTCCCCAGCCGGCTCCCAGGCTCAGTCCCCCACTGACCTTGCTCTCCACTCCCACCCACTGTCATGACCACCCAGACCCAATGCCCCTCCCCACCCCACCTGTACTCACCACCCGACTGGACCCAGACCCCCACTGCCCCGGGAGCTCGAGACAACCACAGCTACTGCACACCCCTCTCCCTGGAGTGTCCACACACACCCCCACCAGGAGCAGAGGGGTCGGAAGAGGCATGCAGGGCCTCCTTGCAACACCCCCAGCACAGCAGGAGCTCCAGGCCCAGCTGAGGCCGCCCCTCTCAGGACTCGGGTCCAGACCCAGCGACTCTCCAGCACCGTTCGCTTCCCCGACCCAACTGCACCCAAAGGCCAGCAAAACGCACCTCAAACACACCATTCTCCACCACACACCCCTCCAAGTTCTGCCAAATGCCCCCTGCCCTGACCTGATCCCCTGGATTCGGGCCTCATTCATGGCTCTTCACACGTCCTACCCTCCCAAGCTCTCAAATCCACCTGACCAGGCTTTCTCCCTGCTCTACCAAACCTGACCTGAAGATCGACCTCAGGGTCACCCACACGTTCCCACTTTTTTTTGTTTTTTTTGTTTTTTTTTGAGACAGAATCTTGCTCTGTCGCCCAGGCTGGAGTGCAGTGGCGCGATCCTGGCTCACTGCAACCTCTGCCTCCCAGGTTCAAGTGATTATTCTGCCTCAGCCTCCTGAGTAGTTGGGACTATAGGCGCGCGCCACCACACCCGGCTAATTTTTTTTTAATTTTAGTAGAGACGGGGTTTCACCGTGTTAGCCAGGATGGTCTCTATCTCCTGACCTCATGATCCGCCCGCCTCGGCCTCCCAAGGTGCTGGGACTACAGGCGTGAGCCACCTCGCCCAGCCGTCCCACTGGTTTCTGACCACCCAACGGCATAGCCTTATAAGGGGCCACTCCTGGCTCCGCCTCTCCAAAGCCCCACCCTGGTCTAGCTCCTCCACTCCCCACCCCCTCTTCCCACTCCAGCCAGCCCCTCTTCGCCCACCCAAGCACAGGGTGCTCTCCTCTCAGTCCTGGCATCCTCCTGGGGTCGCCCTAGTTTCACGGCCTCCCATCAAGAGCCCTGCAATGGCTGCTCAGCCACTTCCCCCACCCTGCACCCACGGGCCCTGTGCACACTCCAGGCCACTACACTGACCGTCCACAGCACAGCACCCAGACGCCCCCATCCAGGACAGAAATCCAGCCACTTCCACCAAATGGCAACTTGGCAACTCCATCCTCCTGGTATCACACCCACTCCATGAGCAAATCCTGTTGGCCCCACCTTCAAATCAATCTAGAGCCGCACACCCTGTGTGGCCTCCCCTGGCCCTGCTCCCAGACCCTCTATGAGCTGCCTCACGGCAGCCCCGCCCCAGCCCGAGGCCCACACACTGGCTGCCCAGGCTGCACCTGGAGTTGGTTGGAAATTCAGAGCTTGGGGCCAACCCCAACCAGAGGACCACAAGTGCATAAGCCAGGACTCCCTGGCCACACCTGCATGCATGACATGTGTGTGCATGCCATCAGGACGCACGTGTGTGCATGTGTGTGTGCATGCCATCAGGACGCACGTGTGTGCATGTGTGTGTGCATGCCATCAGGACGCACGTGTGTGCGTGTGTGCATGCCATCAGGACGCGTGTGTGCGTGTCTGAGTGTGTGCATGCCATCAGGACGCACGTGCATGTGTGTGTGCATGCCATCAGGACGCATGTATGTGCGTGTGTGTGCATGCCATCAGGACGCGTGTGTGCGTGTCTGAGTGTGTGCATGCCATCAGGACGCACTTGTGTGCATGTGTGTGTGTATGCCATCAGGACGCATGTGTGTGCGTGTCTGCATGCCATCAGGACACGTGTGTGTGCATGTGTATGTGCATGCCATCAGGACGCGTGTGCACGTGCGTGCCATCAGGACGCATGGGCGTGGGCATGTGTGTGCGTGCCATCAGGACACGTGCGTGCGTGTGTATGCGTGTGCATGCCATCAGGTTTGAGGAGCACTGGCCTCTGTCCTCCCTCGGGCTCCCTGTGCACAGCCCTGCCCCAACGCGAGTCCCCAAATCGCCGCGGGCTCTTCTGCTCTAGACCCACCCTGTGTAGGATGCAGCACCCCTGCCCCTCGAGTGCTTCACATCTTGCAGGAACGCTCATCATCTTAGGCCGCCTCGGCATCCACTCTGAATCTAGGCTGGACTTTCTCTGACCAGAAGCGGGGCTGCCGCCCGCAACAATTTTCAGTTCACATCCCCCTTCCTCGAGCTGATCCACCCAGACGCCCGCCCTACGCACTGTCCCCTGGTGACCACCCACCATGTCCCCACGGACCCCATGCCCCACATGGACTGTGCAGCCACACCACGGAGTCCCCCACAGTCACAGCATGGCCCCACGGGGCTCGTGCCCGCTTGTATTAAACCCACCAGTTAAAACTCCCCAAGGGAAACCTGTGTGCAGAATTCCCTGGACCCAATAAAGGGTCGGCCTGGGGGTTCCAGTCTCTCTCCACTTTCCCTGGCCTCCCTGCATGTGTGGCCTCCCGCACATGTTTCCCTTGTGTCTCTCTCTTGATCACTAGGGGCTGCTCTCCCTCCCATAGATCCTAAATGAAAACATGGCCTCACTGTCTGCCTCCCCTGAAGACACACATGGCCAAGCAGGGGGACGCTGCAGCTTCCTCTCTGCACTCTGCTCAGGGCTGGCATTCGAGGACACGCAGGAACTGGGGTGGAGTCAACAGTGGAGGGACGGCATGAGCAAGTGCCACTGTCACCCATCCTGGCGTGCGGCCACATCCACCAGGGAGAGGCGAAGCCCAGGAATGACACCCAGAAGACACAAGAGATCATAAGGAAAGGCCAAACCGGAAAGTGAGTGAAAGAAACAGGCTTGCTTAAAAGAGGAAGCGGGAACAGCCCAAGCGAGGCTGGAACGACGTTTAGCTCGGTGCTAATGGGCAAGAGTGACTTACACGGCAGGAAACGGCCAGTTGAGCGCAGAGGGTGCTGGGAGATGGACACCCTGCTGCCTCACTGCGCGCGCACACCTGTCGGGATGGGAGACGGGCGCCCTGCTGCCTCACTGCGCGCACACCTATCGGGAAGCCCCAGACGGCTATCCCACTGCTTGTCACCCGCCAGAGAAACCCAAGACAAAGGCACCAAGAGCCACACACACACAGACGTTCACAGCACCAGATGAAAATCAGGAAGCACCCACTTGTCCTGAAGTGGGTCCCTGGCAGCTTGAACATCCCCACACCCCAGGCCATCTGCTGAAAAGCCTGAGGCAAAGGCCTAGCTGGCTACTCTGCCCCATGGCCTGTCCCTCCTCTACCACTGCCTGACCCTCATCACTGGGGTAAGTCTTGAAACCACAGACTCCACTTCATTCTTTAGAAAAATTGTTTTAACTATTCTAGGTCCTTTGCCTTTGCATGTAGCTTGTGTAGTATAAAAAACTGAGATTTTGTTAGGACTGTGTGAAATCTACAGATTCACTCAAGGGGAATGATTTAGCAACATTTGTAGGAAGCCAGCTCTGAACTGTCAGAGTGGGCACGCCTGGGCAGCACCAGGGGCAGAACAGCCACGGAACCCAGTGCACGGAGGGGACGCAGCTAATGCACAGGCAGGAAGAGGGGTCAGAAATCCCAAAGTCAGGAAGGAAGCCGTCGTCAGCAGCATCAGATACCAGAGGCTAAGAAACTGAGGACTGAGAACAGCCCCTCGGCAAGTGGCAATTCAGAGGAGTTCCCTGGAGACTCTGAAGGAGAGCAGAGGGCAGGGCTGCAGAGAGCAAAAGGCATCCCCCAGTGAGGGGGAGGGCCGCGGGGACGGGAGCAGCAGTGCCATAGAGGGAAAAGGGAGGGGCAGTAGGAACACACATTCTCTCTCTGAAGGGAGGCTTTCCTGAGACCCAGGACCAGCACAGAGCCACACACGGTTGTGGGGAACAACAGAAGCGATGGGAGGGGACCAAGATAAAAGCACAAGTGACAGGGTTGGGGCCGGCAACGGCCGCACCACACCCAGGGGCTACCCCTCTTCTCCCAACTGTGTCCAGCCCTGTCGGGGGAGCAGCTCATCTCCACCAGCAACTGACCTGGCTGGTGAAGTTGAGGGAGACGGGGTGTGGATACAGAATTAATATTCACTATTTATTTTTAAAAAACTAAAACCACAAAACAAACAAAAAAAATGTAAAGCTGGCATAATTTTGCTTGTCAAAGACCACCACCCATTTTGGGTTTTTTTTTTTTTTTTTGAGATGGAGTTTTGATCTTGTCACCCAGGGTGGAGTGCAGCGATCTCGGCTCACTGCAAGCTCCGCCTCCTGGGTTCAAGCGATTCTCCTGCCTCAGCCTCCCGAGTAGCTGGGACTACAGGGGCCCACCACCACGCCCAGCTAATTTTTTGTATTTTTTTAGTAGAGACAAGGTTTCACCATATTAGCAAAGATGGTCTGGATCTCCTGACGAGTTTCACTCTTGTCACCCAGGCTGGAATGCAACGGCACGACCTCGGCTCACTGCAACCTCCGCCTCCCGGGTTCAAGTGATTCTCCTGCCTCAGCCTCCCGAGTAGCTGGGATTATAGGCATGCACTACCACACCCGGCTAATTTTGTATTTTTAGTAGAGATGGGGTTTCTCCATGTTGGTCAGGCTGGTCTCAAACTCCTGACCTCAGATGATCCGCCCACCTCAGCCTCCCGAAGTGCTGGAATTACAGGCGTGAGCCACCGCGCCCGGCCGACCACTACTCACTCGGTGGTATATATTCTTCAGATCAGCTGAAGGCACACACACGCATCGTAACAAGTACTTTAACACGCCCTGGACACCTGCTCCCGGGCCTTATCTCACCACGGCCTGCTGGCATCCCCAACGCTGGTCATGGGCAATGACACGATGATGGAGGGCCCACCCTACAGATGTACTCCTGCACTCTGGCTGCCCTAGTTGCAGATGATCCAGAACTGGGATTCCTGGGCCAAAGGAGAGTCCACAGGTGTGGCTGTGTTAACTCGGCCAAAATGCCTTCAGGAGAGCCTTTTTCATTCTTACCCACCCACAACCCACCCAACAGTCCAAAGCAGGGGTTGCAAACCTTCTTCTAGCAGCAGCACTCTCCTCTAGTGAAATCTCATCCAAAGCCTCCACACACAGGCAAACAGAGCCTGCTGCTCCAGCCACCTGAAGCCGGGGCCCTGTGGCTGGACAGCAACTGCTGACCTGGCCCTGCTCTGCCTTGTGCTTGCCGGTGGGACAGTATTCACGGGCACACTGACTACTGACCTGGACCAGATCGAGGCTGGCGCCAGCCTCCGCCAAAGGCCCCAGAAACTTGCTGACAGCTCCAGCATCTACTCTATAAATGACACTAGGTCTCTAGGTGGTGTCTGCTGACCTGGAGGGGTCAGGCTGCTGGATCAGCCTTGGTAGTCGATGAAGGGCTGAGGTGCTGGACAGGTCCTGCAGCCTCCCGAAGCCCCAGGTGCCACCACACAGGGGTACTTGCACTTAGCTCAGAGACCGTCCTGGGGATTGCGAAACCCTGGGGGCACCCAGCACAGAAGGCACACTGAATAACTGAATATATGTGCCTTTCCTTTGATGATATGCACTGGGTCTTAAGAAATAGTAGAACAGGCCAGCTTCAGTGTTTACCCCGGTCTGGTTTTCTCAGCTATGGCCCTATGGTGTCAGAGGCTGGTGAACACAGACGCTACAGGCGGCCCAGCAGGCTGAGACACATCAGCGGAGCAAACACTTCCAGCGTGTGGAGAAGCAGACGAGGAGGAGTTCCAACTAAGCCAATTTAACTAGCGCACATCCAAAGTAGAAAGGCTGCTGTTTGCAAATAAAAGATGTTGAACAGGCAAGGCTGACGGAGAATATAAAAACCGCCTGGTGTTCTTCTCCTAAGCACAGAATCCTTACCTTCATAAGGGGTCATCTCTGGGCCTCGGACGACATAGTGCCTAAGGGAGAGAAGAAAATTACTTGGGATTTGAGGACAGCAAATTCTCCAAAATCTGAATCATTCCAAGCCTGGGGTTTATAGAACCCAGCCAAAATTACATTCACATTCAGGCAGTGAACAAATGAAGGTGAAATGTCACACAGCCACACGGCTTCAAAACCCCCGTCTCTTCTACCGTGGGTGCTTTTAGTCTCTTGTAACAGGATCTTAGAGACTATACTTTATAAGTTTACCATAAAGTACCTTTGTTTCGACAATATAACATGCACGAAGCTAATCTTAATAATAACTGAAATCTTAAATAAATTTTAATTTCACAGTACATTACTAAGATGTACTTGAAGACTGTAATCCCAGCACTTTGGGAGGGCACGGTGGAAGATCGCTTGAGCCCAGGAGTTTGACACCAGCCTAGGCAACATAGCAAGACCCCACCTTAATTAAAAAAAAAAAAAAAAAAAAAAGTTAGCCGGGTGTGGTAGTGCATGCCTGCAGCCCGCCTACTCAGGAGGCTGAGGCGGGAGGATCACTTGAGCCCAGGAGTTTAAGGCTGCAGTGAGCTATGATTGTGCCACCACATCCCATTTGGGCAACAGAGTGAGACCCTATCTCCAAAGAAAAAACGATGTACTTTGAAATGTATATTCTTAAATGTACTTATATATAATGTGTTTTTTGATATCACACACGCAGGCTAAACAGAACACAGCTAGTGATGCGGGGCCGGCTCGGTGCCCCCAGCCCTTTCTCGTGCTCCTGGAAAAACCATAAGTGACTTGAGCAGCTGTCCTGGAGCAGAAGGAACAGGAACTGCCGTGATTGTGTCCAAAGCCACAGTCCCCACACAGAGCTCACCCTCAGACCAGAGGCAGCAGCAAATCGACTAAACACTCCTCCACACAAATAAATAAGGCTTCTGCTTTACATAAAGAAGTGTCTGGGCTTTACAGATTCCCAAACGAAACAGAAGAGCACAGAGAAGAAAGTAAAACCAGCTAGAAATGCCAGAAACCAGACACGGCTTCAACTGCCAACACCGGCCAACACCGGCCATCATCTTTCCCCTTGCTCTGCCCCAGGACATGTGTGCCATCACTTTAAAACTAATGGGGGCTGGGCTCGGTGGCTCATGCCCGTGATCCCAGCACTCTGGGAGGCCAAGGTGGGTAGATCACCTGAAGTCAGGAATTCGAGACCAGCCTGGTCAACATGGTGAAACTCCGTCTCTACTAAAAATACAAAAATTAGGCCGGGTGCGGTGGCTCACACCTGTAATCCCAGCACTTTGGGAGGCTGAGGCAGGTGGATTGCCTGAGGTCAGGAGTTCAACACCAGCCTGGGCAACACGGTGAAACCCTGTCTCTATTAAAAATACAAAAATTAGCCAGCCATGGTGGCGCACAGCTGTAATCCCAGCTACTCAGGAGGCTGAGGCAGGAGAATCGCTTGAACCTGGAAGACGGAGGTTGCAGTGAGCCGAGATCACACCGCTGCACTCCAGCCTGAGTGACAGAAATAGTACTCAAAAGAAACTACTAATGGGATGATGTATCAGCAGAGCCAGCTGATATGTTTTACTCAAAAAATGCCATTATCACGTGTCATTGACCCAGGAACCCAGTGGCTCTGAGCTCAGCACGCGATGCACCCAGGAATGTGGCCTTACGTTGTTACTGTGCCCAACCTGCGAAAACTGGGAAGAAATGAAGAAGTCATCCTCTTCCTGAGACAGAGCCCAGCAGCCTTGGGGCGGCTGAGAGAAGATGGGATCCACATGGCCCATAGCGCACCCCACAGGCCTTTTCTGGGAAAGCAGTCTTCTCTCAGGGAAGGGAGAGACACCTGCCGAGGACCTGCCAGGGGCTCTCGCACTGACGCTGCTGTCCTTAATGCCTCAACAGTACAGGCAACATGGGCTACGCTGAGCCCCTGCTCTCCTGGAAGTCTGGTATTTTGGTATTTTGGTATTTTGGCAGGTGCCAGGCAGAGGGTGCCTAGGACCAGCCCCATAAAGTCCCTGGGCCTTCCCCTAATATGTTTTAGTTTCCAATGAGTTTCTCTGCTCAACATTCCACACATGCCGTCCAAACCCAAGCCTGCTGCTGGGAATGGAGCACAGAGACTTTGCCCCACATGCCTCTTCCGCTGGCTGACTGCAGTTTTCTCTCGTGTGTGTGTGTGTGTGTGTGTTTTCTCTCCAGTGTGTGTGTGTGTGTGTGTGTGGTGGAGTCTCACTCTGTCGCCAGGCTGGAGTACAGTGGTGCGATCTCAGCTCACTGCAACCTCCGCTTCCCGGGTTCAAGCGATTCTCCTGCCTCACCCTCCCAAGTAGCAAGTAGCTGAGATTACAGGCGTGCGCCACCATGCCGGGCTAATTTCTGTATTTTCAGTAGAGACAGGGTTCCACCATGTTGGCCAGGCTGGTCTCAATCTCCTGACCTTGTGATCCACCCACCTCGGCCTCCCAAAGTGCTGGGATTACAGGCATGAGCCACTGTGCCTGGCCTTCTCTCCGTAATTTTAATGGTGAGTATTCTTTGTGAATCATCGAACCTGCACCGGGACTTGGGGACGCCTGACCCACAGATTTGTGGGGAGGGATTTCCCCACACAATGAAGACGTCCTTGCAACCAGGGAGGAGGCGGCTACCGTGGAACTTGTCCCTCTCACCTGCCAGCGATGTCCTGGGGCCACATCTGATTTTCAACACTGGGGGCAGAGAGCACTCTGGTGGCCAAGGGGCTCCGCCTCACCCTGGGTATCCTCCGCCTGCCTGGGCTGGGCCTCCTCTGTGAGCCAGAGAAGGTGGACCCCTGACCAAGCCGAAACACACTTCCTTTCAACTCACTGAAATATCTTTTCTCTGGAATTAAAAAAAATTAGGCCAGGCATGGTGGCTCAAGCCTGTAATCCCAGCACTTTGGGAGGCTGAGGCAGGCAGATCACCTGAGATAAGGAGTTCGAGACCAGCCTGACCAATATGGTGAAACCCCATCTCTAAGGCAGGAGAATTGCTTGAACCAGGGAGGCGGAGGTCACAGTGAGCCGAGATCACGCCATTGCACTCCAGCCTGGGCGACAGAGCAAGACTCTGTCTCAAAAAAATAAATAAGGCCGGGCGTGGTGGCTCACGCCTGTAATCCCAGCACTCCGGGAGGCCAAGGCGGGCGGATCACGAGGTCAGGAGATCAAGACCATACTGGCTAACACAGTGAAACCCCGTCTCTACTAAAAATACAAAAACAAAAAATTAGCCGGGCATGGTGGCAGGTGCCTGTAGTCCCAGCTACTTGGGAAACTGAGGCCAGAGAATGGCATGAACCCAGCAGGCAGAGCTTGCAGTGAGCCAAGATTGTGCCACTGCACTCCAGTCTGGGTGACAGTGCAAGACTCTGTCTCAAAAAATAATAATAAGTAAATTTTTTTTTAAAGATCAAAATATAAAACATCCTCACATTTTATTTTATTTTATTTTATTTTGAGACAGAGTTTCGCTCTTGTTGCCCAGGTTGGAGTGCAGTGGTGTGATCTCAGCTCACTGCAAGCTCCGCCTCCCAGGTTCAAGCGATTCTCCTGCCTCGGCTTCCCGAGTAGCTGGGACTACAGGTGTGCGCCATCATGCCCAGCTAATTTTTGTATTTTTAGTAGAGACAGGGTTTCACCATGTTGACCAGGCTGGTCTCGAACTCCTGACCTCAGGTGATCCGCCCGCCTGAGCCTCCCAAAGTGCTGGGATTACAGGTGTGAGCCGCCATGCCCGGCCTCTCACACTTTATTTCTTACCAAATTACTAGCAGACCTGTAATGGCAGTGTTTTGACAGAGCAGTATGCACTCTCACACTCTATACTTCAGCAAGGGGGAGAGTCACCATGAGGTGAATGCTTATGAGGCACAGGTCCTCTCGTTGTCAGCCTGAGGGTCGGGGCACCTGGCCCAAGCCAGTGCCAGGGACAGGAGTGTCGGACCCTAGTCCTGTCAAATACTCCAAGCCAAAACAGGCTAATTCCCATATCCAGAAGCAAAGAGCAGAGTCTAGAAAGGCAGTTTCTCCTCTAAGTGCCTGGAGTGCACACCAGCAACAGCTGTGAACCCTGCATACCTGGACCCCTCCCCTAAGGACCCCACACCAGAGATTCTCTCCAGCCCCAACCTGAGTCAACCTGGACCCCGCCCCCCTCAAGGGCCCCACACCGGAGATTCTCTCCAGCCCCAGCCTGAGTCAAGCACGGCTCTGTGATGTCCCCGGCATGCGTCCATTGGGAAAAGACCAGAGAGTGTCCACAGGCCCCTGGGCACCCACTCACCCCGGGGGAGGGTGCAGGAGCACCTTGCCAATGCCATGACTGGGGCACCAGGCTCACCCAGCAGGGGCCGGCAGAGGCCTGCGCGGCAGCGACAGTCAGTGCAGGGTGATCAGTGGCGCGGAGCCTTACCACTCGAGAATATTCGAAGGGAGGGGCTCGGCACAGATGTAAGGCACCGGGTCTTTCTTAATGCGAAGGTAGTCCTGCTTCAGCCTCTGGGTTGCTGTGGTCGGAGCCCTCTTATTGCTGGAGCTGCTCATCTGTTAAAAGCAACGTCTACACTGACGACGAGAAGCAACGCCGGCCACAGCTCTCTCCCCCAGCGCAGCCCCACTCCCGCTTCTGCAGCCCACCATTCATTCAGGGCCCAGTCACCCAGAGTCACAGCTCACAGGTCACCCTCACTTGCCACCCGCCCAGACACCCAGAGGCCCTGCAGCTTCTCTCTTCCCGTCTGTCCCGCCACCACCTTCATTGACACGACGTACAGCTCAGGTACAAAGACAAGGAGAAACCCAAAGCCTCATTCCTGTCCTCCAAAAACTCACGCAGGGATACATTTACAGGGCCTGAGGGGGTATTAAGGCCACAGCCTCAGACCAGCTCCTGAGGGCAGCTACTCGCACCTTCCAACTCAGCTCAAGGACCCCGCACTGATGGAGAATCCACACCATGGAAGTGGGCAGGCACCACCGCCAGCCCCTTCACCACACCCGGAAGCCCGCTGCCCAACATTTACCACTGGCCACAAGCAAAACGAGCCGCAGAACGGGGGAGCCTCTGCGGCTGGAGGGACGAGGACTCTGGAGACTCCAAGGCACTCACTGGGCAGAGCAGCTGTCTTCCTGGTAGAAGGGGCCACAGGTGAACAGGCCACACCTGAGAAAGTGCAGTGTGCAAGGGCCCAAGCACAGTGAGGGCAGGGATAAGACTGGCCAGGGAGGCAGGGCCAGGGCATAAGGGTTTATTTACTTATTTTTCGTGAGACAGGGTCTTGCTCTGTCGCCCAGGCTGGAGTCACTGTGGCCTTGACCACCTCGGCTCAAGCAATCCTCCCACCTCAGCCTCCTGAGTAGCTGAGACTACAGACGCATGCCACCACGCCTAGCTAATTTTTTATTTTTTGTAGAGCTGGGATCTCACTATGTTGCCCAAGGTGGTCTCAAACTCCTGGCATCAACTGATTCTCAGGCCTCAGCCTCTGGAAGTGCTGGAATCACAGGCAGGAGCCACGGCAACCCGGGCCCCACAGGGGTTTGGGGTCCAAGCCTCAAGGCAGATCATATCTTCTGTTAGGAAAGTCACTCTGGTGGCTCCATTGGGACGTTCAAGACAGCACTGAAGGCCGAGCATGGGGCGCGAGGCACCATCATGCAAGAGAGGAGGCTGGATCAGGGACCCCAAGGCCCCTCAGCCACACCCGAGACTGGGGAGAGGGGTGGTGATCATCATGCAAGAGAGGAGGCTGGATCAGGGACCCCAAGGCCCCTCAGCCACACCCGAGACTGGGGAGAGGGGTGGTGATCATCATGCAAGAGAGGAGGCTGGATCAGGGACCCCAAGGCCCCTCAGCCACACCCGAGACTGGGGAAAGGGGTGGTGATCATCATGCAAGAGAGGAGGCTGGATCAGGGACCCCAAGGCCCCTCAGCCACACCTGAGACTGGGGAGAGGGGTGCTGATGAAAACAGGGCTCCCTGCTGCATCAGACTAGCTCCAACTCAAACCTTTTTTTTTTTTTTTTTTTTGAGATAGAATCTCACTGTTCGTTGCCCAGGTTGGAGTGCAGTGGCGTGATCTCCGCTCACTGCAACCTCTGCCTCCTGGGTTCAAGTGATTCTCCTGCCTCAGCCACTCAAGTAGCTGGGATTACAGGTGCCTGCCACCATGCCAAGCAAATTTTTTTTGTATTTTTAGTAGAGACGGGGTTTCACCATGTTGGTCAGGCTGGTCTCGAACTCCTGACCTCAGGTAATCTGCCCACCTCGGCCTCCCAAAGTGCTGGGATTACAGGCGTGAGTCCCCGCGCCCAGCCATGGCCACACGCTTTAATAACGTCTGTGGACATCAGTGGCCATCGATAACGGACAGTGACCAGTGATCTCCATCCTGACCTCCCAGTTCCCACAAACCAGAAGTCTACTCTAACCAGTTTCCTTGCTGATATGCTTTGGCTATGTCCCCACCCAAATCTTATATTGACTTGTAATCCCCATAATCCCCCATGTTGAGGGAGGGACCTTGTGGGAGGTGACTGGATCATGGGAGCGGTTTCCCCAAGCCGTTCCAGTGAAAGCGAGTTCTCAGGAGATCTGATGGTTTATAAGGCAGTGTTCCCTGCTCTTGCCCGCTCTCTCTAGCCTGCTGCCATGTGAGACATGCCTCTTCCCCTTCCGCCATGATTGTAAGTTTCCTGAGGCCTCCCTGGCCACACGGAACTGTGAGTCCATTAAACCCCTTTTCTTTATAAATTACTGAGTCTCGGGTACATCTTTATAGCAGCATGAGAACCAACTCATACACCTGTAGACAGCCACACATTCCACCTCCTTTCAGTCTCCACCTGCAAGAGATCTACAGACTTGGCCTCTCTAACCGGTTTATTCCTCCTCAGAGAACCACCACCAGCAGCCTGTTTAGTGTCTGCTCCCAACCTGAGGATGTCAATGGCCAGGGCTTGGCTGCTCACCCCACACACCCAGGGCCTGGAGTGCAGAGCTCAGCCAGGGCACCCACAGCGTGCTCCCAAATGTGTGGCCTCAGCACCACCCCCAACCCTGCTTCTTGTTCTGGGGTCCCTGACTCTTGCATTCCTTGTTCACCACAGCCTTCCCACTCTCATTATCTTCTCTAACGCAAAATGTCATCACTTCTCCCATCAACACCACAGGAGCCTCCCAACTCCCCCCGTGGGTCCAGAAGGTCTGAGCTTCTAGTCTCTTCCTATTTCAAGGCCCTCTTGTACGCATAAGTCAACATACTGTTCCGATCACCCACTCCCCCATCCACCCTTCAGGATACTCCACAGCCAAGCAAATAAACATCAACACATCCTCTTGCCTGCCAGCCCCTTGACAGAGGCAGCCCCAGCCAGCCCTCCTCGTTCCCAGCTCCCAAGACCCAGCACGGCCCGGGTCCCACTCCAGACTCCTGACCGACACACTCCTTCTCACAGCTGCTTCCCAGCCTAGACTGTACTGGAAACTCCCCAGGCCCTTTCGGGCATAGCCAGAGCCACTGCCTTCAGAGGCCTCCCTGATTTCCCTGCCAAATGCCTCCCACTCTGTCACACATCACTGGCCTCCATGTGACCCCACACACAACGCAGGGCCCTTCTGGGCCCCAGCAGAGGCAAGGGCGGGTTCCTCTGCCTAAGGAGTGCCTCCCCAGGAGGGCCCCCACCAGGGATGGGGTTACACTCCTGCCTGGGAAGGAAGTGCTTCCACACAGTGGCATCCCCAGCTCCTGGCTAAAGAAGCCAATGGGCCAGGGATCTCCCCTCAGGCCAACACCTGGTGATGGCCACAGTGATGACCCCAAGCAGCACCGCCACACAGGCTGTCCTTTCGACACTCACCCTGAAGCTAACACTCTGCCATATACAAAATAATTCACTGGACAATTCAAGTGCAGGTGGGTCTGGGCTTAGCTAAGTGGCCAGGCCGCAGGTTTAACGAAAGTTCATGGACAGCCGCGCAAAAATAAAATAGATTCCATCCAGTGAGTCACAAACAAGCTTCTCTCCCATACCTGCTTGGAGAGGCTTTTAAAATCATGTTCACGATTCAACTGCTTTCCACAGCCACTCTTCCTGAGCTTCACACAGAACAGCATTCTCACGTCCCCCAGGAGGCCAGGGGGCTATTTCCCCCAATTCTTCTCATCCCAATATGACAGCAGGAAGGACAAGGAAAACAAAAATTCACAAAGGGGCTGGGTGTGGTGGCTCACACCTGTAATCCCAACACTTTGGGAGGCCCAGGCAGGGAGATTACCTGAGATCGGGGGTTCGAGACCAGCCTGATCAACATGGTAAAACCCCGTCTCTACTAAAAATACAAAATTAATCAGGCGTGGTGGCATGTGCCTGTAATCCCAGCTACTCGGGTGACTGAGGCAGGAGAATCACTTGAATCCAGGAGGTGGAGGCTGTGGTGAGCCAAGATCAAGCCATTGCACTCCAGCCTGGGCAACAAGAGCGAAACTCCGTCTCAAAAAAAAAAAAAAAAAAAAAATTAGCCGGGTGTGGTGGTGGGCACCTGCAATCCCAGCTACTCTGGAGGCTGAGGTGGGAGAATTACTTGAACTCAGGAGCCGGAGGTTGTAGTGAACTGAGATCATGTCACTGCACTCTAGCTGGGCCAACAGAGACCCTGAATCAAAAAAAAAATTCCACAAAGGAAGCAAACTGTGAGAACAGAGTTTGAAGCATATGTGCCTCGGGTTCCCTTCAAACATCCCCACAGACAAAGGACACCAAGCATATCATCCTGCTGAGAGAAAGAGTTGGCGATTTTAAAACAAAAAGGCACAGGAAAAAAAAAATGTTCACACACAGAAACTGCATTAAAGCAGCGTGAATCACCGAGGGCAGCTGTGCCCAGGTGCTGAGGCAGTGGCTGCCCAGCGTCCCTCACCCGTCCCTCTTTGTCTGGACAGCTCTTTCCTGCTTAGGGGACGTGGCAGGAAACCTTGGCCTGACCCATCGGCCAGGCGCGTGGCACACCCAGGTCCAGGACTGCCACAGAAGTCTCTGCCTTCTCCACCAGACTGCTCCGGAGGCTGGACGGAAGCCCGGGCCGATGGAAGTGGGACACTCACCTGCGACTCACACATGCACCTGCCTGGGTCACCTGCCTGTCACTCATCCACGCACCTACCTGCCTGGCTCACCCGCCTGTCACTCACGCACGCACCTACCTGCCTGTCACTCAAGCACGCACCTACCTGCCTGGCTCACCTGCCTGTCACTCACGCACATCCCTGCCGAGAGTGGAACTGCTAAGGAGGTCAGCGGTGCCAGGCCGTGCAGATGACGGACTGCAAGTTCCGGGCACCCAGACCCAACCACGCCCTAGGCTCAGGTGCTAGACTAAGCGAGATACTCACGATCCTTTCTTCGGAAGCCAGATTACACAGTCTGGTTGCCCTGGAGCAGGGCGCGGGGCCACCGACCTGCCCCAGCCAAGCCCGCTGTACACTCTTCGCTGCCCACCTCCCACCGGGCTGAGGCCCGACCTTTCAGCCGCTTCCTATCTGGGTCTGGCAAGAGGATGGCAACCGGACTTGAGTTAAATACACACGCACTAAGTGGCAGGCACTGAAAAGGACGCCAGGAGGTGACACCTGGCCAGGGGCTGAAAGGATGCAGGGAATTGGCAGGTGTGGATGGCGAGGCCCGGCGCCGCTTAGAGACTTGTTCCGGGCTCGTGTCTCACTCGCCGGCCGGCGGTGGTCTCCCACTGTCACCGCCCGGGTTTCCCAGAAACGCTGGCCCTAAGCACAGTCCCGGGCACGCTCGTTTCTCTCGGGGTTTACGGGGCAGTCTGGAGTCTAACAGTTCAGGGGCGAGGCGACGGCGGGCTCGACGGCAGCCCTCCCCCGACACAGACTCCCGTGATCCACTGACGAACCAGGATCGAGGCTGCCCGTCCTGGGGCAGCTGCAAGTGTCCCAGCTGACGGGAGACCCGGCCGAGTGGTCAAGTCCCCGACATGACCCTGACCCGGAGCTCCGGGAGCCCGCCGTAACCGACCTCGGGTTCCGCGCAGGCAGGCTCGGGCCGGGGCCCCGCGGGCGGCGGGCGCGAACGGAGAAGCGTCGCGCAGGGTCCCCCGCAGCCCCGGGCCGCCGCTGTGGCCGGCTCCGGCAGGGGGGACGAGCGGGCCCGAGGACCCGGCGCAGGCCTGCGAGCGCGCTCACCTCTCCCTGTCGCTGCGCGTGGGCCGCCGCCGCGCTCAGGCTCGCCGTAGTCGAGGCCGGAGCAGGGTGCGGAAAAGCGGGGCCCGCGCCCGAAACAGCCGCACCGCCCCGGGATTGGGCCCACCGAACCCGCCGCAGGGCCGCCGCCGCCTCAGCCTCCAAGATGGCCGCTCGCGGGGCGGAACCAGCCTAGCTTCTGCTTCCGGTGCGCGGTCCGGGGCGGTGGGGAGGGAGGGGGAGGGCGGGCCGCTCTAGGCAGACTGGCGGACCGCCCCCACGACTCTCTGTCGCCGTCGACCCCGGTGTGGGGGATGGGGCAGGGGGCGGGGCGGCGCTTGCGCACTGGCGGGCGGCTCCGGGCACCGTTAGTGGGCGCGAGAGCCCCAGACCCCGAAGTCGCGCGCTTCCCTCCCCATGTGCCACGGCCCAGGGCGGCAGGCCCGGCTGAGGGCGACCCCGGTGGAGAAAGAACCCCGACCCTCCCGCCTCCCGGCTTCCGCCTTGTCCTCCGCTCCCACGCCCCACCCGGCCCTTAGGGGAGGCGCGGCGCGGCCCGGGCATGGAGCGGCCCGGGCCCCTGGAGGCTCGGTGGAGGGTTGGGCTCGAGGGAGCTCAGAGCTCTCTCGTTCAGGGACCCGAGAGTGACACGCGTGGCATCTCTTTGCAACCCACGTCGGCGCCGCAGCACCCTCCCCTGCAGGTGCCTGCCCAGCCCCGGGATGCCCCTGACCTCCCCTTGGACAGACTGCAGAAAGCGGGGGGCGCTGCGTCCTCTCCACCTCTCTCTGACCCCAGACACATTGGGAGGGAGCGGTAGGTGGCGGGGCGCTGGGGTGGGACGCTGGGGGCAGGCACACAGCCCTCCGCCTCCCTGAGAGGCCGCTGAGGACAGCGGGGAGCTGAGGGTGGTCCCCTGGTGGGGGATCAGGAGGTGGACCTCGCCACCTGGCTGCCTGTGGCCCTCTCCTTTGCCCCAACCCTGACTGCCTCTCAGGAACAACCACAGGTCAGCAAGGTGGCTGAATATTGAGGGTCAGTCCCGCTGTGGCTACGGGCAGAGGGCAGGCTGTGTCCATGCTCAGCCCTGACTCTGGCCCTCTGGGACACCTTGGTGGGTCTGAGACGTTGCTGCAGGCCCTGGGGCAGAAGCCAGGAGGAGTGTCCACGCAGCCTCAGCCCGTGGGAATCCAGCCTGCCTCCATTACTGCCGTCACCGGCTCCACCTTCGGAAAACATCTCAGCATCCAGCCTCCTTCCTCTGCCTCTTCTCAGGCCTCTGCCGTTCCCATGCAGGGCAGGCCGAGCTGTTTTTACAGCATGGAAAGTTACGTAAGGGAAGCCACACCGGCCGCAGATACAGGCACCAGCACGTCCACTCGCATGCACACTCACGGCTGTGGCCTGCGGCAGATGGAGGCCCGCCCTGCCTTGTTTGTCCCTCAGTAGTGTGCGATGACAGCACACCTGTGGGGGCCCTGCAGCTGGGAAGACTGCAGCGAGGCTCAACTCAGAGGCCCCTGCTCAGGAGCATGGCTGAGTCACACCCCAGGGAGAAGGTGCCCCGGACAGGTGTGGCCAGCACGTCTTGCCAAGACCCCACCACCCCACCCACCCGCATCTGTGGCCTTCTGGTAAGCAGGACACAGGCTGCCCAGGCCTCTAGCCATAGAGCCGATGGCCTTGGCCAGTGGGATCGGCACAAGCAGCTAGGTTGGTGGCAGATGGTAGCTGTAACCTTCTCAACCCTGAGATTGCCCTCTGAGGGCAGGAGCAGCCCTTCTGCTGTGGGCCAGCCCTCCGGAGGGACTTCCTCTGGCAGCTTCAGGAATAAGACAACAGGGACCACCCTCAGCATCTTGGGCAGCAGGGGGCACCCTCTGCTTTGGCAACCAAGAAAACATCCCCCAACCCAGTTACCACCTCCTGCCCCCACCTCCTCCAGCCCCCAGAGTCGGACCAGAAAGCCTTGGCTGCCTCTGAACAGCAGGGATTGTCTGGCCAGGGGATGCTTGAGGGACAGAGAACCCAGCCTGGAGGGTGCAAACTGAGAAAGGTCTCAGTCCCTTTAGAAAGTTTGTTTTGCCAAGGTTAAGGACACACCCATGACATCTCGGGAGGTGCCCAACGTGCATGTGGCACAGCTCGCTTTTATACATTTTAGGGAGACATGATTTATTTACACGGGTTCAATCTGAAAGAGCAGGATAAATTGGGGTAGTGTGGGGAGACCTCTATGTTATAGGTAGATTCAAAATGATCCTGACTGACAGTGGTTGAAAGAGTTATTATCAATAGAAAGGAATGTCTGGGTTGCAGTAAGGGGTTGTGGTTTTCCACGCAGCTGAAGCCTCGGGTTGCCGGCTTCAGAGAGAATAGATTGTTAATGTTTCCTATCAGACTTAAGGCCTGTGTTGATGTTAATGCTATTCAGCTTTTCCTGAATTCCAAAAGGGAGGAGGCATGACCCACGACCCCTTCCCGCCATGGCCTGAGCAAGTTTCCAGGTTAACACTGGAACGCCCTTGGCTGAGAGGAAGGGTCCATTCGGACAGCTGGGGGGGCCTTAGAATTTAATTTTTGGTTTACATTCACCCCCTTCTGGCCAAGATTTGCCAGAGGCAACATCCATGTCCACCAAATCTTTATTGTGTCTCAGCGTTGCTGGGCGGGTGTGGCTGCCCACCCTCAGTCAATCCTGTCCCTCAGTTTGACTCCCTATGACCCAACGACTTACAGTTAAAAGATTTACAGCCCATTAAATTTTGTAGGCCAGATAGGAATGGACATGGACCGGCATTCATTACCCCTTAAAACAATTTTTTTTTTAAAGTTGGAGTCTCGCTCTGTCGCCCAGGCTGGAGTACAGTGGCATGATCTCAGCTCACTGCAACCTCCGCCTCCCAGGTTCCATTGAGTCTCCTGCCTCAGCCTCCTGAGCAGCTGGAACTACAGGCATGCACCACCATGCCTGGCTAATTTTTATCTTTTTGTAGAGACAGGGTTTCACCGTGTTGGCCAGGCTGGTCTCGAACTCCTGACCTCAAGTGATCCGCCCTCCTTGGCCTCCCAAAGTGTTGGGATTGCAGGCATGAGCCACCACACCCGATCTATCATGTAACATTTTTATAAATTCCTTTTTTACCAAAGGTATTGCAGCTTACACAGACCGTTCACGACATGTGGACTTTCTAGTTTGTGCTGAACATCCCTTTTTTTAAACAACCAGTCATTTATTTAAGGACAAAAATTTACCATACAAGATTCTTTCTCATATAAAATTATTTTTTTAACCCTTACTTAACAAAAAGACCTCTTTATATCTATAACTTTCCTTGGTCTCTCTTATTTCCTTGTTCTTTTTAACTCATTTTATACATAAGCTTTGAATTAGACAAAATTATTTACCTTATAATAAGAATTTTTGTAGAAAGAATGTTTTCCTATAATTTTTTTTTTTTAGATGGAGTCTCACTCTGTCGCCCAGGCTGGAGTGCGATGGCACAATCTCGGCTCACTGCAACCTCCTCCTCCCAGGTTCAAGTGATTCTCCTGCCTCAGCTTCCCAAGTAGCTGGGATTACAGGCATGAGCTACCACACCTGGCTAATTTTTGTATTTTTCAGTAGAGACGGGGTTTTGCCATGTCGGCCAGGCTGGTCTCAAATTCCTGATCTCAGGTGATCTACCTGCCTCGGCCTCCCAAAGTTCTGGGATTACAGGTGTGAGTCCCCATGCCTGGCCTTCAGCTGGGTTTAGAGTTTTATAATGCTTATGCCAAGTTTTGACCCCTTATAAATCAATAAATGCAAACAAAAACGTATGCTGACAGTTTTTAAGACACTCCTTATATTACTTTACCAATACTTTTGGCCGGGCGCGGTGGCTCACGCCTGTAATCCCAGCACTTTGGGAGGCCGAGGCAGGTACATCACGAGGTCAGGAGATGGAGACCGTCCTGGCTAACATGGTGAAACCCCGTCTCTACTAAAATATACAAAAAATTAGCTGGGTGTGGTGGCGGGCACCTGTAGTCCCAGCTACTCGGGAGGCTGAGGCAGGAGAATGGCGTGAACCCAGAAGGCAGAGCTTGCAGTGAGCCCAGATCGCGCCACCGCACTCCAGCCTGGGGGACAGAGTGAGACTCCGTCTCAAAAAAAAAAAAAAAAAAAAAAAAAAGGCTGGGTGCGGTGGCTCACACCTGTAATCCCAGCACTTTAGGAGGCCGAGGCAGGCAGATCACGAGGTCAGGAGATTGAGACCATCCTGGCTAACATGGTGAAACCCTGTCTCTACTAAAAATACAAAAATTAGCCGGGCGTGGTGGCAGGCGCCTGTAGTCCCAGCTACTCAGGAGGCTGAGGCAGGAGAATGGCTTGAACCCAGGAGGCAGAGCTTGCAGTGAGCCGAGATCGCACCACTGCACTCCAACCTGGGTGACAGAGTGAGACTCCGTCTCTAAAAAAAAAAAAAAAAATTTTAAGTCACATGAAATTTGTTATTATGTACTAAATGTATGCATACTCCTTAACTTAAGCCAGTTTGGTACCTTGTGGCCACAAAACATGTATCAGAATCCACGCACGTACACATAAACACATCTAAACACGCATATACACTCATCCAAAAACCCTACAGCTTTTGCTTGACACCTCTAACCATGACATATCAACACAAAGTCACTGGTTAGAAAAACAATAACGGAAAGAAACATCTAGATGCAAACTGTGGATGTCATCTCAGTAGAAAAGTAACAGCTGGTCAGGCACGGTGGCTCACAACTGTAATCCCAGCACTTTGGGAGGCCAAGGCGAGTGGATTGCCTCAGGCCAGGAGTTCAAGACCAGCCTGGCCAACATGGTGAAACCACGTCTCTACTAAATTTACAAAAACTAGCCAGGCATGGTGGTGCACACCTGTAATCCTGGCTACTTGGAAGGCTGAGGCAGGAGAATCGTTTGAACCCAGGAGGCAGAGGTTGCAGTGCGCCGAGATCGCACCACTGCACTCCAGCCTGGGCAACACAGTGAGACTCTACCTAAAAAAAACCAAAAAGTGTAACAGCAGCTTTAAGGCAGGCAGCAAAGGAAACAGAGAGATAGAGAACTTAGGAACTCTATAGTTCTTTTTTTTTTTTTTTTTTTTGAAACAGAGTTTTGTTCTTGCAGCCCTGGCTGGGGTGCAATGGCACGATCTCAGCTCACTGCAACCTCCGCCTTCCAGATTCAAGCTATTCTCCTGCCTAAGCTTCCCGAGTAGCTGGGATTACAGGTGCATGCCACCACGCTCGGCTCATTTTTGTATTTTTAGTAGTGATGGGGTTTCACTCTGTCGGTCAGGCTGGTCTCGAACTCCTGACCTCAGGTGATCCGCCCGCCTTGGCCTCCCAAAGTGCTGGGATTACAGGCGTAAGCCACCGCGCCTGGCCAGGAACTCTATGGTTCTGTAGTTGCAGGCTGACCTTTGGGCTCTGAATTTTTCCTGGATGGAATTTGCCCATCAGTTTAAAATGTGCCCCAAAAGACCATAATATGGAACCAGCTGGGGCACTAGGAAACCCAGCATGCCCGCGACATGTTCAGTTTTATACGAACACTTGCAGGTAGAGGCGCCTGAAACCAGCGGGGTGCCTGGAAGGAGGTCGCTCTCTTGTCTTTGCTGAGGCTTACATTATGTATTTCCCACTTTTTTTTTTCTTGAAAGGAACCGAGCTGTGGCCTGGGGTTCCGTGGAGCAGGTTGAGTGTGGAGGAACTGGGGTTCCGTGGAGCAGGTGGGGCGCGGAGGAACCGAGCTGTGGCCTGGGATTCCGTGGAGCAGGTTGAGTGTGCTGGTCGTGGACGGGTCGTGGGCGGGACTCCCCAGTGTGTCACCACTGAGGCATCTTCGCCCTCTTACGTGTCTCTGTTTCTCTCTCTAGAACTCCAACACCTCCGAGAGGACTGAAAACACAGTGACCAGCTCCTACGTGCATTTCCTGGACAAACCTTTTTTTTTTTTTTTTTTTGAGACGGAGTCTCGCTCTGTCACCCAGGCTGGAGTGCAATGGCGCGATCTCGGCTCACTGCAGGCTCCGCCTCCCAGGTTCACGCCATTCTCCCGCCTCAGCCTCCCGAGTAGCTGGGACTACAGGCTCCCACCACCACGCCCGGCTAATTTTTTGTATTTTTAGTAGAGATGGGGTTTCACCGTGTTAGCCAGGATGGTCTCCATCACCTGACCTCGTGATCCACCCGCCTCGGCCTCCCAAAGTGCTGGGATTACAGGCGTGAGCCACTGCGCCCGGCAGACAAACCTTTTTAAACTAATTGTGTTGGGGGTTCCCTGTGGGGCTGCTGCACGTCATGGGGGATCAGCGCACGAGACACTCCCACTTGGCTCACAGTCACCCAGGGGCGCCTTTCAGCTGGGAGGAGCAAAATGCCTTTCTTTCTGGAGCTGAGAAAACTCAGTCTCTCATTTATCTATGCAAAGAACAATTCAGTTCCTCATGCAAATGCACGCACAAGCCAGTTGGGCTTAATTTTGGGAGAAAAAGCAACAGAGAAGAACCTTAGGAACGCACGTCCGAGCTAGAAACCAAATGGGGTACCCAAAAGGGAGTCGTTCTCCTTGTCTTAAGAAAAAGGCGGCCGGGCGCAGTGGCTCACACCCGTAATCTCAGCACTTTGGGAGGCCGAGGCAGGCAGATCACCAGGTCAAGAGATCAAGACCAGCCTGGTCAATGTGGTGAAACCCCATCTCTACTAAAAAAATATACAAAAATTAGGCTGGGCGCAGTGGCTTATGCCTGGAATCCCAGCACTGTGGGAGGCCAAGACGGGCGGATCACGAGGTCAGGAGATCGAGACCATCCTGGCTAACACGGTGAAACCCCGTCTCTACTAAAAATACAGAAAATTAGCCAGACGTGGTGGCGGGCGCCTGTAGTCCCAGGTACTCAGGAGGCTGAGGCAGGAGAATGGCGTGAACCCGGGGGGCGGAGCCCGCAGTGAGCCGAGATCGCGCCACTGCCCTCCAGCCTGGGCGACAGCAAGACTCCATCTCAATAAAAAAAAAAAAAAAAGAGTTGTTATCAGTAGAAGGGAATGTCTGGTTACAGTGTGGCATTGTGCAGATGAAGGTCTTATCGCAGATGAAGCCACCAGGTCACAAGCCTCAGAGAGAATCAACTATAAATGCTTCTCATCAGACTCAAGGCCTGAGGTGATGCTGATGCTGCGCCTGAATTACAGCAGGGAGGGGGCATGAGGTGCGTCCGACCCCCTTCCCATCACAGCTGAGCTAGTTTTTCAGGTTAACTTTGGAATGCCCATGGCTAAGACCAGGGGTCCATCCAGACAGTTCAGGGCTTATAATTTTATTTTTGGTTTATGAGGGAACCTAGAAGGCAGCCCACACACACCTTACTCCTCCCAGCAGGGGACACCGGCCAGACCCCAAGCTCCACACTCCCACCCTCAGCACCCACCCAGGCCAGCAGCCGGGGGCACCTTGGTGCCACCTTAGTGCCTGTTCTGCGGAGGCTCCACTGGACAGTGCAGTTGATGCCCGGGGCCGAGGGGGCTCTGCCTGGGAGGCTGTTCACCTGCCTGGGTGCAGGACCCCAGAGGGACCCCAGGCCACCCCTGGCCTGCCCATGCCCACGGGAATCCCGACCTTGGGCTGCCTGTCTATTGCACCAGAACCCTCCCAGGGCTGACTCAGAGTGACCCTGAGTGGGGGACGCTCACCCCAGGGGAGGAAACGGGGCTCTGGGATAGGAGGTCCTGGCTGGGGTCCCACAGATGCCAGGCGCCTGCCGTCTCCAGGGCAGTGCTGTCACAGAAGACAACACCGCTCCCTTGTTACCTGTGGCCCGGCCACCTCAGCGGCCCAAGGAGGTGAGCTCACAGCCATGCTCGGTCAATGGGGCCTGGCCGTCTTTCCTGGGAGAGAGCAGAGGCATGGGCCCAAAGGGAGCCAGGGATGCCTGCCCGTCCCTTCTCTCATTCAGGCTCACCTGGTCATGGTGCAGTGACCACAGGACCCCCACATGCCGGGAGCTGGGTTCACCCCACCCTACCCCCTGCACGTGGCCAGCGAGGGGATGGCCCAGAAGAGGGGGAGGACCATGTGGATTCACCAGTGCTGGACATGTGCTCTGTGGCCACCCCCTCTGCCTCCTCTCTGGCCTGATACAGGGCTGTGGGACAGGTGACTGAACCTCAGCCCTTCGAGGCCTTCCCCAGGAGGAGGGGAGGGGGGTGGAGCCGGGAGCTGCGTGATCCAGCCGAGATGTGCTCTGACTGAGGCCCTGCAGGGCATACGGGTCATGGAAGGGGTACTCTGCCCCCGGCCAGGGCTCCCCCTCCTACAGGAAGCCGGGGGCCTTGCTCCTGCAAGCTGCCCTTTGGCTGGACCGGGCCCCACTGGCCGGACCTGGGCTCTTTCTCTCTCTGCACCCTGCACCAAGGCCGGGCTCTCTGCCAGGCCACTCCCGGGGACACAGGGAGGCACAGGCTGCTTCCAGCCACAATCTCTGGCAAGCACCTAGGACCTTGTCCCCGCCTGCCAAGTAGCCCCCCGGGCCATGTGTGCCCTGTCTCCTCGGCAGGTGCGGCCCACGCACAAAGCTGCCCAGATGTGGTGGGGGAGAAGCCCCAGGCCTGTGCTGTGTCCGGGGGCCCTGCCGCTGACCTGTGGGGTCTCTGTGACATCAGCAAGCCCCCTGCCGCGAGCTTGGAGAGGCACCCCAGCCCCATCTGGCACTCAAGGAAATCAGCTCAGAGAGGTTGAGTAACTCGGGAAGGCCACACAGCCAGTGACGAAGCTGTGATTCACACAGGCCTGGGTGACTCCAGCATGGCTTCCCTCTCCAGGACGTCACCGGTGGCAGCTGCTTCCTTCCAGAGCCGACAGGCAGGTGACCTCACCCTCCTCAGAGCCATGGCTCTGCTGCTGGACCCTGTGGGGCTGGGCTCCCCCAGCCAAGCCCAGGGACCCAGCACCACTTGGGGCAGGATGTCAGGAACACAGAGCCTACCCTTCCAACCTGGGCCCGGCTGGGGTCTGGTCATTTGGGACAGTGAGGCCACCTGGATATCTAGGGTCCCACAGTAGACAGGGATGGGGTGTTCCTGGGGGACAAGGACACCTGCCTTCCACACACAACCGCACTGGGGCTGAAGACGCCAGCCTGGGAGACTGTGATTTGGACCCTGACAGTAGCATGTGGTCTTAGCATGTGTGAGGTCTTAGCGTGTGTGGTCTTAGTGTGTGTGAGGTCGTAGCGTGTGTGAGGTATTAGCATATGTGTGTGGTCTTAACATGTGTGCGGTCTTAGTATGTTGTGAATCACTTTCTTTTTTTTTTTTTTTGAGACGGAGTCTCGCTCTGTCGCCCAGGCTGGAGTGCAGTGGCACGATCTCGGCTCACTGCAAGCTCCGCCTCCTGGGTTCACACCATTCTCCTGCCTCAGCCTCCCCAGTAGCTGGGACTACAGGTGCCTGCCACCGCGCCCACCTAATTTTTTGTATTTTTAGTAGAGACGGGGTTTCACCGTGTTAGGCAGGATGGTCTCAAACTCCTGACCTTGTGATCCGCCCGCCTTGGCCTCCCAAAGTGCTGAGATTACAGGCGTGAGCCACCGCGCCTGGTGGTCGTGAGTCACTTCCATGTGTGCTAGCATCTTGGTGTGTGTGGTGTGGGTGTGGACTGAAAGTCTTAGTGTGTGATGCGTCATCTTAGTGTGTGGTGTGGTTGGTGGCAGCTATAGTGTCCAGCAGGGAGGGCGAGCCCCTGTGCCCACTCAGGGGAGCAGGTGCCTTGTCCACACCCGGGCCCTTGGTGTTCCCACATTAGCACCTGTCCCAATGGCTGGGCGGCTGGTCCCGAGAGACACTGGATCTGGGAGCTGAGGTCCCCACCCAGTGTCTGTCAGCCAGGGAAGGGAGGGAGTGCTGGGAGCCCACGACGGCCCCAGATCTGAGTTCCAGGAGCTGGCAGAGAAAGATGGGGCTTCTGGGCCGGGCACGGTGGCTCACGCCTGTAATCCCAGCACTTGGGGAGGCTAAGGCGGGCGGATCACCTGAGGTTGGGAGTTTGAGACCAGCCTGACCAGCATAGAGAAACCCCATCTCTACTAAAAATACAAAATTAGCCTGGGATGGTGGCAGGTGCCCGTAATCCCAGCTACTCAGGAGGCTGAAGCAGGAGAATTGCTTCAACTCGGGAGGTGGAGCTTGCAGTGAGCCTAGATCGTGCCATTGCACTCCAACCTGGGCAACAAGAGTGAGACTCCATCTCAAAAAAAGAAAGAAAGAAAGATGGGGCTTCCAAGGAGGTCTCAGCCCAACACTGTCCTCCCCCTCCCTCCAGAGGCTGCAGCCCCTTCCTCTCAGCCAGGGTCAGGACCCCAGGCCTCCCCTGCAGGGCTCAGGATGGGAAAGATTTCGCCTGCAGAGGGATGGGCATCTCTGTCCCCCAGGAATTCCCCTTTTGGGTCCAGGGCAGGTGTGGCTGCCCTGGCTGGGTCCTCCCTCACCTGCAGCACAGTCCCACGCCCAGCCAGCCTGTTTTAAATAGGAGGCCACAGGCTCCATCCTGCTTCAGAGCTGCCAGCTGCCCCTGCAATGGCTGAGCACCGAAGCATGGACGGGAGAATGGAAGCAGCCACACGGGGGGGCTCTCACCTCCAGGTACCGTGGGGGGGGTGAGGGGGGTGGGGGGTGGGTGAGGGGGGTGGGGGGGTTGGGTGAGGGGGGTGGGGGGTTGGGTGAGGGGGGTGGGGTGGGGGGGTTGGGTGAGGGGGTTGGGGGGGTTGGGTGAGGGGGTTGGGGGGGGTTGGGTGAGGGGGTTGGGGGGGTTGGGTGAGGGGGTTGGGGGGGTTGGGTGAGGGGGTTGGGGGGGTTGGGTGAGGGGGTGGGGGGGTTGGGTGAGGGGGTGGGGGGGTTGGGTGAGGGGGTTGGGGGGTTGGGTGAGGGGGTTGGGGGGGTTGGGTGAGGGGGGTGGGGGGGTTGGGTGAGGGGGTTGGGGGGGTTGGGTGAGGGGGGTGGGGTGGGGGGGTTGAGTGAGGGGGGTGGGGGGGTTGGGTGAGGGGGTGGGGGGGTTGAGTGAGGGGGGTGGGGGGGTTGGGTGAGGGGGTTGGGGGGGTTGGGTGAGGGGGTTGGGGTGGGGGGGTTGAGTGAGGGGGGTGGGGGGGTTGGGTGAGGGGGTTGGGGGGGTTGGGTGAGGGGGGTGGGGGGGTTGGGTGAGGGGGGTGGGGGGGTTGGGTGAGGGGGGTGGGGGGGTTGGGTGAGGGGGTTGGGGTGGGGGAGCCCCACCTCAAGGTACCAAGGTGGTGGTTGGGGTTGGGGGGGACCCGCCTTGAGGTACCGTGGGGGGATTGGGGTGGGGGGTAGGGGTGGGGAGTGGGGCTGGCAGGGGGGCTCCCGCCTTGAGGTACCAGGGGCTGGGTTGGGGGGTCTCTTTCCGATGCCTGGCCCCGTGTGCCATCAGGAACAGGATTGCATGGTGGCGATGGGGCAGGTCATCCCTGAGTGCCTCCTTATCCTGAAGAAGGCTGTGTCCCATTGCGGGTACATAGTGTGTGCTGGACCACTGGGGGTGCCGAGCGTGTGCTGGACCACTGGGGGTGCCGAGCGTGTGCTGGACCACTGGGGGTGCCGAGCGTGTGCTGGACAGACCCCGGGAGAACACTGCAGATACTGCGTGTCCAGGCACTGTGCATCCCGTGGGTTGGCCACATGGCACGGCGCAGATCCAGATGGGGTGGAGAGGCCAGTGTAGTCCTGTCTCACACACATGCGCACATGCAGGGTGGGGTCCGGCTCCTCTCTGACCAGGGGTCCAGGCCCTGCCTCACTCAGAAGCCCTGGGGACCCTGACTGGCTCTCCAGACCCCAATCCACAGCTCCCGCTTCTGCTGGCCTGGCAGCCCCCACTAGGGGGGATGGTGCTGCCCTGTCTATGCGCCAGGTGGAGACGAGGAGTGGGGACTGGAGTCACAAAGACCCTTCCGAGCCTCTTAGCCTCCCTGCTCAGATGGTCATGGGGACGCAGGGTGAGCAGAGCCATGTGCCCAGTGGTGGAGCTCCTGGCCAGGCTGCCTGGAGGCCTGTGCGGCCCACACACCCGAGGGGAGCCGTCCCCACCTGGTGTCCCCAGGCCCGGAAGCTTCTGGCTCACTCTAGCACCTCCCCAGAGTACCTCGGAGCAGGCTTGGGCAGCGGGACAGCCTCGCAGACCAGAGCTAGGCCTGTCCCAGGACTCCAGAGCCTCCAGCGCGGGACTGGGCAGGCAGTGGCTGGGCTTCCTGGGGCCCTCGTGTCTCCGCAGCTGGCCCCGGCACTCAGCTCAATGGGGCCACCCCGAGCCACAGTGCCGAGCGGTGTCCAGGCCAGACGCTTCCTGGACTTGGCTGGATGGGCCTGGCACAGTCGGTCCTCAGCAGGCCACACTGGGGGCTGGGGTGGGTGCAGCCATCAGGGGCAAGAAGGGCAAGTCTTACCCTGAGCCCCAGACCCCACGCGGGGAGCATGGACACGCTACCGTACTTGCCTTTGGGTAGATCACCTTGGCCTGTGGCTCCCCAGAGGCCCTGCCACCTGAAGGGATGGCAGCACAGACCCACTCAGCACAACGCTGCCTGCAAACAGGGCCAGGTAGGGCCTGAGCACCCTGTTCTCTGAGTCCTGCTGCCCCAGCAGCCCAAACTCAAATTCAGCTCCAAGGCTACACTGAGACGTGTCAGGGACGGGTGTATCCGGGGAGAAGGGCGCAGTGTCAGAGCACCCTGGGAGGGGCTTGTCCGAGCGACCGAGCAGGTAGGGCGGGGCACTGGTGGCTGACAGACATGACAGGCCCAGGGTAGGGAGGCCTGAGTGGGTGCAGGCCGGGCCCTGCTGAGGCCACTCTTTGCACGCAGGCTGCAGCCCAGACGCCCCCCAGGCCGGGGCCACCATCAGCACCACCGCCGCCACCCAAGGAGGGGCACCAGGAGGGGCTGGTGGAGCTGCCCGCCTCGTTCCGGGAGCTGCTCACCTTCTTCTGCACCAACGCCACCATCCACGGCGCCATCCGCCTGGTCTGCTCCCGCGGGAACCGCCTCAAGACGACGTCCTGGGGGCTGCTGTCCCTGGGAGCCCTGGTCGCGCTCTGCTGGCAGCTGGGGCTCCTCTTTGAGCGTCACTGGCACCGCCCGGTCCTCATGGCCATCTCTGTGCACTCGGAGCGCAAGCTGCTCCCGCTGGTCACCCTGTGTGACGGGAACCCACGTCGGTGAGGGCCAGGGCTGTCGGCGGGAGGGGTGGCCGCCCCAGCTCCTCGCCCCTGTGACTGTCTCTAACCGAAGCCCCACTGGCCCCTGTAGCCGAGGAGGGGGCTCGGTGTGGTCAATGCCACCCTCCTGGTCACTGTGACCTCCCCAAACCTCGGTGCCCAGCCCGGACCTCTCGGACTGCCAAGGAGGGGGCTCAGTGTGGTCACTGCCCCCTGGAGGGACACCAGGGCCCTCGGGAGCCTGGGAGGAGAGGTGGGGGTGGGTGAGGCTTTCCAGAAGGAGGGAAGGTGGGAGGGGCTGTGAGCGGTCTGGGCTCCGGGGCCGACCTCACCGGCAGCCACGGCCTCCAACTCCAGCTCTGGGTCCAGCTCACCCCACTGGGCGTCCTGAGTGGGGGAGGCACTGCTGTCCCGACAGCACACACTGGGATGCTGGGGCCAGTGTGAGGCCCCGGGCTGGCAACTCTGACTCCAGGGCCCTGCGTCCCAGGCCGAGTCCGGTCCTCCGCCATCTGGAGCTGCTGGACGAGTTTGCCAGGGAGAACATTGACTCCCTGTACAACGTCAACCTCAGCCAAGGCAGAGCCGCCCTCTCCGCCCCTGTCCCCCGCCATGAGCCCCCCTTCCACCTGGACCGGGAGATCCGTCTGCAGAGGCTGAGCCACTCGGGCAGCCGGGTCAGAGTGGGGTTCAGACTGGTGAGTGTCCCAGCCGGGGCCTGCGGCCATCAGGGCCTTGAGCTGGGAGCACGGCCCTGCGCTGCTGGTACCTCGAGTGGGGAGCGGGGCCTGGGCTGTGGCCACAGAGCTGACCCTCCCTCCCCTCTCCCAGTGCAACAGCACGGGCGGCGACTGCTTTTACCGCGGCTACACGTCAGGCGTGGCGGCTGTCCAGGACTGGTACCACTTCCACTATGTGGATATCCTGGCCCTGCTGCCCGCGGCATGGGAGGACAGCCACGGGAGCCAGGACGGCCATTTCGTCCTCTCCTGCAGTTACGATGGCCTGGACTGCCAGGCCCGGTGAGTGTGGCGGGCGGGGGCCACTCCTTCCGTGCCACCCCGCAGAGCGTGGCCGCACCCCTGGGGTCCCTCTGGCTGTATGCTGGGAGCCACCCAAGGCTGGCCGGAGGAACTTTCCGCAGACACAGGGCAGGCCATGGCCCCTCAGGCCAGCGTGACGGGCGCGGGTGGCCGACATTCAAGGTCTGAGCTTGGCTTCTCATTCCAGACAGTTCCGGACCTTCCACCACCCCACCTACGGCAGCTGCTACACGGTTGATGGCGTCTGGACAGCTCAGCGCCCCGGCATCACCCACGGTGGGTGCCAGCCCCTGGCCGGTGCGGGGGCAGGGGTGCAGGTCAGGTGGCCTCACACCAGCCCTTGGCCTCCCAGGAGTCGGCCTGGTCCTCAGGGTTGAGCAGCAGCCTCACCTCCCTCTGCTGTCCACGCTGGCCGGCATCAGGGTCATGGTTCACGGCCGTAACCACACGCCCTTCCTGGGGCACCACAGCTTCAGCGTCCGGCCAGGGACGGAGGCCACCATCAGCATCCGAGAGGTGAGCTGGCCTCTGCAGCCAACCTCCGGCCCAGGCCTCCTGCGCAACCTGGGCTTTGGGGGGTGAGGGCAGGGCCCATGGAACTGAAGGGTCCCCTCCCAGGACGAGGTGCATCGGCTCGGGAGCCCCTATGGCCACTGCACCGCCGGCCCGGAAGGCGTGGAGGTGGAGCTGCTACACAACACCTCCTACACCAGGCAGGTGAGGCTGGGCTGGCAGGGGGTGCGGGGGCAGGTGAGGCTGGGCTGGCCAGGGGGTGTGGGCGGGTGGAACGGGGGAGGGGTCTGGGAGAGTACTAGAGGGCCTGGGAACGGGGCAGTCCCCGTGGAGGCCCGCACTCCATCCCCCGTGTCCCTGCTGCATCCCCTGTGTCTCTGCTCCGTCCCGTGTCTCTGCTCCGTCCCGTGTCTCTGCTCCGTCCCCCGTGTCTGCTCCGTCCCCCATGTCTCTGCTTCGTCCCCTATGTCTGCTCCGTCCCGTGTCTCTGCTCCGTCCCGTGTCTCTACTCCGTCCCCCGTGTCTCTGCTCCATCCCCCGTGTCTGCTCCGTCCCGTGTCTCTGCTCCATCCCCCGTGTCTCTGCTTCGTCCCCCGTGTCTCTGCTTCGTCCCCCGTGTCCCTGCTCTGTCCCGTGTCTGCTCCGTCCCGTGTCTCTGCTCCGTCCCGTGTGTCTGCTCCATCCCCCGTGTCTCTGCTCCGTCCCGTGTCTCTGCTCCGTCCCGTGTGTCTGCTCCATCCCCCGTGTCTCTGCTCCGTCCCCCGTGTCCCTGCTCCGTCCCGTGTCTCTGCTCCGTCCCCCGTGTCTGCTCCGTCCCCCATGTCTCTGCTTCGTCCCCTATGTCTGCTCCGTCCCGTGTGTCTGCTCCGTCCCGTGTCTCTGCTCCGTCCCGTGTCTCTACTCCGTCCCCCGTGTCTCTGCTCCATCCCCCGTGTCTGCTCCGTCCCGTGTCTCTGCTCCATCCCCCGTGTCTCTGCTTCGTCCCCCGTGTCTCTGCTCCGTCCCCCGTGTCCCTGCTCTGTCCCGTGTCTGCTCCGTCCCGTGTCTCTGCTCCGTCCCGTGTGTCTGCTCCATCCCCCGTGTCTCTGCTCCGTCCCCCGTGTCTCTGCTTCGTCCCCCGTGTCCCTGCTCTGTCCCGTGTCTGCTCCGTCCCGTGTCTCTGCTCCGTCCCCCGTGTCTCTGCTCCATCCCCCGTGTCTGCTCCGTCCCGTGTCTCTGCTCCGTCCCGTGTGTCTGCTCCATCCCCCGTGTCTCTGCTCCGTCCCGTGTCTCTGCTCCGTCCCGTGTGTCTGCTCCATCCCCCGTGTCTCTGCTCCGTCCCCCGTGTCTCTGCTCCGTCCCCCGTGTCCCTGCTCTGTCCCGTGTCTGCTCCGTCCCGTGTCTCTGCTCCGTCCCCTATGTCCCTGCTGTGTCCCGTGTCCCTGCTCCGTCCCATGTCTCTGCCCCGTCCCCCATGTCTCCGCTCCATCCCATGTCCCTGCTCATCCCCCACGTCCCCAGGCCTGCCTGGTGTCCTGCTTCCAGCAGCTGATGGTGGAGACCTGCTCCTGTGGCTACTACCTCCACCCTCTGCCGGCGGGGGCTGAGTACTGCAGCTCTGCCCGGCACCCTGCCTGGGGTGAGTCCTGCTCACTGCCTCCCACTCTGTCAGCCATTAGCCGGGGGGTCACAGCGAGCCTCACACATGCCTCTGACCCCTCCCCAAGGACACTGCTTCTACCGCCTCTACCAGGACCTGGAGACCCACCGGCTCCCCTGTACCTCCCGCTGCCCCAGGCCCTGCAGGTGAGATGGGGGTGTTGGGGTCGGGGCCAGGGATCATTGCCCCAGGTAGCGTGGCAGGTGACACCCGGCTGTCTCTTCCAGGGAGTCTGCATTCAAGCTCTCCACTGGGACCTCCAGGTGGCCTTCCGCCAAGTCAGCTGTGAGTCCCCAAAGTGGTGGGGTGGGGGTGTGGACAGCCAGGCAGACCCCACAGGTCCCACAGAGCCCACCCAAGACAAGGGCAGGGCCGGAACTGACCCAGCCTATGCCCCGTGGTCTCTGCCCCCACATCCGCCCGTGGTACCCGGGATGGCCGGGGAATGGGGGAGCCGTGGCCGCAGCAAACCTTCCGTGTGCAGGGATGGACTCTGGCCACGCTAGGTGAACAGGGGCTGCCTCGTCAGAGCCACAGACAGAGGTGGGTGCACCCTCGTCCTCCAGAGAGGCATCGCAGCCCCTCTCCCCTCAAAGCCCCCCTCCCCATCATGAAGGTCTGGGCCAGCGCCCTCACGCCTCTATCCTGCCCCAGGAGCAGCCTGGCCAAAATCAACATCGTCTACCAGGAGCTCAACTACCGCTCAGTGGAGGAGGCGCCCGTGTACTCGGTGAGCCTTGGCCCCCTGCCTGGGCTAGAGCCGGGGCAGCGACAGTGGCTGGCCCTGCACAGAAGGGGCACGGGGGCCCGGGCCCGCCCCTCACGCCCGCACCCCACCCGCAGGTGCCGCAGCTGCTCTCGGCCATGGGCAGCCTCTGCAGCCTGTGGTTTGGGGCCTCCGTCCTCTCCCTCCTGGAGCTCCTGGAGCTGCTGCTCGACGCTTCTGCCCTCACCCTGGTGCTAGGCGGCCGCCGGCTCCGCAGGGCGTGGTTCTCCTGGCCCAGAGCCAGCCCTGCCTCAGGGGCGTCCAGCATCAAGCCAGAGGCCAGTCAGATGCCCACGCCTGCAGGCGGCACGTCAGATGACCCGGAGCCCAGCGGGCCCCATCTCCCACGGGTGATGCTTCCAGGGGTTCTGGCGGGAGTCTCAGCCGAAGAGAGTTGGGCTGGGCCCCAGCCCCTTGAGACTCTGGACACCTGAACCAGACCTGCCAGGGCTGTGCGATCTCTTGGCCTGGTCCTTGCAGCTGTGGCAGCAGCAGGCTCCCCAGCGGCCCAGGGTGGGCCAGACCAGCGGCCCAGGAAGCAGCACACGTGGCCGTGGGGAGGCAGGCACCGGGCATGTCGGCGCCTCTGGTCAAACCACCCACACTGCCTGGGGTGGGTCTCAAGGAGGCCCGGGGCGGAGGGGGGTTCCCGCGTGCACAGGAGTGCGGCTGGACGTGCCGACACGCGGTGATGTACCCGTGCTCCGTGTGTCTGTGTCTGCATGTCCACATGTCTGATGCACCTGTGTATGTGTGTCAAGCCTAGCCACCTCAGCTGCAGGGAGGCAGAAGGCAAGGCGGGCCCCACGGACACACTTGGGCTGCTCTGAAATAAAGCTGTTGACTCCACCTGGCGGCCAGTGTGTGCCTGTGCGCCCCTCCAGCCGCCCCGCGCCCGGTGAGCTGAAACCCTGACTGCACCTGGCGGGATGAGCCCCAGCCTAGCCTCGCCGGTTTGCGTCCACCCCTCTTCCCACCAGGAAACTCAGTCTAGGGCAGAGAAGGGTAGAAGGGCGAGACAATGGGGACCAGGGGCGTCAGGACCCAGATTTTGTCAAACAAGCCCCAGGTCCCCATCAGGCCCCTTGCGGCATGTTGGAGTCTGACTTGAGTGCTACCCGGCTCAGGAATGCCCTTTGGGGAGGGCAAGGGACACAGACACTCCCCGGAGACAGAGCAGAGCAAGGCACGGGAGCCCAGGAGCAGGCAGTGGGTGCAAGTGGTTTATTCAAAGCGAGGGATGGGGGGTGAGACCTGCCAGCAGGGGCCTGGGGCAGGAGGCGGGGCCAAGCTCACACAGGGAGAGGGGCAAGAATCAATTCTGTTCTTCAGGGTCACAGGCAGCAGGCAAGAGAGTTGGGGGGCCGGGTCCAGCGCCCACTGTGCCCTCAGGGAGCCTCCCCAGGGCAGCATTGCATAGTGACCAGCCGACTGGCCTTAGCCTGACCTGCGCCGAGTGGGGGAGGCCCCGCCTCCCTGCCGGGCACCTTTGGGGAAGGGGTGCGTGAAGGCATTGGCAGGCCCTGCAATATGAGCCGAGAGACCCCTGGACCCAAGGGGGAGGCTGGTCAGGGGCAGGGCTGGGGCTCAGGCGTCCTCAAGAGTCCACAGAGAAAAGACGCAAGACAAAGTCAGACGAGGCCTATAGCAAACCCACTCGGTCCGCTACAAAGAACACGAGATGAGGGCTGCAAAGTGGCAAAGTGGCTTTATGCGCAGGCTCTGGGCCGAGTACCAGGAGAAGGTGCCTCCGGAGGAGGCCGGGATGCGGCTGGGGCTGTCTGGCACGGGGACCTTCGTGGCCAGCCACGTGGCCTTGGGACGCCCGCGTCCAGCCAGGGCTGAGGACCCAGGCCAGAGCCCCTCCCGCCCAGCACCCGCGACGCCAGCCTGGATGCTGGGGTCACTAAGTGAGGTACTCGTTGGTTCCCTGGATGGGCCACCCTTTCTGCCCTGGGAGGAGGCTCTGGGGTGTGCAGGAGGGACCCAGCTAACAGGTCAGTGTTCTGGGCAGAAGTGGGGCACGAAGTAACACAGGCCCTGAGGACAGAGGGACACAGGTGACACGGGCCTTAAAAGTGGCTTGTGACATGAGCAACCCAGGCCCCTGAAAAGGGGTGACCTGAAGACAGAGGTTCCCCAGGTGGGGTGAGGGACACCCGACGATGCAGCACCCCCCCAGGGAAACGTGAGGCTTCAAGAGACTCAGTGTGGGGCCCTCGCTCTCCTCCTGGGCGAGCAGGGCCGCGGCGGCCCGGCACTGGGGCTGCCGGGCATCGACCCGCGGGTCACACGCAGGGCCGCAGCCGGGTGGGCGCCAGGGACTTCGGGGCATGCGGGGCGTCGGGCCGGGCGGGGTGGCAGCTGCCCGGCCTGCCCGGCCCTAGCTCTCTTCCAGGTGGAGGCTGATGAACTCCTGGATACACCTGCGGAACTGGAGCTCCGTAGGGCTGCCCGCCAGGGCGCCCGGGGGACCAGGGGCAGCCTCGGCCTCGCGCATTTCCTCCGCCATGCGCGCCAGACGGAGCCTACGGGGAGGCACAGCGTGAGACGCCCCTGCCCTGGAGGCCCCGCCCCTGCCCTGGAGGCCCCGCCCCTGCCCTGGAGGCCCCGCCCCTGCCCTGGAGGCCCCGCCCCTGCCCTGGAGGCCCCGCCCAGCCCCGAGGGTCCGGCCGCGCTCACAGTGTCACGATGTCAGCGTTGGCCGCCTGCACTGCGATGGCCAACGGGTCCCGCTGCTCTTGGTCCAGGGCGTGCTGGTCCGCGCCCCGCTTCAGGAACAGGCAAACCTGGCTGAGGGGCGAGGTCGGAGGGGCGTGTCGGGGCGGGGCGGGGCGAGTGTGGTCGCGGGGCGTGGCTGGATAGGGCATGGCGGACAGGGCGTAGCCGGGCCGGGGTAGGCGTGGTCGGGGCACAGGGCGGGGCGTGGGTTGCGCGTCTCACCCGGTGCGGCCCAGCATCGTGGCGTGATGCAGGGGCGCCCGGCCCCGGCTGTCTCTTTGGTTCACGTCCGCTCCGTTTTGCAGCAGGAACTCACAGACGATCAAGGAGCCCTGGGGAGCCGGGGCAACTCAGACGGAGCCACGGCACCGGCCCCTCTCCGCGCCTCTGCACCCTGACCCCAGCCTTGGGCGCCCCCAGCCGGGACCGAACTTGGTCCCCACCGCGGACAGGCGGCCCTTGTGTGGGCGCCACAGAAGATGCAAACGCGACTGTGCACCTGTGTCCTGCGCGCAGCCCCCGTGGCTCGCTCACCCCTAGCACGGCCTGCACCAGCGGCGTCTTGCCCTCATCCTCCGCGTCCGCCCAGTTGACCTCGGCCCCGTGGGCCAGCGCCGCCGCCAGCGCAGGAAGGTCGCGGGCACGCGCTGCGCGGTGCGCCAAGAGCCCCGGGTGCAGCTCGCGCACGTCCGCCAGGCCCCAGGCCTCGGCCTCAGTGTCCCCGTCTGCCTCACCGCTGGACTCCTCCGACTCCGCACCCTCTGTGGGGAGGGGGCGGTCAGGGAAAGCGACCCCCGGGGCTGCCCAGGGGCTGGGCAGGGGCCTTGGGCGAGGGCAAGGCGCCACCCACCCTCCTCAGTGACGCTGTCCACCACAGAGCCCGAGCCGAAAGCCAGGACGTCCGAGCTGCCATCCGAGCTGCCCCCAAGGCCACTGTCGCTACTCAGACCTGCAGGTCCGCAGGGAAGGGAGTCCTGAGGGTGGGAGGCCCAGACTCCGTCCAGAGCCCTGGGGCAAGGCTGGAACTCCACCCACCCTCCAGGGGCCACCCCTAGGGACAGGACCAGCTCCCACCCAGGGCCGGGGGGAGCCAGCCGCAGGCTAGGAGCAAAGGAGAGAAAACCAAATAACAGCTCAAAGGTGCCAGGGGTAGCCCCCTAAAGCCCAGGCCCGCTGGGAAGCCCTTCCCTCCCGCTCGCCGCCTTACCCGGCACCCCCCGCAGTGGGCCCCCCAGCCCCGTCTGTGGCTGGCCCAGGCTGAAACGTCTCCACCCAACCAACGGGCAGCATGGCCCCAGAAGGGCCCCAGGCTGAGGGCCGGCTGGCAGCGCCCTCTGCTTCCCCAGTACCCCAGGCCACCCGCTGTGTGCACACACCCGGGTGCACACAGCCCCCACACACATTTGCACAGCTCACCCCTGACATTCAGGGCCTTGGCCTCCAGCTGTGTGGCCAGGAGGCCCCCCGCCCCTCCAGATGCTGCTCCATTTCCTGGCAAGGGCCATCCACACTCAGGCACCCTCCAGGCCAGCCTCCTTGGCCCTGCCCTGCCATCTGGCTGGGCCCACCCCACACTTACTGCGAGGGCCAGCCCCTGCGGCCCCTGCGTCGAAGTAGGAGAAGAGCGAGTCCAGCTCGTCGGGACAGAAGAGGGAGTCTCGGCGGAACTTACGATCCAGGGTGCCCACTGCAGGGGCAGTGCGTGTTCAGAGTGTGGAACAGGCCCGGGGTGGGGCAGGGAACCCCAGGTCACGCCGGGAGTCTGCGGAGCCTGAGGTGCCCCCAGAGCCTGCCACCAGTCCATCCCCGACCAAGGCAAGCCCCTCCCAGCCCTGCCGAGGCATGGCCTCCCACCTGAGGACAGAGCGGCCACACAGGGCAGAACGGGCTCAAGCCGGACCTTGCGGCGGGCAGTGGGAGCGCGGGGAGAGCTGTGGGGCCGCGGGCACTTCTGCACCCTCCAGCGTCTTGGGGCCTCCAGGGCTGGTGCCATGGGCGCCTTCCGCAGAAATTTCTTTTCCACGTATTTGTCCTTGATCCAGGCCTCCTTGTCCTGCCTGGACCGGGGGGAACATGAGGCTGTGCCCCCAGGCTGGGGCTCCCTGACTGATCCAGACTGTACCCCACCTCACCGGGAGCTGCTGGCTGTGGGTTTCCTGCTGCCTGCACCCTCACACTGGGCCTCATAGATCTGATTCACAGCGCTGTTTCCAAGCTCACACATCAGCTAGCAGGAGACAGGGCGAGCAGGCATCAGTGCGAACCTGCAGACCCCAGCTCCTGCCCCCACAAACGGGGTCCCGTGGCCTCCAGGAGCCCCACACGCACCTTTAGCAGCTCAGGCTCCCACGAGTCCAGCGTCAGGGACCGCACCTTGGAGCAGTGGACACCCAGGCTCCTGGACGGCAGAGGTAGGGATGAGTCTGGGGGAGGCAAGGCCCCCAGCTCCGGCCCAACCCCCACCCCCGGCCTGGCCCTCGGGCCCACCTGTGGATGCTCCGGCCCAACCCCCACCCCCGGCCTGGCCTTCAGGGGCCCACCTGTGGATGCTCCGGCCCAAACCCCACCCCCGGCCTGGCCCTCAGGGGCCCACCTGTGGATGCCGGAGCACTCAATGCAGAGCAGCACGCCCAGGTTGATGCTGGCCCAGCGGGGGTCCGGCTGGCCGCAGTCGCCGCACTGGCTGTTGCCGGCCACACTCTGCACACGCTGCAGCACACTCTCGCCCTTCACGCCGCGCTCCCGAGTGTCGGTGGCGGAGTCGATGCTGCTCGTGGACGGGGATGCTGTGCGGTCCAGCCTCTGGGGGATGGGGTGGAGCTGCTCGGTCCCGCAGGGGCTCCAGCATGGTTTCCCCAGCAGGCCCCCTCCTCCCCAGCCAGAAGAGCCAATGCAGGCCAGGGCCCCTCGAGCACACGCCCGCACACGCACGTACACGCGCACACCCTCACGCGGGCAGATGGCGCCGAACACACGCACGCACACACACGCACACGCGCACACCCTCACGCGGGCAGATGGCGCCGAGCACACGCCCGCACACGCACGTGCACACCCTCACGTGGGCAGATGGCCCCTCGAGCTCACGCCCGCACACGTGCACACCCTCGCGGGCAGATGGCGCCGAGCACACGCCCGCACACGCACGTACACGCGCACACCCTCACGTGGGCAGATGGCCCCTCGAGCACACGCCCGCACACGTGCACACCCTCACGTGGGCAGATGGCCCCTCGAGCACACGCCTGCACACGCACGCGCACCCTCACGTGGGCAGATGGCGTCGAGCACACGCCCGCACACGCGCACACCCTCACGTGGGCAGATGGCCCCTTGAGCACACGCACGCGCACACCCTCACGTGGGCAGATGGCCCCCCCTCGAGCACACGCCCGCACACGCACGTACACGTGCACACCCTCACGTGGGTAGATGGCCCCTCAAGCACACGCCCGCACACGCACGTACGCGTGCACACCCTCACGTGGGCAGATGGCGCCGAGCACACGCCCGCACACGCACGTACGCATGCACACCCTCACGTGGGCAGATGGCGCTGAGCACACGCCCGCACACGCACGTACACGTGCACACCCTCACGTGGGCAGATGGCGCCAAGCACACGCCCACACGCGCATGTATACGTGCACACCCTCACATGGGCAGATGGTACCTGCACACACATGCACATCCACACTGCACAAGCCAGCATGCCAGTGCACACCAGCACATACCCAGCTTGCAGGAGCCACACACAGGCGTGTGCACGTGTGTGGGGCAGGGGCCATCCCCAGTGGCACGTAGGTGTGTGCACCGGCACGGGGCAGGGGCCATCCCCGGTGGCACGTGTGTGTGTGCACAGGCGTGGGGCAGGGGCCATCCCCGGTGGCACGTGTGTGTGTGCACAGGCGTGGGGCAGGGGCCATCCCCGGTGGCACGTGTGTGTGTGCACAGGCGTGGGGCAGGGGCCATCCCCGGTGGCACGTGTGTGTGTGCACAGGCGTGGGGCAGGGGCCATCCCCGGTGGCACGTGTGTGTGTGCACAGGCGTGGGGCAGGGGCCATCCCCGGTGGCACATGTGTGTGTGCACAGGCACGGGGCGGGGGCCATCCCCGGTGGCACGTGTGTGTGTGCACAGGCTTGGGGCCGGGGCACCAAGGGCCACACCTCGCTATAGCAACTGTCAGGGCTCTCGCGGTAGGCGGAGGCGATGCTGGCCTGCACAGCCTGGACCCAGGCTTGCCGCAGCTTCTCGGAGTCAGCCTGCAGCATGCAGCTCCTGCAGGCAGTGGAGGGGCGGGCGTCAGCTCCGGTGGGCAGGTACGCCCCCCACCCCACCCTGGGCTGGGCCTCCTCACTTGGTGGGTGACAGCACCTCGAAGCAGAACCTCCGCTCGATGTCCTCACACGGCTTCACAGAGCACAGGCGGAGGTCGTCCACCACCACGGTGAGGGCATCCTGTGGGCGGCACCGCTGTGGCCCCTGCCCTCAGCCACCACCCGGCCCCGACCACCCACTTCCTGCTTCACCTTGGAGACCCGGAGGCCGACTGCCTGAGCCCCAAGCCCCGTGTCCAGCTCTCTGCTCCCTGACTGTTCCGGCTCCAGCGTCCACTAGTGCCCCGGCCCTGTGCTAACCCCAACTGACCAGTCTGCCCTGTGGCCCAGGTGGGGCGTCCAGCCATCAGGGCCCCAGCCCCAGGCCCAGGGCACACCTTGAGCTTCTTCTGGTAGACCAGCTGGCTGTTCTGAATGGAGAACCAGCGCCTAGGTGGGTGGGGGGATGGGGGGAGTCAGGCGGGGCCCATCCCAGGGCCGCTGTGACCCCTGCCCCCGCCCGAGGACCCCGTCCCCGCCTAAGGACCCCACCCCCACCTGAGGACCCCGCCCCTGCCTGAGGAAGGCCCCTCACCGGTTCCACGTCTTGAAAGCGTTGCTGGCCCTCTTGAAGAGGTAGCCCTCCATCACCACCCCACTGGGCGCGTCCACGTCAAACTCCACTTTGGACTCATCGTAGGAGAAGTCCTGGGGGGATGGAACCCGCCCCCTCAGTGCCCACCCCAGGGGCCCTGCTACCCTCCGTGCTTTCCCGGAGCACAGGCGGGGGTGAGGTCCTTGTCTGAGGCTGCCACACGGCCCACGGGCCACACGCTCAGACGAGAGACTCTCTGTTCACCACAGCCACTTCTTGACCTGAGCAAGGCCCCCAGCCCTGCAACCCGTGGGGCAGACCCCTCACGTTCACAGCTGGGGGCCCGAAAGTGCCGGCCCCACCCCAGCCCTGCAGGGACCAGCAGGCTGCGATCAGGAAGGAAGCTGCGCCCCCACCCTCCGCATCCTGAGTGCCCCATTCATGTGGCCAGCTGGGCGGACAGAGCCCCATTCAGGAGGCCTGGGAGTCACTGAGGGCCCTGTGTGTCCCGCCGTCTGGCAGGCCAGGGAAGCAGAGGGGAGGGGCGGCCACCTGCTCCCCAGGCCACGTGGGATGGGAAGGGACAGCTGCCGCCAACCCCACGGGGAATGTGGAGGTCTGGCCGGAGCCAGCCCCTCACAGCCGCATCAGCAGCAGGAGCTGAGACTGGTGGGAGGTGTCCTTGGTGCTGAAGTGCCCTTGGGGTAGAGGAGGGAAAGGCACTGCCCCATCTGGTCTCCCCCGACCCACAGCCTGCCCAGGGCCCGTGCTCACTTACCTGCAGCAGCGTCTGGAGGGCCGGAGCAGGAGGGGGTAGGGGGAGAAAGCCAGTGAGTGACGGCTGCCAACTCCTGGTGACTGGCGGACCCGTCCCCAACTCCTGGTGACTGGTGGACCCGTCCCCAACTCCTGGGGGGCTCTCCCCTATCCCAAAATAGCCACTCCTGCCTGCAGCCAACCTCTGCCCGGGGTGGTGGCCGGGGCTGCTGTCCCACAGGCAAGTAAAGGCCCCGCAAGGAGCCAGTGACTGAGGCCACAGAGGTGACCACCGCCTCAAAAGGAGATCCCAGCAGCAGCCCCACCCACACGTGCCCCTCCACTGCACACATCAAAGGGAGCAGCCTTGGTCCCCTAGAGAGGGTGTGGGCAGGGCAGGTGGGGGACAGGCAGGAGGAAGGGGCGGGGAGGGTGTGCCGGGCATGGGGTGAGGACGCAGGGGCCTCCCAGGCGCCTGGTGTGCAGGGAGCCGGCTGCACGGCCTCACCCGCTGCTGGATGGCGGCGTGCTTTCGCTCCATCTCACGCTTTTCCACCGCAGAGTCGATCACCAGCTGGTCCAGCTGTTGGGGGTGGCATTAGGGAAGGTCACGGAGGCCTGGCCCAGCCCCACCCTTCCCAAAGGCTCACCTCGGCTGCCAGCTTCTTCATGTAGGGGTCCAGCTGGTGCAGGAGGCTGTAGCCCTGCTGGAAGAAGCTGGACTGGGCGTGCATGAAGGACAGCATCTGCGGGGGCAGCACAGGTGAGGCCCAAGCACACCCGGTCCAGCCCCCGTCATGCAGCCTGTGCTCAGGGGCAGCCCCCACGCACTCACAGAGTCCAGGATCTCAAACTTCTTCTTGGTCTGCAGAACATTGATCTGCCAGAGGGGGAGCCCACAGGTGAGCCCCGGAGGCTGAGGCAGCCCCAAGCCCTGCACCTGCCATAGAGTCCACCTGAGCTGCTTGTGGTTCCCTGAGACCCCCCGGTCGTCTTCAGCTCCCAGCACTGGGCCAGCCTCATCCTCCCATGGTCCTGGACTGCTTCCCCATGTCTGGAGGTCCCACCCAGGGGCAAAGCAAGAATCGTCACTCCTGCTCAAAATCCCTCCAGTTCTGTACAAGGCCGTTGAGGCCTCCATTCGCTACAGCTGGTCCCCGCCCCCCAGCCCATTTCTGGGGCTGACCTGGAGCACATAGTCCAGTGCCAGGTGGCGGAAGCACTTCCTGGTGAGGGTGAGGGCCCCGGTGGCTTCCTCCACCTCGTGGGGCCGGTGCCTCGGGGCCTGGGCGTTCCTCACCAGGGACAGCTCCAGGTCCTCCCGCACCTTGTCAAACTGCTTCTTTGTCTCCTTGAACTTCCGCACATCCCTGGAGGCCAAGTGCCAGGTGGGGTGAGAGATCAGGGAGGGCACCTGCTGGATCCTGGAGTCTCCCACATCGTTGTTTGTGTGTTTTTTGTTTTTTGAGACGGAGTTTCGCTCTTGTCACCCAGGCTGGAGTGCAATGGTGCTGTCTCGGCTCACCGCAATCTCTGCCTCGCGAGTTCAAGTGATTCTCCTGCCTCAGCTTCCCTAGCAGCTGGGATTACAGGCATGCGCCACCAGGCCTAATTTTGTATTTTTAGTAAAGATGGGGTTTCTCCAGGTTGGTCAGGCTGGTCTTGAACTCCCGACCTCAGGTGATTCACCCGCCTCGGTCTCCCAACATGCTGGGATTACAGGCGTGAGCCACTGCGCCTGGCCTGGTTTTGTTTGTTTGAGATAGGGTCTGTCTCTGTTGCCCAGGCTGCAGGCTGGAGTGCAGTGGCACAGTTATGGCTCACTGCAGCCTCCACCTCCCAGGCTCAAGCAATTCTCCCACCTCGGCCTCCCAAGTAGCTGAGGCTACAGGTGCGTGCCACCATATAAGGCTTATTTTTGGTTCTTGGGGGTGTCTTTTTGTTTTTTTTTTTTTTTTTGATGGAGTCTCTCTCTGTCACCCAGGCTGGAGTGCAGTAGCACAATCATGGCTCACTGCTGCCTCCGCCTCCTGGGCTCAACTGATCCTCCCACCTCATCCTCCTGAATAGCTGGGACCATAGGCACGTGCCACCATGCCCATCTAATTTTTTTTTTTTTTTTTTTTTTTGTAGAGATGGAGGTCTCACTACGTTGCCCAAGCTGGTCTCAAACTCCTGGCATTCTCTGGCCTTGGCCTCCCAAACGCTGGGATTACAGGTGTGAGCCACCATGCCCAGCCCCACCCCCCTCCACTCCAGGCCCTTTCTTTGCTCCTGGGCATAGCCTCCTTCCTCACCAGCCTATCCCAGGCCTGCCCGCACCCCTGCTGACCCCTCCCATCTGCTCCAGGCCTCCCCAGCCCCTCCCCACCTCACTCTCAAGATCTGTCCAGCCCAGACCCCAGCCATGCCCCAGACTCCAGACCCCCAAACCCAACATGGACTGGACCTCTCTGCTGTGGGGGCTGGACACCCCACCCACACATGCAGGGTGTGGAACCCCCCCGCACTCCACCCGGCTGTCTGCCTCTGAGCCTTCTGCCTTGTGGAGCCGCTGCACAGCCTGGAGGCCTGGGCCCAAGGTGCCTCTGCTCTGCCCCAGACCCCCTTCCCCTCCAAGGGAGGGAGCGTGGCCTCAGTGTTCTTCCCCCAGCCCCGGGGGCCACTCACTCTTTGACAAAGTTCTGGAGCTGCTGCCGCACGGACCTCTGGGCCTGGTCAAACAGGATCTGGGGGCAGAGGCGGGCAGAGATCCTTGGGGTCTGTCCCGAAAGAGCCCCAGATGGAAGGCCCCATCCTCACCAGCAGAGGGCACTGCCCCCAGGCCCAGACGCAGGGGCGGGTCCCACCCTGCAGGGCTGGCCTCAAGGGGGTCAGGGGAGCAGCCCCCAGGCCTGAGTTGGCACCCAGAGGCAATGGCTGTCACCCCTGCCCCTCTGTCCCACCTGGCCCTTGATGAGTGCAGAGGCCAAGGCTGCCTCGAACGGTCCCCTCATCACAGCCTGAGCTGGAGCCCCACTGCCTCCTGGCCCTGGGCGGCCACCCTGGGGTGCCCATCCCTGCAGCAGGGAGCACTCAGCCAGAGCCGGGAGCACCCAGGGGCTGGGCCTGGGGAGCTGGAGCCTGGGCTCTGAATCGGAACCCGAAGTAGAGAAGGACCGGACACAACCAGGAGCAAAGGGACGGCTGAGCCGTCCTGCCTTGTCTACTTCGGGACCTCCCCTGTTCAGTCTGCGGCTCAGGTTCCCAGGCTGCAGCCCCACATCTCACGGGTGCCTGTCCTGTGTGTCCATCCACGTCAGTGCCAGGGCCCCCAGGGGCCACCCAGACCCAAATGGCAGCCAGGCCAGCCTGGGACGAGAGCCCTGCCCAGTTGGGGGAACCCTGGATAAACCACCCCTCCCCCAGGGTCTAGTGTGGCCCTTGCCTGGGACACGGCAGAGCCCCCAGGGCTGTCCCCCAACCCCACACTGACTTGAAAATGTGGGATTCCCCCCTCTCCAACTAGAGGAGCAGAAACGTGCCCCCCCCAACCCGACGCCGGCCTTCAGGTGAGCCAGCGCAGCTCGGTTCCAGGCCAGGCACGGCCCACAGGTGGCAGGGAGGCCGCGCTCACCATGTGGTAGTTCACCACCTCCTGTAGGCTGTCAGCGAACCTCTGCAGACATTCCTGGAGGAGCAGATGGGAACCCGTGCTGAGATGGCAAATCCGGGCCCAGGTCACCCAGCCACGCCCTCTGAGCCCCTGGGCGGTGCAGACACCAGCCTGCTTCTGGCCTGGACGCCCTCAAGGGGCTGCCTCCCTCGGCCTCTCCCCCAACCCCCCCTTGAGGTCAGAGGTCAGTCGGCCCCTCACCGAGATGACGGTGTCGCCCTGGCACTGCTGGGACAGGTCGCGGACGCCGCTCACGAACAGCCTGCTGGTGCTGACGTAGGCCTTACCGGCTTCCACCATGCCACTGCACAGCTTCACCAGCTGTGGGCCAGCGGGGCGTGGTGAGCACAGTGGGCCCTGGCGCCTGCACTCGCCACCACACACGGCCACTCAGAGGCGGGAATAGCTCCCAGGGTAGGATCCACTCAGGGCGTTGGCACTCAGGACTCAGTGCCCCGGTGCAGCTTCCTCACGCCTGGGCCTGCCTGGGGCTTGGAGGCCCGTCTGGGAGGGGAGGGTGGGGCCGCCACGGCTCGGCTGGGAGGGACCAGGAGCCAGGCAGGGGACCCAGGGCCAGCAGGACCAGCAGGACCAGCCCACGTGGGGCTCATGGATGAGACTGCCCACTCCCAGCTCCACGGCCTGTTGCCCCCTCCTCTTTCTCAGCCCATGTGGGGCTCATGGACATGGCTCCCCTCTCCACGGCCTGTTGCCCCCTCCCCTTTCTCAGCCCCAGCCCCAGCCACACCAAGGCTCAGCCCACACAGCAGCTGTCCCCGTGTCACCAGCCCAGCAGCTGTCCCCATGTCACCAGCCCAGCAGAGGGGACGGGCAGCCGCTGTGGGTCGGGGACTCACCACAGCCCAGCCCCTCCCAGATGGGACGAGACTCAGGGCCAGCCACATGTGTGCATGTGACATGTGCACCCTGGAACACACATGCTAAGACACAGGGGCCTGGAGCACCACACGCGTGCTCCACATATGGGGGGTGTAAGTGGCTTAGTAAGGGCTGGAGAGCGAGTCCGGCCATGCGGCCATCCCAAGCCTGGCCGGGCACAGGGCGCTCCAGGCCCGCCCTTCACCTTGTCCAGTTTGGCCTCAATCTCCACCACGTCTGTCTCCACCTCGTCAATGGTCGCCCTAAAGCAAGAACGGGGCTGGCTGGGGTCACCTGCAGCCTCGGCCCCCTCGGGGCTTCACCTCCCCCTGCACCTCCCTGAGGGGCTCCACCATGGGAAGGGGCTTTCAGGAAACGGGCTGGGAGACAGACGCCTGCCTGCTACGGGGGCAGGACTGGGACCAGGTTCAGTGCACTTCCCCCCGCCCCCCCAACCCCAGGCAGGCAGAGGCAGCCGCTGCTGTGCCCTCGGGGAAGAAGGCTGGACCAGCCTCTCCCAGGACAGCCGGCCGCTGGGAGTCCCTCAGGGACGGTGCCCACCAAGGGCTGAGCCAGCCTCACCTGCCTCTCCTCTAGGAGTTCAGAGTCAACCCTGGACCCATCTGGAGCCCCTCAACCCTGCGGCACCTCCCCTCACCCCACTGCACTACTGCACCCACCCAGGTCTGGTGCCCATGCACTGTGGGACACGGTGGGGGCAGTAGGGCAGCTGCTCTCGGTCCTGGCAGCACCAGGAGGACCCAGACCAGCTGGGGAGAGACGCCCCCGGCTCCCCCAACCTCACAGCTGCAAGTGGCACGGTCCACTGGAAAGACGGGTAGGCCGTCCTCCTCAGAGCCCACTCCCACCAGGACAGCCTGACAGTGGGGCTGCCTGGGGAGAGAAGAGTTAAGGCATGACATCACCAGAGAAGCCTCGGCGGGAGAATCCCCGGAAGACAGGAGGCAGATGGATCGGGCATGTGACCACCCCCTCCGGGAGCAGGCAACAGGGAAACAGGGCCAGGATCCCGGCAGCCCTCCACACAATCGGCTCACTGGCTGTCCGGGCCATCTGGCCTCCTGGGGATTGGACACCACAGGGCCCGGGCTGGGGCCAGGACTCCAGGGACAGGTCTAGGGCAGGGGTCCAGGAGCAGAGGCCATCAGGGCCTACAGTCCCTCGTACCTTGCTACCCTGACCGGTGTCCCAGGCCTCGGGGGAGGGGCCTGTGGTTTACATGGGGCGTGTCCTCAATTAGGAGCTGGAGCTGCAGGCACCAGGCTGCCCCAGCCAGGGACCTTGAAGGGTCCCAGCCACCCCAGCAGGACACTAGGTCCTCTCTGAGCAGCCCTCACTTGTTCCCAAGGGGCTAAGAGGACTCTGAATCCCGAAGCAGGGGGCGATGGAGGGAATCTCGCTGTGGTGTCCGCTGACCGCCAGCGCCCGGCCTGCAGCCCCTGGACTCTGACCTCTACCTCAGCTAGAGGATCCCAGAACAGAGAAGGGACCATCCTCCCAGGAGAAGGCAGCAGAGAGCGCCACACCCCAGGAGTTGCAGCCACCCCTGAGCAGGGCCGGATGCAGAGACAGCTGCACCCAGAGCTGCCGCCCTCGGGTTTGGGGCGCCCGTGTCCCTGGAGAGCCAGCAAGGGGGGGGTGGCTGCACCCAGGAGCTCACGGACGTGCTCATGGGGACAGGGTGGGCCCTGGCAGAGGCCCCGAGAGCCGCTCCCACTGCTGGGAGCCCCTCAGCTCTCCCTTCCTCAGTCCTGGGGACCTAGGCCTCCTCTGCTGTGCTCAGCCCAGGATTTCCTCAGCAGCTTGGAGGATGGGGAGGAGGGTGAGGCTGCCCCCCAACCAAAGCCGTGACTCAGCGCCTGAAGCCCCACCCAGGGGAGGGGCACACTGAACAGAGGCCAGGCGGTTCCCCTACACGGGCTCCCCTGGCCTCCGGCCCACTGCACCTGGGCTGCCACTAGGCCCTCCCCAGACCAGGAGGGTGCGGGCAGGGTCCCCCTCTCCAGGGCTGGGGCGACCAGGCTCCACGTTACAGACCACATCTTCCCGCCCACCCTGCCTGGCCCCCCAACCTGGCGGTAGGCCAGGAAACTCAAGTTACGCCCTTAGGGCCCGCCCCCAGGACAGCCTCAGGGAGCCCCTCGAACCCCAGTTAAATCACAGCCTAACCCCAAAACCCGCTGGGCCAGGCCATTCTCATCTCCCCACTCCAGTCCATGCCCCACAGGGGTGAGGCACTTTCCCAGGGCAGTCGCTCTACGGCACCTAGCGCAGCCCCACAGCCCCCATAACTGGCTCCTGTAACAGGCTCCCATGAGAGCCGGTTACCAGAGAGAAGGCCCAGAGGTGAGTGGGTTCCAGCACCCCCACCCGACTGTGAGAGGGCAGTACAGGGCCGTCTGCGTGGAGGCGGAAGTCCATTAGGCTTCTGAGGGAGGGGCCAGGGAGAAGGTGGGTGCTTCAGCCAGGGCCCAGCCCCCAGCAGGGAGGCCATGCCCACGCCTCCCCACAGCCCAGGTCCTCAAGGCAGGATCCTAGGGTGCTCAAGTTATTCAACCCCTTTTCCCAGGTCAGCAACAGAAGATGGGAGAGCAGAGGATGGCCCCAGTTCCTCTGCCCAGGGCTGGGGGCCACTCTCCTGGCTGGCCCTGAGCCTCCCACTCCAAGGCTCCTGAGGCCTCCTGGTGAGGGCTCCAGGGATACGGAGGCTCCCCGTGCCCCCACACAGGCTGACTTGCCAGCAGATCCCAAGAGACCCAGCGCGCGCACGCACACCCACACATACACAATCAAGCACACATGTGCAAACGTTCATGCACAAACATGGCTGCACACACTGGTACCACACATACATGTGTGTTCAAGGAGACACTGCACAGGCACGCATCAACATGTGTACCTAGTGATGGAACACGCGTGTACAAGCTGATGTGTCTGTTGCTGACATGGCTAACACAGTACGTGAACCCACACAGACAGGTGGTGTGTGCACACGCTTGCGTGCACGCATCGGCAGGCTACATGCAGAAGCAAGCACAGCCCCGTGGCACAGTTCATCCACGCGTCCTGTGCAAGGCCTGGTGTCCGGAGGGAGGCACGCAGAGGGGCAAAGTTCACAAGAGCGCACCCCGCACGAGCTCGTGCAGAGGAGGGGGCCTCACGCAGGTGCGCACTTGGGGATGCAGAGAGGTTTCTTTGCCTCCATTGTCGTTTGCCAAATGTCCACCAAGCAAAGCCGATGCACACTTGTGCACACGTCTGTGAACATGTAGTTCACGCAGGTGTACACGCCTGCACGCCACGAATGATGGAAAACACGCAGACTCGGTGTGCACACAACCCCTACCCCCTACCTGACCTTCCCCGCCGCTCTTCTCGGCCGCCACCCCTCCAAGCCCCTGGGTCATTCAAACCACTTCACGCTTCCAAGCACCCTACCCCAGGCCTTAAACGCGGCTCCAGCTGCCTGTTCCCCACGCGCTGCTCTGGACACAGGATCGAGTCAGAGACCAGGGGCCGACGCCCCCACGGACCCAGACGACCCTGGCCAGAGCTGGACTGCAGGGCCCGGGAGGGGCTCAGCCCAGTGGAGGTGCAGACACAGAGCGGGGGCGGACGGTCCCGAGGTGCCCACGGCTGCCCACGCGCACGCCCTCCGCCCGGGGCGGCCGCACAGGGCAGGAGCGTCTTTTGTTCCAACCCCCGGGGCATGGCGGGGCGGGGCCGCCGCTTTGTCCGAGGCCGGTCCTCCAGCCCCTCCCCGGCGGCCGCGGCCCGGCCCGGCGCTGACCTCCCCACCCCGCCGCCGGGCACAAAGGCGACAGCGACGCCCCCGGCCTGCGCCCACCCCGGCGGCCCCGGGCGGCGCACCTGAAGCGCGGGGAGTCCTTGACGCACTCCTCGAACTCCACGGTCATGGCTGCGGCGGCCGCGGCGCTCACTGGCACGAGGACCGCGGCGCCGAGCGGCAGCCGCGCCGGCCCGGACCGCTCGTCCCGCCCGCGCCGCCTCGGCGCCCGCCCGCCCCGGAATGAGGCCGCCGCGCCGCGCCCCGCCCCGCCTGTCACCGCCGGGGAGCGTCGCCAAAGTCAGCCGCCCGCGCGCACCGCCCGCTGTCACTGCCGGGGAGCGTCGCCAAAGTCCGCCGCCCGCGCGCGCCGCCCGCTGTCACCGCCGGGGAGCGTCGCCAAACGCCTCTCGCAGCGTCCAGGGACCACCCCGGTCCGGAAGTGAGGCGGGGCCTGCCACGGCCGTCTCCGGGGACAGTCGGTGGAAATGTGGGGCGCGGGGAGGGCGCGGGCCCGCCCGCTCCAACCATCCCGGCCGTTGCGCAACTCAGGGCGTTTGCAAAAACCACATCTGGGAGGACTTGGCCGCAACGCGGCGAACGGGCGCGCTCGGGGAGTGTGGGCGGCGGCGAATGAATGAGCGAGTGAACGAATGCACGCCCGCGAGAGCGCGGGGTGACCGCGTGGTTGGTGCGCGCCTCCCGGGGCGCCGCGGTAGAGGTAGAGCGCCTGCGCTCGGCGGCGGGCCGGCACTTTGCAGCCGCTCCCTAAGCCCGGCCCCGCCTCCGCTCCCCGACTCTGGCCGCCGTGGCGCGGTGCCACTGCGCAGGCGCAAGAGCGGCCTGGCCCGGGGGGGGGGGCGCGTGACCAGGCCGCGTCCGCGCGCGCGCGCGCACAGGATTCCTGCGCTGGAGGCCGCCTCTGACGCCACCGGCTGGGCTCCGCCATGAGTTCGGCGCCGGCCTCAGGCTCCGTGCGCGCGCGCTATCTTGTGTACTTCCAGTACGTGGGCACCGACTTTAAGTAGGTTTCCCGGGCGCAGCGGCGGGCGCCACGTGGGCCCGGGCGGAGGCGGGAAGGAGGGCGCGGGCGGGCAGGCGGATGTCTCTGGACGCAGGTTCCAAACGTTCGGGGGAGGAAGCGGCCCTGGCCTCAGAGGGCGGCAGAGACCCCAGGGCAGGGCGCCCCCGGTAATCTCCGCCCGCTTTTGCCCGCAGCGGGGTCGCGGCCGTCAGGGGCACTCAGCGCGCCGTCGGGGTCCAGAACTACCTGGAGGTGCGCTCAGCCGGTCACGGGACGCCCGGTGAGGGGTAAGGGGGAGGCTCCCGCCCGCGCGTCCCCGGGGTCCGGCCTCGCTCACCCGCCCGCCCCGCGGCTCGGTCCTGCAGGAGGCCGCCGAGCGGCTGAATTCCGTGGAGCCGGTCAGGTTCACCATCTCCAGCCGCACGGACGCCGGGGTCCACGCCCTGAGCAACGCGGCGCACCTGGACGTCCAGCGCCGCTCAGGCCGGCCGCCCTTCCCGCCCGAGGTCCTGGCCGAGGCCCTCAACACACACCTGCGGCACCCGGCCATCAGGTGAGCCCGCGACCTAAGCAGCCCCTGGGGCTGTGCCTTCCCGACTCCATCTGTCGCGGGCGGAGGCTGGAGATCTGGACAGACTTCGTTGTCTGGTCGGAGCTCGAGGGGGAAGGAGAGCCAATGTGACACCGCGGGCGGGCGGGGTCGTTCCTCCGGTGAGCTTTACCTGCCGCCATAGGGTCCTGCGGGCCTTCCGAGTGCCCAGCGACTTCCACGCTCGTTACGCAGCCACGTCCCGGACCTACCTGTACCGCCTGGCCACTGGCTGTCACCGGCGTGATGAGCTGCCGGTGTTTGAACGCAACCTATGCTGGACTCTCCCGGCAGAGTGAGTGTGGCCCTGACAGCGGGGAGGGGGCGGGCAGGCCGGCCCCACCCTCCTGACGGTCACCCTGGTCCCTGAAGCTGCCTGGATGTGGTCGCCATGCAGGAAGCCGCCCAGCACCTCCTCGGCACACATGACTTCAGCGCCTTCCAGTCCGCTGGCAGCCTGGTGCCGAGCCCCGTGCGAACGCTGCGCCGGGTCTCCGTTTCCCCAGGCCAAGCCAGCCCCTTGGTCACCCCCGAGGAGAGCAGGTGAGGAAGGGCCCCTGGGCTGTGGCCCTGCCCTCAAGTCACGTGCTGATTTTAGCTCCAGCACCTCCCCCAGTTTTAAGGCAAGGTGAGGCGGGAGGCAGGCAGCCGGGAATCCTCAGGACCTGCACAGCTGGAGGGGAGTCGCCCGGACGCCCCCCAGCCTCCAGCTGTGCCCTCCCCCCAGGCTGGGGAGCAGAGAACAGGGAAGGCTGCTTGTCTCTGAAAAACCCCTGCCATGCCTGATGGAAGAATGTTGGCAGCTACTGGAAAGGTCTCACTGGTGCCAGTGGTTCTGGTGGGGTGGTTTCTGCTGCCCCCAGCACTGTCCCGAGGGCCGCCCACCAGGTGGCAGCTTCTGACCAGAACCTCCCCTATTGGGGTGAGCCCTGAAGGGAGGAAGAACTTCTGCCAGCCCCAGACTTCTGTGGCAGAGCAGCAGGTACAGGACTGGGGGTCTCTGGCACCCGCACCAGCCACGTTCCCAGACCCTGCACCAGAACCCTAGGTGAGGGCCCAGGGCAAGCCCCTCTGGGATGGCCAGGCTACCTGCCCAGCCTCCAGAGTCCTGCTGCCTCCTTGCCCAAGCATTGCTTCTCTGGTTTTAAGCCCCTCCAATGGGCCTCACTGGGGGCAGGAGATCAGCCAGGGTCCCTGGTGGCCAAGCTAGTGAGAACCAGGCTCGTCTTGAGGCCCACCCTGTCACTCTCCCGTCCAAGGCCACACAGTAGGCTGAGGATGGCAGACACTGCCCCACAGACACCTACAGGTACGTGTTTTTCCAGGAAGCTGCGGTTCTGGAACCTGGAGTTTGAGAGCCAGTCCTTCCTGTATAGACAGGTAGGCTCTGTTCTGGGGCCGTCCCCAGGGGGTGGGGCTGAGGGTGGGCAGGCCCCTGTGCAGTCTTGGCTCTGGGTCGTGGGCGGCTCTGGGTCACAGGTACGGAGGATGATGGCTGTGCTGGTGGGTCATGGGCGGCTCTGGGTCACGGGCGGCTCTGGGTCACAGGTGGCTCTGGGTCACAGGTACGGAGGATGACGGCTATGCTGGTGGCCGTGGGGCTGGGGGCTTTGGCACCTGCCCAGGTGAAGACGATTCTGGAGAGCCAAGATCCCCTGGGCAAGCATCAGACACGTGTAGCCCCAGCCCATGGCTTATTCCTCAAGTCAGTGCTGTATGGGAACCTCGGTAAGAAAAACAGGCACGAGAAGCTCCTGTCATGTGCCCAGTGACTACTGTGGCCAAGGCATGGGGTGGGGGGGGCCAGGGGCCACTGACTGCAGCAAGACAACTGGGGGTGAAGCAGCCCCCCGCCCAGGGCTGCAGTCCCTCAGCCCAGCCCGTAGCCCGTCCTGGGCTGGCCCGCTCCCTGGTCATGGGAGTGGTCTCAGCGGTGGGGAAGGTGCTGGGCCGGTCTTGCCCCAGGCCGACGCAGGGTCTGGTCCGTCCACAGGTGCTGCCTCCTGCACCCTGCAGGGGCCACAGTTCGGGAGCCACGGATGACCCTGGACACTCAAGCCAAAGTTAGGCCACACCAGGCCCAACCCTGTGCTGGTCAAGCCAGGGCAGTCACAGCTGCTTGGGGCCCACAGCACTGCTGCCTGGTCTCCACAGTAGCCTCCCTGCCCGGGTCCCAGCACCCTGGATGCCCATCTCTGTCCCAGGCGGGATGGGGCACAGTGCAGGACACAGCCATGTACACCAAGAAGAGAGTACCAAGTAGTCTTTTGTTCAGGTTTTACTGGAAACTGTTGTCTAGGACCACCTGTCCTAACCAGGAATAAAGGCAAGACAGCCTGGAGACCAGTTTGTTTCTTCAGCTGGAAACAGCTGCCTGGGCAGGCACGTGACACAAGGCCTCTGTCCCCAGGGATGGGACCTGCACGGTCTGTTCACCCAGGGCACCCACAGTCCTGAAGTGCAGGCCCAGGTCTGTCCAGCTGGGAGAGGGCAGAGGTGGTGGCTGGGTGAGTTGCCGGCCTCAGCTGGGGGCCTGGGGGAGGCCCTTCTTCAGCAGAGATGTGAGGAAGCTCCCCAGCTCCTCGTCCTAGGGCAGAGGCAAGAGCATTGTGGGTGGTGCAGGACAGGGAGGAGTGTTGATACCTGTGTTGACCACGGTGGAGTGGGGGTCACCCCTTACCTGGTAGGTCCAGGAGACCAGCAGCACCTTGGTGCCTGGGTCCTCAGAAGGGGCGGCGGCCTGGAGGAGGACGGACTCCACAGTCACAGAGCCGTCTGGGAGGTGCTGCACGCAGTGGTCCTTCAGGACGCTGTGGGGAGGCTCGGTGAGACCCTGCCTGGCCTCCAGGGCCCAAGGGAGTGGGGGGGGGGGGCCGGGCGCCCACCTCTTGAGGTGGCTGTAGACGCGCAATGCCGTCTCCTGCTCCTTGCGTGTGTCATGCAGGTGCACGCGGCAGGTGAAGCGCAGCTGGTGCTCAGCCAGACCCAGCTCTTTGAGGGCTTGCTCTGAGGACACCAGCCGGAAGTTCTGTGGGGCAGGGACAGGTTAGCGAGTGCAGCAGCAGCCCTCCCCCCTCCAGAGACCGTCCTGGCACTCACGCTGTCCTTCATGATCAGGGTGCCGTGCAGGAGCCGAGGCTTCTTGGCCTCAGGGAGCAGCCCTGCGGAGGAGGCAGCAGCAGCCATCAATGTGAGGGCCGCTCCCAGCCGCCTGCCCCGAGCACCCTGCCCTGCCCTGCCCAGCCCGCATACCCTGCGCCATCTCCCGCTTCAGCAGCCCCAGCGAGATGCCTACGGGGATGCTGGGGCTTGTGGGCAGCGTCACCGTCTCGCCATTGGCCGGCATGTAGCAGCTGACCCCTGGACCCCGGGGGAAGAGAGAGCCTCAGCCCAGGCTGCCCGTGCTGACCCGAGGTGGGCCCCACGCCGCCCGCCCGGCTGCCTACGGAGCTCCTGCTCGATCTTCTGCTTCAGGAACTCCATCTTCTTGGCCTCGCCATGCACCAGCAGCACGCTCTCTGGCTCTGCCTGGCCCACCAGCTGCATGATGCCCTTGGCGTCCGCGTGTGCGCTGAATGACATGTACTCCACCTGCATCTTGACCTCCAGCTGCAGAGGCCACAGGGCGTGGATAGCGGTTACCACCAGGAGGTGCCCCTCGGCCCTGCCAGCCCAGTGCGGGGTCGAGACTCACCACCTGCCGCCCCTCCATCTCGAGCTTCCGCTGCCCGCTGAGGATCTTGTGGCCGACGGTGCCCTGCACGCAGTAGCCGGGCATGATGACCTGGGGGCAGGCACAGAGCTCACAGCCAGGGGACTCCAGCCTTGGCACCTCAAGGCCTTGCCCGGGATGCCCCCGCCTGAACCCCTGGAAGCTGTTTCCACCTGCCAGCGGCACCCGACCAAGCCTAGCTGCAGACTCCAAAGGGCTCAGGTTTTGGCACAAGACTGTCCAGGGCTGGGCTGGGGCTGTTCTGCCCGAGGTGGACAAGCTGTGTCACAGAGAGACTGAGCAGCTCCAGGGAGACATCGCCCCCGTTCCCCAGCAGCAGCAGCCACGTCCCTTGGCCAGCACGAGGCCAAGCCAGTGAGAGCTCAGAGACAGCATGGGTGGAAGGGCAACCCGTCGGCCTCCAGCTTCCAGATTCCCACACCTCCCCATGCCCTCACCATGTTCTTTTCGTTTCCGGCCCATTTCCGGAAGATCTGCAGGGACTGCCCAGCGTGCAGCATTCCTGGCGTGGCAAACACAACCTACAGGACACACAGGGCCAGGTGGGGGGTCAGGGCAGCAGATGCCCCCCACCCCCACTGCAGGCCCAAGCCCAGACACCTGCGGAAGACAGGAGACCGACGGATGTGGATGTGCTGGCCGGCCCTGCCGCAGGCCTCACCATCGGTCCTGGGTTGTCAGCAAAAGCCCGGTCGAAGGCCTTGATGTGCTTGAACTCAAACATGTTCCTCTGCACGAAAGTCTTGCGGATCTTCTGGTTGGTCCAGGGGATGAACAGCTTGTAGTAGTGGTTGGCCTTCTCGGTCAGCCCCGTGGAGAAGTAGATGGGCACCTTCAGGTTCATGCGCTCCCTGGGGACCACCGGCCCAGTCAGCACAGTGGCCACAGGGGAGAATGCTGCAGGGCAGGACTTGGCCGGGTCACCCCCCACACCCGTGTCTGCACAGCCCATGCACGGGCCAGGCTGAGTCCGGTCGCGACCACGGGAGGCCAGTGCCCTCAGCCTATGTCCCATTAAGCCCTGCAGCAGCCGGGCTCAGCGGAGAACCAGGAACCCCTACAAGAGCCGCACACAGTGGCGCTGACAGGATGTCACAGGCCTCCTGGGGTCACACAGCACACGAGCGGCCCCCCAGGACAGCAGCAAGCAGGGCCAAGATGCCACCGCTACGCTGGACAGGGCTGCCCACCAACTGGACTGTGTTCAGGCCGGGCCAGGGGCTCCTTAAAGAGCCGTCCTGGCGGCACCTACCAGAAGGTCTCCAGGAGGATGCAGAGCTCCTGGGCGCGGCCCAGCGCGAACACAGGTATCAGCACCTGAGGGGGACACAAGGCAGGAGCCCTGGGCACGTGGCCCCTCGACACAGCAGGCAGCGTCCAGTGAGGGCACGGCCAGGTGCCCAAGAGCTGCGGCCTCATAGGGACCTTAGCGTCTCATCTGCTCCCAGTCCCGTCCCAGCCGCTCTCCAGAGACAGAAGGGAGCCGCATGAGAGACAGGAGGGAACCGCATGAGAGACAGAAGGGAGCCGCATGAGAGACAGAAGGGAGCTGCATGAGAGACAGAAGGAGCCTGGCCAGGGCTTCGTCCGCACCTGAGGTAGGAGGGAAAAGGGGCTCCCTAGGAAAGGGTCTCTGAGTTTTCCTCCTCAATGCTGAGCAAATCTTCCTCCCTCCCTGCCTGAAAATGCAGTACCCCCCACCCTGAGACCCTGACCCATGCCAAGGGCAGCCAAGCCTGCCAGAAAGACCAGCCCAGCATGGCCGAGGGCCCATGTCCCCACCCCTGCTGCAGCTACCTTCCCACCACGCTCCACGGTCTCGTGGACTTTCTTCAGGAAGTCTCGCTCCCGGCAGCGCTTGGAGTCACGGATGGTCGTGGCGTACGTGGACTCTGTGATGAGCAGGTTGGGGCGGCACTTGTCAATCCAGGCAGCTCTGGAACACGGGGGTGGGGGTGTGAGCCACGATGCACTGTCCCCACAGTTGCAGGGCTGGGTGTGACAAGCTGGACCCCAGTACCACGCCCAGCCGCCTTCCTAGGTCACTCTGGCTGGAAAGAGCCAGCTGGTAAAATGCTGTGGGCAGCACACTTGGGAAGAGAGAGGAGAGACAGAGGCACCCACCCAGACACTTCGGAAGAGCGAGAAGGAGGGACAGAGGCCCCCGCCTGGACCCTGTGCCTTCGCGCATTTGGGCCCAGAACGAAGGGGGCTCTCCAGGCCGCACAGGACATGGGAGACGCTGCCAGGCTGGCCACTCAAGGGCTGGCACCCTGACGCCTGCAAGGGTCCTGAGCTCCAGGGGGGCCCACGGGACAAAAAGACACCTCAGCCTACTTACCCTAAGTGTCGGTCTGGGGTCATGTTATAATCACCCTGGTGAACGATCAAGGATGCCATGAGGAGGGTGCCTCCCACCCCAGCAGCCCCTCCCGAGCCTCAAGCCCTTCCACTGACCGTGTAGACCACAGACTCTGAGCCCACTTTAATCTGGAACATGGCTGCCCCCAGCACGTGGCCTGCATAGTAGGCCTTGATCTCCAGCTCATCATCTACCTGTGGAGGACAGGGCTGCGCTCAGGCTGTGTCCTCACAGCAGAGGGGCGGGGAGTGAGGGAGGCGGGGGACGGGAAGCGCGGGAGGCGGGGGTGGGGAGCGCGGGGGAAGGGGAGCGAGGGGCGGGAGCGAGGGAGGTGGGGGCGGGGAGGGAGGCAGGGGAGGGGAGCGAGGGCACTGCACTGAGCTTTTCAGTCCCTGTTGCTCACACACAGCATCCAGTTCACAAGGGACGGGCAACGTGGACAAAGAACGAAAGACAACGGACAGAAAACTGAAGGGACCTGAAATTGGAGTTTCCAGCGTGGACTTTGAATACATGACAGAGAAAAGACAAGGTTCAGAATGTTGGCGGCCAGGCCTAAGGTGGATCCCTTGGGGTCAGGAATTGGAGACCAGCCTGGCCAACATGGTGAAACCCCGTCTCTACTAAAAATACAAAAGTAAGCCAGGTGTGGAGGTGCGTGCCTGTAATCCCAACTGCTCAGGAGGCTGAGGCAGGAGAATCGCTTGAACCTGGGAAGTGGAGGTTGCAGTGTACTGAGATCACGCCACTGCACTCTAGCCTGGGCAATGGGGCGGGACTCCATCTCAATAAAAACAAACAAAAAAATACTGGGCTGGGCACAGTGGCTCACACCTTTAATCCCAGCACTTTGGGAGACCAAGGTGGGCAGATCATCTGAAGTCAGGAGTTCAAGACCATCCTGGCCGACACGGTGAAACCCTGTCTCTACTAAAAATACAAAAGTTAGCTGGGCATGGTGGTGGGTGCTTGTAATCCCAGCTACTCAGTAGGCTAAGGCAGAATTACTTGAACCCGGGAGGCGGAGATTGCAGTGAGCTGAGATTGTGCCATTGCACTCCAGACTGGGCAACAAGAGCGAGAGTGTCAAAAACAAAAATTGGCAAAAAACTAGACTTCTTTTAAATTTAATTTATTCATTTAAAACTTGCCGGGCATGGTGGCTCATGCCTGTAATCCCAGCACTTTGGGAGGCTGAGGCGGGTGGATCACCTGAGGTTGGGAGTTCAAGACCAGCCTGACCAACACGGAAAAAGCCCGTCTCTACTAAAAATACAAAATTAGCCAGATGTGGTGGTGTGCGCCTGTAATCCCAGCTACTCGGGAGGCTGAGGCAGGAGAACTGCTTGAACCCGGGAGGCGGAGGTTGCAGTGAGCCGAGATCGTGCCACTGCACTCCAGCCTGGGCGACAGAGCGAGACTGTGTCTCAAAAATAAATAAATAAATAAAATTGAGAGACAGGGTGGGGCTGTCACCCAGGCTGCAGTGGCGCAATCATGGCTCACTCAAACTCCTGGGCTCAAGCGTCCTCCCGCCTCCACCTCCGCCTCCCAAATAGCTGGGACTATAGGCACGCACCCACCACGCCGGGCTAATTTAAAAACAAAATTTTGGCCAGGCGCAGTGGCTTACTCCTGTAATCCCAGCACTCTGGGAGGCCGAGGCGGGTGGATCACCAGAGGTCAGGAGTTCAAGACCAGCCTGACCAACATGGTGAAACCCCCGTCTCTACTAAAAAAAAATACAAAATTAGCTGGGTGTGGTGGCACACGCCTGTAATCCCAGCTACTCGGGAGGCTGAGGCAGGAGAATCGCTTGAACCCAGAAGGCGGAGGTTCAAGGTAAGCTGAGATCGCACCACTGCACTACAGCCTGGGCAATGAGAGCGAAACTCCGTCTCAAAAAAAAAAGAAAAAAAAAAAAAGAATTCAACAGATGAATTTAACACCATATGACACATAACCAGAAGAGAATCCATGAACTGAAAGACACCAGAGGGAATATCCATCAGGAAACAGGAAAGACAAACAGATGACGGAGTTTCAAGAGGTTGAACGTCAGGCTCTCGGGGTCCCTGGAGGAGCAGGAACGGGGCAGAAACAACACTGGAAGAAACATGATGAAGGCCTCAAGCCACAGATCCAAGAGGCCTCAAACTCTGAACAGGCTGAGGATACATGTCAGCCCATCGGAGCACAGGCACCAAAAACCAAGGCTCGTGCTCAGACCCTACGGCTGCCCATGCCCAGAGACAGAACGTTGTTTGCAAAGTGCAGAGACAAAATACTGTCAACCTAAAATCTTACACACCTAAGGGAAAAAAGTCCTTTAAGAACGAGGATAAAGTAAATCCATTTGCAGGCAAATAAATTTTTTTTTTTTTTGAGCCGGAGTCTCGCGTGTCGCTCTGTCTCCCAGGCTGGAGTGCAGTGGTGCGATCTCGGCTCACTGCAAGCTCCGCCTCCCAGGTTCACGCCATTCTCCTGCCTCAGCCTCCCGAGTAGCTGGGACTGCAGGCGCCCGCACCACGCCCGGCTAATTTTTTGTATTTTGTTTAGTGGAGACGGGGTTTCACCGTGTTAGCCAGGATGGTCTCGATCTCCTGACCTCGTGATCCGCCTGTCTTGGCCTCCCAAAGTGCTGGGATTACAGGCGTGAGCCACCGCGCCTGGCCAAGGCAAATAAAAATTGACAGAATTCAGCACCGGCAGACCCACACTCACATTCTTCAGGCAGAAGGCAAATTATCCCAAGTAAAAAGTAGAAAAAATGCAGGAAGCCCAACAAAAAGGATAAATATATAAATAAAACTAAGCAAATGCTGGTGTTACCAGGCATTAGAAATGATGTCTTTCTGGGTTTAAAATGTACTGAGGGAGTTGCCAGGCGTGGTGACTCATGCCTGTAATCCGAGCACTTTGAGAGGCTGAGGTGGGAGGATCCCTGGAGACCAGCCCAGGAGTTCGAGAGCCTTAGCAACACATACCCCATCTCTACAAAAAATACCAAAATAAATTAGCTGGGCATATGGGCACATGCTTGTAAGTCCCAGCTACTTGGGAGGCCGAGGTGGGAGATCACCTCAACCCGGGAGGCCGAGGCTGCAGTGAGCCAAGATCACACTCCAGCCTGGGTAACAAAGTGAGACACTGTCAAAAAAAAAAATTAAAGTTTCACAACAAAAAAGATAAACATACTTCATTTTGACAAGTTCAATCAGAAAATTCAATGTTCCAAAATACAAAGGTACCTAATATAGTTTCAAGAAATATAAAAGGAATACCCAGAGATTCCAGTGAGACACAGACAAACCCATAATCTTTGTCAGAAATGGAATTTCACCTGTCACTCGCTGATTTAACCTTCACTTCTTCCCTGACCCACACCCAGAACCAGGTACCCTCCAGAGCTGGCCCATCTCCCCTCCAGCCCCTGCCTCCCTGCCCGGCAACACCCCGGGAGCTCCAGCGAGTCTCTGGCCGCTCCAAGCGCTCTGAGGGCACCAGCCTGTCCCACTCTGGCCATTTCAATGCCGCTCGGACAGAGCCAGGTGGGTTCGTAAGCCGGTGCATACCCCCACCCTGCACGTACTCTCCCGGGTCGGCGCCCAGTCTGGTCTGGGACCCGCGTCCTCGCGCTGACGCCCCCTGGTGTCCCCACAGTGCTGGACGCAAGAGTGAGGTGGGGTGGGCTCACTCTGAGGCCCCAGCCTTCCAGAGACTATGTAGAACGGGCAGAGGGCATGGTTGGTGTGGGGGTGGGCAGTGACTGTGCCAGCTGTGGCCCTGGGAACCTGACCTGGACCGTCTGGTGGAGGTGGACAGCCACCACCTTCTTCATGCAGTCTTTGATCATCTGGGAGGTGAAGAAGTTGGCCTCGCCCTTCTTGTCTACGGCGATCTTGCGGTAGTCCTCCAGCAAGATGGGGCAGATGGCCTGGGTGGGGTGAGTCATGTAGATGGGCCCGTCGTAGCCCACCATCTCGCTGAAGTAGGGGAGTGCCCCGCAGTGGTCCAGGTGGAAGTGGCTAGGGGGACGCAGCACAGGTCAGCCTGGGCCCGCCCTGCCCCAGCCTTCACCCGCGCTCTGGGCTTATGGGTCACTGGCCCCTTCGTTCGCCTGCTGTGCACCAGGCCCCATCCCGAGTACCGAAGAGTCAGTAATGAGCAAACACAAAACTGTCTCCCTGGAACTTTCAGTCTCAAAGTCTAGCAAGGCAATAAGCAAACGGGAAATTGAACACGTCGGTGACGGCGACATGCTCGCGAGACAATGCAAAGCTGCTAAGGGAACCGCGGCGACGCGCTCGTGAGACAATGCAAAGCTGCTGAGGGAACCGCGCATAGGGGAGCCGCTGGCTTTTCAGGCAGTCAGGACAGGCTGAGTGGAGCTGCAGGTGAAGGTGGCACAGACCTGAGGGCAAGGGCAGCGCCTGGCAAGCCCCAGGAAGGCACTGGGGACACCACCGTGTCTGAGAAGAAACCACAACCACGAGGGGCTCAGGGGCAGCTGAGGACGCTGCCTCCGGAGAGGAGAAGGGGCTTCTCCAGGCTTCACGGGCCTGGCTGCTGGGGAGGACAGGGCAGGGAAGGGCAGGGGGGCCAGCAGGAGTGCTGTGGCCGTCCAGACGAGGCCACCCAGACCAGCGGGTCATGAGCTGCTGCACCCTAAAGGCTGGGGTCAGGGCAGACTCGGGACTCTGGAATCGCCAACAAGACAGTGGGGTTTAAAGATCCTGAGACAGTGAAGGCATCAGAGAGGGTGAAGCCTGGAGGGCCGGGTTCAGAGGGCAGGGCCGGAAGAACAGACAGAGACCAGGCCATGTGTGTGACCAGTAAGGCAGGCAGGGAGCAGATCCTGGGGCCTAGAAGCCCCCTTGCCAAACGCTGCCGAGACCAAGCAAGGTGGCCCAAGCCCCACAGGCACAGACATGGGACCCTCAAGGCCCCCAACAGGAACCCACCTAATGATCACGCAGTCCAGGAAGTCTGTTAGGCGGCCGTTCTGGGTGATGTAGGAGAAGTCAGGGAAGCGTCGCTAGGAAGGATGTGGGGGTTTCAGGTTGCACAGTGGTCTCCAGGCAGCATCTGGGGCCACCCATGCCCCAGGGAGGGGCCCCCAGGAAGGGGGGTTCTATGTGCAGACTCAGGCTGGGCACTCCCATCCCGCAGGTGGCACCAGGACCCCTGGCTGCTCACAGCATCCGGAGGGGCCGAGGTTACCCCCAACCTCACTGACAGATGTGAGCTGGAAGCTGAGCCCAGGGTCTCACGGAGCCCAGCCTACAGGACCCTGGGGCTGGGGCTCAGCGCCAGCATAGGGGGACCTCACCATGCAGGGGCTCACCTCGGCCAGGCCCACCCATCCCTGCTCCCCACAGGGTGCAGCCGTCCAAGCACAACCACTGCTGCCCACCACCCCACTGTCCCGGCTCTGAGGCCCAGGGTCCAACTGTGGATGGCCGGCTCTCCCAGCCTCTGGGCCTCCTGCCCAAGGGACTCACGTCGTCATTGAAGCCCATGTGCATTCCACAGTCCAGCATGACATTCTTGCCCGCAATGGAGACCAGGATGCAGCTTCGGCCCACGTCCTGGCCGGCCCCTACTCGAGGGAGGGCAGATGAGAGTCACTGCTGCGCCCCCCGCCCCCAGCCCCCTGTGCTGCCTCCCCAAGCTCTGCAGGACCCCAGTGCACTGAGGAAACCGGACCAAGTCTGCTGTGTGGACAGACACATGGGCCAAGAAGCAGGGCCACCCCTACTCACAGGAAGGGGGACACAGGGAACCATGCCCCACACCATCATGTCCAGGGTGGAGGCTGGCAGCCCACACGCCCTCCCCCGCCAGCTTCCCCTGGCCTCTTAAGGTGGCCACGGCCTGCTGGCTAAGTAGTGGGCACTGTGCTGTGGTCCTCAGCCTCCAACAGAGACAACGGCTGGCCTGTGGGGCCAGTGACACCTCAGTCAGAGTCACTCCTGGGCTGTGGCTGGACCCCCAGCAGAGCTGCAAACCAATGAGGCCACCTTCTCCAGGATCTTTCCCCAGGCAGGCAAGGCAGTGAGTGACTAAGTGCTGGCACTGGGTGTTCTCTGGTGGTGCGGCTGTGGAGGGGCGCCACACAGCCTCAGCCATGCCATAGCGAACACGGTGCCAGTGGTCCAGCTGTGGCCAGCGTGGCAACACGAGCCTCACACCACTGCACACCATGCAGCCCCCAACACAGACCCTCATCTGCAGCCCTCCCACACTCCTGACAGCCAAGCAGCCCTGCCCAGCTGCTCCAGCCAGAGGCCTTGGCCAGCCAAGGCACACTCAGCCCCCTCATGTGGCCTGGGGGCCCGAGAGGAAAGGGTCACGGCCCCCGCACAGACTGTGCCTGGGCGGGAGTCTGATGGCAGTGAACAGTTTTCCCCTTGAATCCCACCCACCTCCCCCTGCCAGCCACTCGAAGTGTCCAAAGCCAGCACCACACATCAGGATGACGGGGCCACAGCTGAGGGGCTGCCTGCCACAGAGAGGGGGTCTCAGGTTCTCTTCCAGGCCTGTTCCTGCCCCCGCTGGGTGTGAGCTCTCTGAGAGCAGGGTCTCAGCTGTCTCCTCTCTCTGCATCTCCTACCCCAAGCCACGCCAGGCTCACAGAGGCCCTCTGGCACCTGTGGGAAGGGAGGGCCGCCCCTCTTCATGGCCAGGGACCTAAGGCCACAGAGGCACTTGTGGCACACGGCCCCGAAGCGTGGGGCCCGGGCTGGTTTTCTGAATTCCAAAGCCCAGTCCTGAAGTACTGGCAGTCCCGCCTCCCGACAGGACCCACAGTGATCCCAGGGAGGAAAGCGGAAAGGTGCAGGAATAGAGCCTGGAGCTACACGAGGGGACAGGGCTCAGAAGACAGGAGAAGATATCCCTGTCAGCAAGGAGACAGACGGCAGACAAACAAGACACCCAAAGCACGCCAGACGAAGGTTATTATGACAGAAAAGAGCAAGGTGAGAGAATGAGGAAGCCTCAAAACTTCCAGAACCATGACAAGAGACTGCTCCGAGAAGCCAACTTTTGAGCAGGGGAGGGGAGGGGTAGGGTGGGGGAGGGGGAGGGACGGGGTGGGGAAGGGACGGTCCAGGGGAGGGAGAAGCGGGGCGGGCGGAGGGGGGACAGGCAGCAGGGAGGGACAGGCAGGGGGGAGGGAAGGGACCAGCAGGGGGAGGGACGGGCAGGGTGGGTGGGGGGACCGGCGGTGGGGAGGGATGGGCAGGGTGGGTAGGGGGACTGGCGGCGGGGGGGTAGCCACACACAGGCCAAGGCGTGGGAGTGACCCCAAGGACACAGCAGTGGTCCAGTGAGCGCGGACACGGAGCCCGAGGCAGTCCCTGGTGCAGGGAAGCGGTGAAACAGGACTTTGGCTTTGATGATACCTTGGCTGAGGTGACCTTGAGAATATACCCAGGTACAGATTGGGGGTAATTGAAGCCACATGAAAGATCAGAAAGATCAGATGTCCAGAGAGTGGGCAGAACAGGCAGCCAAGAGGCCAAATGGGAAAGGGGCAGGCTGGGAGGACCCCACGGAGGATGCAGAGAGCAGGGGAGGGCAGTGGGGCCCATGCAATCAGCTGCAAAATGCCATGGGGTGTGCACAGGCCAGGGGTGTTCACAGCACAGTGTCCACACCGGGGCAGGGGGCACCCTCCGAAGAAGCGCTCTCGCCATGGGGAAGGACATGGAATCCCGTCCTGGTGTCTGTGCTGGAAGGTGCCCTCAACCCCCTGCCCGGTGGAAGGACCAGGACCCTTCCACAGGAAGGGCAGGCACCTGTGGAAAACGCTAAGGACATCAGGATGACTGGCCACCAACACCATGTCCCTCCAGCTGTTTCTGAGACCCTGGATTTTGACTAATTTTTTCCTTCTTCGCATCGTTCTATACTGTTACGACTTTGACTTTTTTTTGAGACATGGTTTTGCTGTCACCCAGGCTGGAGTGCAGTGGCACAATCATGGCTCACTGCAGCCTCAACCTCCTGGGCTCAAGCAATCCTCACAACTCAGCCTCCCAAGTAGCTTGAACCACAGGCACACACCACCACGCCCTGCCAATTTTTGCATTTTTTTTTTTTTTGGAGTGATGGGGTCTTGCCATGTTGGCTAGGTTGGTCTTGAACTCCTGGGCTCAAGTGATCCTCCCACCTCTGCCTTCCAAAGTGCTGTGATTGCAGGCGTGAGCCACAGTGCCCAGACTGTCAGGACTTTTAGGAGTACATATTTGCGTTTTTTGCTATTTTTTTCAGTGTTGCAGAAATCAGGTAGAACAAGAGCTAAAGTGAGAGTTGATTGTAACTCGGGCGTGAGCACACAGAGTGGTGGACAGAAAGCAAGAGGTGAGGAGGCAGAAGCGGGGCTGGGGGGCTGAGGGGCTTGGGGGGTTAAGGGGCTTGGGGGCTGGGGGACTGGGGGGCTGAGGGGCTGGGGGGCTGAGGGGCTTGGGGACTGAGGGGCTGGGGGGCTGAGGGTCTGGGGGACTGGAGGGCTGGGGGGCTGAGGGGCTGGGGGGCTGGGGGGCTGAGGGGCTGGGGGGCTGGGGGGCTGAGAGGCTGGGTGGCTGAGGGTCTGCTGGGCTGAGGGGCTGGGGGACTGGAGGGCTGGGGGGCTGGGGGGCTGGGGGGCTGAGGGGCTGAGGGGCTGGGGGACTGAGGGGCTGGGGGGCTGACGGGCTGGGGGTCTGCTGGGCTGACGGGCTGGGGGTCTGCGGGGCTGAGGGGCTGAGGTGCTGAGAGGCTGGGGGACTGGAGGGCTGGGGGGCTGGGGGGCTGAGAGGCTGGGGGACTGAGGGGCTGGGGGGCTGAGGGGCTGAGAGGCTGGGGGACTGGAGGGCTGGGGGGCTGGGGGGCTGAGGGGCTGAGAGGCTGGGGGACTGAGGGGCTAGGGGGCTGAGGGGCTGCGGGGCTGGGGGGCTGAGGGTCTGCTGGGCTGGGGGGCTGAGGGTCTGCTGGGCTGAGGGGCTGAGGTGCTGAGAGGCTGGGGGACTGGAGGGCTGGGGGTCTGCTGGGCTGACGGGCTGGGGGTCTGCGGGGCTGGGGGGCTGGGGGGCTGAGAGGCTGGGGGACTGGAGGGCTGGGGGGCTGGGGGGCTGACGGGCTGGGGGTCTGCGGGGCTGAGGGGCTGAGGTGCTGAGAGGCTGGGGGACTGGAGGGCTGGGGGGCTGAGGGGCTGCGGGGCTGGGGGGCTGAGGGTCTGCTGGGCTGGGGGGCTGAGGGTCTGCTGGGCTGAGGGGCTGAGGTGCTGAGAGGCTGGGGGACTGGAGGGCTGGGGGTCTGCTGGGCTGACGGGCTGGGGGTCTGCGGGGCTGGGGGGCTGGGGGGCTGAGAGGCTGGGGGACTGGAGGGCTGGGGGGCTGGGGGGCTGACGGGCTGGGGGTCTGCGGGGCTGAGGGGCTGAGGTGCTGAGAGGCTGGGGGACTGGAGGGCTGGGGGGCTGGGGGGCTGAGGGGCTGAGGGGCTGAGAGGCTGGGGGACTGAGGGGCTGGGGGGCTGAGGGGCTGCTGGGCTGAGAGACTGGGAGACTGGAGGGCTGTGGGGCTGGGGAGCTGGGGGGCTGAGGGTCTGCTGGGCTGAGGGGCTGGGGGGCTGGGGGGCTGAGAGGCTGGGTGGCTGAGGGTCTGCTGGGCTGAGGGGCTGGGGGACTGGAGGGCTGGGGGGCTGGGGGGCTGAGGGGCTGAGGGGCTGGGGGACTGAGGGGCTGGGGGGCTGACGGGCTGGGGGTCTGCTGGGCTGACGGGCTGGGGGTCTGCGGGGCTGAGGGGCTGAGGTGCTGAGAGGCTGGGGGACTGGAGGGCTGGGGGGCTGGGGGGCTGAGAGGCTGGGGGACTGAGGGGCTGGGGGGCTGAGGGGCTGAGAGGCTGGGGGACTGGAGGGCTGGGGGGCTGGGGGGCTGAGGGGCTGAGGGGCTGAGAGGCTGGGGGACTGAGGGGCTAGGGGGCTGAGGGGCTGCGGGGCTGGGGGGCTGAGGGTCTGCTGGGCTGGGGGGCTGAGGGTCTGCTGGGCTGAGGGGCTGAGGTGCTGAGAGGCTGGGGGACTGGAGGGCTGGGGGTCTGCTGGGCTGACGGGCTGGGGGTCTGCGGGGCTGGGGGGCTGGGGGGCTGAGAGGCTGGGGGACTGGAGGGCTGGGGGGCTGGGGGGCTGACGGGCTGGGGGTCTGCGGGGCTGGGGGGCTGGGGGGCTGAGAGGCTGGGGGACTGGAGGGCTGGGGGGCTGGGGGGCTGAGGGGCTGAGGGGCTGAGAGGCTGGGGGACTGAGGGGCTGGGGGGCTGAGGGGCTGCTGGGCTGAGAGACTGGGAGACTGGAGGGCTGTGGGGCTGGGGAGCTGGGGGGCTGAGGGTCTGCTGGGCTGAGGGGCTGGGGGGCTGGGGGGCTGAGAGGCTGGGTGGCTGAGGGTCTGCTGGGCTGAGGGGCTGGGGGACTGGAGGGCTGGGGGGCTGGGGGGCTGAGGGGCTGAGGGGCTGGGGGACTGAGGGGCTGGGGGGCTGACGGGCTGGGGGTCTGCTGGGCTGACGGGCTGGGGGTCTGCGGGGCTGAGGGGCTGAGGTGCTGAGAGGCTGGGGGACTGGAGGGCTGGGGGGCTGGGGGGCTGAGAGGCTGGGGGACTGAGGGGCTGGGGGGCTGAGGGGCTGAGAGGCTGGGGGACTGGAGGGCTGGGGGGCTGGGGGGCTGAGGGGCTGAGAGGCTGAGAGGCTGGGGGACTGAGGGGCTAGGGGGCTGAGGGGCTGCGGGGCTGGGGGGCTGAGGGTCTGCTGGGCTGGGGGGCTGAGGGTCTGCTGGGCTGAGGGGCTGAGGTGCTGAGAGGCTGGGGGACTGGAGGGCTGGGGGTCTGCTGGGCTGACGGGCTGGGGGTCTGCGGGGCTGGGGGGCTGGGGGGCTGAGAGGCTGGGGGACTGGAGGGCTGGGGGGCTGGGGGGCTGACGGGCTGGGGGTCTGCGGGGCTGGGGGGCTGGGGGGCTGAGAGGCTGGGGGACTGGAGGGCTGGGGGGCTGGGGGGCTGAGGGGCTGAGGGGCTGAGAGGCTGGGGGACTGAGGGGCTGGGGGGCTGAGGGGCTGCTGGGCTGAGAGACTGGGAGACTGGAGGGCTGGGGGTCTGCTGGGCTGACGGGCTGGGGGTCTGCGGGGCTGGGGGGCTGGGGGGCTGAGAGGCTGGGGGACTGGAGGGCTGTGGGGCTGGGGAGCTGGGGGGCTGAGGGTCTGCTGGGCTGAGGGGCTGAGGGGCTGGGGGGCTGAGGGGCTGGGAGACTGGAGGACTGAGGGGCTAAGGGACTGAAGGGCTGGTAGGGCTGGAGGCGGCAGCGCGCGGCACGCGGAGGTCAAGGCACCGACGAAAGCGCACAGCGAGCGCGAAGGCCCCGCCGCCCCATCTGCGACCTCCCCTCACGGCCGCCTGAACCTCGGGGCTCGCGTTCTCGCGTCACTGCCGGAGGCCCGGGGTGCAGGGACTAGGCCGCCTCTCGGCTCCCACCAGGGCCCGCGCGGGGAGGAGGAGACCGGAGGACGCCCGCGGCGCGCACCTGGCTCCACGAGAAACGGGAGGGAGCGGGGCGCCCAGCCCGCCCGGAGCCGCATATGGAGCCCGCCCCACAGCACCCCCGGCGGCTCCCACTCACCCAAGGGCGTGACTCTGATCTCAGGCATCGTCTCCGCCGCGCTCCCGGACCCGCGAGGCCCGCCTGCGGTGACGCACTGCGCAGGCGCAACCACCTCGCTGCAACTTCCGGTGCGCTAGCCGGAAACGCGGGTCGGGGCGCCGGGCCTCCTGATTGGACGGCATCCAACCAATCAGGGCGGCGGGCGAGGGCGGGGCGGTGGGCGGGGACGGGGCCCGGACGGCGGCTACGGCCCAGGTGAGCGGCTCGGACTCGGCGGCCGCACCTGCCCAACCCAACCCGCACGGTCCGGAAGTCGCCGAGGGGCCGGGAGCGGGAGGGGACGTCGTCCTAGAGGGCCGGAGCGGGCGGGCGGCCGAGGACCCGGCTCCCGCGCAGGACGGAGCCGTGGCTCAGATCGGCCCCTCCCCAACACCACCCCGGGCCTCCGCCCCTTCCTGGGCCTCTCGGTGGAGCAGGGACCCGAACCGGTGCCCATCCAGTCCGGTGCCATCTGAAGCCCCCTTCCCAGGTGAGACTCGTAGCGCTCGCTCGACAGGGTCTGGTCCCACCCACAAGGCCTGGGGCGCCGTGGGGCCCCGTCTCCTGCTGGCCCCCCAGCCTGCTGTCAGCCACCGGGCTGTGTGCTCAGGCCGCCCTCGCGCCCGGCCCTGACCTTGGGCCGTTGGGCTGCCCTGGGAAAGGCCTGGAGGTGTCCTGGGTCACCTTCCTGGGCTGGCAAGCTGCCTGCCTCCTGCACAGCCACTGCCCTTCCTGTTATTCCCGAGCCACCAGCCACAGCTCTGAGAGGCTCCTGGCAGCTTCTGTTTGCCACTGGCTCGAATCTGGGCAGGAAGGCAAGGCCCGCAGAATATCTGGTGACCAAGAAGGAAACCCCAGAGCCTCAGAGACCATCTTCTCAGTGGACAAAATTAAGGCCCGAGGAGGGGAGGGGCGTGCTGGAAGTCTATGGGACTGCATCTTTCTGAGGCCCAGGAGCAGCCATCCCCCACACCTGAAGCCCGGTGAGCTCACATCTGGGGCCTCCGCCTGGTGCCAAGCATGCAACCCAACCTGTGGGGCCTGCAACGCCAGGCTTCTGCACCCTCCAGGCACCAGTGCTCCAGCAGCCTGGGCCACGGGCTGGGCAGGGCTTGCAGCCCATGATCCCTAGTGATGAAGGGCCCAGTCCTAGGGCGCTGAGCAACCTGCCCACCTGCTCCTGGTCAGGAGCTCTCACCACGGCTGGGTGCCCTTCCCCCTCCCCCATCGCTGGAGTCCCTGCAGCCAGGGAGGCCAGGACAGGGCTCCCAGCACCAACCGGCCTAGGAACCCCCAGGCCCTCTTCCTGGTCGAGGTGGAATGCAGCTGACTCTCAGGTTCCCCAGAGCAGGTGCGGGCCCGTGGGGCATCCAGGGAGACAGGGCAAGGGTGCTTGGCAACACTCACACAAAGCATGGGTGCCTGGATGTCTGTGGATCTGTGGAGTGACTATGTGAATGCCAGCAGAATCCAAAGCAGGGCCTGGGCCACTCGTGGAAGGCTCCCTAGGGCTAGTACAAGGGCCTCGTGGCAATCTTCTGAGTGGTAAAACCCATCTGTGTGGGACATGGAGTTTCAGCAACAGGAGTGAAAACACGTGTCCATCCATCCAGCAAGTGCCAGCCCTATAGCCTCTTTTCTGCTTTTGGGGATGTAGCAGTGAGGAAGATGGGGCACCCTGCCCGGCAGCGTCCCCCCACCCCCGGCCCCACCTGTCTCTGCTTTTTGCTGTGTCTGTTTTCTTGTCTAGGACGTCAGAACTTCCTGTCTTTGTTGTCATCTGACCCCACCCCAGATGTCTGCTCGCACTCCCCATGCACCCAGATGCCTAGGACGGTGCTTGGCTCTCGGCAGGGGCTTAGTATTTCTCCAGCTGGTAAAAACAGATACAGCATCTAGAGAGAGAAACAAAAACAAGAAAGCACCAGCAGAGACACCTGCTGCAGACAGCGGGGCCTAGTGGTCTGATAAAGCCAGAGGGGGCCACTCTCGGGGTCAGGGACTGACACGGAGCCAGTGGCCTGATCCACAGGAGGGGCTGTGCCAAGGTCCCTGAATGCGCAATCCTGATGAAGGGTGGGTCAGGGTGGTGTGCCTGAGAGCCTGCGGCTTGGCTGGGAGCAGAGCCAGGCAGCTCCTGGGAGGAAGCTCCATGAGGGGCATGAGTGTTCAGTGAGCGGCAATGGGATCGCAGCTATTTTGTTCCCCTCCACACACAGAAAATGAGCCACAGAGCAAGCTGACCCCAGCGACACAGCCCCCCAGCCCTACTGTATTTCCGTTCCTATCAAAAAATGGATGACTCGGAGACAGGTTTCAATCTGAAAGTCGTCCTGGTCAGTTTCAAGCAGTGTCTCGATGAGAAGGAAGAGGTCTTGCTGGACCCCTACATCGCCAGCTGGAAGGGCCTGGTCAGGTGCGTGCGCCAGGGCTGCCTCCCGAGGTGGGCGCTCCCCTGGCCCGAGTCCCATATGTGTCATCTGCCTCCCGACTGCCTGTCCCCACCAGCTTTGCTGCCCGTTTCCAGATGGGTGTGAGCCCCCGCAGGCTGGGCAGTGTCCCCTGCACCCCAGGCGGGCTCCCCCAGGCCTGGGCGAGGACTCGAGCCCCGCTCCCTTCCACAGGTTTCTGAACAGCCTGGGCACCATCTTCTCATTCATCTCCAAGGACGTGGTCTCCAAGCTGCGGATCATGGAGCGCCTCAGGGGCGGCCCGCAGAGCGAGCACTACCGCAGCCTGCAGGCCATGGTGGCCCACGAGCTGAGCAACCGGCTGGTGGACCTGGAGCGCCGCTCCCACCACCCCGAGTCTGGCTGCCGGACGGTGCTGCGCCTGCACCGCGCCCTGCACTGGCTGCAGCTGTTCCTGGAGGGCCTGCGCACCAGCCCCGAGGACGCACGCACCTCCGCACTCTGCGCCGACTCCTACAACGCCTCGCTGGCCGCCTACCACCCCTGGGTCGTGCGCCGCGCCGTCACCGTGGCCTTCTGCACGCTGCCCACACGCGAGGTCTTCCTGGAGGCCATGAACGTGGGGCCCCCGGAGCAGGCCGTGCAGATGCTAGGCGAGGCCCTCCCCTTCATCCAGCGTGTCTACAACGTCTCCCAGAAGCTCTACGCCGAGCACTCCCTGCTGGACCTGCCCTAGGGGCGGGAAGCCAGGGCCGCACCGGCTTTCCTGCTGCAGATCTGGGCTGCGGTGGCCAGGGCCGTGAGTCCCATGGCAGAGCCTTCTGGGCGCTGCGGGAACAGGAGATCCTCTGTCGCCCCTGTGAGCTGAGCTGGTTAGGAACCACAGACTGTGACAGAGAAGGTGGCGACCAGCCCAGAAGAGGCCCACCCTCTCGGTCCGGAACGAGACGCCTCGGCCACGGCTCCCCCTCGGCCTGTTACACGCGTGCGCAGCCAGGCCTCGCCAGGGTGCGGTGCAGAGCAGAGCAGGCAGTGGGGGCCGGGCCCGCAAGAGCCCGAAAGGTCGCCACCCCCTAGCCTGTGGGGTGGATCTGCGAACCAGGATGAAGTCACAGGTCCCGGGGTGTGGAGGCTCCATCCTTTCTCCTTTCTGCCAGCCGATGTGTCCTCATCTCAGGCCCGTGCCTGGGACCCCGTGTCTGCCCAGGTGGGCAGCCTTGAGCCCAGGGGACTCAGTGCCCTCCATGCCCTGGCTGGCAGAAACCCTCAACAGCAGTCTGGGCACTGTGGGGCTCTCCCCGCCTCTCCTGCCTTGTTTGCCCCTCAGCGTGCCAGGCAGACTGGGGGCAGGACAGCCGGAAGCTGAGACCAAGGCTCCTCACAGAAGGGCCCAGGAAGTCCCCGCCCTTGGGACAGCCTCCTCCGTAGCCCCTGCACAGCACCAGTTCCCCGAGGGACGCAGCAGGCCGCCTCCCGCAGCGGCCGTGGGTCTGCACAGCACGGCCCGAGGCCCCCAGGAGCTGGGACTCTGCTACACCCAGTGAAATGCTGTGTCCCTTCTCCCCCTGCCCCTTGATGCCCCCTCCCCACAGTGCCCAGGAGACCCACGGGGCATGGAACAGGAGGGTCTGGACCCTGTGGCCCAGCCAAAGGCTACCAGACAGCCACAACCAGCCCAGCCACCATCCAGTGCCTGGGGCCTGGCCACTGCCTCTTCACAGTGGACCCCAGCACCTCGGGGTGGCAGAGGGACGGCCCCCACGGCCCAGCAGACATGCGAGCTTCCAGAGTGCAACCTATGTGGTGTCTTCCAACGTTAATAAATCACACAGCCTCCCAGGAGGGAGACGCTGGGGTGCACTGGGTGCCTGATTTCCTGCAGGGGGACACAGGGGCACCCAGTGAGGGTGGGGAGGGCCCTCACCCCAGGGACACAGCTGAGGTGGGTGCACCTAACTCCAAGGGAGCTGAGGCCCCACTGCCAGGCTCAGGGGGCTGTGTTAGCCCCAGGGCTCAACAAACACCCTGAGAAAAGGCCAGCCTTGGGGGCAGGGCTGCTGTGTGCCCATTCTCCCAGAGAGGTCCCATCACTATGCCTGTTGTACAGGTGAGACAACAGAGACACAGAATCACCCAGAACCAAGAGGTTGGGTTGGGAAGACATGGTTGGGAGGGCAGACATCCACCTCTCCATGCAAAAGAGGAGAGGCCTGCGTGGGATGTGTGCGTGGAGGTGGGGGCCACTCCCAGCCACAACAGTGGCCTGGACAGAAAGGGGATGCAATTCAGCAGAGTCTTCCTGGATGTCACCCCCACCTCAGGGTCTGTGGGAGCTGCATATGGTGCCAGCAAAGGCTGCCGACTGCAGTATGGGCCGGGAGAACTGCCTGGGTCTGCGTGGGCCCCAGGGCAGGGCTCCCTCCGGGTGTTGTCTTCTGTACAAGTGCCATGCTTGTGCCGTTTGCGTGTCCCAAGTGCGAGTGTGCCATTTGCGTGTGCCACACGTGTGCGTGCTGTTTGCAATGCTGTGTGCATGTATGCCATTTGTGTGTGCTGTGCACGTGTGCCGTGTGCCGTTTGCATGTGCTGTTTGCATGTACCATGTGCATGTGTGCCATCTGTGCCATGTGCGGGTGCCAGTTGCATGTGCCATGCGTGTTGGCCGTGAGCGTGTGCTGTTTTCGTGTATGTGCCATGCGCGTATGTGCTGCGTGTTGGCCGCAAGCGTGTGCCACGTGCATGTGTGCCATTTGTGTATGCCGTGTGTGTGCTGTGAGTGTATGCTGTGCGCATGTGCGTGCCAGGTGCTTTGCGTGTGTGCCGTGTGCTGTTTGCATGTGTGCCATTTGTGTCATGCACGTGCCATTTGCGTGCGATGCGCGTGTGCCACACGTCGTTTGCTTGCGTGCCATGCATGTGTGGCATTTGTGTATGTGCCGTTTCCGTGTGTATTGTGTGCCGTGTGTGTGCCGTTTGCATGTGCCGTTTTGTGTGCCATGCGCGTGCCATGCACTTTCCGTGCGTGTGCCATTTGTACCATGCGCATGTGCTGTTTGTGTGCACCGTACACGTGTGCCATTTGCATGTATGCTGTGCACGTGTGGCGTGCATGTGCCATTTGCATGCCATGCATGTGTTCCTTGCGTGTGCTGTGTGCGTGTCCCATGCATGTGTGACATACGTGTGCCATTCGCGTGTACCGTGCACATGTGCCGTTTGTGTGTGCCGCATTCCTGTGCTCGTGTGCCAGGTTCGCATGTGCGCCATATTCACATGTGCTCAGTGTGTGCCATATGCATGTGCGGTGGTCATGTGTGTGCCTCACGGGTCCTCCTCACAGCACCATGGGGAAGAGGCACCAGCCAGGGCACACCACCTGGTATCTGCTAGGTCTGCCAGGCCCTAGCTGAAGCTGAGTGCCCCCCAGTTCCCCTGGGAGGGCCTGCGCCTGGAGTCTGGTGTGTCCCCGAGGGCACCCCCAAAGCAACGCAGAGGCAGAGGAGTCCCGGCCCTGCACACCTGGTGCTGCTCCAGCGGCCGCTCATTTGCCTGTGGCCCTTCCTCCCTTGTTTGCGTGCCCCCCTGGCAAACAAACTCTACCCCCAGCAGGAGCCACCTGTGTGCCTGCCACGCAGGAGTGGCCCAGACGGGGATCAGCAGCGTGAGGACAGCTGGCCATGCGGTTCCTACAGCTTCCAGGCATCAGACTCTGGCAGAAGAAGGGCTGAGACCCTCAAGGAACTCTGCTCCCAAGCAGACTGGGAGGGCACCACCACCACCCCAGGGCCCTCCCCAGCTGCAGGGTGGAGGCCTGGCTGGCCGGCTGCCCACTGGCCTAACTGGTCTGCAGGCCTAGGGGGCCCATCCCTGCTGCCCCCGGCTCCGGCCAGCACAGCCTTGAGTGGGAGCCAGAAGCTCCCAGGGCTGGGTAGGAGGCATTTCTGTGCTTATGAAAAGTCCCAGGGCTGGGTGTCTCTGCATCCCTCCCACGCAGCTGAGACCTCAGAGCCCTGGAGGCCCCTTTGCCCCCTCTCCTCTCCACAGCCTGCCGGGCAACTCCAGGAATCAGGGGGTGGCGAGGGGCTCAGCCACAGGCAGGGAACAAGGCCACGGCCAGCGACTGAGCAGAGCCTGCCTGCCGGTCAACGCTGGCCATAGAGCCTGGCAGTGGCCTCAGGCAGAGTCTGACGCGCACAAACTTTCAGGCCCAGGAAGCGAGGACACCACTGGGGCCCCAGGGTGTGGCAAGTGAGGATGGCAAGGGTTTTGCTAAACAAATCCTCTGCCCGCTCCCCGCCCCGGGCTCACTCCATGTGAGGCCCCAGTCGGGGCAGCCACCTGCCGTGCCTGTTGGAAGTTGCCTCTGCCATGCTGGGACCTGCTGTCCTGGGCCTCAGCCTCTGGGCTCTCCTGCACCCTGGGACGGGGGCCCCATTGTGCCTGTCACAGCAACTTAGGATGAAGGGGGACTACGTGCTGGGGGGGCTGTTCCCCCTGGGCGAGGCTGAGGAGGCTGGCCTCCGCAGCCGGACACGGCCCAGCAGCCCTGTGTGCACCAGGTACAGAGGTGGGACGGCCTGGGTCGGGGTCAGGGTGACCAGGTCTGGGGTGCTCCTGAGCCAGGGCCGAGGTGGCCACCTGCGGTTCTGTGTGGCCCCAGGTTCTCCTCAAACGGCCTGCTCTGGGCACTGGCCATGAAAATGGCCGTGGAGGAGATCAACAACAAGTCGGATCTGCTGCCCGGGCTGCGCCTGGGCTACGACCTCTTTGATACGTGCTCGGAGCCTGTGGTGGCCATGAAGCCCAGCCTCGTGTTCCTGGCCAAGGCAGGCAGCCGCGACATCGCCGCCTACTGCAACTACACGCAGTACCAGCCCCGTGTGCTGGCTGTCATCGGGCCCCACTCGTCAGAGCTCGCCATGGTCACCGGCAAGTTCTTCAGCTTCTTCCTCATGCCCCAGGTGGGCGCCCCCCACCATCACCCACCCCCACCCAGCCCTGCCCGTGGGAGCCCCTGTGTCAGGAGATGCCTCTTGGCCCTTGCAGGTCAGCTACGGTGCTAGCATGGAGCTGCTGAGCGCCCGGGAGACCTTCCCCTCCTTCTTCCGCACCGTGCCCAGCGACCGTGTGCAGCTGACGGCCGCCGCGGAGCTGCTGCAGGAGTTCGGCTGGAACTGGGTGGCCGCCCTGGGCAGCGATGACGAGTACGGCCGGCAGGGCCTGAGCATCTTCTCGGCCCTGGCCGCGGCACGCGGCATCTGCATCGCGCACGAGGGCCTGGTGCCGCTGCCCCGTGCCGATGACTCGCGGCTGGGGAAGGTGCAGGACGTCCTGCACCAGGTGAACCAGAGCAGCGTGCAGGTGGTGCTGCTGTTTGCCTCCGTGCACGCCGCCCACGCCCTCTTCAACTACAGCATCAGCAGCAGGCTCTCGCCCAAGGTGTGGGTGGCCAGCGAGGCCTGGCTGACCTCTGACCTGGTCATGGGGCTGCCCGGCATGGCCCAGATGGGCACGGTGCTTGGCTTCCTCCAGAGGGGTGCCCAGCTGCACGAGTTCCCCCAGTACGTGAAGACGCACCTGGCCCTGGCCGCCGACCCGGCCTTCTGCTCCTCCCTGGGCGAGAGGGAGCAGGGTCTGGAGGAGGACGTGGTGGGCCGGCGCTGCCCTCAGTGTGACTGCATCACGCTGCAGAACGTGAGTGCAGGGCTAAACCACCACCAGACGTTCTCTGTCTACGCGGCTGTGTATAGCGTGGCCCAGGCCCTGCACAACACTCTTCAGTGCAACGCCTCAGGCTGCCCCGCGCAGGACCCCGTGAAGCCCTGGCAGGTGAGCCCGGGAGATGGGGGTGTGCTGTCCTCTGCACGTGCCCAGGCCACCAGGCATGGCCACCACGCCTGAGCTGGAGGTGGCTGGCGGCTCAGCCCCGTCCCCCGCCCGCAGCTCCTGGAGAACATGTACAACCTGACCTTCCACGCGGGCGGGCTGATGATGCGGTTCGACAGCAGCGGAAACGTGGACATGGAGTACGACCTGAAGCTGTGGGTGTGGCAGGGCTCAGTGCCCAGGCTCCACGACGTGGGCAGGTTCAACGGCAGCCTCAGGACAGAGCGCCTGAAGATCCACTGGCACACGTCTGACAACCAGGTGAGGTGAGGGTGGGTGTGCCAGGCGTGCCCGCGGCAGCCCCCGCGGCAGGGCGCAGCCTGGGGGTGGGGGCCGTTCCAGTCTCCCGTGGGCGTGCCCAGCCGAGCAGAGCCAGACCCCAGGCCTGTGCGCAGAAGCCCGTGTCCCGGTGCTCGCGGCAGTGCCAGGAGGGCCAGGTGCGCCGGGTCAAGGGGTTCCACTCCTGCTGCTACGACTGTGTGGACTGCGAGGCGGGCAGCTACCGGCAAAACCCAGGTGAGCCGCCTTCCCGGCAGGCAGGGGTGGGAACACAGCAGGGGAGGGTCCTGCCAAGTCCTGGCTCTGAGACCAGAGCCCACAGGGGACAAGACGAGCACCCAGCGCCCTTCTCCTCTCTCACAGACGACATCGCCTGCACCTTTTGTGGCCAGGATGAGTGGTCCCCGGAGCGAAGCACACGCTGCTTCCGCCGCAGGTCTCGGTTCCTGGTGTGGGGCGAGCCGGCTGTGCTGCTGCTGCTCCTGCTGCTGAGCCTGGCGCTGGGCCTTGTGCTGGCTGCTTTGGGGCTGTTCATTCACCATCGGGACAGCCCACTGGTTCAGGCCTCGGGCGGGCCCCTGGCCTGCTTTGGCCTGGTGTGCCTGGGCCTGGTCTGCCTTAGCGTCCTCCTGTTCCCTGGCCAGCCCAGCCCTGCCCGATGCCTGGCCCAGCAGCCCTTGTCCCACCTCCCGCTCACGGGCTGCCTGAGCACACTCTTCCTGCAGGCGGCCGAGATCTTCGTGGAGTCAGAACTGCCTCTGAGCTGGGCAGACCGGCTGAGTGGCTGCCTGCGGGGGCCCTGGGCCTGGCTGGTGGTGCTGCTGGCCATGCTGGTGGAGGTCGCACTGTGCACCTGGTACCTGGTGGCCTTCCCGCCGGAGGTGGTGACGGACTGGCACATGCTGCCCACGGAGGCGCTGGTGCACTGCCGCACACGCTCCTGGGTCAGCTTCGGCCTAGCGCACGCCACCAATGCCACGCTGGCCTTTCTCTGCTTCCTGGGCACTTTCCTGGTGCGGAGCCAGCCGGGCCGCTACAACCGTGCCCGTGGCCTCACCTTTGCCATGCTGGCCTACTTCATCACCTGGGTCTCCTTTGTGCCCCTCCTGGCCAACGTGCAGGTGGTCCTCAGGCCCGCCGTGCAGATGGGCGCCCTTCTGCTCTGTGTCCTGGGCATCCTGGCTGCCTTCCACCTGCCCAGGTGTTACCTGCTCATGTGGCAGCCAGGGCTCAACACCCCTGAGTTCTTCCTGGGAGGGGGCCCTGGGGATGCCCAAGGCCGGAATGACGGGGACACAGGAAATCAGGGGAAACATGAGTGACCCAACCCTGTGATCTTGGCCCCGGTGAACCCAGACTTAGCTGCGATCCCCCCCAAGCCAGCAATGACCCGTGTCTCCCTACAGAGACCCTCCCGCTCTAGATTCTGACCCCAGGTTGTCTCCTGACTCTGACCCCACAGTGAGCCCTAGGCCTGCAGCACGTGGACACCCCTGTGACCATCTGGGCCCCAGAGCCAAGCTGTGTCCCTGTCCCTCTGTGCCCAGACCAGGCCTGCCCAGGTAACCCAGACCCACTGTTCTGGAAAGAGGCCCGGAGGGCTCCCAGGGTCCCCGCAACCCACACCGTGAGCTCCGGAAAAGGACGCAGGGAGGCCCCGGCCAGATGGCTGGAAGCCCAAATCAGGCCCTGCCGACCTGACCATGTCCCACCAGGGCCCCCACCCTGCACCCTGCCAGGCACCACAGCAGTGGGAGGCCAGTGGGGGCACATAGGCATATGCCCAGGGCAGAGCCCGCCGAGGTGGGGGTGGCACCCAGCTTCCTACTCTGCCCCTGGCCCAGTGGGTAGACAGCATCATGACTGTCACCAGTACCAGGGACAGAGCCGGGGTGGGGGCGGGGTCCAGCACCACGGCCAGCACCGACCACCAGGACCCCGGAGCCAGCACCATGGACAGAAAACTGCCCACCAGGGTCTGACGCCAGCACCCCGCCAGGCCCACACAGGGTCTCGGGTCAGAGTCCCAGGGTCAGCTCCCAGCAGGGCCTAGGGGAGGCTGGACCAGCTCCCTGTGCCTCATTCCAAGGCAGCCCAACCGGAGAGAAGGGGCACAGGCCACACATCTGTCCCATAAAATTAAACGCTTTTTAGTGTTTAAAATAAGCAGCATTTACACAGAAGCAGCTCTATGTTAACCATCTAGACGCTGGGACTTTGATACAGTATCTACAGCACAGACACGTGGGGGCCAGAGAAGCCAGGAAGGCCGCGGTGTGTGCAGGCCGCGATGTGTGCGCGCAGTGTGTGCGCTCACCAAGGACGGGCCACCTGACTGCCCATCTCCCCAAGACCTCCCTCCCTGTGGCAGCTGTGCACATCGGGGCCCCTTGACCCTGCGGGCCACGGTCCCTCCCTGCCCTGGCTGGGACACGGTGGGCAGGATGTCCAGCCCTCTCGTCTTCCTGTCCCGTCCTCCACGTACTTTCAGACTCCACTGTTGCCGGATGGGAGGGGAGAAGGTGCAGGCTGCTCCAAGGGGCAGCGGCAGGTGGGACAGATGACAGGGTCGCCTCCTCCCCCGAGTCACCGGCCAGGCAATAAATAAATAAATTAGATCCCTACTCCAGACAGGGGGCCTGTGCACCGCAGGGGGTTGCCCCGCGTGGACCACCCTGGGGGCCTGGGCACAGCTGTGCAGGAGGTGGGGGTCAGCCGAGAGCCCGAGGGGGTCTTCCTTATCCCAGGAGGGATCCCCACCAGACACAAGGGGTTGGGAGGTCCAAGGCTCTCGCCGAGAGGCAGAGAGGGAGCGCCCCCAACATGGCTGCTCAGACACAGGTGCTGTCAGGAGCTGGAGCAGCCAGGCTGCCAGGGCAGATGGTGGTGGTCCAGCCTGCCCCCCACCCTGCCTCCCGTCCTGGCCCCCACGAAGGCAAGCCCACGCGAGCTCTGCGTGCGGCAGGACCGCCAGCTCCCCACCTCAGGCAGGGCTGGGGCACGCGGCACGAGTCACATGATGTCCACGAAGAACTCGCAGGGGTTCCCCATAGCCTTCTGGAAGGACTGGCGGCTGCCTGTCAATTCTGGGGGGACGGCAGCCAGCTCCCGGACAGGGGGTCCCCCGGGTGGCCCCCCCACCACTGTATAGGCCTTGGTCGTGGGGTGGGGCGGGGGGAGCCCCGGGGCAGTAGCCGAGGCCTGACTGCGTGGGCTGCTGCCACGGCTGAGCTGGCCGGCCGGACGCTCTCGCCAGCTGCTCCCCACCCCACTCGGTGCCGTGTGATCTGATTCACTGCCACTGCCCCCAGCTCCCGCCGCCCGACGCTCCTTCTCACGGCCCGGGGCCCGGCGGCTGCTCCGGGTGGACCCGCTGCTCTTGCTCCCTGGGAGTGAGAACAGGATGGGGAAGGAGCCTGTCAGCACCAGGCCCGGCCACGTCCAGAACAACCGCCCCCGCCAGGTGACCGGGCAGGAACGGTGGCCCGTGCAGGACGGGTGGGTGGGGCAGCCATGCAGGCGCGAGGACAGGGCCGGCACCCCCAGGGTCGCAGGGGCAGCTGCGGCAGGCATGGGCTGGTGGGGGTAGTGGGAGGCAGGCAGGGTCCTGGGGCAAGCTGGGCGCCCCCACGCCTCACCCCAATGCTTGAGCTGAGGGCCTGGTCTTGCGGCTGAAAGACTGAGGTGCCAGCGAGGGCCCCTCATGCCCGGTGCCCCCGTGGCCATCCTGGATTCCCCACCCAAGGCCCCACTGTCCCCCCGACCCAGGACCCTGGCCGACGGATGACTCAGCTCAGCCCTGTCCTGGGCTCCCAAGACGCAGTGGGAGCTGGAGGGCGTGGCTGGCTGGGGACATGCTGAGGGATGCCGGGCGGGACCCTGGCTTACCGGCCCAAGGTCCACTCCGCTAGTCCTTCAGTCTAAGGCTTGTTCAGCACAAGACAAGGGATAGCACGAGTTACACGCCCAGCTGCCTGGCACCTGCCCGGCACCCACCCGCCACCAGTGGGGACTGACCGCGGGCTGGGTGGGGCTGAAGTGGGCGCAAGCGCCGGTCGAGGGTCAGTAGACACCCAGCGTGGCTTCTCTGCGGTCCCACACCCTCTGGCCGCCTCTTCTCTCTCGCCCTCCTTCCTGGGCCCTCCATGCCGCCACCTGCACCCCTCCCTGGCCTGCAGACACCCCTGCTGGCCTCACCAACCCCACCCACTGGGGCCTCTGCTCCACCAGACAACACCTCAGGAACACTCTGGATCCCCGGCCCCTAAACACACCCGAGCCAGGGGCACAAGGCTAGGATGCACGGCACCATCCACGTCAGGCTCCCTACCCGGGCTGCAGCTGCCACCCTCCTATGTCCTGGGGCCTAGAAAGTGACCCTGTCAGACTCCTTGGCCACCCCTGCCCTGTCCTTGTCACACGGCCCTTGGCCACATGGTCTCAGGGCCTCCTGCCTCTACCATAGGAGAACCACCAGCCGCCACCCCTACCAGGCACAGCCGCCCAGGCCGCCAGGCTCCTGGAGGCCCCTCATCCCAATCCCACCCAGATGAGGTGGGGTCCAGGCTGCCCCTGTGTGAGACGCTTCCCTGTCCTCCCCATTCACACTGGCTCCTGGATCCCCCTAGCACTTGCCCTTTCCAGAAGGAGCCCACCCAGGGCCCAAGTACACAGCAGGAGCATGGGATTGGGGTCAGCAGAGAAGCAGGGTGGAGCAGCAGCGGGGTGGGGTGGAGCTGGAGGCGGAGCAGCAGCGGGGTGGGGTGGAGCTGGGGGCGGAGCAGCAGCGGGGTGGGGTGGAGCTGGAGGCGGAGCAGCAGCGGGGTGGGGTGGAGCTGGGGGGCGGAGCAGCAGTGGAGTGGGGCGGAGCTGGGGGCGGAGCCGGGGAAGTGCAGGTAGGGGCGGCGTTCTCACCTTCACTCTGCTGACTCCCGGTGCTGCCGCTACCATAGCTAAAGCCCGGGTCCTGGTAGGCAGGCGGGAAGCAGGGTGGGGGCCCCGGGTACTGGTAGGGGTAGCCCTGACCCAGAGGCCAGGGGGCAGCCGGGTGGGGCAGCGGGGCCAGCGTGTCCTGATCCGAAGCCCCACTGGAGCCACTGTTGAGGTTCAGGGTGGCGAGATCTGGCGGGGGAGGGTAGGTGAGGGCCGCGGAGGGGCCTCCGGCGTTCCCCTCCCCCCCGCCCTGAAGCCTGAAGCCCCCACTCACTGCTGCAGAGATCCCCGAAGACGTAGTAGCACTGCTCGGAGAAGGTGATCTTGTTGACCGTGTGCCGCAGGAAGCCGTGCTTCAGCAAGCTGCTGGCGTACTTCCGGGCCTCCCGCCGCTCCTTGAAGCCCTCCACGTGTGTGTACAGCCAGTCCACCACGTCCGCCCCTGGCCGGCACCAGCGGTCAGCCCGCAGCCTCGAGACACGCAGCCCCGCCCCTGGCACTATCCGCCCGCGGGGACGGCCACTCACCGATGACGGCATTGGCGATGGTGATCTTGAGCCACATGCGGTCGCGGATCTCCAGTCCCGAGTCTGGCAGCTGCATGACCCGGACGACGGCGCTCATGTCACTCTTCACCGTCAGCGGCGCCTCTTCCAGCTCTGCAAGGCACAGACAGCCCCGCTTCAGCCCCAGCATCTGAAGGCGGGGGACTCAGGGCCCTGCACCCCCAGGGGAGCCTCTGGGCAGGGCCTGCGCCAGGGCGCAAGCTGGACGGTGCGTGACAGCAGGGCCCCGGCCCACTGCAGGATGCACCCCCGTGAGGCTGGGGCATGAGCAGGGGGGTTGGACATTTAGTCTCCCACTTCTGCAGACACTTTTCATCAAGATCCTAGGCACAAACTGGGCTGACACCCCACCCTGCAGACCAGGAAGTAATGAGAACAGGGCAGGCCCCTTCCCCTCCCCGCACGCCCCGCCCGAGAGCGCAGGCTGTTAGTCGTGTTAATGGCAGGAAGCAGAATGGAGACCTGGCCCCTGCCTCTGACCCCGTGGGTGCTCCCTGCATAGGGGCCCTACGTACATCCCGTTCCCAACACACAGACCATGAGCAGGATGGGCTACACAAGGTGGGCACGGGTGCCTGTGCACACGTCTGTGCAGGGAGTTGGGGACAGGCAACACACACGTGTCACAGCCCCATGACGGCCACAGGCAGCCATGCTGGAGGCTGGCAGAGACGCCCCCTCCAAGCCTCGGTTTCTGCTGGGGCCCTCAGGAGCTGCCACTTACGTGGAGCACCAGGCACGGAGCTGGTTAGTGAGGAGGAGCTGGTGCGCGTGACGGCGCTGGAGCAGGGACTCGTACCGTAGCGGGGCAGGGCTCCTGTCAGTGCTGCCGTGTGGGACAGCCAGGCGGCGGGGTCGATGGGCCGCACCGGGTCAGCTGGGTGGCCGCCACGTGGCGATGACAGGCGGACAGATGGACAGGGTGGGAGGACAGGGTGCAGGGCACAGAGGAGAGAGGCCTTCAGGCTAGGTAGGCGCCCCCTCCCCATCCCGCCCCGTGTGCCCCGAGGGCCACTCACCCCGTGGGACGGTGAAGTAGCTTCGGGGCGTTGGGTCCCAGCACTTAGCCACAGTGAGGCTGATGGGCCTGCAGGAACGGTGGTCACACAGCAAGGCCCCCATGGTCCCACCTCCCTGCCTGGCCCCTCCCGCTCCAGCGCCCCCAGCCCTCACCCCGTCTGGGAAACGATCTCCCGCAGCACCCGCACGGCATCGTCATTGCTCATGTTCTCAAAGTTCACGTCATTCACCTGCAGGGGTGGGGATTAGGGTGGTGCAGGCAGGGTGTGCAGCTCAGTCCACCGCCCCCACAGACCCACCCGCAGCCGCACGTCCCCCAGCAGCCCCCGCAGACCCACCCGCAGCCGCATGTCCCCCAGCAGCCCCCACAGACCCACCCGCAGCTGCACGTCACCCCAAAGTCCCCACGGACCCACCCGCAGCCGCACGTCACCCTGCAGCCCCCACAGACCCACCCGCAGCTACATGTCACCCCGCAGCCCCCACAGACACAACTGCAGCAACACGTCACCCCAAAGTCCCCACGGACCCACCCGCAGCCGCACGTCACCCCAAAGTCCCCACGGACCCACCCGCAGCCGCACGTCACCCCGCAGCCCCCGCAGACCCACCTGCAGCAACATGTCGCCGGGCTCGATGCGGCCGTCAGCGGCCACAGCCCCGCCCTTCATGATGGAGCCAATGTAGATGCCGCCGTCTCCACGGTCGTTGCTCTGCCCCACGATGCTGATGCCCAGAAAGTGATGTCTCTCTGCAAGAAAAGCCATGAGCCGCGGCCAAGCCCCTGCCCCTGCCCCCAACCCTCGCCCCAAGGCCTCACCCATGTTGAGCGTGACAGTGACGATGTTAAGGGACATGGTGGAGTCGGTTATGCTGCTGAAAGAGGAGGCCTGTGGAGGGGAAGGGGCGTGTGTAAAGGGCACGGGGCTGCCCGACATTGACTTCGCCTCCCCAGCCCCGCCCTGCTCCACCCAGCTGCCTACCCGGTCTGCCTGCCGAAGGCGCTGCTTCCTCCGCCGGCGTTTGTGCTTCCGGATGAGCCTGGATGAGGTGCTCTGCTCCGTGGAGCTGCTGAGCCTGGGAACAGACTGTCAGAGCTCAGAGGAGCTGGAGACATGGGTGGGGGGTGGCACCCCGCTCCCCCAATGCTGGGTGGGAATCGGGGGTCTAGGCCAGGCTTGTTCCAAAGCAGGCTCAGTGCCTGACGTCCACGCCCCAGGCCCTGCACACGTGATACGCATATGAGCACACACGAAAATCCCAGAGACAGGCAAACTGGGCACAGACACATGTAGCCAGATCCACTACTGGCACACCTGCACACATGCACACCTGCACACACATGCACCCCTGCACACACGCACACCTGCACACACGCACACCTGCACACACACCTGCACACACACGCACCCCTGCACACACGCACCCCTGCGCAAGGCACACATGCACACCCTGCACACGCACGCGTGCACACACGCACCCCTGCACACGCACGCGTGCACACACGCACACCTGCACACACGCACCCCTGCACACATGCACACCTGCATACTCACACATGACACCTGCACACACGCACCGCTGCATACTCACACATGCACACCTGCACACGCACCCCTGCACACGCACCCCTGCACACACATGCACACCTGCACACACGCACCCCTGCACATACCTGCACACCTGCACACAGGCACACACCTGCACACGCACGCGTGCACACGCACACACCTGCACATGCACACCTGCATGCACACCTGCACATACACCTGTACACGCACACCTGCACACACGCACACATGCACACACCTACACACACCTGCGCACACGCACACACGTGCATTGTGAAAACACTCCTCACGTACACACTGTGAAAACGCACCTCACACACACATACGTGCACACACAGACGTGCATCATGTACATAAACGTTTGCACACAGGTACATGCACAGACACATGTGCAATATGAAAACACCTCACACAGACACACATGCACAAGCAGACACGTGCATCATGTACACATTTGCACGCGGGCACACAGGCGCACACACGTGCACAGTGAAAACACCTCATGTGGAACACGTGCACAAGCACACGTGCATCATGTACACAGACATTTGCAGGCACACACATGCACACACACGTGTGCAATGTGAAAACACCTCATGCAGACACACACATGCACATCATGTACAGACATTTGCAAGTGGGCACACAGGCATACGCGCCCACAGACACTCCCACACACCTGCTCGTGCTGCCATCCTCGTCCGAGTCCACAAAGCTGCTGGACTCAAGCTCGCTGCTGAGGGCGGTGGACGCGCTGTCTGGGGGCAGCCCCACATCCCGCCGTCGGTCTCCCCTTGGGTGCCCATTGGTCCGGGCGGCTGTGGGGGCAGCAGGTTGGGAACTGACTGCAGGGTCTCCCAGAGGTCATGGGTTTGGGGCTGCCTGGGCAGTGCTGCATGCCTGTGGGTCTGGGAGCTGGCGGCTCAACTGTAGGCTCGCTGGGCCTGTGCCTCCACCCAAGCACCGCCACTGGCTGGGGGACAGGAACCGCTGTAGTAGGAATATGGCTCATGGGGGTCCCAGGGAGGCTGGGGGTCCACAGCTGGGCAGACATGACCACTGTACCCTCCTCGCGGTTCCGGCGTCGGGCACGCTCCCGCCGGTGACTGACCATGGACTCCGTGCCTGTCTCGTTGTCCATCCCGTCACGGCTGCTGGCCACGTTCGGGCTGTGCAACAAGAGCAGGGTGGGTGGGGAGGCCGTGGCCCCAGCCCCTCAGATGCCGTCCAGCCCAGCCTCCCCTCGCCTGTGGGACCCCAGCCCCAGCAGGTGCCATGCCCGCCTACTGGCCCAGGCAGGCCTCCCTCCCCTGTTGGCCGGCAACCCCCATGACAGGCTTGGGGTAGCAGGGCCCAGCGCCCACAGTGTCCTTACTGGAAGGAGGGGGGCCGGGAGTCCCCGATGCCGCCTGTCCGCTCAAGAGGCGGGGGCAGGTCTGTGTGGCTGTCCGTGCCCTGGGACCCCGCATCCGAGTGAGCACCCTCAGCCAGGACCAGCTGTGGAGGGAGCAGGCATGCTCAGGGGAGCCCACCCGCCTTCAGGACGCCTCCTCAGGGCACCCAGGGAACAGGGGGCCAGCAAGCTGCCCTATCCGCACCCAGCCTGCCAGGGCTTCCCCACACCCACCGCCTCCCCCAGGAAGAGCCCCACCCTGGAATGCTCCCCAGGCGAGCCTTCGGGGCCAAGACACAGGGGCTCACCCAGGAGACCACGCGGCCGTTGAAGCAGGGAAGCTTGGCATTGTCATCAAAGATCTCCTCCTTCACCACCCTGTGGGCATATGCTGCCGTGAGGCCCCACCTGGGGGGCCCAACCCTGCGGTTCTAGAGGTGAGGCCTGGAGAGCAGGCGCTCCTCCTGCCCGCAAAACATCACTCTGTGGACACCCCTGCTAGTGCATTCTCCTCTTGGGAACCATCCTTCCTCTCCATCACATCCTAGGCCCCCACCCCCCCAGCATGGGGACAGTGGCTGTGGACATCCTCACAGGGGCAGCTCAGCCAAAGGCTCTCAGTCCCCTGCAGCGTTGGTCCCCAGCCCCCAGGTAGGGGGACAGCTAGGGTGAGGCCTCCTTGGGAAAGCCCCTGTGCCCAGCTGCCCTCGGTTCATGTATGTGGTGGCCCCAGACGCTGTCTCCAACTACCCCCACCTCATCTGTTCCTGGGGCTTGGAGCCCCCCACCCAGGGCTTCCCCCACACTGGGACTCCTCAGGGCCAGGCCCCAGCCTCCTCAGCAGCAGCAGCTGCACCTACCGGGCCCCAAGGCTCCCCAGGCTATTCCCTGTCCCTTGCCCCAGACCTCAGGTCCACCGCTCCACCTCCCAGCCAGCTCCAGACCAGCCGCCCACCCCTCAACAGCCAGGGCATCAGGCCACCTGCACCCACCCCTACACTCAGACCTGTCATTCCCAACCAGGAGCCCAAATCCCCCAGCAGCCTCCTCTCCATCAGGCCAGCCATGCCCTATGGCCCCACTCCACCCTCCTGGCGTCTCAGGAGCAGCCTCAGGTCCCAGGCCCTGTGCCTGCCTGCCCAGGGTCAGGCTCTGTGAGGGCGGGGCTTTGCCTGACCCCTGCCCTGCACCCCTAGTCAGGCTCACAGTCCACGCACAAGGACCCTCAGACCCGACGGACAGACGTAGGTGGGCTGGGAGGGCCCACAGGTCCCCAGAGGCCGCCCACCACCCTCCTGTCCTGTCCACCTAGCCAGGGAGACAAAGACCTCCACTCACCAAACCTCCCTGCACCTCAGGACCTAGAGGGGCAGTAGGGGATTCGGAGCCGGCAGGGCCCCCAGGAGAGCAAGCTGGCCAGGTGCCTCACCAGTCCACCCCCAGGTCAGATGGGCTTGGGAACGGGGCAGAGGGCACCCAGGCAGGCCGCAGAGGGTCAGGGAACACGAACCAGGAGGAGGCCGGGTGACCCGAGCTCAGAGTTCAGAGGGCAGGGTGGCAACCCACACGGCACAGAGGGGATGGCTGGGCAGGGGCAGGTCCCCGGGCCAAGGAGCAAGGCAGGCAGGGCTGTGGTCGACACTCACACTGTGACCTCTGAGGGCCCAGGCAGCAGGCTGGGTAGGATCTGGACGCCGCCTCGTGGCACCCTGCCCTGCCCAGCAGCATTTTCCACGCCCGGGACTTGGGCCCAGTGGAGAAATGGGAGCCCGGAGACGGGGCTTGGCCTGGCCGCACACCCGGCAGGAAGCGGCCTTGTGGCTGCTAGTCCCATTGCGAGCTACAGAGCCACCCCGACTGGCCGCTCCAGGTCCCCTGACCCCGGGGCACCTTGACTCAGCCAGACTCCGAAGCAGCAGGTAGCAGGAGGCCCCCGGCAAAGTGGCAAACCCACACTCTCACCCAAGCCCTGGCCCACCCACTTGCTGGGAAGAGGCCCCAAGCCTCAGGGCAGAGTGGACAGCAGGCAGGGCCAGCCCAGGTGGGAGCAGGGACCCCTACCTAGCCCTCTGGGGTCCTGCAGCTGCCTCCCCAGGCCTCCCAGGGCCAGGCCATGGCCATGAGGTAGACGCCCCCAAAGAGCAGAGAAGGTCACTTCTCAGACCCCTGCACGTCTGCTGCCCCCACACAGGAGCCTTCCCAGGTAAGACCATGACCCCATGCCAGGCTGAGGCCGCCACAGTGAGAGGCTGTCACACCTGAAAGGCTGGAGCAACCCAGGGTGAGGCGGGCCCCACGGACACCAAGGCCACCACCAGCTGCCGCCAGGGGGCCAGGGCCCGCAGTGAGCCCTTGTCTCTAATGGACCTGACCACAGCAGAGACCCTGGCAGGGTCCCCACCTCAGTCCCTGACACACGGCCCCAGGTGGCCTGGCCGGCAGCTTCTCCCCTGCCACACCCAACCCCAGCACCCTCTGACTCACCTGAGGGAGATACTCAGTCACCCAGCACCCTCTGACTCACTGGAGGGAGACTCGGCCACCCAGCACCCTCTGACTCGCCGGAGGGAGACTCGGCCACCCAGCACCCCAGGACAGCACCCACCTGGCTCCACCGGAAGAGGGCCCTGCCCCCTCCCACCATCCAGAGTGGCCCAAGCCCGCACGGCCCACCCAGCCAGGGCCTCACGAAGACCCCAGGCTGCCTGGGATGTCCCTGCCCCCTGCTCCCTCACAGATGTCCAGCCAGGACCCAGAGGCCCTACTCACTCCGCCCTCTTCGGCCCAACAGGGTGTAACAAGTCCTCCCTTGCCCCCAGTGGCAGGGTGCAGACCCAAGCCTGGCTGGGCCAGGAGAAAGGCAGCAAGACCCAAACAGCACAGAGGGAAGGGTGGGGTCTGCCTGGGGCTCCAGGGGTCAGCTACCCAGGTCCCAGGCAGAGCCCTGCCGTCCCCACCCTAGCCAGATGGGGGAGGGTGCTGGAGGCTGACCAGGCATTGGGGGCGCACCCACCACCCGGGGTCCCCGCGCATCTGTAGCAGCCTCCGCTGAAACTCACGGCAGCTGCCAGGGGCGCCCCTGCCAGCACTGTGCCCCCACCTTGGGATTCCCTGTGAGGCCTGGCTAACCTGTGTGCTGCCCCCACAGACCCGCCCCGGGGAGGAATCCACTCAGAGGCAGCGCCCTGGGAGCCAGCATGGCCACACAGGATGCAGAGAACCCTCCAGACTCCCAGAGGACACAGCCAGCTGCCCTAGACGTGGCGTGGTCCCGAATGCACCCCATTCTCCCAAGGCGGAGCAGGAAGTTGGCAGGGGTAGCTGGCCCAGGACAGGCGGCGCAGTGCCATCCTGTGCCCTCAGAGCCCCCTGTGCACGCCCCAGGTCAGGGCCCTCAGCCTTGGGGGTCTGTGGCCTCCCAACCCCTGACCCCAGAGCCAGCGGCTCTCCACCAGCCTGTCCCCTGGGTGGTGCCGAGTCCTGGGATCTCTCTGTGCCCCTCCCCCGGTTCAGGACACACAGGCTCAAGTGTCCCTGCTAGGCCATGGCTATGAGTGCAGTAGGTGAACTGCCTGGACCCTCCCAACACCAGGGAGGCACTCAGGGCACAGAGAGGCTGAGTCACAGACCCCAAGTGGCACAGCCAGGGAGGGCGGAGTGGGAACTACCCCCGCAGCCCAGGCCAGGCAGAGCCTCCCCAACTCCATAGCTCCCCACAGCACCATCCAGGACACAAGGAGCTGTCACAACACCGAGGCCCATGGCAGGCGGCCCTGGGGACCAGGGCTTTGGGCCCACAGCCTTGCCTCCACCCATCCCCCAGTCCCAGGCCTGGGTCACCCCCACCTTGGAGATGAGCTGTGGGAGCTGTGCCCAACAGACAGCCTCGGTGCCAAGTCCAGCAGGCCCAGCATCCGCCACGCACCCAGCAGTGGGGACCCGGAGCCAAACACCCTCCCTCCTCTGCCTCGGCCCAAGGCTGGGCGAGACCCCCTGCCAACCACCAAACCCAGCACCAGGCAGAGACCCTCCGCAATTCTGCCCTCCTCCCAGCCCTGGGGATCTTGGGTCAGAATAGCTGTGACCAGGGCATGAAAAGTGGAGGACAGGCGGGGGACCTTCACCCACTGGGCCAAAGCCGTGCGTGGGGAGTGGGGTCCAGACCAGGGCACGTGGCTGTGGCCACGACACAGGCTCCCTGCACTGCAAGGTGGTCAGTCATGCTCTGGAGCAGAGGCTGGGGAATCAGGGCTGGGCTGAGAATGCAGCGGGGGTTGGCGCAGGAACCCCCGACTCACCAGGGCTTCCTCAGCGTCCCCAGCCTGAAGCTCCCTCTCTTATGAAGGGCACCCCAGACCAGCGAGGACCTGCCTTTTCTTCCCCCCATCTCCAACTACATTCATTTGGCATCCAAGGCCAGTGTCTAGTTCAGCAGTCGCTTAAGCTAAAGTATTACTGACCAACCAGCCCCTCCCACGGGGGTTCTATTCCACAGAACAGACAGTGCTGAGAGGTCTGCGGGTAGAACTCAGGGGAAGGGATGAAGGAAGTAATTGATGAGGGTCCTCCGTAGGCTCCTGAGGCCACCAGCCAGAGGACCAGGGAGGACACAGAGCAAGGCCCCCATCCCAGCCAGAGGACCTGGGAGGCTACAGAGCAAGGCCCCCGTCTTGGACCTCCAGCATCACCCCAGTCCATTCTTTCCAACCCCCACAGCCCAGCCCAGCCCAGCCCTGACCTCTGCAGCCCCACTGACTCCCAGCCCCCTGTAAGTCTGCAGCCTCCAAAGCTGTACACTGAAGCTCCCCTGTCTCTTTCCTGGCCGCATCCCCAAGCCTGCCTCGACACCCAGACCTGCCCACCCTGTTCCCAGGCCCGGGCACCCACGCGTCCTCCAAATGTGCCCAGCAGGTGCAGCCACTGCTGGAAGTGCACTAGGGCAACAGCCAGGGGGCAGCCCCCAGTGGGTGTCAGGAGCAGAAGGCGGATTCCCCCAGGGCTTCATCCCAGAGCATGGTCCAGGAGCAGAACCTGGGGGCTGGGCACCTCCTCACTACGCATTTCCTGGTGGCACACATTTGCAACAAAGAGCATTAGTGACTTTGGTAACTTTCGTTAGAATAATAAACTAAGTTAAAAACAAAAGTACCTGACACATGCCCCATGCTCAAGGCCAAAGCAGCCCAGGCCCAGAGAAGCAGGGACTGCAAGGTGCCCCAGCAGGGGAGGAGCCCGGACCAGACTCAGAAAACAAACCGCCCCCTCCTGCCCAACCTGACCGGAGCGGGCAGGAGGGCCGCTGAGCCGAGTGGGGAGCGCCCAGCCTTCAAAGGCTGCCAAGGACGCACCCTGCCCTCTCTGCTTTGCCTGGTCGTGGGGGTGGGGAAGGAAAGTACAGCTGTCCAGATGTCCCTTGGGCCCCCCTGAGAGCCCCAGAGCGGACCCAGCCTGACTGGACCTGGGGCTGCCTGAGGACCCTGCAACCACAGAATCCAGGAAACAACCTTAATGTCACAATCCCAAGAAGCGGCCACACACAAGGACACGGCTTGCCGGAGGCTCACCTCCTGCGGCCACGAGGCCTGAGCTCGCCCCCAGCACTGTTGAGCTGGGACTAGGGACTCAGGTTACTGGTGGCTGGGCCGGGCCAGGCCAGGCCTCAAGCAGACCGCCAGGCTCCTGCTCCCTGTCCCAGAGGGCCCAGCTCAGCACAGCAGGGGTCTCCTCGCCTGGGACACCACCACCGAGGCCCAGCAGGGAGACGCTGACCCAGGCTGCCCCGAAACAGCAGATGGTCTGGGCTGCTCCGGGAACGCAAGTGCTTTGTGGCTCAGTGGGGACGGGGCCCACAGGGAGCTCAGGACACGAGTAGGCGAATAAAGTTTCATGGTCACCAGTGGCCCTTGACCTCCACCCTGTCACAAGGACCCTGCAGAAGGGGGCCAGGAGAACCTGTCTTGACCCTCGGGAAGCTTCTGCAAACCCTAGCAGACAGGTTGGTGAACCTGTACCCCCATGTCTCCCCATCCCAGCTAGGGAACCCCACCCTGCTTCCTTCCCACTGACACGCCCCTGACCCCAGCCCGCACCAACGGCAGGCGCTCCCGGCCAGCCCCGGTGGAAGCGATGCGGCCGACCGAGTCTGACACGGGCCAAGGCAGGACTCGGGGCCGGGAAGCTGGGGCCAGGGACGCCGGGAACCCCGCCTGCCATCGCCCCGCTTCACGGACAGGTGGGCGCGCGCCGCACACGGGCCGAGGCCGCCACCCGCGCCGCATCTAGCGGAGGCGCGTCGCGGTCGCAGGTCCCCGGGGGCGCGAACGGCTCAGGACCCCCGCCCCGTCCCCGCGCGGGCAGGTGCGACCCCCGAGTCCGCGCCAGGCTCGCGCAGGCCTCGCGGCCGACTGACCCGAAGTCCTGGTCCATGGACTTAAAGAAGAATTTGTAGGCGTGCACGGGCCGGTTGCTGAGCACGTTCTTGAAGTCGGCCAGCGTGACGCGCTCGGGGGCCACGGGCAGCTTGACCAGGTACGGCGTCTCCTCCTCGTCCATGTGGTAGATAATCTTGGTCTCCGCCATGGCGCGGCGGCGGCGCGGAGCCCGCGCGCTCAGGGCCCGGCCCGGGGCTCGGACGCGGGGCGCTACCCTCCCGCCCGCCTGCGCCCCGCCCGGCCCGCACCGCTCTCGGCCCCGACGCTCCGAGGCCCCCGGGCGCCCCCGCCCGACCGCCCAGGCCCCGGCCGCCGCCCCCGGCTCCCGCGCGCGTCCCGACTGCTGCCCCGCGGCCCGCGGCCGCCCATCCGCCCCCGGCCCGGGAGCGGCGCGAGGGACGCAGCACGGAGGGCGCGCTCAGCCCCGCCGCCCTCCCGCCTGCGCCCCTCGGGCCGCGCCGTTAAAGGGACCGCCCGGCCCGGGGCCCTGAGCGTGGCCGCGGGGGGGCGCCCGAGCGCGCGGCGTTGACGTCACGGGAGCGCGCGGCGGGGCGGGGCGCGGCTGCGCAGACGCAAGCACTCCTCGCTCGCCCCGCCCCGGCCCCGCCCCCGCGCGCGGGCCCGCGCTTCCTTCTGCTCCGGCGCCTGCGACGCGCGCCGCTGGCTGTGGGCCCGTGGGCGCCGGGGCGCTAGGGTCGGGCGGAGGGACCCCGGGGACGCCGGGTGCGCGGCGCTGAGGTGGCGCCCGGTCGCTCTGCGCCACCGCGAAGGCTCCCGACTCGCGTGCCCTCTGCCGGGTCCCACGGGGTCCAGGCAGCAGGCCGAGCGGATGCGGGGCGCGCGGGGGCGCGGGCGTGCACGGAGGCGTCGGAGCGCCCGGCGGCGGGAGGGATTTAGTCCTGGGGTTCTCCGCAGGGCAGGGGAGACTTCCGAGGCGTCCCTTGAGGCCGCGGGGCGTCCGCGCTTACTGTTCCGGGACTCGCGGGGCTGGAGGCCTTCCCGACCCGACCCCAGCAGGAAGCGCGGAGGCCACTAGAGGGCGGCCCAGGATGGGGAGAGTGAGGAGGGGGCCTGGACGGGGCTGGAGCGATGGGGAGAGTGAGGAGGGGGCCTGGACGGGGCTGGAGCGATGGGGAGAGTGAGGAGGGGGCCTGGACGGGGCTGGAGCGATGGGGAGGGTGAGGAGGGGGCCTGGACGGGGCTGGAGCGATGGGGAGAGTGAGGAGGGGGCCTGGACGGGGCTGGAGCGATGGGGAGAGTGAGGGGGCCTGGACGGGGCTGGAGCGATGGGGAGGGTGAGGAGGGGGCCTGGACGGGGCTGGAGCGATGGGGAGAGTGAGGGGGCCTGGACGGGGCTGGAGCGATGGGGAGGGTGAGGAGGGGGCCTGGACGGGGCTGGAGCGATGGGGAGAGTGAGGAGGGGGCCTGGACGGGGCTGGAGCGATGGGGAGAGTGAGGGGGCCTGGACGGGGCTGGAGCGATGGGGAGGGTGAGGAGGGGGCCTGGACGGGGCTGGAGCGATGGGGAGAGTGAGGAGGGGGCCTGGACGCGGCTGGAGCGATGGGGAGAGTGAGGAGGGGGCCTGGACGGGGCTGGAGCGATGGGGAAGAGAGTGCGGTGGGGTCCCTTGGTCCCCGTCCCCAGGAAGCCGGCGAGATGGAACTCGCATCTATCGGGCCCTGACCATGCTCGGGGCTGCACCGGCTCAGAAAGAAACCCATCAGTGCAGGCACCGGTGCTTGACGGTCAGCTTGGGCCTGGGATCCTGACCCTGCACCCGGGCTCTGAGAGGGAGAACTGTGGCGTTCGCTCAGCCAAGCCCGGACAGCTTAGCCGCCAGCCCCCTCCACCTTCCCGCAGCCCTTGTTTTCCCAGAGGTCAGAAGCCAGGCAGGAAGACCTAAGAGGGGCTATCTGTTGAGGCCCCAGGGAGGGAGGAAGCCCGTCCCTGGCCTGAAGGCCTGACCCCAGGCTAGGTCTCAAGAGAGGCTGGAGGCCTGAGGCCAGTCCCGCTGCTGACGCGTATGTGGTCCAGCTGGGGCCCTGCCAGGTGTGGCCACTGGTGAGGCCAGAGGTAACCGGGCTGGGAGGGGGGTGCATCTTCAAGCCACACCTCCCCGGACCAGCCTCCCTCCCTCCCCACCCATGCTTGTGTGGGGTCCTTGTGGGCAACTGTCACCCTTTCCCACCCCCACTGTCCTGGGAGGACAGGAGGATGGGGTTGGGTGGTGACGCCGGCTTCAAGCAGCAGCAGTTAGTCGCTGGTCTGTGCTGCCAGGACCCCGGGCCACGGGCCTTCCTGCTCCCGCCACTCCTCCCACCGCCTGAACTTGTGCTGAGATCCTGCACCCGACCAGCTGATGCCTGAGCGGGAAAGGATTCTAGGGCCAGATCCGTGCTGGCCTGGCCAAGACTCTCTTGGAACCACCCTGCTGTCCCGGGCTGTCTCTGCTGGAGCCTCTTTGCTCCCGCCCCCTTTGCAAGTGTCTGACCCACATCCCATTACTCCCGCTTCTCGTCCCTCTGCCTCTCCAAGAGCTGTGCTCCCACGGCCTTCCCTCTGGCCTCACAGCCACCACCACGTCCCCCCTCCCCACGTCCAGGTCAGCCCTCAAGGGAATCTGAACTCCTCTACGACCAGAAGCCACACAGAACTAGCTCAAAGGGCCCCTTCCAGGACACCGACTCCCAGAGGACCCAGACCTTTCAGCCCAAGGAATGGGATGACGTCAGGGGTTCCAGGTGGAGACGAGGACTCCCAGGCCCAGACTCATGCCTTGCCCAGCCCCAGGAGACAGAGTTTCAGAAGCATACCTGGACCAAGTCTAAAAATCAGATGGGGACTTTATTGTGATGGTGGCAGGTCCACCAGCAGATGCAAATGTGGGGTGCTGAGAGTGGCAACACAGGCCACCCCAAACCAACTTCACTCCCTCCCCTGTCCTCAGCCAGTACAGAAACCAAATGTAGCCCCAGCCCTAGACTCCAGCCCAGGCAGAGTCCAAGGGAGGGGTGTCAGGGTCAGAAGTCACAGGGAGCCCAGTGACTGTCAAGGTGGCTGAGAGCAAGGCTAGGGTAGGGAGGGAGCAGAGAAAGGGCAGGGGGTGCAGCCCCAGGTGGCCCAAAGCAACACAGAGGGGCAAGGGCTGGCATTCACCAAGTCAGCAGGTCCCTGGGGAGAACAGATGGTGCCTGGAGTCCCACAGGGTGGTACAGGTAGGGGAGCTCTCTGCGGCAGGCAGCACCCCAGGAGGAGTGGGACTCCTGCCGAGGCTGACCCCAACTTCAAGGCTGCCAAGTTCTGATGGGAGTGTCCTCCTCCAGAACATCTCCCAGCCCCCGACGAGCAGAGCCCTGGAGGAGTGGGACTCCTGCCCTGAGGCTGACCCCAGTTTTGGGGCTGCCAGGTTCTGATGGGAGTGTCCTCCAGGAATGTCTTCAAGCCCCCAGCAGGCAGAGCCCAGAAGGGTCTGAGGGCATGATGGGCATCAGTGGGATTTTGGTTGTGCCAGGGGTGGGCAGGGCCACCCGTGAGCAAAGGCCGCAGGGGTGAGGGCTATGCTGCCACCAAGCCCCTGGGAGAGGGGTGTGGAGGCGGCCTCTGCATACGCCCAGGCCAAATTCCAGGAAAGCGGGACCAGCCGCTGGAAGGGGGGTGAGCCTGGGAGCATCAGGAGACGCCCCGAGGAGCACAGACAGGAGAGGTGCAGCTGCTGGCCCAGCCAGGAGCCCAGGGCCTCCCTATTTGCAGTTCTCCTTCCGGAACCCTGGAAGCCAAGGGCGCCAACGGGTTGGCGGCTGTTCTCCATCCTCATCACAGTGGGAGACACAGGGCAGACCCCCCCGCAGGACTCCCCAGGGATTTCTGAGCCTGAGGTGGCAGGGGCCCCGGGCCTGGCTGGTGCCTGCCATCGTTGGTCCCGGGTGAGGTGGAATGGGGACAGGCAGGGCTCTGAGATGGGCTGAGGTCGCCCCCCGCCGCTCACCTTTGTCTAGGTCGATGTACTTGGCAGGCAGGGGGCTGTGGGCCAGCTCCGCCCTCTCCTTCAGGATGTTGTTTTTGTAATCTGTGGGAGGAGAGGAGGCTGAGGTCCCCCCTCCCAGGATGCACTTCCCAGCCCGGGACTGGGAGCCGCGTCTGTGCCCTCGTGTCCCAGCACTGCCTCACCTAGTTGGATGTCCTCACTCCCGTAAAGCATCTGGTCCCCTGCAGCCACAGCGAACTCCGCCAAGTTCACATCCTTCCTGGATGGCGAGGGTGGGAGGAGGTTACAGCTGGGTGGGGTGAAGGAGGCCCTGGTCCCCAGGAGGGCCGGGAGGGGGGCACTCACCCCTTTGAGTTTCCCGACTTCTGGTCCGAGTATTCGTAGCCTGGGAAGGAGACTCACATTGGGGGCAGTGCCGCCCCTTCCGCAGGTCCCCCAGCCCAGAGGACCGCCCTCCCGCCCACCTCAGTCTCCTGGGGCCGCTGGCTTTGCCGGGGCAGCCTCACCTCCGCGGCGCCTGCGGGCGGCCAGGAGGACAGTGACCAGTAGCAGGATGAAGAGCAGCAGCGTGGCCAGCACGTATCCCAGCTGCTGGAAGAAGTGGGCTCGGCTCTCGGGGACGATGACATTGATGACGTTGTGGCCGCGCGCCAGTGTGGGGTCTGCGGGGAACGCGGGGTCGGGGCGGCGTCAGGTACCAGCAAGACCTGCGCCCCGACCCGGGCCACGGCCCCCGCTGGGATCCGCGGGCCTCGGGCAAGGGACAGCGGGTGCAGAGCAACCCCCGGTGGGGTGGGCTCCCGCCTTCCCGGGTCCCAGGGAGGCCTCCTTCACCTGGGCCTGGGGCGCCGCTGTGGCTGGAGCCGTTGCCCGGAGAGCCCCGGGGGGGCGGCTCCGCGTGGGGTTCGGCGACCGTCAGGTGGAAGACGCGGCGTTCGTGCAGGCCACAGTAATGGTGGTGCAGGTGGCAGGAGTAGGTGCCCTCGTCGGCGACCTCCAGCGGCTCGATACGCAGTGAGAAGTCACCGCGCTCAAAGGCATCCGCGCCCACAGCCACGCGGTCGCGCAGAAAAAGGGGCCCGTAGGCGCGGCGCTCGCCCGACCCGTACAGGTCCAGCAGGCGGTCCGCGCGGTCGTGCGGGACCCCGGGCGGCTGCCGGTCCCAGTGCACCACCTGTTGAGCCTCCTCCACGTGCCGGTCGGTCCACACGTGCCCGCGGTTCACGCAGGTCAGGAGCGCGGGTGCGCCGCGCGCCACCGCCAGCACCTCCTTCTCGCCGTCCCAGTAGGCGGGGGTGGCCGGGGCTGCGGAGGGGGCGCGGTCAGCGGCGCGCGGGCCGGGGCGGCGGTCGAGGGTCGAGGGGCGGGAGCTGGGGGGCGGGGGGGAAGCACTCACGGCCGTCGGTGACCTCCAGGCGGACGGCCAGGCTCTCGTAGAGGTGGCAGTAGTGGTGGTGCAGGTTGCAGGTGTACAGCCCCGCGTCCGTCTCCTCCACCGCTGCGCACCCAGGAGGAAGCCGCGCGTAAGCCTTGCGGTGCCCCCGGACCCCTGCCCCGACCCCGCGGCCCCGGTCCCCGGTCCCCGCACCGCGGATGAGCAGCGAGAAGTTGCCGTCGTCGAAGGCCGAGGCCGAGAGCTCCAGGCGGCCGCGGTCCCGCGCCTCGTACACGCGCTGCTCGCCCGCCGAGTACAAGTCCAGCAGGCGCCGCGCGGGGCCACCCCCGGGGCCGCGCAGGTCCCAGTGGAGCACGCGCTGGCGGTCGTGCAGCCGGTCCTGGGTCCACACCATGCGCGGGCTCTGGCAGCGCAGCACCGCCCGGGCGCCCGCCGCCCAGCTCACCGCGGACTCGGACACCACGGAGCTGCCAGCAGCGGCGGGTACCGAGGACCCTGGTGGGGGAGGGGAGTCAGTGGGGGAGGGGCGGGCCCCCTAGGGCCCTGGTTGGGGGGAGTCAGTGGGGGAGGGGCAGGGCCCTGGTGGGGGAGGGGTGTGTGTAAGGGACGGGCAGGACCAGAGGGCCCTGGTGGTGGAGGGGAAGTCCGTGGGGTGGGGCAGACCCCGGAGGGCGTGGATAGGGGAGGGGGAGTCACTGGGGGAGGGGCGGACCCTGATGGTCCTGATGGGGGAGGGTGAATCAGGGGGGAGGGGCGGGCTCTGAGGACCCTGGTGGAGGAGGAGGAGTAACTGGGGGAGGGGTGTGCCCCAAGGACTCTGGTGGGGTTGGGGGCATCTTTGGGGGGTTGTGGGCCCCTGAGGCCCCTCGTGGTGGGGGAGATTCCATGGGGGAGGGGCATGACCCCTAGGGCCCATGTGGGGGAAGGGGAATCATTGGGGGAGTGGTGGACCCCCGAGGGCCCTGGCAGGGGAGAGGGAGTCAGTCGGGGAGACATGGGGCCTGAGGACCCTAGTGGGGGATGGGGAGTCCGTGGGGGAGTGGTGGGCCCCGAGGGCCCTGGTGGGGAAGGGGAGTCAGTAGGGGAGGGGCAGACCCCGAAGGCCCTGGTTGGGGAAGGGGAGTCAGTGGGGGAGGGGCGGGGCCCTGGTGGCAGAGGGGGCATCTGTGGGGGAGGGGTGGGCCCCTGAGGGCCCTGGTGGGTGTGCGGGAGTCTGTGGGGGAGGGCCAGGCCCCCGAGGGCCCTGGTGGGGGAAGAGGAGTCATTGGGGGAGGGGGAGTTATAGGCAAGGGGAGGTGCCCAAGGGTCCTGATGAGCAAGGGGGAATCAGTGGGGGAGGGGCAGGGCCCGAGGACCCCCGGGGGCTGGGCCTGGCAAGATAGGAGGGGCTGAGGGGGAGTGGGGGTGGGCAGCTGGGGCTGGGGTCACTAACCTGAGTGCAGGAGAACAGCAGAGCCTGGAAGGAGAGGAGTGAGCTGGAGAGGCCACCCACAGCCCCACCCAGCCCCGGGACCCCCAACTTGGCCCCCAGAGTCCCTCCTGTAGTCCCAAAGTGGATGCTGTGACACCCACTTCGGTGCAGAGAGGACGCCTCTCACACAGACCTACATAGCCCTCCCTGCCACCGTGCTGGGCTTTGGATGGCACCTGCCCTTGAGTGGGGAAGCCAGGGCATGGGTGTGGGCCAGGGCCAGGCTCCAAGCCAGCCGGTTTTGGGGTGTGTGCTTGTCACCAGGGCCACTCCACCTGGCTGCACCCAAGTCACCCAGAGCACCAAGGAGGCTGGATCTGTGTGTTCCCCCACGCTCCCTCCAGGGCTGTGCCCCAGCCCCCGAGGGTCCTTGGACCCTCAGACGCTGGGGACCCCACACCACACCTAAGGCTCAACGCAGCCCCTGAGGTGCTTCCGCAGGGCAGAGGCCTGAAGGCTGAATGTGGGTTGTGACCCCGGCTGCCGCCCCACAGGCCCGCGTTGCTGCTTAAGGGACTCTCATTGTCGTAGGCCGCCTCGGCATCCACTCTGAATCTAGGCTGGACTTTCTCTGACCGGAAGCGGGGCTGCCACCCGGGACAGTTTCCAATTCACATCCCCCGTCCTCGAGCTGATCCACCCAGACCCCCGCCCTACGCACTGTCCCCTGGTGACCACCCCCTGTGTCCCCACAGACCCCACGCCCCACATGGACTGTGCAGCTGCACCACGGAGTCCCCCCACAGTCGACGTGGCCCCACAGGGCTCGTGCCGCTTGCCTTAAACCCACCAGTTAAAACTCCCCCACCAGGCATGGTGGCTCACGCCTGTAATCCCAGCACTTTGGGAGGCCAAGGCAGGTGGATCACCTGAGGTCAGGAATTCAAGACCAGCCTGGCCAATATGAAAAACCCTGTCTGTACTAAAAATACAAAAAATTAGCCGGACGGGGTGGTAGTGGGCGCCTATAGTCCCAGCTACTTGGGAGGCCGAGGCAAGAAAATCACTTGAACCCGGGAGGTGGAGGTTGCAGTGAGCCAAGATCACGCCACTGCACTGCAGCCTCCTTGGCGAGAGAGAAACTGCGTCCAAAAAAATTCCCTGAGGGAAACCTGTATGCAGAACGCCCTGATCCCAATAAAGGGTTGGCCTGGGGGTCCCTGTCGCTCTCCACTTTCCCTGGCCTCCCAGCAGTCTGTGCACCCCAGGGCCCGTGGGTGATAAAAGCTGTTTCTATCCTGTGTCTCATGATCACTGGGGGCTGCTCTCCCTCACATAGATCCTATGTGAAAACTGCCCCAGAGATGTGGCCGAGAGCCTGGGAGCTTCCCAGAGGAATGTGCCCGGTCAGCAGCCAGCCCAGGCCTGGGAGCGGGGGCTGGAACAGACCCCACAGTTCTCAGGTCCCCCTCAATCACTGACCCACTCCCTAAACAGAGCCCCAGCAAGAGGGGCTGCAGGAGGGGCCCCGAGGGAGATGCCGCCATGCCTGGGCCCCCAGCCCTTCTTGGCCCTCTGGGCTTCAACTCCCTAGGAGGGGAGGCTGGCCAAAGTCTAACTGAAGACGTCACAGCCTCTGGCAAGCGGCTCTCCCGAACGCCCCCAGACCCGTCCTCTTCCCTGGTGGGACCTTCCCACTCCTCCTGGCCCAAGCTCAGATGGGCGGTTTTGTCCGAAACGGACTCGCGCAGCCCCACGTGCCACCCCCCACCCCCCACCCGCCTCCCAGGGCCCCACACTCACTCTGCAGAAGCACAAGTTTCCAAAGCAGGATTCGGGATGGCAGCGCCATGGCCCCCGCCCAGCCCCAGGCTTTGTCCCGCTCGGCTCTAAGTCTCTCTCCAGAAAAACAGCCCTACCCCCTCCCCCTCCTTAGCACCCGCGGTGACATCACGGAGGCCTGGGCCTGTCTACGGTCTGGGGACCGCCCCCTCTGGCTCCTGCCGGGCCCCTTGGCCTCCCCCATCGTTGCTGGCCTGCTGGGGAGGGGCAGTGTGGGAGCAGAGGCCCAGCCCCTCACCGGTCAGGCCTGGGGAGGGGGTAGTGACCGCACCCTTGGAGGGACAAGAAGGTCCGAGGGCGTGGGCCCCTGATACCATGTGATCGTGTCTCACGTCTAGGAGCCTCCCAGGCCTGTGGTGCAGGGTTGGGACTGTTGGGTGAGTGGCCCCTCCGCCCCACCTCTGGCCTCCCCCAACGTGAGCCACCTCAGGGCAGGGTCCTCCCCTCAGTCTGCTCCAGGCCCCAGAAAGGCCTCCCAGCGCTGAGACCGCCCCCACCCACGGTGCACGCCGGTGCCCTCCTTCAGACCACATGGCCCTTCCAGCTCCAACCCTTGGCTCTGCGTGACCTTGGTACCCGTCTCTTCTGGGGGCCACGGTGGGCTCCCTTGGGCCAGGATGATGGACGCTGCCAGTCACTAGTCCCCTTTACAACCTGGAGAGTCAGCCAGGGACAGGGGGCCCTGAGCACTGGGAGGCCTGGGGGTGCTGGGGTGAGCAGACCTCTCCCTGCTGGCCGCGTCCCCTGGGGCTGCCCACCTTTAGGGTGCAGCCTGGTGTCCCTGAAACCAGGTGCTGGATTACAAGCCTCCTGGAGAAAGGGGAGAGTGGGACCCCTGCCACGGAAGGCACAAATTTGAAACTGTGGGAAAACTTACAAAGTCACATAAACAAATGCGAAATAACAGCCTGCACAGTGTAGCAAACCCAACTCCTTCTAATCGAGCAAACCTCAAGAAAAAACAATCTGAACAACCACAACCACTAGAAACCCTCAGTGCATAGTTCCGCCCGCCCACTTGGAGTGAGCTCTCCTTACAGGCCCCGAGGGCCCCGGCTGGGTGGGGGGCTCACCCCTGAACCCTGCTCTGGTGCCCAAGTCCTCAGACAGCGGGAAGCCCAGTGCAGATCAGAGTGGTGGTCTCAGGGCGAGGGAAGGGGGAGCTGCGGCTGCTCCAGTGAGAGGAGAGGAACGGGCAGGACACGGACCGGCGGCGTAAGGACAGGAGACCCCACCCCACCCCAGCCCGGTCAGACCCATTTCCTCAGCAGGGTCCTGGCCCGGGCAGCGACCTTTCCAAACTGGCTTCAGGGCTGAACACATCCCGCCACCCCCACTCCCTCCCTGGGCCTTTCATTCTGGAAAAACAAGCCCCACCTGGCTGGCCTCGAGGCCTCTGCTGGCCTCTCCTCCTGTTTTTCCAACTGGTTTGTGTTAGTGCTGGCAGCTGCCCGCCCGCCCATGTCTGTCTCCGTCGCACACTCTGGGGCCTTGGCCTCTGCAGTCTCTGTCTCCTTTCGTCACTCTCCCTGTTCCCTCTCTCCCCATGGAGGGAGGACGGACAGCAGTTTGGTGGGGGGACAGGGTTGGCCCTTGGGTCTGGGAGGGCCCGGCTCCAGGTGCAGGGCTGAGAGGGGTGCCAGGTCCGCACGACAGCCTCAGGCCAGGGCTCGCCTCACTCTGCAGGGCCGTCCCTCTCCGGGCAGTGTCCTCCAGCCACACTTTCGGGGGCCCAGCCAGCGGAGATGCAGGCCAGAGGCTGTCGTCTGAGAGGGCCCTGACCTCTGAGAGGGCCACCTGGGGGCAGCTGACCCCCGTGGGGCCCTGGGCAAGGAACAAAAGGCTGATGAGGCCACCAGGCCCCTTCCCTGACCCTCCCTGTCCGGCCCTCAGTGGGAAACAGCCACAGAGAAGAGCAGGCCTGGTAGTGACCAGGTCACCTGCTCCTCCCAGGGCCAGTGACCTGTGCCTCTTCTGCCCCTTCCTGGGCTGGGACTGTGGAGCCTCTGCTTGCTTGGGCGGGGGGGCGGTCTGCAGAGCTTTGGGTGTGTGACTTAATTCCCAGCCTGGCCTGGCATTTTTCTCCCTCTGGGAAGAGGACAAACCAGGACAAAGCCACTGGCATCACTGTGCTCTGGCTAAGCCCCCAGCCAAACCAGCGCCCTGGACCGTCCTCCTAGCCCCACCTCCGGGGGTTGGGGTGGAGCAAGAGGGGTCAGCTGGCCCCACGGCCCACACTGAGGATCTGATCTTGGCTGCCATTCCTGGTGACTCGGACATTCCAGGCAGCCCGGCTCATTGGGAAGAAAAACCACAGGCACTCAGAGCCACAAGCAGCACAGCCAAGCCCATATTCACTCCCATGAGTGTGCACAGACACATGCACACACACAAAGACACACATGGAGACACACAGAGATACACACGCATGCACACGAAGACATGGAGACATAGACACGCATGCACATGAAGACACGGAGACACAGAGATACACGGAAACACAGACACATGCACACACACGAAGACACAGACACATACACATGCATGCACATGACACGGAGACACAGATACATGGAAACACGAACACAGACATGCGCACACACGAAGACACACATGGAGACAGACACGCATGCATGCACATGAAGACACACGGACACACAGATACACGGAAACACGAACACACAGACACAGGTCCACACACAGAAACAGAGACACACACAGACACACATGGAAAGACACACACAGAGACACGGACCTGTGGCCGCACAGCGGATCATCGATGGCTGAAGAGTCCCACTTCCTGTCGTTCAGAAGCGTTTGCTGAGCACCTCCTGGGTGCCAGGCTTGCTGGGCACTGGGGACTCAGCACTAAGCCGGGTGCCAGCCGTGGCCCTCTTGGACCCCAGCCTCCTGGACTGTGCTGGATGTGGTGGAGGGAATGAGACAGGGTGAGGGGCGCCCAGGCTGGAGGGGTGAGGACGGACGGACCCAAGGAAGCAACCTCTGTGACAGCAAATGCCAGGCGAGGCCTGAGGACGGGGCTGCCAGGAGTGGTCTTGGGACGCCAGGGACCCTGTGTGTGTGGTAGGGGGGCCACTGCTGACACCAACACAGACAGGGTTAGGCTCCAGGACAAACCGTATTCGCCGCCGCCGCACCTGCCACGCACATTGGAAGCGTTAGCGCAGTTTTCCCTGCGTGGGGCTGGGTCTCCTACCCAGGCTGAGTTTCTCCCCACTAAGAGGAAACACCGCCAGCCTTCTTTCTCCTACGGCCTTTGGATTCTGAAAACTCGCTGTGGGGAGGGACGTGAGGCTCCGGTGCCAGGAACCCCTGCGGGCTAAGACGGCTAAGACGGTGTTGGCCAATCACATCCAGTCACTCTCCTGGGAAAGTCACTTTTATGGAGACAGCCCGCCAAGGGGGTCTCAAAATATATTGAAGTTTTGGTTAGTTATGTATGCTGACTAAATTTACAAGTAAACTTGTTTATCAAAAACAAAAGAAAATGTGTTAATCCGTTATAGCCGCTTGTGGCGACTGTTCCCGGCCATGTCCCTGGCTGACTGTTTTCCGGCTGATCCTGACCAGCGTCCCCGGCAGCCGTGGCCTGCATGCGTGTTGGTCCCTCCTCCTGCAGCCCCGAGGAGGCAGGGCTGTCTGTGGATCCCAGATCCGTTGTCGGAAGGCCCGGGAGAGCTGCCCTCCACCACCACTGTCTCCTCCTCCTGGACAAGAGTCAGAACAGTGCTGAGATGGGGTGAAGCATAATTGTTGCACTGAGACTCAAAACTACAGGCAAGAAGGTTTGAAAATACAGAAACATTTCACAAATCATCTGCCGCCTCTCGAGTAGTATCTGGCTTGTTCTAAACATGCAAATGCAGTGAGACCGGCTGCCTGGTACACACACATCGCCCCGGAATCACGACCTTAGGCCCCAGGGCCACCTTCTGTAATTTTTTTTTTTAAGCCACAAAGTCTCAGCCAGGCAAGATGGTTCACGCCTGTAATCCCAGCACTTTGGGAGGCCAAGGTGGGCAGATCACCTGAGGTCAGGAGTTCAAGACCATCCTGGCCAACATGGTGAAACCCTGTCTCTACTAAAAATACAAAAAATTAGCCAGGCGTGGTGGCAGGTGCCTGTAGTCCCAGCTACTTGGGAGGCTGAGGCAAGAGAATTACTTGAACCCGGGAGGTGGAGGTTGCAGTGAGCCGAGATCGTGCCGTTGCATTCCAGCCTGGGAAACAGAGTGAGACTCCATCTCAAAAAAAAAAAAAAAAAAAAAAAAAAAGGGCTGGGCGCGGTGGCTCACATCGGTAATCCCAGCACCTTGGGAGGCCGAGGCGGGTGGATCACAAGGTCAAGAGATGGAGACCATCCTGGCCAACATGGTGAAACCCCGTCTCTACTAAAAATACAAAAAATTAGCCAGGCGTGGTGGCAGGTGCCTGTAGTTTCAGCTACTTGGGAGGCTGAGGCAGGAGAATCACTTGAACCTGGGGGATGGAGGTTGCAGTCAGCCGAGATTGCACCACTGCACTCCAGCCTGGTGATAGGGCGAGCCTCCGTCTCAAAAAAAAAAAAAAAAAAGGAGTGAAACCCCATCTCTACTAAAAATACAAAAATTATCCGGGTGTGGTGACAGGCACCTGTAGTCCCAGCTACTCCAAGGGCTGAGGCAGAAGAACTGCTTGAACCTGGGAGGCAAAGGTTGCAGTGAGCCGAGATTGTGCCATTGCACTCCAGCCTGGGCGACAGAGTGAGACTCCGTCTCAAAAACAAAACAAAAGGACAGGGTCTCACTGTGTCACCCAGGCTGAAGGGCAGTGGTGCAAACATCTTGGCTCACTGCAGCCTCAAATTCCTGGCCTCAAGCGAGCCTCGGCCTCTCAAAGCAATGGGATTGCAGGCGAGATCCATCAGTTTTTTCTTTTTTTTTTTTTTGAGACAGAGTTTTGTTCTTTTGCTCAGGATGGAGAGCAGTGGTGCAATCTCAGAATCACCACAACCTCTGCCTTCCAGTTTCAAGCTATTCTCCTGTCTCAGCCTCCCGAGTAGCTGGGATTACAGGTGCCCGCCACCACACCCGGCAAATTTTTGTATTTTTAGTACAGATGGGGTTTCACCGTGTTGGCCAGGCTAGTCTCGAACTGCTGACCTCGTGAGCCACCCACCTCGGCCTCCCAAAGTTCTGGGATTAGAGCCGTGAGCCACCATGCCTCATCAATTTTAAAATCGGGAACAAAGAACCCTGAGTGCTGCCAGTTACCTGCGGTGGCTCCACCTGCAGGGTCAGACTCCACTTCTGGGACTCTGCATCTGCCTCCCTTCCCGGCTGGGCACGTCTTAGGGCAGCTGTCACACCAGCCTCAGGCGAGGGCCAGGCCACGGCTGCCACATGGAATGCACATCCTGGATCCTCCGTGGTGGCTTCTCCCTCCTCACCAAGGGAGGTTGGCCGTTACATGTGACATTTCTAGCTTGGTTATAATTACAAATTTGATGTACGCAATTATGATAGAAAAATCGGCTGGGCGAGGTGGCTCACTCCTATAATCCCAGCACTTTGGGAGGTGGAGGCAGGAGGCTTAAGCCCAGGATTATGGAGACCAGGTGGGACAAGATAGCAAGACCCACTCAAAAATAAAAAAATAGGGCCAGGCTCAGCCCTATAATCCCAGCATTTTGGGAGGCCAAGGCAGGCAAATCACCTGAGGTCAGGAGTTCGAGACCAGTCTGGCCAACATGGTGAAACCCCCATCTCTACTAAAAATACAAAAATTAGCTGGGAATGGTGGCATATTCCTGTAATCCCACCTATTCAAGAGACTGAGGCAGGATAATCTCTTGAACCTAGGAGGCAGAAGTTGCAGTGAGCCAAGATCACACCACTGCACTCCAGCCTGGGTGACAGAGTGAGACTCTATATTAAAAAAAAAAAAAAAGCCAGGCATGGTGGCTCACCCCTGTAATCCCAGCACTTTGGGACACTGAGTGGGGGCGGATTACCTGAGGTCGAGAGTTCAAGACCAGCCTGGCCAACATGGAGAAATCCCGTCTAAAAATACAAAAATTAGCCGGGTATGGTGGTGCACGCCTGTAATCCCAGCTACTCGGGAGGCTGAGGCAGGAGAATCGCTTGAACCTGGGAGATGGAGGTTGAGGTGAGCCGAGATCGCGCCATTGCACTCCAGCCTGGGCAACAAGAGTGAAACTCTGTCTCAAAAACAAAATAAAAAACAAAAATAAGGCTGGGCATGGTGGCTCATGCCTGTAATCCTACCACTTTGGGAGGCTGAGGTGGGCAGATCACCTGAGGTCAGGAGTTCAAGACCAGCCTGACCAACATGGAGAAACCCCAGCTCTACTAAAAATACAAAATTAGCCGGGCATGGTGGTGTGCACCTGAAATCCCAGCTACTCTGGAGGCTGAGGCAGGAGAATCACTTGAACCCAGGGAGCGGAGGTTGTGATGAGCTGAGATCGTGCCATTGTATTCAGCCTGGGCAACAAGAGCAAAACTACCTCTCAAAAATAAATAAATAAAAATAAAAATAAAAAAATTAGCTGGGCATGATGATGCACGCCTGTAGTCCCAGCTACTCTGGAGGCTGAGGCAGGAGAATCGCCTGAACCCAGGAGGCAGAGGTTGCAGTGAGCTGAGATTGCACCATTGCACTCCAGCCTGGGTGACAAAGCAAGACTTTGTCTCAAAAAAATAAAAATAAAAATTAGGCCAGGTGTAGTGGTTCACACCTGTGATCCCAGCTAGGAAAGGCTGTGACAGGATGGCCTGAGCCTGGGAGGGGAGGACGAGTATGAGCGTGAGAATGAGTGTGAAAGGATGACTATAAATTGAGTGTGAATTAGTGAATCGGTGAGTGTGAAGTAGTGCGGATGGGTGTGAATTCGTGAGACTGTGTGTGAATGAGTGTGGATGGGTGTGAACTGGGGATTGTGCATTTGTGAATTGGTGTGAATTGTGTGTAGTGTGGATGAGTGTAAACGGGTGTGTAAATTAGTGAATTGGTGAGTGTGAAGTGGTGTGGATGAGTGGATGGATGTGAATGGGTGAGAGTGTGAATGAATGAGTGGATGAGTGTGAACTGATGAGTGTGAATGGGCGAGTGTGAATGTGTGAATGGGTGAGTGTGAATGTAAATGAGTGTGAATGGATTGGTGTGCGTGAATGAGTGTGAACGAATGTGGATTGGTGTGTGTCAATAGGTGTGTGAATGTGTGAATGGGTGTGAATGAGTGGATTGGTGTGAATGGGCGAATGACTGGATTGGTGACTGTGAATGTGAATAAATGTGTGAATGAGTGTGATTGAGTGTGAATTAGTGTGAATGGGCGAGTGTGAATGTGTGTGAATGAGTGGATTAGTGTGGATGGGTGTGAAAGGGTGAGTGAGTGAATTGATTAGTGAGGATTGGTGAGTGTGAATGTGGGTGAGTGTGGATGGGTGTGAAGGAATATGAATTAGTGTGAGAACGAGTGTGAAATGTGTAAATGAGTGGGAATTAGTGAATTGGTGAGTGAAGTGTGGATGAGTGTGGATGGGTGTTAATTGGCGAGAGTGTGAATGTGTGGATGGGTGTGAATTAAATTGGTGAGTGTAAATTGGTGTGTGTAGTGTGAATAAGCGTGTGGATGAGAGTAAACAGGTGACTGAATTAGTGAATTGGTGTGAAGTGTGGATGAGTGTGAATTGGTGACAGTGTGTTAGAGCATGGGTGAGTGAATTGGTGTGTGAATGAGTGGATTGGTGAGTGTGAATTGGTGAGTTGGTGTGGATTGGTGTAGTGTGAATGAGTGTGAATTGGTGAGTGAATTGGTGAGTGAATTGGTGAGTTGGTGTGAATTGAATTGTGTGCAGTGTGAAAGTGGATTGGTGAGTGAATTGGTGAGTTGAATTGGTGTGTGTAGTGTGGATGAGTGTGAATTGGCGAGTGTGAATGTGTGGATTGGTGAGTGAATTGGTGAGTTGAATTGTGTGTAGTGTGGATGAGTGTGGATGAATTGGCGAGTGTGGATGAGTGTGAATTGGTGAGTGTGTGAATGGATTGGTGAGTGAATTGGTGAGTTGAATTGGTGTGTGTGTAGTGTGGATGAGTGTGGATGAGTGTGGATGTGTGAATTGGTGACTTGAGTGTGGATGAATGTGAATTGGTGAGTGAATGAGTGTGAATTGGTGAGTGTGTGAATGTGTGGATTGGTGTGTGTAGTGCGAATGAGTGTGGATGAGTGAATTGGTGACTGGATGAGTGTGAATTGGTGTGTGTGGATGTGTGAATTGGTGAGTGAATTGGTGAGTTGAATTGTGTGTAGTGTGAATGAGTGGATGAGTGTGAATTGGTGACTGTTAGAGCATGGATGAGTGTGACTTGGTGTATGAATGAGTGTGGATTGGCATGTGAATGAGTGGATTGGTGAGTGAATTGGTGAGTTGAACGGGTGTGTGTAGTGTGGATGAGTGTGAATTGGTGAGTGTCGATAGGTGTGAATTGTTGAGAGTGAGTGTGTGAATGAGTGTGGATGGGTGTGGATTGGCACGTATGAATTGGTGAATGTGAACTGGTGAGTGTGAATTAGTGTAAATTCAGTTCAGTGGATCAGGAGCAACTTTTTTTATTTATTTTTTGAGATGGGGGTCTCGCTCTGTCCCCCAGGCTGGAGTGCAGTGGCACCATCTCGGCTCACTGCAAGCTCCGCCTCTGGGGTTCACACCATTCTCCTGCCTCAGCCTCCCGAGTAGCTGGGACTACAGGTGCCTGCGACCATGCCTGGCTAATTTTTTGTATTTTTGGTAGAGATGGGGTTTCACCGTGTTAGGCAGGATGGTCTCGATCTCCTGACCTCATGATCCGCCCACCTCAGTGCCCCAAAGTACTAGAATTACAGGCATGAGCCACCACGCCCAGTCTTTTTCATTTTTATTTTTGAGACAGTCTCACTCTGTTGCCCAGGCTGGAGTGCAGTGGTGCGATCTTGGCTCACTGCAGGTCAACCTCCCAGGCTCAAGTGATCCTCCCACCTCAGCGTTCTGAGTAGCTGGGACCATAGGTGGGCACAACCACACCTGGCTTTTTTTTTTTTTTTTTTTTTTTTTTTTTGTAGAGATGGGGTCTTGCTCCATTGCCTAGGCTGGCTTTGACCTACCAGGCTCAAGTAATGCACCTGTTTCAGCCTCCTGAAGTGCGGGATTACAGGCAGGAAGGTGCAGCAAGACTAGAATAGGCAATATCTCAGTTTATTGTACTTATGAGAGATACTATTCAACTTTCAATTGTGGGTGTGTTCATCAGATAGCGATGTAAAAAGATATTTCTTATTTTGTATCTTGATCAAAAAAGTCTGAAAGTAGGCTGGGTGTGGTATCTCACACCTATAATCCCAACACTTTGGGAGGCCAAGGCAGGAGGATCATTTGAGGCCAGGAGTTTGAGACCAGGCTGGGCAACTTAGTGAGACTCTATCTCTGCTGGAAAAAAACATTAGCTGGGCCTGGTGGTGTATGCCTGTAGCCCCAGCTACTTGGGAGGCTGGCTTGAGCCCAGGAGTTACAGGCTGCAGTGAGCTATAATGGCACCACTGCACTGCAGCCTGGGCGACAGAGGGAGACCCTGCCTCTTAAAAAATAAAAATAGGTCTGGCTGGGCGTGGTGGCTCACGCCTGTAATCCCAGCACTTTGGGAGGCCGAGGCGGGCAGATCACCTGAGGTCAGGCATTTGAGACCAGCCTGGCCAACATGGTGAAACCCTGTCTCTAATAAAAACACAAAAATTAGCCGGGCGTGGTGGTGCATGCCTGTAGTCCCAGCTAGCAGGGAGGCTGAGGCAGGAGAATTGCTTGAACCTGGGAGGTGGAGGCTGCAGTGAGCTGAAATCGCACCACCGCACTCCAGCCTCGGGGACAGAGTGAGATACTGTCTCAAAAAAAAAAAAAAAAAGGTCTGAAAGTCACCAACTTTAAAACATGGTACTACCGCAAGAATCATTTAAAAGGACTAAAATTGCCTCTGGGAAAGGTGGTGTGGGGATGGGGGAAGAGATACTGTTTTCCTTTATTTTTGAGATGGAGTCTCACTCTATCCCTCAGGCTGGAGTGCAGTGGCACGATCTCGGCTCACTGCAAGCACCACCTCCCGGGTTCACGCCATTCTCCTGCCTCAGCCTCCCGAGTAGCTGGGACTACAGCCGCCCACCACACCTGGCTAGTTTTTGTATTTTTAGTAGAGATGGGGTTTCACCATGTTGTCCAGGATGGTCTCGATCTCCTGACCTCAGGTGATCCATCCACCTCGGCCTCCCAAAGTGCTGGGATTACAGGCGTGAGCCACCGCACCCAGCCAACTGTTTTTCTTAAAGGAATCTTTTCTCTTTTTGGCGACAGGGTCTCGCTCTGTCACCCAGGCTGGAGGGCAGTAGCACAACCACAGCTCACCGCAGCCTCGAACTCCTGGGTTCATGCATCCTGTCACCTCGGCCTCTGGAGTAGCTGGGACTACAGGTGCACACCACCATGCCCAGCTGATTTTTTATTTTGTAAAGACAGGGTTTCACTATGTTGCCCAGGCTGCTCCTGGAGTCCTGGCTTCATGCGATGCTCCCACCTCCCAAAGTGCTGGGATGACGGGTAAGCCACTGCGCCTGCTGGTGACTTCTTAAACAATTAAACTAGCCACGTACAAGCATAACTTTTTTTTTTTTTTTTTTGAGACGAAGTCTCGCTCTATCGCCCAGGCTGGAGTGCAGTGGCACGATCTCAGCTCACTGCAAGCTCCACCTCCAGGTTCATGCCATTCTCCTGCCTTAGCCTCCCAAGTAGCTGGGACTACAGGCGCCCGCCACCACACCCGGCTAATTTTTTGTATTTTTAGTAGAGACGGGGTTTCACCATGTTAGCCAGGATGGTCTCGATCTCCTGACCTCATGATCCGCCTGCCTCCGCCTCCCAAAGTTCTGGGATTACAGGCGACAGCCACCGCGCCTGGCCCACAAGCATAACTTTAAAAAAAAATAATTTACTTTTACAATTAAGCTTAGGAATCACACAGACTCAGGGCTGGCTCATGGCTTCCTGGCAAGTTAAACTGTGTACTTAGGGTTGGCGCGTATGAAATGGCTAATTCTAATCAGTGGTGCAATGAAGTAACTCCTCTAAAGAACTTATCGGGCCGGGCGTGGTGGCTCACGCCTGTAATCCCAGCACTGTGGGAGGCCGAGGCGGGCAGATCACGAGGTCAGGAGTTCGAGACCAGCCTAACCAACATGGTGAAACTCCATTTCTACTAAAAATACAAACATTAGCTGGGCACAGTGGCACACACCTGTAGTCCAAGCTGCTCAGGAGGCTGAGGCAGGAGAATTGCTTGAGCCTGGGAGGTGGAGACTGCAGTGAGCTGAGATTGCACCACTGCACTTCAGCCTGGCGACAGACCAAGACTCCATCTCAAAAAAAAAAAAAAAAAAAGTAGTAACCTAAGAATGAGAGAAACATGGCATTCAGAAACAGGACCCAGACTCCTCCAGCCTGAAATAGGAATGTTCCTTCCCCCCTCCCAGTGCCCTTCCCGGGAGGCTCGGGGGGTCCAGCCCAGGGAAGCCAGCTTTCCTCCCAGACTCCACTCCACGCCGAGGGTCTCTCTGTTGCCACCGCCAACCCGCATGCTTCTCAGACAGGGCGTGTTCAGTGAGTGCTCAGCTCGGCTCCCTGGAGGTTCTGGGCCTTGCTTGGCACACACGTGTGCTGCCTCCCTGCCCCCCAACACACACACATCTGAAGCAGGCAGGGCCCTGGGTGGGCACCAGGGGTGGGAGCTGAGGGCCTTGCCCATGGTCCATGAAAGCTCTGAAGCCATAGCTCTGCGGCTGGTCAGGCCCCAGGCCCCAGGCTCGGCCCCCGCGGAAAGCGCAGAAGACACCAGCTTGCCAGGGACGCAGCAGTCAGAGGAAGAGGCGTGGGGCTGAGTTCACCAACGTGCCCCATTATGGAGGCCACTGATGAATGCCACCACTGGGCTTGAGGTTGGGGCACCATCCCCACTGCCCAGGACCATCCCCAGCAGAGCCAAGTCCTGGTTGGAACTGGAGCTCTGAACACCGCCAGGACACGCTGTGGTGAGGGGCAGGTCGCTGGCAGCTCCACAGACCCCCAGCCCAGCCCACCCCACCTCTAGCCCCTCACCCAGGTGATGCCCAGGGCCAGAACAGGGGAGGCAACAGGGAGAGGGGGGTGCATGTCTCACAGGCAGGGGCAGGGTGGAGGCCCCACAGAGAAGAGGGGAGGGACGGCCTCTTGTGGCCTGGGAGCAACCGCAGAGATAAAAATAAAACCCCAAAATTGCTTCCCAAGGTTGTGTTTGGGCAACAAAGGCTTCCAAGCCAAGGCAGGGTGAGCTCTGCAGGCTGGGCAGGGTGTGGTCTGCAGGAGGGGCCTGGGTTGCGGGAGCTGGAGCGGACAGCTGAGGCACCGCCTCGCCGGGATGGTGACGTCTGGAGCAGGGGTACCCACAGCTGCTGACGTGAGCTGATGGGTTCGTCGTGGGGATGTCCTCATGGTGCAGGCTGTGTGGCAGCATCCCTGGCCTCCACCCACCCATGCCAGTAGCACCTCCCACTGACAACCACAGATGTCTCCAGATGCGGCTCAAAGCCATGGCTGACCTGCCTCCCAGGAGCACCCCAAGCCGGCCCCCACGCAGGGGTGGAGGAGGCCGGGGCCGAGGGGGGTCCCAGGGCTGTGCCTGAGCTGGGTAGGGCTGCTCCCCACCATGGGCTGCCCAGCTGAGCTCTGCAGGCTAGGACTCTGGACAGGTCCACTCAGCTTCCCACGTCTCCTCCCTCATACAGGGAAGGGGGAGGTGAGCCCGGGATGGAAGGAAACGCGGAGGGCAGCAGCACTACAGAGGGTGCCAGTGGTGGCCAAGGGCACCGGGAGGCTGGGGCAGGGCCAGGCTTGGCACTGAGCGGGCTCCACTTCACCTGGGAGAGTTTCGGCCCTGGGAGCCCTGCCCCACTCACAGCTGGGGAAAACAGACCCAGGAATGATGCCTGTGACCCCAGCTGGGGTCCCACAAGACGCTTCCTGCCACCTGTCCTGGTCCCCAGCCCTGGACCCAGGAGCCCAGCTGCTGCCCCCCTGTGGTGGTCTGGGGAAGTGCACCTCCACCCGCTACGGCCTCCGGACCCCTCCGTGCACTCAGGGACCCACAGCCAAGGCCTACTGACCTCGCTGGCTGGCACGTCCAGGGCCCAACTCCCAGGACAATATGTGACCCACAAGTTCGTCCTGTTCTAGAGAAACTGCTGGGAATAGCGCTCAAGTCCTGCCCAAGGTCTGATGGGCAAGGAACTCAAGCTTGAGTCTCAGACACATTTCTGCGACAAAAGACAAGAGGCCCCCACGTCTCTGGTGAGAGGCAGCCCAGCCTTCAGCCTTCACACACGGTGGGGGAGAGGCTGAGGCTCCACAGCCTCCACTCAACCGCCTGGGGCGGACGCAAAGGCCCCTCTCCTGTCGCTGAGCTGTTGGGGGCAGCACCTTCCCGGTGCCCACCCATGCCCTGCTACCCAAGTCCAAGGGCCCCTGCACATTCCTGCTCTTAGGAATACCATGTTCCAGCCGGGCGCAGGGGCTCACGCCTGTAATCCCAGCACTTTGGGAGGCCGAGGCGGGCAGATCACTTGAGGTCAGGAAATCGAGACCATCCTGGCCAACATGGTGAAACCCTGTCTGTAACAAAAATACAAAAATTAGCCGGGCTTGGTGGCGGGCACCTGTAATCCCAGCTATTCAGGAGGCTGAGGCAGGACAATCACTGGAACCTGGGAGGGAGAGGTTGCAGTGAGCTGAGATCGCACCACTGCACTCCAGCCTGGGTGATGGAATGGGACTCTTCCTCAAAAAAAAAAAAGGGGGGGGGAATAATGCGTTCCTCCTCTTCACCCAGAGGAACGTGGAGACACCAGGGGCCTCTGGCTCAACCTAAGCTTCAGGGATTCTTCGGCCCTGTAAACGAGACCCTTTCCTCAGCCACCCCCCAGCCCTGAACCCCTTCTGGGACAACTCTTCCTGCTTAGTCCCCACGTCCACTCAGGGCCCCAGGAGATGGCAGACATGCCTGGGAAGGCCAACACCCTGGCCCTGTAGCCGGAAGGCTTGGAGGGCCACTGGAGGATCACGTCCACGGAGCCTGGCGGGCACCATCCACCACCGCCAGTGGTACCAGGACCTTTCCTGCCTTCCCAATGAGGCCCTCCCCGACCCTCCACTCATGAAATACACCTGAATCACCCCGTGCATTCCGGGTGCTCCCTAAACCCCAGTCCTGTCCCCCTGTACTTCTGCCATCCGGGTCGGCCTCCCCCAGGGAATGTGGTGCTCAGGGAGGGGCTGTGGGTTCTGTTCACAGTGATCCCACAGCACCTAGCCTGAGCTGCACACAGCACACATTTGCTCACAGCGAGGCTGGGGCTCCCACAGGCCCAGCACCCTCTGGACAGCGGCCAAGGGCCAGCTAGAGAGAGGGACGGCCAATCTGCCACCCTGCTGCCCGGGTCTTCTACAACACCTGGGACTGGCAGCAGCCTCAATCCTGAGAGACCTCACACCCGGCAAATGGAGCTCCAGACCGGCAGGAAAGGCTGAGTCCTCTGAGAATTTATTACTACGGATCACAGCAGCAACGGGCGGGAAGGGCGGCGCCAGACTCATTTGCCCCGCAGGTAGATCTTGGGGGTCTGCCAGCCTTCGGGGGCTTCCTTTAGCCCCGCCTTCAGCCAGATGCGCCTCAGGTCTTTCTCGAACTTGATCTGCAAGAGGCAGAGAGAGGGACCGCCAAGTCATTCGTGGCAAAGAAACGTGTTCTCAGCACTTTGCCCTCCCAGGGCCAAGCAGGGGGCCACTCACCTGCTTGCGTCTCAGGCGTCCCTCCTGGACCTTCCTCCGCAGGAACCGCGTCTTCTTCACCAGCTTCCGGTACTTGTGGTGGTTCATCTTCCGCCGGCGGATCTTCAGCACGTTTTTGCACTGAATTTGAGGCGCATCCGCGACGCCTTCATCCCCCTGCTCGGCCCCTTCCCCTGTCTGGCTGGGCGGACACTGGTAGGATCGCGGTGGAGCCACAGTCCCTGCGGTCCCGGTATCCAGTCTGGGCAGGAAGCAGCGGGCCGCGAGCCAGCTCTCCAGGGGGCTGACGGACATCTTCCTGGGGACCAGCATCTCCTCCAGCTCCAGCTGGGCCCCCTTGCGAGGGAGAGAGGCCGCCCTACCTGGGCCGGCCGGCGGTGTGCTGTAAAGGGGCCCGCAGACCCGGCTGCCCAGCACTCCAGAGACGGGCCAAGGCGGGCGGCCGCCTGCAGAGAACCAGACGCCACGGTCACCGCTCGCGAGACCACACAGGCCCGTCGGGTTGGGGAGCAGCACGTTCATCCCAGCGAGGATCCCCCGCACCTCATTCCTGGCCTGAGGTTCCCTCTGTGAGCATCGGAAGCTTAGAGGGGAAAGAGTGTGTGTGTGGCCACCGGCCCTGCCCCAGCGGAGCTGCTGAGACCCGCACTCCTAACCAGGTGTGTATCCTCCCGTCCGCCCCCGCGGGGCTTCCTACCTGCCCAAGGAACGGCCCTCAACAGCTGGGAAGTCAGGCGCCCCAGGAGCATGGTCTGTGGGCGGCGGCCACAGGTCCCAGGGGAGCTGGAACACAGGTGCCCGTTCAGGTCAGGCGGCAGCGCCTTCAGTAGTCGCGGGCGGGCCGGGACCGGGGCGTCTGGTCCCGCCGCGACCCTCGCTTCCCTTCTCCCTCCGCCACCCCAACCCACAAGGAGGACTTTGCTTCCAACACAGCTCGCGCCCCGAGGCTCCCAAGCCCCCGACGCGGGCGGTGTCGCGCTCGGACGCACCGAAAGGTCCCAGAACGGGGAGGCCGGCCCCCTCCCCGGGTTCACCCCCGCGCGAATCGCGTTGCCTGGCGCCCGGACCCTCTCGGCTGGACCCCGGGCCCGCCTGCCGCAGCGCCCGGCGCCCTCAGGCCTCCCGCTGACCCTTCCCAGGCCCGACCTCGACGCGGCTCAAATTGACCGTTCTGCGGCCGCCCTCGGGCACTTCCGGTCCGTCCCCAAGTCGGCCCCGACCGGCAGCGGCCACCCGGCGGTTCCTACGCACAGCGCCCCCTGGCGTCCTCGCGGCCCCCGATTCTGCATTGGCTCAGGCCCCGCCGGGCCCGAAAGGCGACGGTTTCCGGTTAGTGGAATCACGGTCCCAGTCCTCGCGCGGTTCCTCAGCTCCGCCTGGTCCCTTACTGAGGCAAAAAAACTACATTTCCCACAATCCCAGGGGGTGCGGGCCCTGGATATACCCGCAGGTCCAGAATCGTTTCCGGACCACCCAGGGGCCGGATTCCCAACGGGCCGACGGAACTGCGGGCTCAAGACTACGGAAGTGACGTATCCGGCGACGGAAGTGGAGTTACGTGGAAGGCGGAAGCGTCTAGAGCTATTTCCCCTGTTTTGGCTAGAGACCAAGGACCCGGAGCAAGCGCTGAGCCTGCGGTACCGGGCCTCCCCGACTCCTCATTCCTGGGGTTAAAAAAAAAAAAAAAAAAGACTCAGGCTGGGCGCGGTGGCTCAGGCCTGTAATCCCAGCACTTTGAGAGGCCGAGGCTGGTGGATCACCTGAGGTCAGGAGTTCGAGACCAGCATGGCCAACATGGTGAAACCCCGTCTCTACTAAAACTACAAAAATTAGCCTAGCGTGGTGGCAGGCGCCTGTAATCCCAGCCACTCGGGAGGCTGAGGCAAGAGAGTCGCCTGCGCCCAGGAGGCAGAGGTTGCGGTGAGCCGAGATCGCACCACTGCACTCCAGTCTGGGTGACATAGATCCTGTCTCAAAAATAAATAAATAAAATAAAATCAGACTCACACTTTTTGTCTGAGAACTAAAAGCAGCCTCTCTGGAGGATTGGGTTTGGCTGAGCTCCTAATGATGCTCCCCAGAGTAGGCGCTGCCAACGTGTAGCTTCACCTTTCTACTCCAGACAGGCCCCTTTGATCTCCCTGAGGTTGGCTAATATAGAGATCCCAGCATGGACTTGCAGGGGCGCCTGGTGGGAGAGGGGTGTGGAGCAGAGCCTGCTGGGCCTGCTCGGAGACTTGCCTTGCAGGAGGGTCTTCCAGGGACGCTTAGCAGGAAGTGGAAAGGCCAGGTCATCTGCCGGGCCCAGCCTGGCTAAGCAGTGAGTGACAGGTAGGATAGGCCAGTGTGAGGACATAAAGTTCAGGCTCCAGGCCCACCTCTACAACTGAGGTCCCCAGATGACTCTATGTTACCCCTCAGAGGGGCTACTTGGGACTCCAAGCAGGAAGGTTTACGAACGTTATTTGCGGGCCCGCCCTTCACCCCTGCTGCACAGCTTCCCCTAGTGGATTTGGCCGTAAATGAGCAGACTGGTGCCTCCAGAGCAGCCCTCGCCTTGGTGCCCCTGTGTTTGTCTTCACCCGGCCGGGGTCCAGGGAGATGCAAAGAATCCATCAGAGAACAGGTGAGCATGTTGAGAAGAACCAGAGAACCAGAAATAACCTGGGCTGGCAACCTTGGCCTTCAGGCTTCTGAGGCATTGACGTGCAGATAAAAGTACCTCCCCTGAGTTAGGGACCGGTAGAAGAAACGGGATGTGGACATTTCAGTCTAAGAAAGTCTTGAGGAGCAGAATGAACCAGGGTGTCCTTCCCCCTCTCAGGAAGTAATTTCAGGGAGGTGGAGTGAGGAAGACCAGTCTGTTGGGGTCCCTGTACCCAATAGGCTCCAGGCCAAAAGGGAAAGGTCCCAGCTAGAGCAGGACCCAGCTGCTACAAGGCTGGGGAATTATTATTCAGCTACAGGAGCTGCATGGAGCCGGCCCGGGAGGCTTGCAGACAGTGGCCACCCCGATGAATGCCCGGGCCAGACCTGACTGGCTGCCGCCCACAGGAGTGGCAGGAACACTTGTTGGAAGCGCCACATGCTTGTGTGAGCAGAGCTGCCAAGCTAGATGAGCTGGAACTAGACTAGGAAGATCAATCCTTTACAAACATCTGAGGAAGAAAAAATGCAGTGGAAGAATCGGGGAGGGTGCATGGGTTATGATTCCTAATTTTTAAACAAAGGAACTCTAGTCTCTCAAGGGAAGTACACAGTTGCTGCACATACCTGTTTTCCCCAAAATACCCATTTGTCTTCAGGAAAGTTTTTCTTTAGAAACTTAAGAATTTTGGTCGGGCAGAGTGGTTCACACCTGCCTGTAATCCCAGCAGTCTGAGAGGTCGAGGCGGGCATACTGTCTGAAGTCAGGAGTTCGAGACCAGCCTGGCCAACATGGCGAAACCCCGTCTCTACTAAAAATACCAAAAAAAAAAAAAAAAAAAAAAATTAGTTGGGTGTGGTGGTGCACACCTGTAGTCCCAGCTACTCCGGAAGCTGAGGCAGGAGAATCTTTTGAACCTGTGAGGTGGAGGTTGCAGTGAGCCGAGATCGTGCCAATGCACTCCAGCCTGAGTGATAGAGCGAGACTCTGACTCAAAAAAAGGTGGGCATGGTGGCACAGACCTGTAGTCCCAGCTCCTCAGGACTGGGTCGAGGGCAGAGTGGCCAGACGCGACAGCGTATACTGGGGGAAAGACATATTGGCGACCCAGCGCACACCTGCCTATAATACTTAAATAATCTTAAGATCGTGGATAATAGTGATCTTATTAAAATACGAAACTATGGGTTTTCAGTATTTCCTTTTATTAGCATAATTTAACCATAAATGTATCTGATTTATAAATAATGGCTGTGTAGCAGTTGGTGTACAAAACTCCTGAAAGCTTAACAGCTAGCGGTCCCGCTGCGCCCTGGCCCACACTGGCTCCCACAAGCTACTGCCAGGCTCTGACAAGGCATCAGGGCCCTGCCTGTCTGCAGCTTTTGCCCCAAGACTTTGGGGCTCCTCAGCTCAGGGCAGAGCCTGAGCTCCAGCCTGGGTCCACCCTCGGCCACGCCGCCTTTAATGCTCCTCCAACCTCCGGGCCACAGATACAACATTCCTAAAAATTCTGAAGTTTCTATTTCTTTTTTTTTTTTTAAACAGACAGAGTCATCTTGCTCTGTCACCCAGCCTGGAGTGCCGTGATCTCGGCGCTCACTGTAACTTCTGCAACTTCTGCCTCCCGGGTTCTAGCAATTCTCCTTCCTCAGCCTCCAGAGTAGCTAGGAATACAGGCGCACGCCGCCACACCTGGCTAATTTTTTGCACTTTAGTAGAGACGGTTTCACTGTGTTGCCCAGGCTGGTCTCGAGCTCTTGAGTTCAGGCAATCCACCTGCTTCGGCCTTTCCAAGTGCTAGGATTACAGGCATGAGCCACCACGCCCGACATTTTTTTTTTTTTTTTTTTTTTTTTTTGAGAGGGAGTCTCGCTCTGTCACCCAGGCTGGAATGCAATGGCGCGATCTCAGCTCACTGCAACCTCCATTTCCCAGTCTCAAGCGATTCTCCTGCCTCTGGAGAATGATCTTAAGATGACTGAATATTATAGGCAGGTGTGTGCTGGGTCGCCGAGATGTCGCTCCCCAAGTATATACTCCGTCGCACCTGGCCTCTGCCCTCGGCCCTCAGTGCAGCCAAACGGGACATATCTCCAGAAACCCGGAGGGCACAAGCCCAGCTGTTGGCCATTCAGAGCGCAGCTTAAATGGGAGCACTTGCTTCAGTACGACGTCCCTAACCGCCAAGGGCTCATCAAGATCCTGCCTTGATTCACTGGATCTGTGCAAGATTAGCAAATGTCTACCCTAATTTTAGACCCACTCCTAAAAACTCACTCTTGGGAGCTATGTTTGGAATGGGGACCCTCTTCCTCTGGTATTATGTTTTCAAAAAACTTATCCAAGAAGGAAAATTGGATCAAATGTTTAACATCTCATATTAAATCTGGCAATGACAACTGTATGTATTCTTGCTTAAATAAACGGTCTATCAATTTTTGTTGTTGTTGTTGTTGTTTTTTAAGGATTGTGGGCCGGGTACAGTGACTTACGCCTGTAATCCCGGCACTTTGGGAGGCCAAGGCAGGCAGATCACTTGAGGTCAGTTCGAGACCAGCCTGGCCAACATGGCGAAACCCCGTCTTTACGCAAAATACAAAAATTAGCCGGGCTTGGTGGCGCATGCCTGTAATCCCAGCTGCTCAGGAGGCTGAGACAGGAGGATCACTTAAACACGGGAGGCAGAGTGAGCCAAGGCCATGCCACGGTGAGTGATGAAGGAAAAGCTGTATAATGGCTACTGCATGGAATGAAGTTGTTGGTACTTGAAATTGGCCATATCCAGCCTGGGCAACATGGCGAGACCCTGTCTCTTCAAAAAATACAAAAATTAGCTGGGTGTGGTGACTCACACCTGTAGTCCCAGCTACTCAGGAGACTGAGGTGGGAGGATCACTTGAGCCCAGGAGTTGAAGACCAGCCTGCAACATAGTGAGGCCCCATCTCTACAAAAAATTAAGAAGGCCGGGCGCGGTGGCTCAGCACTGTGGGAGGCTGAGGCGGGTGGATCACGAGGTCAGGAGATCGAGACCATCCTGACTAACACGGTGAAACCCCGTCTCTACTAAAAATACAAAAAAAAAATTAGCCGGGCGTGGTGGCGGGTGCCTGTAGTCCCAGCTACTCGGGAGGCTGAGGCAGGAGAATGGCGTGAACCCGGGAGGCAGAGCCTGCAGTGAGCCAAGATTGTGCCACTGCACTCCAGCCTGGGCGACAGAGCGAGACTCCGTCTCAAAAAAAAAAAAGAAAAAAAATTTAAAAACAAATTAGCCAGGCATGGAGGCGTGAGCTTGTGGTCTCAGCTACTTGGGAGGCTGAGGTGAGAGGATCGCTTGAGCACATGAGATCACACCACTGCACTCCAGCCTGGGCGACAGAGATTACAAAATATAATTGGCCGGGCTAGGTGGAGTGGCTCACGCCTGTAATCCCAGCACTCTGGGAGGCCAAGGCGGGCAGATCACCTGAGGTCAGGAGTTCGAGACCAGCCTGGCCAACGTGGTGAAACCCCATCTCTAATAAAAATACAAAAATTAGCCGGGCGCCTGTAATCGCAGCTACTTGGGAGGCTGAGGCAGGAGAACTGCTTGAACCTGGGAGGTGGAGGTTGCTGTGAGCCAAAATCGCACCACTGCAGTCCAGCCTGGGCAACAGAGCGAGACTCTGTCTCAGATAAATAAAATTGGCCATCAAGGAAGTATTTACACCCCAAAAATTGAAATACGAAGGCCTACCCTTTTTTCAGACGTGCTAATTAAAACGCTCACCAGTGCTCCAGGCACAGGGCTTCCCAGGAGACAGGCACCCTCACACAAGGCTAAGGGAACAGGAGCAGTGCATCTGGCTCTAGATGCCCGGGCACGGGCACCACTGTGAGCTGTCCCAGGTGGTAGGGCCTGCACCCCCTGCTGATGGCAAAATGGCCTCTCTGCCAGGTGTGTCCTCTCAGGGTCAGGGTGCCCTGGGCTGTGACACTCCAGCCAGGCTACCACCAGCGAAGCCAGCCCAGCAGCTCCATGACACAGCAGCTGCTCTGTGTGGGTGCCCTGCCCTGCGAGGAACTTGGGGTGCACCCCATGCAGGGCCCCAGCCCTGCCTGTGCCCAGTCCCCCTGTTCATGCAGCTGCCTGTGGAGCCGTGAAGGTGCCGGCAGGATGGAAGCAGCCCCCAGGGGCTGGGCCTGAGGAGGTGGAGCGGGGCGTCCGCGGGATGACAGTGGCACGTGCTCGTCCTTCCTTTGGTCCCCGCAGAGGGCAAATCTCAAGGAGGTGGGGACGGTGGCCTCGTGGATGCTGGGCAGCACCCCACTGCCTGCCTCCCCTGGGAAGACGAGATATGGGGCAAGACCTGCAGCCGCCCCAAGTGCCAGGGCGACCTTGGGGGCTGCCAGGGAGATGCCCACCCACCGCACCAGACGCCTCCCCATGTGGGTTCCTCCTGCAGGTACTCCCGGGGCTGGAGTCACCCCTCGGCCTGGCCTTGCTGCAGGCAGGGGAGAGCCATGGCTTCTGTGGCACAGGGGAGCCCCTGGTCTGGTGGGCAAGGACCCCTACCCTCAGGTCAACGCTCCTGGATCGAGGCCGGGACCTGAGCCACTTCGGAGCAGAGGCCGAACCCACCCCCACCTTGTGGGCGGCGACCCTCACTTTCCGGATGCTGAACCAGGCTCCAGTTGCCAGAGCTCCAGGGCACCCATGCCAGGAGCTGGCACCATGCCCCTTGCTGTGTCCCTAGGCAGAAATGAGCCTGTGGGGCCCTGCAGCTAGTGTGGACCCTCAAAGGAGCTGGGGCAGACCCTCACTTTGGCCCCCCATCTGGTTTTCTGCAGAATGGGCTCTGGAAAGCCTCAGGCAGTAGAGGCGCCCTGTGTGGAAGCTGGACACTGCCAGAGTGGTGGGACTGGAGGCTCTGGGGACAATGGGCCCTGTCTGTGTCCTCTGGGGCGTGTCCCACACACATTTCTCCACCTTGGCACAGCTGATGCCTGGGAACTGTCCTGTGCACTCAGCGTGCTAAGCAGTGTCCTGAGCTCTCAGACCCCCACCGTGTCCCCCTAGCCTGAGCCCCCTGAGCTCCCATCAGTTTCCTCCAGATGGTGGCCCAGAAGCTGAGACGCAGGCAGCATGGAGTCGCAGGGACGGGCTACCCTGATGCCTGCACTTCCCCTCTTGGCAGTCTTGCAGGGCCAGTCATCTCGTGGACGGGCAGGAACGACCCTTCACACAGGGCAGGGCGGGTCAGTGCTTTGGACGTCTCTGCAGCGGTGACTGTAAGGAGATGCCCACCATGCTGGGGCTCCTGGGGAACCACTGGAGGCAGCCACCACGTGCCCTCTCCTAAGCCAGCCAGTCTCCAGCTGGGGACCACCAGGATACCCTGGTCCCATCGGCACACTGCAGCAGGGAGACGAGAGACCAGCAGGACAGTCTTCCTGGTCCAGACAGAATGAAGCAAAGAAACCAGAAGGAAGGGGCAGATGGCCAGGAAGGTGATCCCTGGGGGCCCTCATTGCCCACTGGTGTAAGCCGTCCCCCCGTGCCTTGACAGTTTACAGAGTCCACGGCAACGACCCAGAGGTCACCACCCCTTCCCACAATCCAGTAACAATCCAGAGGTCACCACCCTTCCCAACAATCCAGTAACAATCCAGAGGTCACCACCCTTCCCAACAATCCACTAACAATCCAGAGGTCACCACCCCTTCCCAACAATCCAGTAACAATCCAGAGGTCACCACCCCTTCCCAACAATCCAGTAACAATCTAGAGGCCACCACCCCTTCCCAACAATCCAGTAACAATCCAGAGGCCACCACCCCTTTCCAACAATCCAGTAACAATCTAGAGGTCACCACCCCTTCCCAACAATCCAGTAACAATCCAGAGGTCACCACCCTTCCCAACAATCCACTAACAATCCAGAGGTCACCACCCCTTCCCAACAATCCAGTAACAATCCAGAGGTCACCACCCCTTCCCAACAATCCAGTAACAATCCAGAGGCCACCACCCCTTTCCAACAATCCAGTAACAATCTAGAGGCCACCACCCCTTCCCAACAATCCAGAGGTCACCACCCCTTCCCAACAATCCAGTAACAATCCAGAGGTCACCACCCTTCCCAACAATCCAGTAACAATCCAGAGGTCACCACCCCTTTCCAACAATCCAGTAACAATCTAGAGGTCACCACCCTTCCCAACAATCCACTAACAATCCAGAGGTCACCACCCCTTCCCAACAATCCACTAACAATCCAGAGGTCACCACCCCTTCCCAACAATCCAGTAACAATCCAGAGGTCACCACCCCTTCCCAACAATCCAGTAACAATCCAGAGGTCACCACCCCTTCCCAACAATCCAGTAACAATCCAGAGGTCACCACCCCTTCCCAACAATCCACTAACAATCCAGAGGTCACCACCCCTTCCCAACAATCCACTAACAATCCAGAGGTCACCACCCCTTCCCAACAATCCAGTAACAATCCAGAGGTCACCACCCCTTCCCAACAATACAGTAACAATCCAGAGGTCACCACCCCTTCCCAACAATACAGTAACAATCCAGAGGTCACCACCCCTTCCCAACAATCCAGTAACAATCCAGAGGTCACCACCCTTCCCAACAATCCAGTAACAATCCAGAGGTCAACACCCCTTCCCACAATCCACTAACAATCCAGAGGTCACCACCCCTTCCCAACAATCCAGTAACAATCCAGACGTTACCACCCCTTTCCAAACAATCTAGTAACAATCCCGACGTTACCACCCCTTTGGCAGAAAGTCCTGGTAACTCACCCCTTAATTTAATGTTAAGTAAGTGTGCATATAAATACAGTTGCCAACAGCCCTCAAGTGCAGCTCTGGGCCCCCTGTCTAGGCATTATCGTTGCCCCCTGAGAACCAGCTCCAGTTCAATAAAAGGAATGCTGAGGGCCAGGTGCAGTTGCTCACGCCTGTAATCCCAGCACAGGCCAAAGTGGGCGGATCACCTGAGGTCAGGAATTCAAGATCAGCCTGGCCAACATGGTGAAACCCCATCTCTACTAAAAATACCAAAATTAGCCAGGCATGGTGGCAGACGCCTGTAATCCCAGCTACTCGGAAGGCTGAGGCAGGAGAATCTCTTGAACCCAGGAGGAGGAAGTTGCAATCAGCTGAGATTGCAGCACTGCACTCCAGCCCAGGCGACAGAGCAAGACTGTTGGATTGCTGTGGGCCAGGTGCAGTAGTGGACACCCACAATGTCCACCAGCAAGAGGGAGGGTGAGGAGGGAGGACTGCTTGAGCCTGGGAGACAGAGGTTGCAGTGAACTGTGATTGTGCCACTGCATTCCAGCCTGGGTAACAAAGTGAGACTCCATCTCCGATTAAAAAAAAGAAAAAAAAAAAAGATTGCTGTCTACTACCACCTGCATTCTTCCCTGGGTGAAGACAAGAACCCTCATGGGCTAAGCCCTAATTTGGGGGCTTGCTGGCCACGGATCATCTGGTGGTCATGAAAGGACAAAGATAGCAAGGAGGCCGGGCGCGGTGGCTGACGCCTGTAATCCCAGCACTTTGGGAGGCTGAGGCGGGAGGATCGCCAGGTCAGGAGATGGAGACCATCCTGGCTAACACGGCGAAACCCTGTCTCTACTGAAAATACAAAAAATTAGCTGGGTGTGGTAGCAGGTGCCTGTAGTCCCAGCTACTCGGGAGTGCCACTGCACTCCAGCCTGGATGATAAGAGTGAGACTGTCTCAGAAATAAAGTAAAATGGCTGACAAAAATAAATTGGGGTTAGAGGAGAATCAACCAAGAGAAGGGGTGAGAAGGATGTGGTTCTGTCCAGGGTGGCCAAGCAATGGGGTATCCAAATCCACTGCTTGGCTGCCGTGAGGGAACAGGCCCTTGGACTTGGGACCTGGCCGGAGCACGGATCTCACAGGAGGTGGCGGTGCTGTGGCCGTCGCCCACTGCTCGGCTCCACCACAGGCCAGGAAAGAGGATGGTTCTGAAAAGAGCCTCTGGTTCATGTGGCAGCCTTGATCACCCACCGCGGCACGTCTCGCTGTCTCATGTTGCCTCCACTGCCAGTCACCTCCATTCTCCCATCTCCCTGCCTCTTGCTCACCCCCTTGCTTTTTTTTTTTTTTTTTTTTTTTGAGACGGAGTCTCGCTCTGTTGCCCAGGCTGGAGTGCAGTGGCACAATCTCGTCTCACTGCAAGCTCTGCCTTCTGGGTTCAAGCGATTCTCCTGCCTCAGCCTCCTGAGTAGCTGAGACTACAGGCATGTGCCACCACGCCCGGCTAATTTTTGTATTTTAAGTAGAGACGGGGGTTTCACCGCATTGGCCAGGATGGTCTCGATCTCCTGACCTCGTGATCTACCCACCTTGGCCTCCCACAGTGTTGGGATTACAGGCGTCAGTGAGCCACTGCACCCAGCCCTTTTTTTTTTTTTTTTTGGCATCTTTAGTAGAGATGGAGTTTCACTATTTTGCCCAGACTGGTCTCAAACTCCTGAGCTCAAGCAATCCACCCACCTCAGCCTCCCACAGTGCTGGGATTACAGGTGTGAGCCACCATGCCCAGCCCATTTTATTTTCTGTCCTGAAATGTATGCTTCATTCATGGTTTTTGCTCTTACTCCCCAGTAACTGTATTAGGGCAACTGTTTAAGGCAGGACACTTGGCCGTGAGAGGTCCTGTTGTGTTGACCCTGAGATGCCAGAGTCACGTTCTGTGGCCCCAGCTTGGACTTTGGGGTACACTGTTGGCTGCCTTCCACCTGCTCTGGGGTTTCTGGTATTTGTTGTGTGCACCCTCATTGGCCAACACTTGGGAACCCCAGGATTTGGCATTTGGTGCTATTGCTCACCCTCTGGATGGCCCACGGTTTTGGCACTGACATTTCTTCTAAGATTGTAGGTTGGAGGCCCATCCTAGCGGAATCTTGGTCTTGCCTTTTCTTGCTTACTGCCCTAAAACCTAAAATTATAGCTTTTGGTAACAGCCTTTTCTTTTTTTGAGATGGAGTCTTGCTCTGTCGCCAGACTGGAGTGCAATGGCGCAATCTCAACTCACTGCAATCTCTGCCTCCCGGGTTCAAGTGATTCTCCTGCCTCAGCCTCCTGAGTAGCTGGGACTACAGGGACACAGCACCACACCCGGCTAATTTTTGTATTTTTAGTAGAGACGGTGTTTCACCGTGTTGGCCAGGATGGTTTCAATCTCCTGACTTCGTGATCCGCCTGCCTCAGCCTCCCACAGTGCTGGGATTACAGGCGTGAGCCGCCGCGCCCGGCCTCCCACGGCGCTGGGATTACAGGCGTGAGCCGCCGCGCCCGGCCTCCCACGGCGCTGGGATTACAGGCCTGAGCCGCCGCGCCCGGCCTCCCACGGCGCTGGGATTACAGGCCTGAGCCGCCGCGCCCGGCCTCCCACGGCGCTGGGATTACAGGCCTGAGCCGCCGCGCCCGGCCTCCCACGGCGCTGGGATTACAGGCCTGAGCCGCCGCGCCCGGCCTCCCACCACGCGGCCAAAACTCGTTTTCTACTGCAACACCATTTGGGCGCAATGCAAATTGGGAGAACATAAAATCTGGCCTTAAATGGTTCTTTATGTCATAATAATATTTTACAATTATTTAGTAAAAAAGAAAGCAAATGGAGAGCGGTCTCTTGGGTACAGGCGTGTATGGCCCTTTACTGGTTCTCTTACTTCCAGGCACAGGAAGCTAGGGGGCCCCTCATAGCTGCTCTCCCTGGAAGGACACCCTCCCTGGAGTCTCCTCAGTTCCCCAATTCTGAGGGGGGGGGGGTCCCACCAGCTATCTAATGCAGGATTCCATCAAAAAAATCATCAGGCATAACTCCCCATTATCCCACTAGCCCCGGCCTATATGTCCCACTGCCCTAGTAAGTCCAAACGGTACCACCAGGAGTGGGGCCCCCTAGTCCCCAAAACCAAAACTGTGTCCACGGTAAGAGGCAGCTGATGACAGTAGGGGGCACTCAGAGTGCAGGTGCCACCCCCATGGGGTGACCCTCCAAGTGTCCTGCTCCCAGCTGCCTCTCTCGCCCACAGATGTCATGGGTTACAAACCAGTCCCCCTCAGGAACGAGAGCACCTTGGAATCATTCTGTGTTTCCAAAACTTCCCTCCTATGGCCCTGCAGGAAGGAGCCTGTCATCCTGATGGGCAGAGGACTCAGGCCCCTCACAAGCCTTCAGCAGAAGGGCAGGCACACAGGATTGGATGCAAAATCCAAAACTTCAGTACAGCAGGGAGCAAGGAGCCCGGGAGTGGGCGCACTGGCTGTGCACACGCCTGGACACTTTCACAAGCACACAGAACGACCACCTACCACGTCCATAACGCTCCAGATGTCCTGAGTGGAGAGAGTTGTGTTTATTCACCATGTCATACGCGCATATAGGGAACCTCTATTTAGGAGCTGGTGGCCTGCACTCAGCACCGCACAGATAAAAATATACGACTTTCAACACAGATCCAAATACCCTCACATTTTAAAAGTCAGGATTCCCTACACAAGTTTTAAGCTGACAGGATTCAAGTTCTGAGTTTTCATATATAGCTTTAACTTGTATTAAACACATGTTTATTTACAACGTGGAGAGAGAATAAGGGGCAGTTAAGGCCACTTTCTCCTGTGAAACACTGCAAAATATGTACATAAGTACAACCTAATATAGGCAAAGGTTCTAAAAATCATCCTTCTTGGCTTCACGTAATTGAGTATCAGTCGGGGAGTGGGGAGCGGCTGCCGATAGCACCAGGCCATGCCAGGCCACGCCACCAAGGGCGTGTGCATTCACTTTTTCATTGAGCTGCCCTCAGAGCTGCTGCCGAGCTGAGCCCCGCACCGGCCCAGGTGTGCGCCGCACCCCAGACCGGTCTGAAGCACGTGTCACCGGTCCCTCAGTTCCATTTCCAAATCCACCAAGGTCCAGTCGACAGACATTTCCAAAAAGAATCCTGCTCTAGGGCCACTTGCGCTGAGAGAGCACACCCGGGGGTCAAAGGGCAGCCACCGGGGGTCAAAGGGCAGCCATCAGGTACTCCCCAGGGAAGGGCTTGCGGCCACCAGTCACCGCAACCCCGCCTCACCTCCGATGCCTGCTGTGCCCAGGGTGGTCCCGCTCATAGCGACGGCCTGTGCGTTCATACGACCTCGAGCGCTCTCGTCGCTGATCTCTGTAGTAATGACTTTTCTTCTTGTATTTTCCCGGATTATCCGCCCGCTCCCGTGACCTGCTTCGAGAACGGGAAGAACTCCGGCTCCGAGACTTGTGTGGCTTCTGGGGGTACTTGCAGTCCTTGGACTTCCGGGAGCCCCGAATCTCAGAGCCTTTGTAGGGAGCGCTGCGGGGGGCCTGTCTCGGTGGGGAGTCACTCCTGCTCCGGGAGCGGCTCTGCGACTTGGACCCACCAGATGTGGAGCCGCTGTCACTTTTCCTGGGAGGAAGAACAGCACCACCACACGTGTGACCATCTGGCCCGGCCAGGCCCCACACACCCACAGGAGCTCAGACAAGACACACAAGCTCCAGGTTTAGAGAAACAAGAAACCACCTCAGGGTGAGAATGATTACCCCGAGGGACAGCCCCACCCCGGTGTCGGCCTCCTGGGTGCGCCCCGAGGCACACACCTCCTCTTAGGAGACGCTGATCGGGATGGGGACCTCGAGTAGCTCTGCTCACGGCTCCGGCTCCGACTTCGACTCTCTCGCCCCTTTGGCAAGCTGTGAACAGGACAGGAGCCAGTTACAGAGCAGAAGTCCCTCCAGCCAACCCTGACAGCCACCTGGGCAGCCCTGGGGTCCTACCCGTTCACGGGGCTGTCCGCCTTGGCTTTCTTGGCGCCCTCCAGCCTCCTCTTGGTGTTCTTCACAGACAGTGGGGAAGGCTTGCTCCCTTTACCTTCTTTGGGGGATTCCACTAGAATCAGAACAAGAGGTTAAAAGCCAACCACAAAACACTCTCCCAACAAGAAACAAATTCGTAGAGCGAGATAAGGCCCCTCTACAGGTCAAACAGCGACGCAAGCAGACTGTAACTTCTGGCTCCCAGCTGGGACCCAGAACTTACACAGACATCATAGAAATGCAGATGGGGCTGGACGCGGGGGCTCACGCCTGTGAGCCCAGCACTTTGGGAGGCCGAGGAGGGCGGATCACAAAGTCAATACATCGAGACCATCCTGCCCAACATGGTGAAACCCCATCTCTACTAAAAATACAAAAATTAGCTGGGCTTGGTGGCACGCGCCTGTAGTCCCAGCTACTCCAGAGGCTGAAGCAGGAGAATCGCTTGGACCCAGGAGGCGGAGGTTACAGTGAGCCGAGATCACCCCACAGTACTCACCTGGCAACACAGCGAGACTCTGTCTCAAGAAAAACAAAACAAAACAAAAAAACCCCAAAACATGTGAGTGTGTGTCTCTCTCGCTCTCTCTCTCTATATATATACATAGACACACACTCACACACAAATTACCTGAGCGTGGTGGTGGGCGCCTGTAATCCCAGCTACTTGGGAGGGTGAGGCACAAGAATCACCAGCATCTGGTAGGCGGAGCTTGCAGTGATCCCAGATAGCGCCACTGCACTCCAGGCTGGGCAACAGAGTAAGACTCCGTCTCAGAAAAAAAAAAAAGCTGGGTATAGTGGCTCCCACCTGTAATCCCAGCACTTTGGGAGGCCGAGGCGGGCAGATCAACTGAGATCAGGAGTTCAAGACCAGTCTGACCAAAATGGAGAAACCCCATCTCTACTAAAAATACAAAATTAGTTCAGTGTGGTGGCGGGTGCCTGCAATCCCAGCTACTTGGGAGGCTGAGGCAGGAGAATCGCTTGAACCCGGGAGGCGGAGGTTACAGTGAGCTGAGACAGCGCCATTGCACTCCAGCCTGGGTGACAAGACAGAAACTCTGTCTCAAAAAAAGAAATGCAGGCCGGGTGCAGTGGCTCACGCCTGTAATCCCAGCACTTTGGGAGGCCGAGGCGGGTGGATCACGAAGCCAGATTGACACCATCCTGGCTAACACGGTGAAACACCATATCTACTAAAAATACAAAAAATTAGCCAGGCGTGGTGGCAGCCACCTGTAGTCCCAGCTACTCAGGAGGCTAAGGCAGGAGAATGGCATGAACCTGGGAGGTGGAGCTTGCAATGAGCTGAGATTGCGCCACTGCACTCCAGCCTGGACGACAGAGCGAGACTCCATCTCAAAAAAAAGAACTGTAGACAGGCCCTTTGCATCACACTGAACTCTAGGTCTGATGACGTGTATCATCTATGGCCCCACACTATAACACCTTCATCAGATGACAAGCTACCTGGGCAGCAGGATAAACAAAAGCATTTCAGACAACCTGTCATACTCCCTGCTAATCAACAGAAAGGCCAGGTGCCTATGCTCCTAGCACTCTGGGACGCTGAGGCAGGACAATCACTTGAGGCCAGGAAATTCAAGAGCAGCCCGGCCAACATAGCAAGACCCAGACTCAACTAAAAAGATAAAGAATTAGCTAAGCACAGCTGGGCGCGGTGGCTCACGCCTGTAATCCCAGCACTTTGGGAGGCTGAAGCGGGCAGATCACGAGGTCAGGAGATCGAGACCATCCTGGCTAACCTGGTGAAACCCCGTCTCTACTAAAAATTCAAAAAATTAGCCAGGCGTGGTGGCGGCCACCTGTAGTCCCAGCTACTCAGGAGGCTGAGGCAGGAGAATGGTGTGAACCCAGGAGGCGGAGCTTGCAGTGAGAGGAGATTGCGCCACTGCACTCCAGCCTGGGCGACAGAGCAAGACTCCGTCTCAAACAAAAAGAATTAGCCAAGCATGGTGGCATGTGCCTGTAGTCCTAGCTATGCAGAAAGCTGAGGTGGGAGGATCACTTGAATCCAGGAGTTGGAAGCTGCAGTGAGCTGCGATCACACCACCATACTTCAGCCTGGGTGACAGAGACCCTGTCTCAAAAAAAAAAAAAAAAAATGTCTGGAAGGAGCACATACACCAGAATGGAGGCGGGGGAGAGTCACCAGTCTTTGCCTTTGTGGGGAGTGGATTCCTGCACTCTAACAGACTCACCCAGCTTGGGGGCAGGAGAGAACCCCGAGGTACCATCCAGCACCTGTGTGCCCCCAGGCAACAGGCCCCGGGCTTGGGCCTTTGCCTCTTCGATAGCGTGCTTTCTTTTTTCCACTTCACCCTCCAGGTGTGTGAGATCAACCTGCAAAAGCCAGAAGGTGTCCGTTCAGAACCAGGTGTTTCTGGCCAAACACAAACGCATACGTTACATGAAAAAATGCCGAAGAACCTTTTTCCGAGCATAAAGCTGCAAGATCTTTAAGCAGATTTCCTGAATTTCTTCTTCAGTTGCTCCAAACAAAAGAAACCAATGGGGACGATTGGGCAAAGGAATCTGTGAAAACAAACACTATCATCATTACACTTTCCTCAACTTCACAGCCAGCAAGACTCAGGACAATTAAAAAAACAGCCTGTTGGTCACGAAAATGCTTTGGCCCAGATTAGAGTAATTTGAAGAATAACACAGTAAAGTTTACTGGAGGCTGGAGAAAAAAAAATCAGACTAGAATCTCTCCATAGTAGCAACACACTGACCTCCAGCGTCCGGGCAGCAAGATAAATGCAGGCGCAGGCGATGCTCTCTGGCTGGAAGCGCACGAAGACGTCGGTGCGAAGGCTGTCGTTCATGTAATTCCTGGAAGCCAAACACAGGAAGAACTGCAATGCCCCACCCGGGAACCCAGGTCTTCCGCCTGCATTATCTAGAGAAAATCGAGATAAATGTACTACCCCTCTAAGGAGTCTATTGCTAGGACTCAGAGCTAGACAGTCCTGTGAATCTCAAGAGTTAATGGAGAAATATTCTAGCTGCTTTTTCTAAATACAGTAAATACAGGACAGGAAGGCACAGAAATTATTAGAAAAAAAAAAAGCTGGCTGAATGTCAGACAATACGTGTTGCTATGAAAGAGAACCGACTTTAACTTTACTTTTCCCCTCAACCTTGGCCTGCTCTCATGCAAAGCACGATGCCTCAGAAAGAAAATGTCTACTGGAGTCACTAAAACGCTTTTGATTAAAGAAATCTAAATGCTCAAAATCCATAGTGCAGAGAAACATGCAAACTCAAATGAACTGGCTGAGCACAAAGCCGGTGTGGCTGCTGGGAGACAAGCCATCCTCTTGGGTTCCTCTTCCTCTTCCTCCAGGGCGCTGGCGGCAGGCCCCTTCTCTGCTGACCGAGCTGCAGCTTCCTTGAAGGAGTCCACTTGGAAGAGGGAAAAGCCCCTTGGGTGCAAGTTGGACGCGTGGGAGCATCGTGCGGAGGGAGACTCCGCACCCAAGGGCAGGCCTCTTCTCGGGCTCACCAGAGCCGCTGCCAACTGTCCCATTTCAACAAGGGGTCTTAAAATGAACATTCATAGAATCAGAAGCAACACAATACTGAGAAGCAACATAATACTGAACATTTCATCACAGTACATTCTTTAACTTTCATATTTAGAAGCTATAAACATACAAAAATTTACATTTTTTAAAAGTTGAAGCATTTAAAACCTGGCTACATTTTGAGCATTTCCTTTAGATCTCTAAGATTTAATAGACTAAAACCAGACCTTATACTAGCTTTATGAATACTGCAAAAATAGAAAGGGTAATTCCATGAGGACAGGTGAACTGGTTTTATATTTACTGCTCCTCACATACCCCAATAACGGGGAGCCTTGGGGTGGGGCTGCACCCGCAGACGAGGTGGGTCGTGAGGGAATCTGACCCATGACCTTCCCGCAATATCTCTGTCCTAAATAAACCTTGGAGAAGGTAACATACAAACCCACTCAGAGATTTCTAAATGAGAAGTCCTACAGGTACCTCTTGGAGACACCCGGCTCTGGAAGCAGCTCCAGGCATCACGGGGGAATCTGTGTGGCGGCCGTGTGGCCCCAGCCCCTGATGCAAGCGTGCCAGTGCACAGCTCTAACACAGATACATTCAATAATCAGTAACCTTTCGGTGTCTAATCAACAACTGTCAGTATTCAAGTAGTGATATGAATCCACGAACTTTAAATTCTTAAAAACAAATGAAATCTTGAGAACATATAAACTTATTGCTGTATTTGAAGTGATACAATATTTTTCAAAGTATCCATGAAATAATTTAAAGATGCACACCTTTTACCAGAGCGTGTCATGCAAAGCTGCTGAAAAGAGCAACTTCAGGGCTTCTAGAAATCATGACATAACCCCACACTGACACAGCCAATTTGTCTCTTCAATTCTCACAGCTTTCCATACCATTTTTTTTTTTTAAGAGAAAGGTACTGCATCTTTATCATACAGGTACAGCAGTTTTAAAGGGACAAAATTCAAGTCAAGACAGTTACCAACTCTAATCAATACGATTACCAAAGCACGACAGAGGATTAACAAGAAGCACAATCGTCAGAGAACCACAGCAGGAGTCGGCCATGGCTATGCTATGTGCGTACCACCAGTCTAGAGCCAGCCTTCGGTGGAGAGCCTGCACTGGATTGGCTGAAGACGCCGCTGTCCCTGCACCAAAGCACTTGGACAGCAGAGGAGAAGTCTTAGTCACTTACCCTCAGAGGCTACCCTTTGATTGAAAGAGTACAGAAAAGAAAAGTCAAAATAGGTTCTCTATTAAACATGTCATAGCACCAGACAATTCAGTCAGCAAAAATATGACCCTTACAGACTTAACTCCATGGGAAAAAATTCACCAGAATCCCCAGAATCCCCCAAATACTAAACTGCACTTTAGGGTTCCTTTCTAGCACATGCATCGCTAAAATCGGCCCCAGAACCTTCTCTGCCCCTCTCCCATGGGATGCAATGTCAGTGGAGGAACAGACCAAGTCTGCACTAGCCTGTCCCTCCACCTTCCCCGGGAAAAGGTCCCCCTGCGCCAAGTCAACAGCTCCCAGAGGAAGCCCACTGACTGCTCTCTTCAGGGTGGGGGACACAGGAAGTCCAGGCTTGCAGGGAGGGGACGGGCCACCTACCGTGACTGCCAGTGCCCATTTTGGGAGTCTGATTGGAATTTATACAGCAGGAGCACTGGGCACTCGGACAACTCCAGCCCACAACCAAGTCACTGGGCTGCCTACCCACTGCCCAAGTGCCTCAAGTCAACACATTCCTGCACTGCCCTTGCTGGTCTCATAAAACAAGGAAGCTCAACTCACCATGAGGTCTGGACCAGGTGTTGGTTACGCTCACACTCTAACACCTGAAGGTACATAACGATTATCTGGAAGATACGGGTCAGGCAGTTATTACCAAGAACCTTAAGAGCCCAGAATTCAGATCTTGTGGGTGTCCATGCAGCAAACAAGAGCCTCAAGCTAGATCCCAGGAGTGGCTCCTGGCCACACGTCTGGCAGACGGCTCAGCTGGAGGGAGCTTTGCGATTGCGCCTGCTGTCTGCCTTGGCAGCCAGGCAGGACGCATGCCCGTGAGCCCAGCCACACAACCCACGGCACAGGCCTCGTTCTTCATGGGGCTGGTTTCATTCTAGTCTTCAATGCCTTTCCACCAGTGAGGGTGGCCTGTCCTACACGTCTCTGTACCCCAGTTAACAACTCACCGAAACACAATATGAACATACTTTCAGCAAACAGAGAAGAACACTTCGGGCCAGGCACGCTGGCTCACGCCTGTAATCCCAGCACTTTGGGAGGCTGAGGCGGGCAGATCACCTGAGGTCAGGAGTTCGAGAACAGCCTGACCAATATGGAGAAACCCAGTCTCTACTAAAAATACAAAATTAGTCGGGCATGGTGGTGCACGCCTGTAATCCCAAGTACTCAGGAGGCTGAGGCAGGAGAATCGCTTGAACCCAGGAGGCGGAGGCTGCATGAGCTGAGGCTGCGCCATTGCACTCCAGCCTGGACAACAGAGCGAGATTCCGTCTCCAAAAAAAAAAAAAAAAAAACAGCACTTCAATCTGTGGTGGGCAATTTGTGGATAATTTGAACAGATGGCAGAAAGCCGAACAAGCAGATGAGGAAACCCACCAATAAAAAGGAGATGGAACCAAAGATGGAAACAATTTTTTGGGAAAACAAGTGCTTTGTTTCCGTGTGACACAGAAGGCACCCACAACGCTGGGAGTGAGGGACCGTGTCACGGCCATGGTCCTCAGTCAGACTGCCGCAAAACTCGCCAGTCATTTCAGACTAAAGGGGCCAGAATTCCCCTAATTTCTCCATAAGAGGAAGTAAAGCTATCACTAAAGCAACTGTAGAAAATTAACTGTTGAGGCTGGGTGCAGTGGCTCACACTTGTAATCCCAGAACTTTGGGAGGCCGAGGCAGGTGCATCACCTGAGATCAGGAGTTTGAGACCAGCCCGGCCAACATGACGAAACCCCATCTCTACTAAAGATACAAAAATTAGCCAGGCGTGCTGGCGCATGCCTGTAATCCCAGCTACTTGGGAGGCTGAGGCACAAGAATCACTTGAACCTGGGAGGCAGAGGTTGCAGTGAGCCAAGATTGCACCACTACACACCAGTCTGCATGACAGAGGAAGACTCCGTCTCAAAAAAAAAAAAAAAAAAAAAAAAAAAAAGGCCAGGCACAGTGGCTTATGCCTGTAATCCCAGCACTTTGGGAGGCCAAGGTGGGAGGATCACGAGGGCAAGAGATCAAGACCATTCTGGCCAACATGGTGAAACCCCGTCTCTACTAAAAATACAAAAATCAGCTCGGCATGGTGGCACGTGCCTGTAGTGCCAGCTACTCAGGAGGCTGAGGCAGGAGAATGGCTTGAAGCCGGGAGGTGGAGGTTGTGCCTCCACTGCCACTGCCACCATGCCACTGCATTCCAGCCTGGCGCTAGAGCGAAACTCCATCTCAAAAAAAAAGAAAAGAAAAAAAAATTAACTGTAGAGAAAGGAAAACATAAACTAAAATTCAACATTTATAAACTCACCACTATTTTTGAAAGCCCAAACTTAAATAATGCCATTTCCAAAACACTTAAAAATGTGTTACTAAAATAAACAGCTGACACTAGAAGACGAATACGTCAGGAACTATTCTTGAGATTATAAATAGAAACTGGGAAGCCAAGTCAGGGATGCACTCAGTCCTCTTCAGAGCCTTCAACTGCACTGAGGTGGAGAGAGGCGGCCAGGCGGGAGCAGCGGCCTAGGCGGGCTCGCAGGGCAGGAGCCACACACCCACCTTATGAGGATGCTTCACATGGACGCAGAAACCCAACTCTTTGAGAACTCGTCTTTCCGCCTTTATAATTTGGTTCTTTAAATTAACATAATCTTGATCCAGTAGTAGAGGCACGGGCTTCCTGCCAGAGAGAGAGCACAGGGTCTGCACCACCGTCGAGCAGAGCAAGGCTTCTGAGATCCCGTCGTTACCTCCAACTATGAGCACCTAACACAAACCCCACAACACAACATCTCTACGAAGTCCACATCCTCTGATGAACAAAACTGCACACCGCTCCCCACAGCCCAGTGCCAACCTCCTCATCCCTTCCCAACGATCCCTCCCTGCTTTTCCTTATAGATCAACAGCTTCTGGTGCACAGGCATAGACCGAACATAGCAAGTTTTAGGATCTCGTGGCACAAATGCTAAAAGCACTTTATGTGACTCACGATAGGAAGGTACATATTCACAGTTCAATAACCACAGAACCAATGAAAGCACAATTATTTAAATACAGATGGGCCAGGTGCAGTGGCTCATGCCTGTAATCCCAGCACTTTGGGAGGCGAGGCAGGCAGACTGCCTGAGCTCAGGAGTTCGAGACCAGTCTGACCAACATGGTGAAACCCTGTCTCTACTAAAAAAATGCAAAAATTAGCCGGGCGTGGTGGCGGGTGCTTGTAATCCCAGCTACTCAGGAGGCTGAGGCAGGAGATTCACTTGAACCCAGGAGGCGGAGGTTTCAGTGAGCCGAGATTGCATCACTGCACTCCAGCCTGGGTGACACGGTGAGACACAGTGAGAGTCCGTCTCAGAAAAAAAAAAAAAAAAAAAAAAAGGGCTGGGTGCAGTGGCTCACACCTGTAACCCCAGCACTTTGGGAGGCCAATGAGGCCATGTTTTTTCTTTTTTTGAGATGGAGTCTCACTCTGTTGCCCAGGCTGGAGTGCAGTGGCGCGCTCTTGGCTCACTATAACCTCCACCTCCCAGGTTCAAGCAATTCTCCTGCCTCAGCCTCCCAAGTAGCTGGTATTACAGGCATGCACCACCACGACCAGCTAATTTTGTATTTTTAGTAGAGATGGGGTTTCTTCATGTTGGTCAGGCTGGTCTCGAACTCCCGACCTCAGATGATCCACCTGCCTTGGCCTCCCAAAGTGCTGGGACTATAGGCGTGAGCCACTGCACTCGGCAAGGCTGCTTTTTTTTTTTTTTTTTTTTTTGAGACAGAGTTTCACTTTTGTTGCCCAGGCTGGAGTGCAATGGCACAATCTCAGCTCACTGCACCTCTAACTCCCCGGTTCCAGCGATTCTCCTGCCTCACCCTCCCGAATAGCTGGGATTACAGGCACCCGCAACCACACCCGGCTAATTTTTTTTTTTTTTTTTTTTGAGACGGAGTCTTGCTCTGTCGCCCAGGCTGGAGTGCAGTGGCCCGATCTCGGCTCACTGCAAGCTCCACCTCCCAGGTTCACGCCATTCTCCTGCCTCAGCCTCCCAAGTAGCTGGGACCACAGGCACCCGCCACCACGCCTGGCTAACTTTTTTGTATTTTTAGTAGAGACGGGGTTTCACCGTGTTAGCCAGGATGGTCTCGATCTCCTGACCTCGTAATCCACCCGCCTCGGCCTCCCAAAGTGCTGGGATTACAGGCGTGAGCCACTGCACCTGGCCAATTTTTGTGTTCTTAATAGGGACAGGGTTTCACCATGTTGGTTAGGCTGGTCTCTAACTCCTGACCTCAGGTGATCCACCTGCCTAGGCCTCCCAACGTGCTGGGATTACAGGCCAGCCCGGCCAGAGGCTGTGTTTTCTAAAGGACTTCAATTAACTTCAGGTGCATAAACCCTGGGCTAAGGTCAGAGGCAGCGGTTCTCTGCTGGAGAAATTTTACTATTCCAGGGCCATGAAGCAACATCAACAGACTTTCGTTTTTTTTGGAAACAGGGCCTCACTCTGTTGTCCAGGCTGGAGTGCAGTGGTGACATCACAGCTCACTGCAGCCTCAATCTCCTGGCCTCAAGCAAACCTCCTTTTTCAGTCTCCCAAGTGCTGAGATGACAGGTGTGAGCTCCCACATCTGGTATGAGAGAATTTCTGGCTGTCACATCTAAGGTGGGGTACTCCTGTCATCCAGTGAGTGGAGACCAGGGATGTTGCTGAATCCTGCAGCACGCAGGAGAATCCCCTACAACTAAAGATTATCCAGCCAGATGCGGTGGCTGAAATCTGTAATCCCAGTGCTTTGGGAGGCTAAGGCCAGCAATTCCTTGGAGCCCAGGAATTTGAGACCAGCCTGGGCAACACAGCATGACCCCATCTTTACCAAATAAAAAATAAAAATTAGCTGGCATGGTTGGCGTGCTCCTATAATCCCAGCTACTCAGGAGGCTGAGGCAGGAGAAACTCTTGAGCCTAGGAGGTTGAGGCTGTAGTGAGCCATGATCATACCACCGCACTCTGCCCTGGACAACAGGAAACCTGTCTCAGAAGGAAAAAAAAGATTATCCAGCCTGAATGTCAATAGTGCTGAGATTAAGACTCCCTGCTCCAGAGCACTCAGAAACTTGTGGGACAGAAGCAGCAACAGGGCCGTGCACTGACATGGATATAGCAGGAAGCCAGCCCCAGCGCGACCCGCCACAGTGCACTGTCCTCACTGGAGCCCCTGCCCTTACTAAACAGCATCTACCGATGCCTCTGAGCAGGCCCTGTTCGTGGAACTTGAGAATGCGCTCATGAACATCCCACAGGTTTAGAGCCTCAGGCCTGTACTGTGTTATACGAGCCTTACTGTAGCTTAATCAGAAATAAAGAAAATAGACATCTATGATAGACTAGACAGCTCTGACTGACTCACTTTTTCTCTCTCAGCTGTCGAAGGCGGTGAAACACATTGATGACGTCCCGTATGCGTCTTGGGGCCTCTTCTATCTTGGAAGCCAGGTGGACACAGGCCATTGACACATGCTGAAGCGGAAGCATTGCAACACGCCCATGTTTGTCCCCAGCCACGGCGTCCTGACGGCCGCCAAAGGCTTGAGGGCTATTCAGACCAAAAGGGAGGTGCACCCAGGGGAAAAAAAAAGTCAAGAAACAGAACCCTCCGGCACAGAGCTCAGACTGGGGGGCAAGTACTCACTCCCCTGAGTAACCGGGCAAAGTAACAAACCGTTTTACCCTCAACATACTTCGCTGGGAATGAAATGCAGGAGGAAGCCTTACCTCCATGGAGTGCTTCACGAAGGACTTGGTATAAAAGAAGCGCTGGAACAACACCTGCCCGGTAGCCATGGCCACCTAGAGTAGAAGAAAGTTTCCGTATTTTCAAACGCACCATTCAAAGCCTTCGCGGCCGAAAGTCATCGAGTAACGTGGGACTCCCCACGCAGAACCAAACACTGAAACGCTTCCTACGTCCACAAAGGCTCTTCGCGTCCCGCCGTCTCGGGATCCAGCGCACTGGCGGGCGGGGAGGCCCCGGGTCAGGGGCATGGGCTGGCTAGGGACTGGCGCCGAGGCTGGGGTCGGGGCAGGGGCAGGGGCTGGGGTCGGGGTCTGGGCGGGGGCGGTGCGGGCCCCTCTCGCCGCCAACAAAGGCGGCTGCCGCCCCAGCGGTTACCTGGGCCGGAGGCTCGCGGCCGCGCCCTCACCTGCGGCAGGCGGAGCAGGATACCAGCCGCCTGGATGAGCTCGCAGCCCACCACGCGGAGGTCGGTCTCTGTGTCGGTGTCGAGGCCGCTCGACATGGACGGCGTGAAACGGAGCTTGTCGTCAGGCAGGAGGCAGTTCTCCAAGGTGATGAGCACCCCGGAGTACAGCCTGTCCCCGATCAGCACCCCCTGTGACCCTGAGGGTGCGCCCCCAGATCCCGAGGCGCCGGCCGCTGCCGCGGGAGCTGCCGACCCTGCAGCACCAGCCGCCGCCGCCGCCGCCGCCATTTTGTGCCGCCGACTCCCCTTCGGCTTCTTCCCGCAGGGCGGCTCCTCGCAAAGCTCCACGGCCGCCACCGCCCCGCCCCGTCGCGTGCCATTGGTTCGGCCCGCGACCAGCGCGACGCCGCCTAGCCGCAATTGGCTACATAACCTGCCCGTCAGCCACGCGCCTAACGCCGACGCCGGAACCTGGCGCGGGTGGGGCGGGCTCGTTACCCAGGGGACTCCGCGGTGCCGGCCGACCCGGAAGCATGTCTGTCCCTAGCGGAGGCGCGGGTGCCGTGCTGAGAGCGCCTGCCTGTGCGCCCCGAGCGGGGCCGGGACTCTTCCAAGATGCCCATGTTCGCACAGAGACCCCGGATCGCGGAAGCTCGCGTCTCGAAAGGCCTGTGGGTCAGGGGGGGCCATCTCGGTGGGATCTGGGGCGGGACGACCCCCCACTGCTGAACCCTGGGCGCGGGGCAGGGTCAGAGGCTCCGCTCGGCCTCCCCCTGGATGAGACGCGCATGCCCGGTGTCCCCCGGCCGCCGTCGGCGTCGTGTCTTCAGTCCTTATGGACTCCAGACTTTGGGGATGCGTATTAACGCCAGACTCCTGCAAAGTCTTGCCTTTAAAACTCAGCCCCTGGGGAGAGACGGGTGGAGGGATGACTGGAAACGTGGCCTCGACGTCCCTACAGAGCCCCTCCAGCGTGGGGAGGCCTAAGTACCTCAAGGTTCAGGCCCACGGAAGGAGTCGGGGGAGCGAGGCCCGGTGCTCTACGTGTGAAGGAGCTTGGACAGGACCTCACAAACGCCAGGGAGACGGCGAGGGGGTTCGTGCGTTTGTAACGTCTTGACATCGCTGATCCTCCCGCAGGCGGTCTCACGCCCTGCCCGTCCTGGGTTCACGGTTTTTCATCACCTGCGGCTGTCCTGCGATCGACCACAGCTGTGCAGGAGGGACAGGAGGTATCTGTTGCTGCAGTTACTGGAACCTTTGCCAGGACTAGTACAGGACCACGGGTGAGGATGGTGGGGAAGCCTGCGTGGGGCAGGGAACGGTGAGGCAGGAAGAGGGAAGGGCAGCAGAGGCCTGAGTGGTTGCAGGTTCACACACTGAGCTGCCAGTGACTGCCCAGCTCAAACGGGCTCAAATTCAGAAGCCACCATTGCTCCTCACCCCCACCCCCAGGTCAGCTGTCCACTAGCTCTGCCATGACTTGATACTGCAGCTCAAACAGTGCCGACCAAAACCCACTCTCCTCACCGCCTGTTATGGATAACATGGTATGGTTACAGCTTTACTCATGTCCTCTTTCCCCAGGTTGGTAGCTCAGGGATGTCTCGTCTGTGAGTTACAGCTGCACGCTCTCCAGGAAAGAAGGCATTTTCTCTTCTCTGGAAACCCCACCACACAGCTGGTTTCTCATTGGTGCTGCTTGCCCATTCCCTGAGCTGTGACTGCCAGAGGAGTGGGAGGTTGGTGGTGCCTCCAGCCCATCAGGGGCAGGCCCTGGGACTGCCTGGGAACAGGAGGACTATGGCACAAACCGAGTTAGTGATGGGAGCAACCCGCAGGGCTCTGCCGCATCCCTGTCTTCCTTCACTGACATGAAACGCAGAAAAGGCAGCTTTGCCACAACACAGCAGCACGCACTGAATGTGGCCGCCCAGGGCTCTGTCCTTGACCCTGTTGTCCAGGACTGTTTACCAAGGGCTGACAGGCACTGAGTGCCTCGTGCACATGGCCAGACACTGCACTCATGCAGTGGAAAGGACAGTGAACGAGACTTGGTCCCTGGCCTCGAAAGGCTTAGGGCGTAGTGGCTGTCATGAGGCACAGTGACAAGGGCCAGGAGGGGGACCTCTTAGGGGGCCATGCAGTGATGGAAGCCAGAAAGAATGAAGGCCTGCAGTGAGGATGGAGTGGTCGGCCTGAAGCCATCTCTAGCAAGTGGCCAGGACACTGATTGTTCTGTGCAGGTTGGAGGTAGGTGGTGAGTCTGAGAAAGGGGCCAGAAAGACTCCCCAGCAACTGCTGGCAAAGGGTGAAGGGCACGTTCCCACAGGATGCAAGCCAGCTGCCTTTGGAGGGGGGATGGGCACTCAATTTAGGCGCTCCTACAGCAGGGTCAGCAAGACAAGCAGGTTGCGGCAGGGGTCTGTGCACTGCTGCGTAAGTGTAGGGGGCATCAGGAGGCAGACAGCCGCTGATAACCAGCGTCTCAAGAGCCTTCCTGGGGCAGAAAGACCAGGGGAGAAGTGTGCATCACCCTTGGGGTTAAGGGACAGTTGTCTGCTAGGTGTTGCTTCCTGGAGATGGCTGAAAAGCCAGTCCAGTCTGCAGGCACCAGGCCACCACCCACCTGATGTGGGAGCATTTCCCCCAATCCCTGCTGGGCGGCTGAATCTGGGGGACATAGGGAAGCTGAGGCTGGTGTTCTGAGTAGTGGCAGAGCTGAGCCACAGGGCATGTCTGAGGTCAGCCCCGAGCAAAATGGAGTAGGGACTCAGGGTGGGTCAGGTAACTGGGAAGCGGGCACTGTGCACGCAGCCCTTGAGGGGAGCCAGGGTGGGTGGGGATCCCCCACTGTGTGCAGAAGGCAGCAGCCTTGGAAGCAGGGTGTGCTCCTCGGTGTGGTCGCTCGATACCAGAAAATGACTCTAAAAACTGAAGAGTGTTTGAGTTTTATTCACACAAAACATGGACGTCATCTGTGAGGCTCTGTCCCAGAGAGACAGGGCCATCCCTCATGTCTGTTATTGGGATGTAGATAAACAAAAGTATAAATCAAACAAACTGCAAATTACTCTGTCTCTTTTCCTAATCAATACAGCAACAGTCCTCAGTGGTACTGCACCACTCTGGAAAAAATGCCTTCAGGTTCCTTCCCATCCCCCAAGGCAGCAGCAAATCCTTCGTGTCGCCTCCTACTGGCCAAGGCAGCCAAAGATTTGAAAGTCTTTGGCTCGTAGATGGCCAGATCCGCTAGGACTTTCCTGTTGAGCTCCACCTGGCACTGAGAAAAGAATGAATCAGAACCTGCTGTCAGTGTGAGACACACACTCCGGCTCCGCGTGGTTGCGGCGCTGGCTCAGGAAGAACCCAGCTGCACACTCGCCTGGGGGGAGGGAAGGCCTAGGAGAATCCTATCTGGGTGGCACATCAGAGGACTTCCAGGCAGGATGCTGAAGGATAAATGTGGACACGGGTGAGGGAGGCACCTGTGGAATCTGCAGGGAGGCTGGACTCCAGTCCTGATGTCGGCCCGGGGAACCAAACACCTTGTTCAGGGTCCTTGGTCACCACCCTGACTGAGCTGACTGCTGGCCTAGGGTAACCCTTTTAAGCCAACCTGGAAGTGCCTGCAAGAACCACAGAGGATTTCAGAAGCTAGTGAACAATGCCAGAGTTTAAGGAGTAGAAAAGGGGGGCCGTCTCTTTGAGCATTAAATTCAGCTACCAAGGCCGGGCACGGTGTCTTGCCTGTAATCCCAGCACTTTGGGAGGCCAAGGCAGGCAGGTCACCTGAGGTCGGAAGTTCGAGACTAGTCTGACCAACATGGAGAAACCCCATCTGTACTAAAAAATACGAGAAAAAAAACCACAAGGCCAGGCGCGGTGGCTCATGCCTGTAATCTGAGCACTTTGGGAGGCTGAGGCGGGCGGATCACCAGATCAGGAGATCAAGACCATCCTGGCTAACACGGTGAAACCCTGTCTCTACCAAAAATACAACAAAATGAGCTGGGCATGGTGGTGGTCACCTGTAGTCTCAGCTACTCAGGAGGCTGAGGCAGGAGAATGGTGTGAACCCGGGAAGTGGAGCTTTCAGTGAGCCAAGATCGCGCCACTTCAGCCTGAGCAACAGAGTGAGATTGTATCCAAAAAAAAGAAAAAAAGGAACAAAAACACAAAATTCGGCTACCGAGGACAAAGTGGCCTAACTGTACTACCTGTGACCTGTATGCTTTGTGCAAAGTCTGTCTCCTTTCTTTCTTTCTTTTTTTGAAACAGAGTCTCACTGTGTCGCCCAAGCTGGAGTGCAGTGGTGCGATCTCAGCTCATTGCAAGCTCCACCTCCCGGGTTCATGCCATTCTCCTGCCTCAGCCTCACAAGTAGCTGGGACTACAGGTGCCCGCCACCACACCTGGCTACTTTTTGTATTTTTAGTAGAGATGGTGTTTCACCATGTTAGCCAGGATGGTCTCGATCTCCTGACCTCGTGATCCACCCGCCTCAGCCTCACAAAGTGCTGAGATTACAGGCGTGAGCCACTGTGCCTGGCCAAGTCTGTCGCCTTTCTTAACTACAGTTCCCTGAGTAAAATGGGAAAGTCAAACCTCCTAAGCCTACCCTGAAGATCTTTGTAAAGCACCAAAGACTGCCTTCTGCAAAATACCCACCCCCTCAACATTTTAGGAAAAACTTAATGTACACAAGCAGAGGGACTAGCATAATGACCAGATTCAGTCATCACCAAGATTTTGCTACACTTGCATAAAACATCCGTTCGCTCCAAAACATTCCCCTTCCTTTCTGTAAGTTCCTATTTCACCTGCTATGTCATCAGAAATCACTCATTATTAAAACTTTTTGTTGTTGTTGAGACACAGTCACACACTCGCCCAGGCTGGAGTACACTGGTGTGATCTCAGCCCACTGCAACTTCTGCCTTCTGGATTCAAGCCAATCTCCTGCCTCAGCCTCCCGAGTAGCATACAGGCGCATGCCACCACCACGCCTGGCTAATTTTGTATTTTGAAGAGACAGAGTTTTACCACATTGGCCAGGCTGGTGTCGAACTCCTGACGTCAGGTGATCAGCCCGCCTCTGCCTCTCAACATACTGGGATTACAAGTGTGAGCCACCGCACCCAGCCTCTTTGTTTTAAATTTTTTTTTTTTTGAGATGGAGTCTCGCTCTGTCGACCAGGCTGGAGTGCAGTGGCGCGATCTCAGCTCACTGCAAGCTCCGTCTCCCGGGTTCACACCATTCTCCTGCCTCAGCCTCCCGAGTAGCTGGGACTACAGATGACCACCACCACGCCTGGCTAATTTTTTTGTATTTTTAGTAGAGTCGGGGTTTCACCGTGTTAGCTAGGATGGTCTCGATCTCCTGACCTTGTGATACACCCGCCTCAGCCTCCCAAAGTGCTGGGATTACAGGTGTGAGCCACCACGCCTGGCCTGTTTAAACTCTTAAATTAAACTTTGAAGTTAAAGTCAAGTTTTTCTACACTTTTTTTTTTTTTTTTTTTTTGAGACAGAGTCTCACTCTGTTGCCCAGGCTGCAGGGCAGTGGCGTGAACTCGGCTCACTGCAGCCTCCGCCTCCCAAGTTCAAGCGATTCTCCAGCCTCGGCCTCCTGAGTAGCTGGGACTACAGGTGCCGGCCACCATGCCCAGCTAATTTTTCGTATTTTTAGTAGAGACGGGGTTTCACCTGTTAGCCAGGATGGTCTCAATATCCTGACCTCGTGATCTGTCCGCCTCAGCCTTCCAAAGTGTTGGGATTACAGGCGTGAGCCACCATGCCTGGCCTTTTTTCTTAATGGGGAAACATCAGGACTTACATCCCAGAAAGACGTGCCCTGTTTCCAATTCTGCTCTGCTGCCAACCAGTGCGGTAAGCTCCCAGACCTGCCAGAACCCCATACCAAGACAGAGTGCAGCTACGGTGCAGCTGGAGTGGCACTCCTCGTCTCTGCCACATGGACTGCTAACAGGCTGCGCCAGGTCTGATGGGAGGGTTTGATTTATTTACTTACTTTTAGAGATGGAGTCTTGCTCTGTTGCCCAGGCTGGAGTGCAGTGGCATGATCTCGGCTCACTGCAGCCTCCGCCTCCCAAATTCAAGCAATTCTGCTGCCTCAGCCTCCAGAGTAGCTGGAATTCTAGGTGCCCGCCACCACGCCTGGCTAATTTTTGTATTTTTAGTAGAGACAGGGTTTCGCCACGTTGACCAGGCTAGTCTCCATCTCCTGCCCACCTCAGCCTCCCAAAGTGCTGGGATCACAGGCGTGAGCCACCCTGCCCAGCCATGGCTTTCTTTATTCTGTCAGACAGGGTCCTGCTCTCACCTAGGCTGGAGTGCAGTGGTACCATCATAGCTCACTGCAGCTTCAAACTCCTGGGGGCTCAAAGTGATCCCCCTGCTTCAGACTCCTCAGTAGCTGACACTACAGGTCTCTGTACCACCACACCCAGCAAATTTTATTTTTTTGTAGAGAGTGGTCTCACTATGTTGCCCAGGCTGTTGCTGGCACTATTCCTAGGCACAATCCCATCACTCATCAACATGGGAATTGTGACCTGCTCCGTTTCCAGCCTGGGCTGGTTCACCCCTCCTTAGGCAACGTGGTGGTCCCTTGCTCCCAAGAGGTCACCATATTGATACCAAACTTAACATGGACACCCCATCAGCATAGCAAACTACAGCCCAGAAGTCAGTCTCCAGGGATCCTCTGGCCTCAGCCTCCTGATTAGCTGGGACTACAGGAAGCACCACCACGCCCAGCATGATGGTTTCTGCAGATGTCCAGAATTTCAGTGGGACCCACACACTCACCCATACCTTAACTAAATTCCCAATGAGCGCTGGATACTTCAGTCCATGTTCCTGGCTAGCAGCTGTAATTCGATTAATCCAGAGCTGAAATAAGAAAACATGAAGATACTTAAAAATGACTTCTGGATGTTATGTCCCAGCAAAGCCTCTAATTGATCTAAAGAATATTTTTCTAAAAGTAAATAGCAAAATCAGTGAGCTATGATGGTGCCATCACTCTGGCCTAAGCGAAATCAAGACCCTGTTTCAAAATTAAAAACAGCAAAAACCCGGCTGGGCACGGTGTCTCACGCCTGTAATCCCAGCACTTTGGGAGGGCAAGGCAGGCAGATCATTTCAGATCTGGAGTTCGAGACCAGCCTGACCAACATGGCGGAACCCGGTCTCTACTAAAAATACAAAAAATAGCTTGGTGGCGCACACCTGCAGTCACAGTTACTCGGGAGACTGGGGCGGGAAAAATCGCTTGAACCCGGGAGGCGAGGTTGCATTAAGCCTAGATGGCGCCATTGCACTCCAGCCTGGGCGACAGCGCAAGACTCAGTCTCGGGGTAAGAAAAAAACTGGGGTACGTTAGATGCTAGGTTCATGAGGCTGAGGCGGGAGTGGTGAGGCGCAGTAATGAGGCGGCACGTGGACAGAGCGGAGGCGCCAGCCTCCCAGAAATGCGGGGGGTTCCGGGTGTGCAGAGCTTGGCAGCAGGCGTGGTCTCTTCGAGGAGCACCACGGCAGCAGATAGTAGCCCTGGAGGGTTGGCAAGGGGCTGGGTTGACTTCAGCTGCCAAAGGGAAGGGAAGCCACCGGAGGGATGAGAGCAGCAGCGACTAGGGCGGTGGCTGGCGACGCAGGGAGAGTGGCAAGGCGGCTCTGCAGTGGCCCGGGCGAGGGACTGGAGCAGCGGGTGACAGTGGGGGTGGCGGCGGGGCGGGAGAACGGATGTCCCACAGTTTGCCTGCGGGGCGACATAATTTGTCGGAGTTTCGAAGCAAGGTATGAAAGGAAGGGGCTGAGGGTGGCCGGGCGGCTGCACACTAGCTGGGTCGCGGCGCAGAAACGCAGGGGCCGCGAGCGCGCTGGCTGGCGGGTGTCCCGGGTCCACGCTTACGGTCCTCATGTTCTTTTTCTTCAGGTATCGGGCTTTGGTGCATTTCACAAAGGCTCGAATCACGGTTCTGACCGCCAACCTGTAGCAGCGATTTTTCCTTCCCCGGAAGTGCTGGGTCAGAAAACGAGAAACCAGGGTTGTCAGCGGGGCCCGCGCCGGCCGCCCCTTGGCCCGCGGGATACCCCGGGCGCCCAGTGCCCAGGCCGGGCGGGCGGCACTCACCCTGGCGTGCTTCAGCACCTCCTGGATCCGAAAGTAGCGGTCGGTGACGCGATTCCGCAGCCAGAGCTGCGCGGTGAGGAAGACCATGGCGCCTGCAGGCCGGCGTCCCGGATACTCAACAACGCACGCGCCGCGCCGCTGCCATCTTGCCCGGGTCGGAAATGGTGGTCACGAGCGCTTCCGGGTCAGCCCCTGCGATACTTCCGGGGCGAAGGTCGTCTCCCGTCAGCCCGCGGGTGCCCAGTTGTGCTCCTGAACTCGCGGTGGTGGCGCGTGTTGGGGAGCGGATGTGGGGCCGCGGCGGGGACTGAAAGGAGAACGCGGCCGCAGCGCCCGTGGCTATTCGCGGACGATGGATAAACAGCAACGCAGCGCGGACCGTCCCGGAGCACGGCCCCGGCCGCAGCTGTGGCTCCGAGGGCGCCGTGAGGGCAGCGGACCCGGGTCGGGGGCCCCGCGGCCGGGGAGCTCGGGTGCGGCGCGGGCAGGGAGGGCCAGGCCGCCCCCTGGGGCCACGAGGATGTTCAGGAACCGAGGTGGAGATGGTCGCATCGGTGTGAAAGTGCCCGTTGCCTCTGAACCTTGCACTTTGTTTACTTACTCATTTTGAGACGGGGTCTCGCCCGGTCGCCCTGGCTGGGGTGCAGCGGCCCGACCTCGGCTCGCCGCGGCCTCTGCCTTCCTAGTAGCTGGGACGTCAGGCGCGCGCCGCCACGCCCGGCTAACTTTTTGTGTTTTTTGTAGAGGGGGCGTCTTCCTGCGTTGGCCAGGCTGCTCTGGGACTGCTGGCTTCTGCTGGGATTACGGGCCTGAGCCACCGCGCCATGCCTGGAAATTCTAAGCTTCGAAATGGTAAATGTGATCGCTGTGGTGCTGATGCCTGTAATCCCAGCACTTTCGGAGGCCGAGGGGGGAGGAACACTTGAGTCCAGGAGTTCAAGACCAGCCTGGGCAACATAGTGAGACCCCATCTCTACAAAAAATCAAAAAGAAATTAGCCGGGAGCGGTGGTGGCGCGCGCCTGAGGTCCCAGCTACTCAGGAGGCTGAGATGGGAGGCTCGCCTGAGCTCTGGAGGTGGAGGCTGCAGTGAGCTTAGATTGCACCACCGCGCAACAGCCTGGGCAGCGGAGCCAGAGTCTGTCCCAAAAAAAAAGTTTTATATTATGTGTAATTTTATATTTCTGCTATATTATCGAAAAATTGGAGGTGTGCAGTTTCTTTATAACAGTTTATTATACTTGGATATTTTTTAAATCTTAGAAGAGTTGGAATACAAGTACAAGGAAAACTCCCCAGTGTTCGCTACCAAAATGTGCCAGCTGTTTTCATTTGTTCCATTTGTTTAATACTCTCGAACCAAATTCACCTACTGTTTACGTTTTGCTCCATTTTTGAATCATTCTCTCTGTAAATATAAACATAATGGATTTTTTTCCTCAACCATTTGAGACGCTGGAGACACCTAAACACTTTGCTGTGTATTTACTCTTAGGAACCACACCGTACAATGGTCAAAATCCGGACCCAGCCCACAGTCCAGATTTAACTCGCCTCAAATGTCTTTTATACCTTTTTTCCCTGTTGAGGATTCAGTCCAGGATGACGCACTGCATTTGTTGTTGTGTTTTTTGTTTTGTTTTGTTTTTTTCTGTTTTTGAGACGGAGTTTCGCTCCGTCGCCCAGTCTGGAGTACAAAGGTGCGATCTCGGCTGACCGCAACCTCTGCCTACCCGGTTCAAGCGATTCTCCTGCCTCAGCCTCCCGAGTATCTGGGATTACAGGCGCACACCGCCACTCCCAGCTAATTTTTGTATTTTTAGTAGAGACGGGATTTCACAATGTTGGCCAGGCTGGTCTCAAACTCCCGACCTTAAATGACCAGGCTGACCAACATGGTCAGCTACTCAGGAGGCTGAGGCAGGAGAATCGCTTGAACCCGGGAGGCAGAGTTTGCGGTGAGCCGAGATCCCGCCATTCATTGCACTCCAGCCTCGGAAACTAGCAAAACTCCATCTTAAAAAAAAAGAGGAGGCCGGGTGCAGTGGCTCTGCACAACACTTTGGGAGGCCGAGGCAGGTGGATCACCTGAGGTCAGAAATCTGAGACCAGCCTGGCCAACATGGTGGAACCCTATCTCTACTAAAAATGCAAGAAGTAGCCGGGCGTGGTGGCGGGCCCCAGTAATCCCAGCTGAGGTGGGAGAATTGCTTGAACCCGGGAGGCCAAGGCTGCAGTGAGCCAAGATCGCACCACTGCACTCTAGCCTGGGTGACAGATCAAGACCTTGTCTCAAAAAACAAGAAGAAGAAAAACTACTTTTTTTTTTTCAGATGGGGTCTCACTCTCACCCAGTCTGGAGTGCAGTGGCGCCATCTCAGCTCATTGCAGCCTCTGCCTCCTGGGCTTGAGTGATCTTCCCACCTCGACCTTCTGAGTAGCTGGACCACAAGTGCATGCCTGGCCAATTTTTGTATTTTTGGTAGAAACGGAGTTTCACCATGTTGCCCAGGCTGGTCTCAAAACTGGCCTCCCAAAGTGCTGGGACAGACACAACTGGCCTACCTGCAGGATTTTCAGTTTATGGACATGACTGAGTGGAGACATGGAGAAGCTGTTGTTATTGGAGATTTTTATTACTCGCATTTCCTGAGCGATGGGGACACTCACTGTGGGGAAAAGCAAGAGAGATTCTGATCTGTTACTGTGTCTGTGTAGAAAGAAGTAGACATAGGAGACTCCATTTTGTTCTGTACTAAGAAAAATTCTTCTGCCTTGAGATTCTGTTAATCTATAACCTTACCCCCAACCCCGTGCTCTCTGAAACATGTGCTGTGTCCACTCAGGGTTAAATGGATTAAGGGCGGTGCAAGATGTGCTTTGTTAAACAGATGCTTGAAGGCAGCACGCTCCTTAAGAGTCATCACCACTCCCTAATCTCAAGTACCCAGGGACACAGAAACTGCGGAAGGCCACAGGGTCCTCTGCCTAGGAAAGCCAGGTATTGTCCAAGGTTTCTCCCCATGTGATAGTCTGAAATATGGCCTCGTGGGAAGGGAAAGACCTGACCGTCCCCCAGCCCGACACCTGTAAAGGGTCTGTGCTGAGGAGGATTAGTAAAAGAGGAAGGCATGCCTCTTGCAGTTGAGACAAGAGGAAGGCATCTGTCTCCTGCCTGTCCCTGGGCAATGGAATGTCTCGGTATAAAACCCGATTGTACGTTCCATCTACTGAGATAGGGAAAAACCGCCTTAGGGCTGGAGGTTGGACCTGCAGGCAGCAACACTGCTTTGTAAAGCATTGAGATGTTTATGTGTATGCATATCTAAAAGCACAACACTTAATCCTTTACCTTGTCTATGATGCAAAGACCTTTGTTCACGTGTTTGTCTGCTGACCCTCTCCCCACAATTGTCTTGTGACCCTGACACATCCCCCTCTCGGAGACACACCCACGAATGATCAATAAATACTAAGGGAACTCAGAGGCTGGCGGGATCCTCCATATGCTGAACGCTGGTTCCCCAGGTCCCCTTCTTTCTTTCTCTATACTTTGTCTCTGTGTCTTTTTCTTTCCTAAGTCTCTCGTTCCACCTTACGAGAAACACCCACAGGTGTGGAGGGGCAACCCACCCCTACACTTACACTATGCAGGGTGACATGAGAAGCCCCGGTGTTTTGTCAGGAGGCAGAGAGAGGGGAGAAAGCTAAGGCCAGAGCCTTGGCTGGGGATTCTGTGGGAAGGGCAGGGAGGGCGGGGTGAGCAGCTCAGAATGGGCCAGCTTGAAAAATGCCATCTTGGCCGGGCGCAGTGGCTCACGCCTGTAATCCCAGCACTTTGGGAGGCCAAGGCAGGCGGATCACCTGAGGTTAGGAGTTCAAGACCACCCTGGCCAACATGGTGAAACCCCATCTCTACTAAAAAACAAAAAATTCACTAGGTGTGGTGGCAGGCGCCTGTAATCCCAGCTACTCCGAAGGCTGAGGCAGGAGAATTGCTTGAACCCAGGAGGCAGAGGTTGCCAGTGATCCGAGATTGCGCCATTGCACTCCAGCCTGGGCAATGAGAGCGAAACTCCATTTAAAAAAGAAAAGAAAGGCCGGGCTCAGTGGCTCATGCCTGTAATCCCAGCACTTTGGGAGGCCAAGGTGGGCAGATTATGAAATCAGGAGATTGAGACCATCTTGGCTAACATGGTGAAACCCTGTCTCTACTAAAAATACAAAAAATTAGCTGGGCGGGGTGGCGGGCGCCTGTAGTCCCAGCTACTTCGGAGGCTGAGGCAGGAGAATGATGTGAACCCAGGAGGTGGAGCTTGCAGTGAGCCGAGATGGCGCCACTGCACTCCAGCCTGGGGGACAGAGTGAGACTCTGCCTCAAAAAAAAAAAGGAAAAGAAAAGAAAAATGCCATCTGGCCTTGGTGCATGGGGGCTGTCCTGGTCGCCTGTTCCTGGCCCTGGGCGACTCAGGGCAGGGGATGTATCGGCTTGTGCAGGTGTTAGATGAGGAGGTGGGTCAGGGTACGGGCTCTGGATGGAAGTGGGGAGGAGAACAGCCGTGGCCATGTTTGGCCATGTAATTCATGGTTGTCAAAGTGACATATACAAATCTAAGAAAACACAGTTGGAACACCGTGGCCTACAGAGAGCAACTGAAAAGAGCGCCCTGGCGGTGTGCACACAGAGGGAAGGAAGGGAAGACAGAGGTGCCATCCAGGTCCCAGGTCCCAGGTCCCAGGTCCATCTAGGTCCCAGGTCCCAGGTCCATCTAGGTCCCAGGTCCATCTAGGTCCCAGGTCCCAGGTCCATCTAGGTCCCAGGTCCCAGGTCCATCTAGGTCCCAGGTCCGTCCAGGTCCCAGGTCCCAGGTCCGTCCAGGTCCCAGGTCCCAGGTCCGTCCAGGTCCCAGGTCCGTCTGTCCCAGGTCCGTCCAGGTCCCAGGTCCGACTGTCCCAGGTCTGTGCCTCCATCCATCATCAGGTTTAAGTCACATCAGTTGCTGTAGCAGGATGAGCCACAGACAAAATCTTTCAAGACACCGAGTTGTAGAAGGAAGGGCTTTATTCAGCTGGGAGCATCAGCAAACTACTGCCTTAAAATCTGAGCTCCCCGAGTGCACAATTTCTGTCCCTTTTAAGGGCTCACAACACTAAAGATTTCACATGAAAGGGTCGTGATTGATTTGAGCAAGCAGGCGGTAAGTGACAGGGGCTGCATGCACCGGCGGTCAGAGAGAAACAGAACACGGCAGGGAGTTTCACAAATGTTCTTCTATACAATGTCTGGAATCTATGAATAACATCTGTTTCTAAGTTATGAGTTGATTTTTCACTACTGAGTTTAGGCCAGGCAGGCGCAGGCCTGGTTTCGGGCCTAGCGCCGGGCTGCCTGTCCTTGGTTTTACCTCCTTGTTGTTTTTTCTTAAAACAGGTACTGAGTATAAAACAATATGAGACAGTCTCTCTCTTCCCTCATTCCCCCCTTTGAGACTCTCACTTTTTATTAGTGGGAGTTCTCACTCATTTTTGCTACTTATGTCTTTTTGTGCAATAGATTGATAGTGATTTATATAGTATGCTTGTGCTGAAGCATTTTGGTGAACTAAGGTAGTGAAGTTTTTTATCATTTGGAGAAATACAGGTATCAGACAAGGGAGCAGTAAGCAGGTTCCTATTACTATTGTTACTCTTGTTATAAGAGTTTTAAATCCTCCTATTGCTGGGAACTAATTTCTAAACATGGCTCCTGGATTGAGTCCATGCCACACTTGCACGGGTACATGTGCCAGTTTTGTTATATCTTTAACTATATTCTCAGCTACTTGCCCCTGATCATCTATGTGTAGGCAACGATTAGTAAGGCTAAGTTTTTCACACACTCCTCCTTCAGCTGCTAGCAAGTAGTCAAGAGCTGGTCTATTTTGAGAGCTAGCATTTCTCATCAAAGTCTCTTGCCGGGCAAGAACAGTCAAGGCTTGACCAGGTTTATAGTAATAATTTCTAAAACAGCTTGTAACCGTATGATTCAGTTGAGCACGTAGATGGGGGTTCGATATCCCCATGAGCCATCTTCTGCCCAAGTGGCGGGTCCGTAGTATTGTATGATTTTTTCAGGGGGCCATTCATCATCTTTCCAATCACTTATGGCTATGCTTCGTTTTTCGCGGGAAGCATAGACTGGGAAGCCCAGAAGTTCACCTGTTTTTATAGGCAGTAAGAAGAAAGATGGCTTCATGGTGCCAATTACGCAGCTACCTGTCCACTGATCAGGCAGCTTAGCATAAGCTCTGTGTCCACATATCCAGTATAACCCGGTGGGGGCCGTCCAGTCCCGGTGGAATTCTGGGTGGGCCCAAACAGTCTGCAACTTTGGAAATTTACTGAATGGATTTCTTTCTGTGTAATTGGAACTCCACCATGTAACTGTTTTTGTGGTACCGTTATACAGCTTTTGCCCAAGACAACCAAGCCACCCTACAGGATGAGTGAATCCTTTTCCTTCTCAAGCTATGCAATACTGTCCAATAATTGAGACTTTTAGAACCCAAAAATTGTCAGGGTGGTTCTTTTGGGCTGGGAACTCATCAGGAACTGTGTCTGTAGAACTAATTCTCGGGCTTCCCATGGCCATTGATCTCCTGTTACGATTCCTCCACAAACATAGCACGAGGTGCCTTGTAGAGACTGGGCTCCATGTTCGGCTAATTGCAAAAACAAAGTTTTAGTTTTTGCTGGAATCTCAGGTACTGACATATTTAGTTCATCATAGAAAGTCTGCAATATGGTTGTGGAGAGCGTTATTGAACCTCTCCTTCTGTTAGGATGCTTACGCTAGGATCTAAGCCTTTTCTGTCAATGCCTAATGTTACACTTTTTTTTATTCCACTTTGGGTCTGAAGGGTTTGTGATTATCAATTCTAAAAGGTTGTAGCTCCCACTCATGCAGGAGGGGCTGACTTTTCCTTTTTGGAGCCAAACAGGATCTTTTTTATCTTCTTTCCAAGTAGCCCAAATGACTCAAGACCGGTATAGACACATCTCACATAAATGTGATTCTTGACAGATATACTTATTTTTTTTTTTTACTGTGTAACTTTTTTTCCAATTTAGAGAACTGCATCCTATTCCATGCTGCTAACCATTAATAGCGGCACCAGCCTCAAATTTTAAGGTTACATTTTTGGGGACCCCTCTTTCTTCTGTTCTAGCTGTTACCTTACTTGTGTCACCTAGAAAAGGACCAGTCCTGTGATCATGGGAGGCTTAAAATGGGTCATAACACGCATCAGGTTGGTTATTTCCTGGGCTGCATACCTTGGGTAGAATAGCATCATACAAACAAGTTTCTTTTAGAATCCGGGTACACTTACAATAACCATAAAATAATAGGACTGTAGCCATCTTTTGTCTTACCTCAGTGACTTGATGTATATACTGGAAACAGTTCTCAGTCTGAGGAAGGTCAGTTGAAGTCCTTACTGTACAAGTCCAAATTTTAAGGAAAATGAGTCCCGTGATGAGTTTCCTCATGCTTCGGCCGTGCGTGGACCAGTCAGCTTCCGGGTGTGACTGGAGCAGGGCTTGTCGTCTTCTTCAGAGTCACTTTGCAGGGGTTGGCGAAGCTGCTCCCTTCCACGTACAGCTCCTAGTCTACTGATGTTTAAAGATGGTCTCGGTGGTTGGGCCTGCTAGAATAAACTGAGTCCAACACTTCTACACAGTTATGTTTCACTGAGCTCTCTGATACCGGGAGCAAGGTGGCGGGGTTTAGGGTTTTGCAAACTTCAGTGGTTATGTGGGGATTTTCACAGAGCAAGCTTTGGTATCTAGTTAGTCTAGAATTCATTAGCTAATGATGTCCTTTGGTATTTATTAAAGTCACCACAGCATGGGGGGACTTTAGGTTTTGCCTAAGAGTTAGCTTATCGGCTTCTTGTGCTAACAGGGCCGTTGCTGCCAGGGCCCTTGGACATGGGGCAGCCTTTGGAAACCCCATCTAGTTGTTCTGAGAGATAGGCCACTGGCCTTGGCCAGGGCTCTACGGTCTGGGTTAAAACTCCAACTGCTATTTTTTCTCTTTCTGACACATAGAGTGTAAAGAGTTTTGTCAGGTCAGGTAGCCTCAGGGCTGGGGCCGACATGAGTTTTTCTTTTTGACTCATGAAAAGCTCGTTGCTGTTGGTTGTAATGGATGTAGTTTATCTAATCTACATTTTTATTGACTGTCATCTACCAAAATATTGACTTAAATCCTGTAACTATTTGATTTCAAGCTTTAAATTGATCTGGTGTCCCTTGTGGGGCTCCAATTGCGTCTAAATAGATGTGAGAGTTGAGAGACCCATAAGGGGCTTCTCTCGCTTTACGATGTCTTTTTTTTTTTCTCTCCTCCGGTTGATGAAATGCCAGGGTGAAAGGGATAGCCAAACGGACTAATGCACAAGTGCCACTCTAGTTATTCGGCAGAGTGCCCAGTAAAGGTCCACCACACATCCGCTCAGGGATGAACAAGGGCTGACTGACTGATAAGCTCTCGAAAATTCTTAAGCTCACTGCATCCCTTCCAGTCTCCAAGGACTGCTAAGTCTCCTCCCTGCCGTGAGAGACACGAAGGGAACTTAGTTTTGGGAGACGGAAGCTGGATGGCCCTCGGGGGCTGACCCGCAGGGACTTCGGGATATAGCAGAGAGAGCTTGGCATGACTTACTGCTCCAGGCTGTAGAATCCTGGAAAAGAGCTACCGTGCAGCCCACGCCTGGTCGACTGAAGGACCACCTTAGTGGAAAGGGGACATTCTGAGCCTCTGGCCTGCCATGTGCACGAGCATCACAATTGCTTTTGTTTAACATCAGATGGAATATCTGATCCATTTCAACCAGGCGTTTGCATCTTGGTATGCTGTCTTAATTGCCAAAGGTTGTTTTAAGTCTTAAACTTCCATGATCCTCTAGTAAAATGAATGTTTCCTTTAGCACCTATTTTTATTAGTTTTTAGACCAAAGAAAGCTAAACACCATTTTATATTTAATAATGCTTCTTGTATGATTTTTATACCAGATAAGCTAAATTTTACCTTTATATTAGTGTGTTATTAATGTTAAACTTAATTTTAATAAAACCTTGTAGACATATTTATCCAATTTTTCATGTTTGACCATAAGGTAAGATTTTATAGACTCTTTTTAACCTTTTATAACTTTTGTTAAAGAGCAGGTTGATGCTTTAAGAAAAACCTGTTGCATTTTTACTTTAATGTCCAGTTCACAGAAAAACTGGATGATATCTTTTTAACTTTAGTTAATATGTTTACACACACAATTTTCTTTACAATTTACATTTTAAAACTTGCTTAAATTCTTACAACAATAATTTTTTTAACCTTTTAATGTAGGTAAAAATCCATATTTTTATGCCCCTTTATAATTTTTTTTACCAAAGGTATATTTTACTTTTCTTGTACACCTTGCATATAAACTTTTTTTTTTAAATAGTACTCAGGGGCCGGGCACGGTGGCTCACGCCTGTAATCCCAGCACTTTGGGGGGCCAAGGTGGGCGGATCACGAGGTCAGGAGATCGAGACCATCTTGGCTAACACGGTGAAACCCCGTCTCTACTAAAAATACAAAAAATTAGCCGGGCGCGGTGGCGGGCGCCTGTAGTCCCAGCTACTCGGGAGGCTGAGGCAGGAGAATGGCGTGAACCCGGGAGGCGGAGCTTGCAGTGAGCCGAGATCGCGCCACTGCACTCCAGCCTGGGTGACAGAGTGAGGCTCCGTCTCAAAAAAAAAAAAAATAGTACTCAGGAGGCCTTATTACTTTTAAATTATACAACATTTTTTGCATAAATTTTGTATAACATTTTGTTTTACAACTTTCGCCGACAATTCTTCAACATGTCTCAACTTTCTGCCTTATTACAAACTTTTAAACAACCAGTTAATGTATTTCAGGACAAGAATTTACCGTATAACATGCTTTTCACATAAATTCCGCCTCCCCTTTTTTTTTCTTTTTTAAAGCGAACTTTTTTTATGTCTTTGGACTAGACTGTCTGAGGCCACAAGATTAGAAGTTACCATTAACATGTTACACTGTTAACTTTTAGCAAACTTCACTTTTGTTGAAAACCTTGGAAGTTTGGGATTTCAATTATCCTTTGCTATTAATAAGACCTTGTTTAGTCTAAATTAACTTAGAATTGGTATAGATGGCCTCTTTTTCTCTCTGCTGGTCTTTCCTTGCCTCTGCCAGCCGCTTATGCTGCTGTTCTCTTAACTACCGTGGGGGGGAAAGGGAGCCTAAAACCTGCTGTAACTGTCTATGTACGGAAACTGGTCTGGGTGCCTTGGCTTACACGTTACCTTGTGTCATACCTTTGAAACAAGGGACCTGTCCAGGCTTCCTTCTGATGGCCAACCTACCTCTAATGCTGACCAGTCTATTTCACACAAAGTTCTAAGTTTTCCTGGTGTCAGAGTAACACCGTAATCTCCCTTAAATTCTTTCTTGAAAAATTTTTTTTAACATAGTTCCTAGTGGGGTGGGCTTATTTGTGCCTGACCCACGTTTCTTCAAGACAAAACACCACGCTCACACCACAAAACAAAAAACAGGTAAAAAGGGCACACGCACACTTTTGCAGTTTACACCAAACCAAAATCAAAACCAAAATCAGAGTATCCAGAAATCCAAGCCAGGTCAAAACCAAAACCAAAGTATCACACAATCTCAGTCAATTCAAAACCAGAACAAAGGTGCCAATGCAGGCACGCCGTGGGTGATCAGGCCACGCGTCTACTCAGGTGGAGTGGGGCAAGTTCCAAAGACTAGTCTTACCAAGTTTCAGATGTCCGGACTCCAAGTGCCAGTTCCTTCCCGGTGTTCAGCCACTGTGTTAATCCACTGTGGGGGCCCGTTATGGGCTGCTCTGGCGAGGTGTTCCACCGGGGCAATTTCCTACCCGGGAGCGCTCTTTGGATCGCGTCACTCAGGCTGGCTGGAGTCCCCCGCAGGGATGCTCCACGGGGCAGGCCCAAGCCGCCTAAGGGGCTGCCTCGGTCGTCTGTCAGTTACCTCGTTTCCCAGTCAGGGAACCAAGAAATGTAGCAGGACGAGCCGCAAACAAAACCTCTCAGACACCGAGTTGTAGAAGGAAGGGCTTTATTCAGCTGGGAGCATCAGCAAACTACTGCCTTAAAATCCGAGCTCCCCAAGTGCACAATTTCTGTCCCTTTTAAGGGCTCACAACACCGAAGATTTCACATGAAAGGGTCGTCACTGATTTGAGCAAGCAGGCGGTACATGACAGGGGCTGCATGCACCGGCGGTCAGAGAGAAACAGAACACGGCAGGGAGTTTCACAAATGTTCTTCTATACAATGTCTGGAATCTATGAATAACATCGGTTTCTAAGTTATGAATTGATTTTCAACTACTGGGTTTAGGCCAGGCCGGCGCAGGCCTGGTTTCGGGCCTAGCGCCGGGCTGCCTGTCTTTGGTTTTACTTCCTTGTTGTTTTTTCTTAAAACAGGTACTGAGTATAAAACACTATGAGAGGGTCTCTCTTCCCTCATTGCCACAACTCATTCTTTGTTGAAGTACGGAGAAGGCTGGAGCTGCAGGGTCAGTGGGCCCTCCTGGGAGCTGGGGGCCATCCCTGGTCCAGCCAAGGCCTGTGACTGCAGCTCAAGCCACATCCCCTACTTTCTCCCATCCCCTCCTCCGGAAGCCTCTTCCCTGATGTCCCCTCCAGGCAGGCAGCCTCAGCCAGAGAGCCTGGAAATCACTGGGGCGGTGGAGCCTGGAGCCTGCTGTCTGGCTCAGCCCGTGGATCTGTGCCCTCACACTCCTTCTGCCCCCCTCCAAGTTCAGGCAGCGCCTGGGGCAGGTCCCCCTCAGGCATCTGGGCCACCTCGGCCCACTGTGTCCGCAGGGTGGGGCTGGCCCCTCGGCTCAGCAGAAGCCCCACGGTAGGCCCATGCCCTCGCTCTGCAGCCAGGTGTAGGGGGGTCTTTCGGAGCCAGCCGGTAGCATCCACCTGAGCACCCCTGTCCAGGAGGCAGCCGGCAACCTCCACGTGGCCTTCCCGAGAGGCGTGATGCAGGGGTGTGAGGCCCAGGGTGTCCCGCGCATCCACCTTGGCCCCCTGGGTGACCAGCAACTGGACGGTGAGCAGGTGTCCCCGGGCGGCAGCCCTGTGCAGCGCAGAGCGGCCATGCCTGTCCCTGATGCCTGGGTCTGCCCTGTGGCCCAGCAGCACCTCAATGTCCTAGAAGAGGAGAGAAAAGCAGGGGCCGGCCTCAGCCCGGTAGGCGAGGGGCAGAGCCACCAGGCGTTTGCCCAGCCCAGGCCTCTTCTGTCCCCGCAGTGGCCTGACTCTCCTGACACCACTTCCTCATGTTGTAAGTGAGGCCGAACCCAAGGCTGGCCTGCTTGGAAACGTCCATTTTTCCCCCTAAGAGTCCTTAGAGCAAATCCAAGGATCTGCAGCCAACACCCTGCCCGCTGCCCAGGAACGGGGGTCTCAGGCACAGGCCCGGCGCTGGCGGAGAGTCTGTTGCTGCCACCAGCATGAAGCCGAGCCCCGGGCCTCGGATCCCGCCCTGGTCTCCACGGGACGGGGCTACACCGGAGGGGCACAGCCGGGGGCGCGCTCAGGGCCTTCGTGCCTGGACACCGTCCCCCAGCCCGGCTCCACTGCCCCAGTGGCACGTCTCTGGGGCTCCTGGCCCTGCGCCCCCTCCCATCACTGCCGGGCGGAGGGCGGGACGAACCTGGGAGCGGCCTAGGGCGGCCGCCAGACCCAGCGCTGTGGCCCCCGCGCCATCCCGGGCGTCCACCCGCGCCCCGCGCGCCAGGAGGAAGCGCAGCGCCGCCCCGCGCCCCGCAGCGGCAGCCACGAGCAGGGCGCCGTCCAGGCCCGCGCCGCCGGCCGCCAGCAGCTCCAGCACCGCCAGCCGCCCGCCCGCGGCCGCCCAGTGCGCCGCCGTCCAGCCGCGCGCGTCCTCCGCCTCCGCTGCCGCGGGTCCCGGGCCCGGAGCCTCCAGCAGGCGCGCGGCCAGCAGCGTGTGGCCCAGGGCAGCGGCCCAGTGCAGCGGCGTGAGGCCCGTCCCGGAGCGCGCCGCCGCCGAGGCCCCGCGCTGCAGCAGCAGCTCGGCCACCCGCGAGTGCCCGTGCCAGGCGGCCTCGTGCAGCGCGGTGCGCCCCGCCCGGTCCACCGCGCCCACCGGGGCCCCTCGCTGCAGCAGGAGACGCACCAGGGGCGCGTGGCCCCGCAGCACGGCCAGGTGGAGCGGGGTCCGGCCTGCGTGGTCCCTGAGGAAGGGGCAAGGGCGTCAGCGCGGGGGTGGACCACTGACCAGAACCCCGCCCTGCCCCACCCCGTCCTGCCGCCCACCCAGTGCTGGGACCCCCGTCCTACCCCATCCAGAGAAGGGACCCCTCCGCCCACCTGGCGCTGGGACCCCCGTCCTACCCCATCCAGAGAAGGGACTCCTCCACCCACCCAGTGCTGGGACCCCCATCCTGCCCCACCCAGAGAACGGACCCCTTCACCCCCCAGCGCAGGTGCACCTCTCCTCCACGCTGGCCCCTTGCCGCAGCAGCTGTGTCACCAGGCCTGCAGGGCCCCTCCACACGGCCTGGAGCAGGTGCCCCCAGCCCTGGACGACACTAGGCCCCTCTGTCCTGGTTCCCAGGGCCTCTTCGGAGTCCAGCTCCATCCACCACAGTTCCTGTTCCTCCTCCTCCTCCTCCTCCTCTCTGGGCTCAGGCCTCTGGGAGTCCATCTGGGGGAGCAGGGATCCTACATCCACCGTGGAGGCCTCAGGCCTGCCCCCAGCCCAGTGTCCCAGGCCAACTGGAGCCCCCCATTCCAGTCACCACTTAGCCTTCAGAGGGGCTTGGCTCTGTTACCCAAGGGAGCTGGCTCAGGAGCTTTCTGCTCTGGCTGGGGGGTCCTCTGTAGACGGGTTCTGGCCGAGGCTCAGCCAGGTGACCCTCTTCACAAAATCCCTTCTGCAGGCTTTAGGGTGGAGTGTCTGCTGCTGAAAAGCTGAATGGTGGCAGCTTCAGCCTTGCAGGGGTTGGGAGAACACAGCTGGTCCCCTGGGCCAGGCTGAGGCCACCTGACGCTGTGTACTCAGCCACTTAGGAAGGCCCTGCCTTCGGGCACAGCCCTCTGTCCAACATACTCCCTCCCCTGCTGGCTGCCAGGGCCCCAGTTCGGCTGCCCTCCTGGGGAACAAAGGCCAGGCGGTTGGGGAGGACAAGCAGGAACATGCTTGTTGACGAAAGTTGCTCAGACGCCACCTCCCCCAGGAAGCGCAGCCTCGGATGTACCCCGATGATGTGCCCCTGGAAGGCCTCACAGGGCTCTCCATGGGGCCCACCCTCGGGCAGCCCCCTCACCCACTCCTGTCCCTGCTGGCTAAGCCCACCCATGGGTGGGTGCCGGCCCCTCCTCCCGATTCCAGGCTGGGGAGGAGGGCAGGGTGAGGTTCTGGCCTTCCTTTCTGTAAATGCTGGACAGGACAAAAGATTCACCAAGGACTCCAGGCAGGTGGCCTGGAGAAGAAGGTGGTGCTGGCATGGTAGGGACGAAAACCCTTTGGGGACTGGCTGGGGCAAGTCTGGAGTCAGGGAAGGGACAGATGCCTGGGCAGGGGGGGCAGGGGGCGGGGGGCGGTGGGGAGAGTGGGGAGAATCCCTGCTAGGGTGCGTCTGCATCTGGAAAAGCAGCTCTGCCCCAGCAAGGCCTGGGGCAGCGGGATCCTGGGGGCCTGGGGCAGGATGGGTGGGGCTGGCGCTGAGGGCATCTTCCTGTCTCCCAGTACCTGGGGCCAGGCAGGAGAAGGAAGCATGGCTTTTTAGGGTGGCTGCAGCAGCCTGGCCCCTCCAGCGGCTGCACGGGAAAGGTAATGAGGGCTGCCCATTCCCACCCCAGCCCCCTTCAGCCTCCCAGGTCCCCAAGGACAGGGTCTCCTGAGGGCCCTGGCCTGGCCTCCCCCACTCCCTAGAGGACTGCCTCTCCAAGGGCCCAAGGGACCAGGGGCCCCATCCCACCGCCCCCCAAGCCACACAGACCCTGCCCCACAAACCTCATCAGGCTACTCATCCGTCACCTTCCCAGATCCTGACCACAGATGGATCTGAGGCAACGTGCAACTCTAACCCTGTTTTAGTTTGTTCTTAGCATTTATCACTACAGGAAAGTATCTATGTGTATATTTAAATGTCTGCCTTCCTCTTCTAGAAGGAAAGCTCCGTAAGGCTGACCGGGAAAGAAGCGAGGAGCTCTGGGGGCTGGGTGGAAAGTCCCGTACTCATCAGGGCCAGGGAGGCCACAGAAACTACCTCACGCCAGCTTCCCAGAGGTACAGCAGCTAGAATGAACCTCCAGGAGGCCCCTCCCAAGACTCCCGTCTCCCGGGTTCCACCGCAGTGGGGGCAGCCACAGCTGCCTCTGCAATGCTTGTAGGACCCACACACAGTGGGGCACGGAGGAGCAGAGGCCGCAGCCCCTTTGCCATGAATCCAAAGAACCTGGAGTGATTCTGCAGAGACGTTCGAACCAGAGCGACTCCATCTTGAACAGGGGCTGGGTAAAATGAGGCCGAGACCGGCTGGGCCGCATTCCCTGGAGGTCAGGCATTCTTAGTCACAGGATAAGATCAGCACAAGATACAGATCACAAAGACCCCGCTGATAAAACAGGATGCCGTGAAGAAGCCGGCCCCAAACCACCAAAACCAAGACAGCCAGTCCTCACTGCTCATTATGTGCTGATTATAATATATTAGCATGAGACACGCCCACCAGCACCAGGACCATTTACAGTTGCCATGGCAATGCCGGGAAGTTACCCTAGATGGTCTAAAAGGGGGAGGAACCCTCACTTCCGGGAATTGCCTGCCCCTTTCCCGGAAAAGTCCGGAATAATCCACACCATGTTTAGTACATATCAAGAAACAACAATAAGTGTTCTCGGGGGAGTAGCCCAGGCCGCTGCTCAGCCTATGGGGCAGCCCTTCTCTTATTCCTTTACTTTCCTATTAAACTTGCTTTCAGTTTACTCAGTGGACTCCCCTGAATTCTTCCTTGTGTGGGGTCCAAGAACCCTCTCTCGGGGTCTGGATCGGGACTTCCTTTTCCGGTGACAGTCCCTGGGACTTAGTAGCAGTTCAGCAGTGTTTGTTGAATGAATAAGCGAGAGACCTGGTTGGGGGGCACTTAGAAAGCAGAGGTTTTGCAACTTTTTAAAACTTTTTATTTGTATTTTTGAGACGGAGTCTCACTCTGTCACTCAGGCTGGAGTGCAGTGGTGTGATCTCAGCTCACTTGGAACCACCATCTGCCAGTTTCAAGTGATTCTCCTGCCTCAGCCTCCCAAGTAGCTGGGATTACAGGCACCCACCGCCATGACCGGCTAATTTTTGTATTTTTAGTAAAGACAGGGTTTCACCATGTTGGCCAGGCTGGTCTCCTGACCTCAAGTGATCCGCCTTCCACAGGTTCCCAAAATGCTGGGATTACAGGCGCCCACCACCATGCCTGGCTAATTTTTTTTTTTTTTTTTTTTTTTGAGATGGATTCTCGCTCTGTTGCCCAGGCTGGAGTGCAATGGTTTGATCTCGGCTCACTGCAACCTCCTCCTCCCGGGTTCAAACAATTCTCCTGTCTCAGCTTCCCGAGTAGCAGGTACTACAGGCACGTGTCAACAGGCCCGGCTAAGTTTTGTATTTTTTTTTTTTTTTTAAGACAGGAGGTTTCACCATACTGGTCAGGCTAGTCTCGAACTCCTGACCTCAGGTGATACACCCACCTCAGCCTCCCAAAGTGTGGGATTACAGGCATGAGACACTGTGCCCGGCCTGATTTTTGTATTTTTAGCAGAGACGGGGTTTCACCAAATTGGCCAGGCTGATCTCAAGCTCCTGACCTCAAGTGATCCACCCGCCTCAGCCTCCCAAAATGCTGGGATTACAGGTGTGAGCCACTGTGCCCTGTAGGGACACTGCAGGGAGGCCTCTGCTGCCCTGCTAGACGTCACACGCCACATGGTACCACTCTCCTTCCTGTTCACAAGTCTGAAGGAAGTAGGTGAGCTGGAGAGGCCTGGAAGGTGTTGGAAGGGATGGAGCCCACTAGAAGGCCTCACAGGGAACGGCTCAGCTCACAGACACCTACTCCTGTCAATTAATTATGAACACGGAGCTGGAGGCTGGGCATGGTGGCTCACGTCTGTAATCCCAGCACTTTGGGAGGCCGAGGCGGGCAGATCACCTGAGGTTAGGAGTTTGAGACCATCCTGGCTAACACGGTGAAACCCCACCTCTACTAAAAATACAAAAATTAGCCGGGCGTGGTGGTCTGCGCCTGTAATCCCAGCTACTCGGGAGGCTGAGGCAGGAGGATTGCCTGAACCTGGAAAATGGAGGTTGCAGTGAGCCGAGATCGTGCCATTGCACTCCAGCCTGGGCAACAAGAGCAAAAAATTCCTCCTCAAAAAAAAAAAAGAAAGAAAAGAAAAGAAAAGAAAATGGAGCTGGAACTCTGCTGACGTGCAATAAAGCCCTGGGAGACGGACAGACGTCAGGGACTGTGCTGGGCGCGGGGGCTGATGCCTGTCATCCCAGCACTGTGGGAGGCCCAGGCAGGCAGATCACTTGAGACCAGGAGTTCCAGACCAGCGTGGACAACGTGACAAGATCCCATCTCTACAAAAAATACCAAAACTAGCCGGGCGCAGTGGTTACGTGCCTGTAGTCCCAGCTATTTAGGAGGCTGAAGTGGGAGGACTGATTGAGTCCAGGAGGTCAAGGCTGCAGTAGCCGTGACTGAACCACTGTACTGCGGCCTGCGTGACAGAGTGAGATCCTGTCTCAAAAAAAAGTCAGAGTCGGGAGTAACGTTCAGAGAAAATGCTTGGGGTTTTGGATGGGAAAAGTTTTGCCCCTGACTAGAAATGATGGGCTGGGCGCCGTGGCTCACGCCTGCAATCCCAGCACTTTGGGAGGCCAAGGTGGGCGGATCACAAGGTCAAGAGATCGAGACCATCCTGGCTAACACAGTGAAACCCCGTCTCTACTTAAAAAAAAAAATACAAAAATTTGCTGGTCGCGGTGGTGAGCGCCTGTAGTCCCAGCTACTAGGGAAGTTGAGGCAGGACAATCACTTGAACCAGGTATGCAGAGGTTGCAGTGAGCCGAGATCGTGCCACTGCACTCCAGCCCTGGTGACAGAGTGAGACTGTCTCCAAAAAAAAAAAAAAAATGATGGAACACAGGTTCTTGTCCTGGAAAATCTGCCTTTCCTCTGCTCGGGATGGCTGGGTTCAGACGCGAGGGTGCCTGTGGTCCCTGGCAGCTTGCTGAGTGCCTGCAGTGTACAGGCCCCACACCCTGCGGCTCATGCGCATCCCAGGTGCCCTCTCATCCACTCTGAGACGCAGGCGGAGGACACCGACAAGGTGTTCAGATGAGGGAGCAGCGGGGCTGGGGCTGGGACAGGGGGTGGGGGGCTGGCCTCCAGGTGGCAGCTACTGATGGGGCAGCTATCAGAGTCCAGCCCTTTGAAATGAGGTCTTTGTGTGGGGGAGCTGCAGCCCCGCCCGGGACAGGGAGGGAGGCGGCCCCGGTGGGAAGGGCCCTGCAAGGCCTGCCCAGAGCACCAGGAGCTGGCTGGGGCTGGAGACTGGCGCTGCTGGAGCTGCAGCTGCCTGGCAGAGGGGAAACTGAGGTGGGGGTGTGGCTCTGGGACAGACATCAGGGCAGGACCTCCCTAGCCAGGGTCCACGGTCGGGCTGGGGGATGTGGACTGGCTGCAACGTGGGGCGGGGTTAAAGGTCTTCCAGGGCAGCCCTGGAGAGCACCACTCTGCATTGAGCACCGCCCGGGCCGCAGGCCTGCAGTGGCAGGAGCATGAGTGAGCAGGGGAGGGAGACAGAGGAGGAGGAGGGGGGAGGTGGTGCTTCCGACACAGCGCCCATGCTGCCCCGGGGACCTCCCGACCACCAGGCCTCAGCCCTGACGTGCCCAGGGTGGTCGGGGCCCCTGCTGCTGCCCGGCCGGCTGCTGGCCGGGCTCCTGCTGCACCTCCTACTGCCCGCCGCAGCCTTCCTGCTGGTGCTCCTGCCCGCGGCGGCCGTCGTCTACCTGGGATTCCTGTGTCACTCGAGGGTGAGCCTGTGCCCTGTGGGCGGGGGACTAGCTGGGGTCCTGGGGAGTGGGCGTGCCCGGGGTCTGAAGGCACTGTGCCCCCTTCCAGAATTGCCCCTTGTCCTCAGAGACACATGTGCCCCTCCCTGGCAGCCCCTTCTCCCAAGCACCCCCACCAGCCACAGCCAAAGAAGGGCTTTTGTTTTTCACCCAAGGGACAGCTCTGTCCCTTCCCTGAGGCCTCCCAGCCTTGTACCAGGGGCCACCAGGGCCTGGACAGCTGGGTGGGGGTGGGGAGAGAACGGGGTTCCAGGAAAAGAAGATGAAAATGTTGTTCAAGTTTCACTAACCCACAGCCCCCAGCCCCTCCCCAAACACACAAGGCCCCTCCCAGGCCCTCCTGCCAGCGCGGGGCTTCCCCACCTGCGGAGTGGGCTGTGGCCTGGTCTGGGCCCCGGGCCCCTTTCTGCTGGCATGGGGGCTGGCGCCAGCTGGTGATGAGAGGGCACAGGAGGGCAGAAGCGGGCAGAACGCGGCAGTGGGCGCTTTTTCTGAGCCTCCCCTCAAGGGACCCTGCTCAGCCCTTTACCTGCTGCGTCCGGGATCTCCTGTTCACCCCTCAGCACTGCCTGGCCCACAGCGGCCCGCCCCCTCCCCTCTCCCCGCCCTGCCTCTCCTTCGCCCAGGCCCTAATCCTTCATCCCTCCATCTCCCCCCTCCCTCTTCCCGCTCTGCTCAGCCCGCCACAGCCCCTCTATCGCCCCGCCCCCTGCTCTTTCATCTTCTCTATCGCCCACTCCTCTCTCCCGCCCTGCACCCCTCCGTCTCCCTTTGCCGCGGCCCTGCATCCTTTCTTCCACCCCGCTCTCTCTCCCTTCCCCGCTCCACCCTGCTCCCGCCCATCCATCCCTCACCGTCCGGCCCTCACCGCCCCTTCATCACCCTGACCCACCCACCCCCTCTCCTCTGCGCCTCCCCTTCCCCTCCATCACCCTGCCCTGCCCCCTCCCCTCCATCACCCTGCTCTGCTCCCCTCTTCTCCCCCTTCCCTCCATCATCCCGCCCGCTCCCCTCTCCACCCCTCCCCTTCCCCTCCATCACCCTGCCCTGCCCCCTCCCCTCCATCACCCTGCCCTGCTCCCCTCTTCTCCATCACCCTGCCCTGCCCCCTCTCCTCCATCACCCTGCCCTGCCCCCTCCCCTCCATCACCCTGCCCTGCTCCCCTCTTCTCCATCACCCTGCCCTGCCCCCTCCCCTCCATCACCCTGCCCTGCTCCCCTCTTCTCCCCCTTCCCTCCATCATCCCGCCCGCTCCCCTCTCCACCCCTCCCCTTCCCCTCCATCACCCTGCCCTGCCCCCTCCCCTCCATCACCCTGCCCTGCTCCCCTCTTCTCCATCACCCTGCCCTGCCCCCTCTCCTCCATCACCCTGCCCTGCCCCCTCCCCTCCATCACCCTGCCCTGCTCCCCTCTTCTCCATCACCCTGCCCTGCCCCCTCCCCTCCATCACCCTGCTCTGCTCCCCTCTTCTCCCCCTTCCCTCCATCATCCCGCCCGCTCCCCTCTCCACCCCTCCCCTTCCCCTCCATCACCCTGCCCTGCCCCCTCCCCTCCATCACCCTGCCCTGCTCCCCTCTTCTCCATCACCCTGCCCTGCCCCCTCTCCTCCATCACCCTGCCCTGCCCCCTCCCCTCCATCACCCTGCCCTGCTCCCCTCTTCTCCATCACCCTGCCCTGCCCCCTCCCCTCCATCACCCTGCCCTGCTCCCCTCTTCTCCCCCTTCCCTCCATCATCCCGCCCGCTCCCCTCTCCACCCCTCCCCTTCCCCTCCATCACCCTGCCCTGCCCCCTCCCCTCCATCACCCTGCCCTGCTCCCCTCTTCTCCATCACCCTGCCCTGCCCCCTCCCCTCCATCACCCTGCCCTGCCCCCTCCCCTCCATCACCCTGCCCTGCTCCCCTCTTCTCCATCACCCTGCCCTGCCCCCTCTCCTCCATCACCCTGCCCTGCCCCCTCCCCTCCATCACCCTGCCCTGCTCCCCTCTTCTCCCCCTTCCCTCCATCATCCCGCCCGCTCCCCTCTCCACCCCTCCCCTTCCCCTGCATCACCCTGCCCTGCCCCTTCCCCTCCATCACCCTGCCCTGCCCCCTCCATCACCCCGCCCCGCCCCCCACTGACGGCCCGCCCGGCCCTCAGGTCCACCCCGCTCCGGGTCCCCGGTGCCGCGCGCTGTTCTCGGACCGCGGCTCCGCGGCGCTCATCGTGTTCGGGCTTCTCTCGCTGCCGCCGCTGCTGGTGCTCGCCTCGGCCGTCCGCGCCCGCCTAGCCCGGCGCCTCCGCCCGCTGCTGCCTCCGCCCGCTGGGACCCCCGGACCCCGCCGCCCCCCGGGGCGCCCCGACGAGGACGAGCAACTCTGCGCCTGGGTGTGACCCGGCGGCCGCTGCGAAACCCCGGGAGGCCTCCGAGCTCGCGCGCGACCCCATCGCGTGGCCCGGCCCGGAAAACTGAGGGTCGCCCCCGCTGCCCCTTCCTGGCTGGGCGCGCAGCGCTCCCGGCTTACGACCCCGACCTCCCCTGCCCGCAGCCCCGCCCCCGCCACGGAGGGCAGGGGAGGGGAAGAGAGGGGAGGGGAGGGGAAGAGAGGGCAGGGGAGGGGAAGAGAGGGCAGGGGAGGGGAGGGGAAGAGAGGGCAGGGGAGGGGAAGAGAGGGCAGGGGAGGGGAAGAGAGGGCAGGGGAGGGGAGGGGAAGAGAGGGCCGGGGAGGGGAAGAGAGGGCCGGGGAGGGGAAGAGAGGGCAGGGGAGGGGAAGAGAGGGCAGGGGAGGGGAAGAGAGGGCAGGGGAGGGGAGGGGAAGAGAGGGCAGGGGAGGGGAAGAGAGGGCAGGGGAGGGGAAGAGAGGGCAGGGGAGGGGAAGAGAGGGCAGGGGAGGGGAAGAGAGGGCAGGGGAGGGGAGGGGAAGAGAGGGCAGGGGAGGGGAAGAGAGGGCAGGGGAGGGGAAGAGAGGGCAGGGGAGGGGAAGAGAGGGCAGGGGAGGGGAAGAGAGGGCAGGGGAGGGGAAGAGAGGGCAGGGGAGGGGAAGAGAGGGCAGGGGAGGGGAGGGGAAGAGAGGGCGGGGAGGGGAGGCGAAGAAGGGAGGGGAAGAGCGGGCAGGGGAGGGGAGGCAAAGAGAGGGGAGGTGAGGGAAAGAGAGGAGAGGGGAGGGGAAGAGAGGGGAGGGAAGGGCAGGGCAGGGCAGAGCCTGGCAGGCAGCCCTCAGAGGAGGGGTGCAGGCCCCAGCCCAAGGCCTCCCGCGCCTGCCCAGGTCCCGGCCTCCATCGTCCAGGGCTCTGGGGCTCCCAGGGGAGACACCCACGCTCGGCCAAGCCCAGGGTTCCAGAAGCCCAGGGGTGGCGGCAGCTGGGCTCAGCCTGTGGCCAGGCTCGCATTCAGACATGCGCCAGCCTCGGTTGGCTCTCTCCGGGTGACACTAAGATCTCCTCACTGACTTTGGTGTTCCTTGGTCTCACCAGTGCGTCCTAGCTGTGCCGAGCTCACACCCACCCTGTTTGGTGTAAGCCACAGGTCCACAACGTTCATCAGCTCCGGAAATCCCTCAACAATTATGTCCAGTTTCACCACGAATTCCTTCTCCATATCCTCACCATTTTATTTTACCCCCTCATCAAATTACTCTCTTCTGTCTAATCTGCTGATTAACTCATTCATTTTATCTTAAATTATTATGTTAACATATCCAGGCCAGGCACGGTGGCTCACGTCTGTAATCCCAGCACTTTGGGAGGCCGAGGCGGGCAGATCACCAGGTCAGGAGATCCAGATCATCCTGGCTAACACGGTGAAACCCCGTCTCTACTAAAAAATACAAAAATTAGCTGGGCTTGGTGGCGGGCACCTGTAGTACCAGCTACTCGGGAGGCTGAGGCAGGAGAATGGCGTGAACCTGGGAGGCAAAGCTTGCAGTGAGCCAAGATCACGCCACTGCACTCCAGCTTGGGCGACAGAGCGAGGCTCCGTCTCAAAAAAAAAAAAAAAAAAAAAAATTAGCTGGGCGTGGTGGTGGGCACCTATAACCTCAGCTACTTGGGAGGCTGAGGCAGGAGGATCGCTTGAACCCAGGAGGCAGAGATTGCAGTGAGCCGAAATCATGCCATTGCACTCCAGCCTGGACAACAAGAGCAAGACTCCATGTTAAAAACAAACAAAAAAACAACAAAAAAAATTAGCTGGCCATGGTGGTGCACAGCTGTAGTCCCAGCTACTCAGGAGGCTGAGGCACAAGAATCATTTGAACGCTGGAGGCAGAGGTTGGAGTGAGCTGAGAGGGTGCCACTGCACTCCAGCCTGGGTGACAAAGTGAAACTCCATCTCAAAAAAAAAAAAAAAAAAAGGGTTAGCATATCTAAAAGTTACATCTGATTGTGTTTTAGATTTGTCTGATTTTTTTTATGGTCTCTTGATACATGCTTGCTTTTTAGATTACAGTTTCCACTTCTTAAACATATTTCATATATAGTTATTTTATATTCTGTACTAAATAATTCCAGTGTCCTAGTCTTCGGGGGTCTAAATCTGTGACTGTTGTTTCTGCTGATTCTCATCAGTAGCACGGTGTTTCTCTGAACGTTTGGTTGTTTAATTGTCAGCTGTTATCGGAGACAATTCTGAGGTCCAACTTGGGGATGCTTCCCTCCAGAGACTATTCCCCTTTTCCAGGCGAGACCACCCTCGGCCCCCTCAGTGACCCTTGAGACCCCTGGTTTAGCAGCCCCTAGGCAGAGAAACATACTTGTCCCCTGGCCGCAGGCTGGCTCTCTGTCCCTGTGTGTGTCCAGGGAGTTATCTGCTTTCCCAACCACTTCCCTTCATCATCCAGGCCTCCACACTACTCTGTTGGTTTGTTTACTTAGAGACAGAGTCTTGCTCTGCCGCCCAGTCTGAGTGCAGTGGTGAGCTCCTAGCTCCCTGCAGCCTCACCCTCCCGGGCTGAAGTGATCCTCCTGCCTCAGCCTCCCAAGTAGCTGTGACTAGAGTGCACCACCACACCCAGCTAATTTTAATTTTTTTTGTAGAGACGGGGTCTCATCATGTTGCCCAGGCTGGTCTCGAACTCCTAGGCACAAGCAATCCTCTCGCCTCAGCCTCCTAAAGTGTTGGGATTACAGGCATGAGCCACCCCACCTGGCCTTATTTATTTTTGCTGTTTAATTTTGGGGGAGCCTCGGAGATATTTACTTTCTTGGAAACACAATAGTCTATTAAAAATGTACGCTCATAGTCATTCATCCAGAAGTTGGTTGTTGCTGGAAGGCCTTTTAAGGGATCTAGTACATCATATTGCCGGCAGGGCTCAGCCTGTGACCAGCAAGGTCTGGGCTCCGTCTGGGGCCAGGGTCGAGGCTCATTCCGTGGCCTTGAGCACAGCCTGGTGTGTGGCTGGGTCGGGTCCAGAAGAAGTCTCGGGGTTTTCCAGCCTCCATCCGAGTCCAGCTTTGATGCCTTTCCTGGTCAGACAGGAGCCGGGCCAGTGGCCAAGCTGCCAGGATGGCTTCCCCGGGGCCGCGGCCGCCTTCCTTCCCCTCCTGCCCGGGCTGGCTCTGGTCGCCACTAGGGGTTGAAGATGAGGGCTCTCCTGGGAAGCTCTTGGCTGAGGATCCGCCTGGTCCCGGAGCCGTGAAAACAACAGCTGGGCCTGGTGGGGGTGGGGAGGCTGCGCGGAGAGGCCAGCTCCCTTGGCTGCTGGGCAGGGTCTCCTGTCCACAGCTGCCTCAGGCGGCTGTTTCCAAAGGTGTTTCCAGCTTCCCAGGCCCACCCTGAGGCCCCGCACCGCCAGGGAGGTGGAAGGCACGGAGCAGCGGAGCCCGGCCCCGGCCCCAGCCGCCCGACCAGCTCACAGAGGAGCACCTGTGGGGGGGGGCCCGTGGGCAGTTCACAGAGGGGTGTAGGAACGTGCCTGTGGGAGGCCGTAGCCCCGGAGAGCAGAGGCCTGGCCGGCGGAAGAGAAGCAAGGAAGGGGCGATTCAGGAAGGCCAGAGCCCGAGTGCCGGGGCAGGGGCCCCACCCCCTCACCCCCTAGGACAGAAGAGGCCCCCCGTTGGCAGGCAGGGGCCCCACCCCCAGGACGGAAACAGGCCCCACGTTGGAAGGCAGGGGCCCCACCCCCTAGGACAGAACGGGCCCTGCGTTGAGGCCCCTGGGTTCTTCCCCTGGGTTCTTGCCTGGCCTCTTCCATGGATCCTAAGCAGCTCCCTTATCGGCCACCATCTGGGAAGCCAGGAGGGGGGCATGAAATGAGGGGGAGGTGGGGCCCCCAGCCAGGGTTCCCCTCCTCAAGGCCCCAGGTATACAGTTGGCCTTTGCCCAGCCCTTCTAGCCCCTGCAGGGGCAGGACCCCACCTGGACCCCACGAATCTCTCCCAACTTTTGCCCAGCATGGTGTCCCTGACCGAAACCCCTCCACTTCAGGGCCCTGGGTCCCCAGGCCCGCCCCCACCCTGAGGGTGCCTCTACACCCCTTCCCCCAGAGCCCCTTCCCCCAGCCTGAGGGCCAGGACCGGCCTCCCTCTTCCTGCAGCCTCTACCACAGCTCTCCACTGGCCCAGGGGCCTGAACTCCTTGGGTGGAGCCGAGCTGCAGGGTGGCCGTGGGGACCTCTGCTTGGCGTTCTTTCCCGGTGGCTGGGGCCCCTGCCCTGCCCAAATGGGAGCCCGGAGTGTGTGTGTGTGGCCGTGTGTGTCCCATCTGCGTCCCTGTCACACGTCATGCCGGAGCAGGGGAGGCAGTAAGGGGCCCCACCCCACTGGATGCAGTGGCTTCCCACCTTGCCCCGTGTCATTTCCTGATTTGCAAAATATTTCCTGGGAGCAGAGTTGTTGGCAAGCATAGCCTCAGACGGTGTGAGCAGTTGGGGGACCCCTCAGATGTGGCTCCCTCTGTCCCTCCGGCCTGTGCTGGCCTGCCCCTGCCCCCAGGCCTGTAAGCTGGGCAGGCTGTGGGGCAGGAACTCCCCAGGGTGAGTGGGCTGGTCTGAGGGCTAAGGCCCCTGCTCCCAACTCCGCCCCACCCGCCTCTGGGAGTCCCTTGTGGTGTGTGGACATAGGTCAGTCCCTCCCTGCTGCCTCCTCCCTATCCCAGTCCAGGCCCCTGGGAGTTTTGCGTCTGCCCAGGGCTGTGGCCTGGGCCTGTCTGGACTGTGTCTGGGGAAGGGGCAGCATGTGGTCCTCCTCTCCCTTTCAGGGAAGGATGTCCCAGCAGAGAGGCAAAGTGAGGGGACCCACACAAGGAAGGGGCCCTGCTATTAGGAAACCCTGGGTCATTCAGGCCTGCTGCTCTCCGGCTCCCACGGGGCCGGGCTCTGTTCTCGCTGTGACGAACCTCCTGCCCCTGTCGAGGTGGGCAACACCCTCCACCCGGCCACCCCTCCCGAAGGCCCCCAGCCTGCTCTGCTCCTGCAGTCCTGGCGCAGGCCCCTCCTGCCCACCCCACCCTGCTCTTGGCACTCGCGGTTCCTTCTCTCTGCCTGGAAGGCTCTTCCTCGAGTACCCCTTGCGTGCGAGTCCCCAGTGACCCCCTGTTCTCACAGGGAAAACAAGTAGACCGTGTCTTTCCTAGCTGGTCACGGCCCACCCTCCTAGCCTGGCAGTGCTGGCCCAGCGCCTGTGTGTCCCCAGCACTGAGGCTGGGGCACGGCTGTGCCCAGCACACAGACGAGGGATGGATGGACAGACGCAGATGGTGCAGCTCCCACCCCTACCCAGGCTGCTACCCGCCAGGTGTCTACCCGCCACCCCAGCTGCTGCTGGCACGGGGGATTGAGTGGGGTCAGCTCTGGGGCCAGAGGGGCAGGCCTGGGCTCCTGGGAAGTGAAAAGTGACCCCCGAGGCCCCCAAGACCTGTCCTTGACCCCAGTGAGCAGGTTGAGTCTAGGAGCTGCGTGGGCCCTGCTCTCTTGGTGACCCCTGCTCTGCCCCACTTACTGTTGTGGGGTGGGCTCAGGCACACCCCAGAGCAGTGCCTCAGGCCCGCACCGCTGCCCCTCACCGCCGCTGCCCCTCACCGCCCCGTCCATCTGCTCCTGTGTGTGCTTGAGTACGTTTGTGAGATACGTGAAAACAGCAACAAAAGGCGCCGGGTGTGGGCCTGGGCGTCCTGCCCTCAGCTCGGGTCAGGGGTGGGGTCGGAGGCCTCAGGAGTTGCCCTTTTCCCCAGGGTCAAACATGACCACAGCCAGCTGGGGACAAAAGGCCCTTCTTCTTCTGCAGAAGCCTGGATTGTGCGGAGGAGGGAGCATTCCCAAAGGCGGGTGGGGGCAGGGGCGGTGCCCGGGTGACAGCAGCCTCCCCAGCTTCCTGGAACCCCCTCCACCTGCCTGCAGACAGACCGGCAGGGCAGGCTGGCTCCGGGAAGTGAGGCACAGGGACTCCCACAGCCCAGGCCCAGACCGTGGGGGCAGGGTGGCCGCAGCCAAACCAGGCTGCTCCCCACCCCATGGGGCCCCAGGCCACCAGGATCAGACAGGGGCTGTGCCTGCAGGAGGCAGAGGGCTCGGGGCCAGCACCCACTGTGATCTGGCCTGACCGGTCCTTGCCTCTGCCTCTTACCCCGGGCCCTCCTCCCTGGAGAGTGGAGAGTGGAGGGTTCCGGCTGTTATGTTTGTGCTTCCTCCGGTGTCTGCCTCAAGTCCGGCCCGGGCCCTGACACTGCACCTCTGGCTGACCCCATGCTCTCTGGGACCCTCTGTCCACGTCCCTCCTCTGGGGTGGAGACAGCGGGGGGAGGGCAGGACACAAGAATGAGTCCTGAAGACTGAGGGGCACGGGGAGAGCTGATGGGGAGGGTCTCCTAGCTGGAGGGACTCCAGGCAGAGCCGGGAGCAAGGCAGGTGGCTGAGCTCGGCCCAGGCTGGGTGGAGGCCAGGCCTCCTGTGCCTTCTCCCGCTGATGGCGAGCTGAAGGGAGGAGGGCGGCCGCTTCCTTGAGGGCCTGAGTCACAGCCAAGAAGACCCGCTCACTTTTTCCAGAAGTGAGGGAAACTTCCCCGTCAGCCCTGCAAGGCAGGCTGAGGTGTGACTGTGGCCCGCCTGCTGGGCGAGGGTGGGGGACAAGCGGGCCACTGGCTGTGAGCCTCCCCAGGGTGGGGGACCCTCGGCCCAGCTCCCTGCCTGACTACCTGGGCGTGCCTCCGCAGGGTCTGCAGCCAGCTTCCGGCCAGACCCCAGGTCCTCCAACGGCTGCGGCCTTCAGCGTCATCTCCGCTGCAGCCCCTGTGTACTGGGGGCTGGGGGGCCTGGCGAGGCCCCTCGAAGTGGTACAGCTTGCACTCTGGGGACCCAAAGTCCCCCCACCGGGCCCAGGCGGAAGCACCAGGCATTTCTGGTCCCAGCCGAGGTCTGAGGTCTGTGGAGCGCAGCCAGCACCTCCACTGCCAAGATCCCCGGCAGGGGGGGTGGGGGGCGCCGGCGGGGACACAGCTCTCCCTTGTTCCTGCCGCCAGCTCCTCAGCCTCAGCCTGCTGCTTCCTTTTTTAGGCAAAGTCGAGTGCTGGCCGTCCGCACCGCCCCGCGGTGTCTCACCTGCCTGAAAGGGAGGAAGGAAGCCTGTGGAGCCCCATCCGTTCTCCCGTGGCGCATCCTCCAGGAGAGGGTGGGGAAGGAGGAGACATCCTGGCAGACACCCCCCCCACGTCCCCCGCCCCCCAGCTCTGAGCTGAGGAGGCCCTGGAAGAGGGCCATGGCTACTCCGAGGGAGGGCCGGGGTAGGGTTCTCCTGTCCAGGGGACACTGCTGGCCCAGCCCCACCCGAGCAGGGGAAATCTGCCCTGGGAGCCACTGTCCCTCAGGACGCCCCCTGCAACCAGCCACCTCTAGTCTGGGCCTCACCAAGACCCCAAGACTCAAGAGCTCCTGGCTCACCAGTGGGACCCTCCAGTCCTGCTGGGGGTGTGTCCTGGGTCCTGGAGTCTGGGCCCCTCACTGGGTAGGGTATATGGGTAACAGGCCCAGTGTGGTCCCACCGGACAGGGCCTCAACCAACCATCTCCCACTCCCATGCCTCTTCCTCCAAGAAGCCCAGGTGGCGTGGGTGCTTCGAGTCTCTCTCGAATTCCTGTCTTCTGTCCCCTTTCAAGCCACTGTGTCCTTGTAAGTTCCACCCCATGGCCCTTCCCATCCCTGCTGGTCAGTCCCTGGGATACATGTCCTGTTACTCCAGACACCTATCCGCCTCCAGCGCTGAGGCCAAGGTGAAACCACGGTCTGGACGTGTTTTTTTGGTGCCACCGCCAGCCCCTGGGGTTCTCTTGGGCCTGGCTGCTGGGACCCCAGCACCCAGAGTCACGGCAGTGGTGGGCATGGGGAGGGCCTAGCCTGGTACCTCCCTGCCTTGCTCCCGCTTCTGGGGGTCGGAGAGGGGTGGAAAGCGTGGGCCGCACAGCCTCGGCCGGGAGAGGGAGACTGGAGTGCGTGCGTCGGTCGTATCTCGGCTGGTGCTGCGTGTCCCTGCGTGTCGGGGTCCGCTCGTGCGCGCCTCTCCGGGGTCTGTGCACGTGGCCCTCCGCTCGCGCCGGAGGGCGTGGGCGTGGCCTCGGCGTGGGTGTGGCCGCTCGGGGAGGGGCCTCCCGGGGGCGGGGCCGGCCTGGTCCGCGCGGTGACGCGCCCTGCAGCCCCGAGCGAGCGAGCGAGCGAGTTGCCGAGCGCGCCCCGTCCCTCGCGCGCGATGCTCCCCTGGACGGCGCTCGGCCTGGCCCTGAGCTTGCGGCTGGCGCTGGCGCGGAGCAGCGCGGAGCGCGGTGAGTGCGGCGGGCGGCCGGGCCGGGGCTGGGGCTTCTGGTGACCGCTCTGCGCCGCTGCCCGCGCAAGGCCGTCGCTGTCCCCTGCTCCGGACGGGCGGGCGGGCTGGGAGGCTGCGGGAGCCGGGCGGGGGCGCGGGCGGAGCGTCCTGCTCACCTGAGGCTGGCGGCCCAGGTGCTCCAGGCGACACCGTCCGTGAGCGCCGGGGCATAGGGGCCGTCCCGGCCCGCATCTCTGCGGGATCGCGGGCTTGGACGGGAAGAGGGAGATGTCTGTCAAGGGGGCACCCCTGCCTCAGTTTCCCTACCCTTGCGAGGGCCCTTAGTGGAGGGATGGTAGGGAAGTTGGAGTCGCCCCACCGCACTGGGGAAAACCGCAAGGCCGGGACTAGAATTGAGGCACGCTGGTGCCCTGGCTTGGTGGGGAGGGGCGGTGTAGGGGGCATCAGCCTCCACCCCGGAGGTGCCCGGAGGAAGGGGGAAGCCTGCGAGGGGCTGTTCGGGCTTTCAGGCTGCTGGGGGTTATATCTTGTTTTGTGAGTCCAGGTGGGCTGGAGGATGGAGGCCAGGGGAGGGGCCACCATCTAGTAAGCGGGGTCTGGGCTCCAGCCAGGCCATCCGGCGTGGTCATTGCTGTGCCTCCCACACCTTCCCCTGCTGCTGTGTGCATGCCCAGGGTGCCTCACCTGCAGGCTGAGCTGCGTGGCTGAACTCCAGCCTCAGGCTGCTCCTCTGAAAGCCATGCCTGGAGGGAGCAGCCCCACGGCTCAGGCCTGTCCTGGGGGCCTAGGCCAGGACTCTTGGCTCCACCTGCTTGCAGAGTCTGTGAGGAATGGGAAGGTGTGGGGGCTTGGAGCGGAGAGTCGCCCTCTCACAGATGGGATAACACAAGCCCAGAGAGAGCCCTAGATCCCATGGCCAGTGTGCAGTGAAACCCCCAAAAGTACAGGCCTCTTGCTTAGAGTTCCTCTTTCCCCCAACCTAGGACCTTTGGGGGAAGGCAAGCATCCGCTTAAGGAAAGCTGGGGCCCTGGGGGACCCTGCCTTGCTGTGGGGCTGTCTGGGGGGCCCACACCTGAGGCTGAGCATTCCTCCTTTCCCCCAGGTCCACCAGCATCAGCCCCCCGAGGGGACCTGATGTTCCTGCTGGACAGCTCAGCCAGCGTCTCTCACTACGAGTTCTCCCGGGTTCGGGAGTTTGTGGGGCAGCTGGTGGCTCCACTACCCCTGGGCACCGGGGCCCTGCGTGCCAGTCTGGTGCACGTGGGCAGTCGGCCATACACCGAGTTCCCCTTCGGCCAGCACAGCTCGGGTGAGGCTGCCCAGGATGCGGTGCGCGCTTCGGCCCAGCGCATGGGTGACACCCACACTGGCCTGGCGCTGGTCTATGCCAAGGAACAGCTGTTTGCTGAAGCATCAGGTGCCCGGCCAGGGGTGCCCAAAGTGCTGGTGTGGGTGACAGATGGCGGCTCCAGCGACCCTGTGGGCCCCCCCATGCAGGAGCTCAAGGACCTGGGCGTCACCGTGTTCATTGTCAGCACCGGCCGAGGCAAATTCCTGGAGCTGTCAGCCGCTGCCTCAGCCCCTGCCGAGAAGCACCTGCACTTTGTGGACGTGGATGACCTGCACATCATTGTCCAAGAGCTGAGGGGCTCCATTCTCGGTATGCGGGAGGAGGCAGGGCCCAGGGAGCCCTAGCTGGGAGCCGCAGAAGGAGAGGCTGGGTTGAGACTTTGGGAAGATCTCATGTCCCCAGAGCAGCGGCCAGGGCCTCCGGGGCTGTGGTACCCCTAGGGTTGCAGGGCTGAGTGATGCAGCTTGTCTATGCACACTCTCCACTGGGCGACCCGTGTGCCCTGCTGAGACGGGGGCAGGCTTGAGTAGCCACCTCCAGGTGTAGTTCCCTGCTGATGTGTCCAGCCCAGACCTCGAGGCCCCAGGGAGTGCAGAGCCCAGGTGTAGGCCCAGGAAGAAGCTTCCAAGTCTGGGGACTCTGCAGATGGGCAGCATGTGCTCCTGAGCATGCCCACCATACCTGGAGAGGGGTGAGCCAGAAAGGTCATGGACTGCCCCCCCAGAGAGCACAGGGCACCTCTCCTGGGTGGGGACAGCCACCGAGGGCTTTGAACTAGTTCGGACTGCAGGCCCACTGTGAGGGTTTCCTGAGAGGCCAGACCAGGGAAGGCCTGAGGCAGGAGCTGAGCAGCTCCCATTGGCTTTTTTTCTGGACCTCCCTGCCCCAGCCAAGCCCTGAAGGAGCTGGGGCTGGAGATCAGGAACCGGCCACTGGCTCAGCCTGCTGCAGCCACTGAAAAATGCCAACCCTGGGGATCTCACCAAGTCTCCGTCTGTGGGTTAATCATCCACCCAGAGCCGGAAGGGGTTGGACTGTGGGTTGGAGAGGGGTGGACGGCCCTCCCCAAGGTTTCCCCAGGGACGTCTGGCCCTTAGTGGCCCCAGGTCACCCAGTGCAGCTGCGCCTGGAGGGGACCAGGAGGAAAGGCTGCCTTAAGCAGCCGGAAAGGAAAAGCCTGAGGCTGCAGTGCTGAGGGGCCAGGAAGCAGGGTGGGGGCTCCTGGGAAAGAGGCTGGGTCTGAGGGTGGGGGATGGGAAGAAAGTGGCCCAGGCACCCAGCACTACAGGAGGAAGATCCTGATAGCTTTAACCCAGCGCAGACATTTATGAGCCTCGCCACAGCAGGGTCACTCAGAGGGCTATGTGGGGCTTGGTGTCACAGGCCCAGGAGTCCACCTCTGGAGAACCCCACCCCACACTCTCCTGGGGACCCAGGGCAGGCAGCGCCTCCAGAACCCCAGGGCCTGCCCCTGTGGTCTCCCATCTCCTGGCTGCAGCTCAGAGAGCCGGGCTGACCTCAGACCCCGGCCTGGTCACTCAGGCTGGGGCTGGTCCTCTGCTCTCAGGCACCACCGTGGACTCTGCCGTCTTTGAGGACCTTTGTCCTGGTCACTGATCTGGCCACTGCACCTCTCCATAAAGGACTGGGTTTGGGGCTAAGGGAGGCAGGGGCGCTTCTGACAGGGCCTGAGGGGGCTGCACCCTTTCCTCCGTCCTCCCCCAGCCAAGGCACGTTCTGAGAATCCCCAGCATCTGCGAGGCATGGCTCCAGCAGCTCCTTGGCCGCGGGGCCCCGTCTTTCCTAGTGGGGCCTCCAATCTCCAGATCTTCCCCATCAGCCAGGGCCGCCCTCCAGCAGCAGAGGAGGAACTGACCGCTGTTCCCTGACCCCCTGCACCACCCACAGACGCGATGCGGCCGCAGCAGCTCCATGCCACGGAGATCACGTCCAGCGGCTTCCGCCTGGCCTGGCCACCCCTGCTGACCGCAGACTCGGGCTACTATGTGCTGGAGCTGGTGCCCAGCGCCCAGCCGGGGGCTGCAAGACGCCAGCAGCTGCCAGGGAACGCCACGGACTGGATCTGGGCCGGCCTCGACCCGGACACGGACTACGACGTGGCGCTAGTGCCTGAGTCCAACGTGCGCCTCCTGAGGCCCCAGAACCTGCGGGTGCGCACGCGGCCCGGTGAGGCAGGGCCGGGGGCTTCGGGCCCGGAGTCGGGGGCTGGGCCGGCCCCCACGCAGCTCGCCGCCCTCCCCACCCCAGAGGAGGCCGGGCCGGAGCGCATCGTCATCTCCCACGCCCGGCCGCGCAGCCTCCGCGTGAGTTGGGCCCCAGCGCCGGGCTCAGCCGCCGCGCTCGGCTACCACGTGCAGTTCGGGCCGCTGGGGGGCGGGGAGGCGCAGCGGGTGGAGGTGCCCGCGGGCCGCAACTGCACCACGCTGCAGGGCCTGGCGCCGGGCACCGCCTACCTGGTGACCGTGACCGCCGCCTTCCGCTCGGGCCGCGAGAGCGCGCTGTCCGCCAAGGCCTGCACGCCCGACGGCCCGCGCCCGCGCCCACGCCCCGTGCCCCGCGCCCCGACCCCGGGGACCGCGAGCCGTGAGCCGTAAGCCGGCGTCCCCGCCCAGCCGAGAGGGCCGGCGCCTGCCCGAGGGCCCCTGTGTCCCGAACCCGGTGCGGAGGCGCCCAACCCGGGAGACGGGTGCAGGCCCGGCCTTTCCCCACGCGGACTCCGCGCGACCCCGGCCCTCTCCCTGCGGCCGCAGGGCTTCCCCGCCTGGCGCCTGCCCTCCAGGGCTGGGGCCTGGCCTGGCGGGACCCCGCAGCAGCTCCGGCCCCATCCCCGCCCAGAGCCGGGCGTCGTGTGGGTCCGTGGGTGATAATTGAGAGCATCAGACCCAGGACTGTTCAGGGAGGAGCCCCGGTCAGACTCCCACGTGTGAAGACCCGGCCCCAGGTGGCAAGGGCTGGCCTGGGGCGGGCAGCTTGGGTCCTGGACGTTGATAGGAAGCGGAAGGGGAATCCCGGGAAGCTGGCCCAGGTCAGGTCCGCAAAGGCTTCTGAAGAAGAGGAAGGGCGAGTAGGGGCACCTGGACGCTGATGGTGGCCAGGATGCTCAGCTGGCCGGGAGGGCAGCACCTGCTGGGGACGGTGGCCCTGTCTTCATGCCCAGGACACCAGCTGGGTCCAGCTAGCAGCCACTGGGAATCAGAGGAATGGGGCAGAGCTGGGCATTCAGGACCTTGAGGACAGGTGACCCCACCTGCCCACCGCCACTATCAGGCCCCGGGACCGCACTGACAGGAAACCTTCCGTCGTGTGGGAGCACTTCCCAGGGGCCGCAGGGACGACACTCTCCAGGGAGGCCCCGGCAACCACACCATCTTTTGGCTGTGAGAGGTCTCACCCCGGGCTACCTCCTGTCACTACTCACTGCCCTGGGGTCCGTGGGCAAGTTGCCTAGGGTGGGGGTGCCTAGCCAGGTGCAGTCCCCGCCCCGCCTAGTCCTCGGCGTCACGCAATGCTCACCTCGCCTCTTCCCCACTAACATCCCAGACTTTAAAATTCAGTAAATCAGATGTACACCGAGCCTGCAGTCTCGCTAGGATGCTTTACTCCTCTGCAAACAGCAGCCGCGGACAGGACAGCTTGTGAAGGTCTCCGCCTTTTGGGGTGTCCGGGGAGAGGAGGTGGAGCTGTCCCCTCCCAGTGTCAGGCCTCCTTGGTCCTCCTGTGCACCTTTTATTCAGAGAGCTTGGGCCCCCTTCCTGTGGAGCTGGGCCCAGGGCAGGTGGCTGGAATGCAGAGGACAAGGGGGCTGGGGCCTCTGCAGGGCCATTCCCACCGCAGTCTCTGCCACGGCCCAGAGCCCTGGGCCCAGGGCCACGCGGGCTCCCTCTGCTGGCAAAGCCACACCCTGCACCACGTGGGGTCCACTGCCCCTTTCCCCACGTGGACTCTGCGTGACCCCAGGAACTGCAGCATTGAGGTGGTCTCAGTCCCTCCCTCAGGCCTGGTGGGAATTGTGCCAGGGGCCGCCTTCGGGACAGCTGGCCTTGGCACCGTCTCCCAAGAACCCAGCTCTGTGCATCCCGTGGCCCCCACCAGCAACCCAAGGCCACACCGCCCACCAGCTGGGTGTGGTCACCATTCATGGAGGGCCGGCTGGGGCCAGGCTCACCACGCAGAGTTTGCCCTCCGGTGTGATGATGCATGAGACACAGTAGGCCCCCCTGCCTGTGTGTGCAGGGGGTGTCTGTGGGGGGCCCTGCTGGCTGGACTTTGGGTTTCTCCTGAGCTCCCCTTAGCCCCCAAGTCAGGCCACGGAGGCCTGAGTAGGACCCGTGGGCTGTGTGTGTCACTGCAGGCGGCGTGCTCACAACTGCACTGCTGGTCAGCAGGTGGCCAGGGTTGCAGGCCCGGGCCTCGGGCCCCACCTCCTCTGGAGGGGTAGGATCTCCTTCGTGCAGCCCCTGCCCCCTACCCTGTTCTCCGGAGTGTTGGCAGATCTGAGCCCACGGTCACCTGAGAGGAGATGCCTCTTGCACACTGAGCCCAGGCCCAGCTCACGGAGCACCCTGCAGGTGGCAGCGGGGCACCAGGGGCTCATTCCTGGTGGCCTCAGTGGCTTCTGTGGACGACTCAGACTCACATGAGAAGCTGGGAGGAGCTCCAGCTCTGCAATCCCGAGAGGGCAGAGGGGGGGCCCTGGCCACAACCCTGCTCCCCACATACCCGTCTGGCAGAGGCTCTGCCTCCCCTCTGCCCATCTCTGCACACCAAGGCCGAGCACAGCACAAGCCCTCACGGAGAGGGTGAAAAGGCACTGCTGTCTCCATCTCAGTGCCAAGGAATGCCCCTTTCAGAAGCCCTCGTCTGAGAAGTGCTGCCCCTTATGTAGCCCCAGGCATTTTAAAATCTTTGAATCTGCACCAAGTCTCAGAACAGCTCTGGCCCCGGAGTGCTCCGTCCAGGCTGCTGTGAACCGACTGTCCCCGCGTCTCCTCCACCTCCCCTGACACAATCCTGGCCCCGACTCAGTCCACCGAGGGTGCCGTGCAGAGGCTGATACCTGCCAGGACTTCCTCGCCAAGGGCCCGGCCACGTCACAAGGCCACTGCACGCTTTTCGACATGCACCTGGAAATTGGGAAGGGCCGTGCTGCGGTTGCTTCTAGTTGAGACGAGAAGAGCGACAAGGTTGTGATCCACGTGGCAGGTGTTCAGAAGGCTGGGGGCGGGCAGCGCTGGGGAGAGCCCTGGGTACTTCGAGGAGACCCCGAAGGGAGGCTGCTCCCACACCTGCGCCAGTTTCCACCCTCTCTTTGAGCAGGGCTGCGGTTAGCTCCCACATCTGAAGAGAACCAACCTGAGGATTTCACACTGGCTGCGTGCCAGACCAGTCCCTGGCAGGTTGTGCGAGGCCCTTCGCTGGACAGCCCATTGCTGGCCACTGGACGGAGAGGCAGAGGGGGCTGAAATTCGGGCCCATGCCTCTGTGAGCGATGACGGAGCAACAGCTCTCCAGCACGTGAAGCTCTCCAGACAGCTGTTCGTGAGAAGCCAGACAGGCCTGGGGTCTCAGTCCAGATTTCTGGGGAGTGGGGTGTCCAAGCGTGGGCCACGCTGCTGGGAGCCACCTAGGGAAGCGGGTCGCCTGTTTTATAGTGACGGTAATAAACCAAGTCAATTTTCTATAGTGACGGTGATAAACCAAGTCAATTTTCTATAGTGACGGTGATAAACCAAGTCAATTTTCTATAGTGACGGTGATAAACCAAGTCAATTTTCTATAGTGACGGTGATAAACCAAGTCAATTTTCTATAGTGACGGTGATAAACCAAGTCAATTTTCTATAGTGACAGTGATAAACCAAGTCAATTTTCTATAGTGACGGTGATAAACCAAGTCAATTTTCTATAGTGACGGTGATAAACCAAGTCAATTTTCTATAGTGACGGTGATAAACCAAGTCAATTTTCTTTTCTTTTCTTTTTTTTTTTGAGACGGAGTCTGGCTTTGTTGCCCAGGCTGGAGTGCAGTGGCACGATCTCGGCTCACTGCAAGCTCCGCCTCCTGGGTTGACGCCATTCTCCTGCCTCAGCCTCCCGAGTAGCTGGGACTAACAGGCGCCCGCCACCACGCCCGGCTAATTTCTTCTATTTTTAGTAGAGACAGGGTTTCACCGTGTTAGCCAGGATGGTCTCGATCTCCTGACCTGGTGATCCGCCCGCCTCGGCCTCCCAAAGTGCTGGGATTACAGGCGTGAGCCACCGCGCCTGGCCAAACCAAGTCAATTTTCTATAGTGACAGTAATAAACCAAGTCCAGTCCCCGAAGCACAGCCCACATGACAGCCTCCCGCCGGAGAGAGGACAATTTAGGACTGTCAGCTCCCAGGCAGTAGCTGTGTGTTTCCTGCTTTTTTGGGGGGTGGGGGGAGACAAAATCTTGTTCCGTCACCCAGGCTGGAGTGCAGCGGCGCAATCTCAGCTCACTGCAACCTCTGTCTCCCAGATTCAAGCGATTCTCCTGCCTCAGCCTCCTGAGTAGCTGGGATTACAGGTGCCACCACGCCTGGCTAATTTTTGTATTTTTAATAGAGACGGTTTCACCACGTTGGCCGGGCTGGTCTCGAACTCCTGACCTCAGGTAATCCAACTGCCTCAGCTTCCCAAAGTGCGTGGATTACAGGTGTGAGCACCCTGCCTGGTCCCTTTTTTTTTTTTTTTTTTTGAGACAGGAGCTCACTCCTAGGCTAGAGTGCAGTAATGTACTCATAGCTCACTGCAGCCTCCATCTCCCAGGCTCAAACGATCCACCTCAGCCCTCCGAGCAGCTGGGACTACAGGCGCACCCCGCCACGCCCAGCTAATTTTTGTATTTTTAGTAGAGATGGGATTTTGCCGTGTTGCCCAGGTTTGTCTTGAACTCCTGGGCACGAGTGATCCACACACCTCAGCCTCCCAAAGTGCTGGGATTACAGGTGTAAGTCACCACTCCTGGCAACATTTTTTTTTTAGGGATAAGGGTCTTCCTGTTACCCAGGCTGTTCTCAAACTCATGACCACAAAGGATTCTCTTGCCTTGGCCTCCCACAGTGCTGGGACTGCAGACAGGAGCCACCGCGCCTGGCCTGGCACTGCAGACAGGAGCCACCGCGCCTGGCCTGGCACTGCTGCTTTCGTTTGCCTCTCGAGAATCAGTGCACTTTGAGGAGTGCTGGCAGGGGCTGACGGCTTTCAGGGAGCCCTGTGGGGAATTGGGAGCCCTGCTTTTGGTGGGTGGTTGGGGGGGACCAGCAGCCCAGGGCCATACGCTGGGGGCCATGCCTCAGGAGGGTCCAGTTGGGCAGCTCTTCTTTTGGTTGTGCGAGGGCCTGCCCACTGGGGAAGGAGCAGGGGGCCCATGCTGGCCCAGGCTGAGACCAGAACGAGTGGGGAAGGAGCAGGGGGCCCATGCTGGCCCAGGCTGAGACCAGAACTACTGGGTCATTTTGGAAGCTGGAGAGAAGGAATAGGAATGGGACCTGCCCCTCCCTCCTGAAGGCCGGGCCCCCGAGAAGAATGAGGCTGCAGAGTGATGTGGGGGCCAGCGGTGACTTCATGACCACACTGTGCTCAGGTGTAAGAGGGCACGCTTCTGCCCAGGCATCGTCCATGGAAGACACGCAGTCGGCCACTGCAGCCTCGGTCCTGGATGCCCTGGGGCTGGGTCACTGGGGGCCACAGGCCACACTGGGAGACCACAGTCCTGGCGTACCATGCAGCTCCCTGTCCCCAGAGGTCTGCTCAGATGCAGAGAGCTCAGGAAGCACACTCGCTGCCTGAATTCTGGGAGCAGAGCGTGGTACCCACTGCCTGGCTGGGGCCTACTCTGGAACTGTAGCCCCTGTCCCCGCTGGCCCAGGCTTCTGGAGGCAGCTGCGTCCCTGTCTTGGCTCAAGGTCAGGCTGGAGGCCAGGCTGTCCACCTGCATCTGGAACCTGCACAGTCACTCCTCCAGGTCCTCGCTGCTGGAGGACTCTCAGACAGGAAACCTTTGCTTTGGGGGCAGGGCGGGGTGCAGGGGTGGTCGGGGGAATCACAGCAACGAAACAGCACAGTGCCATGGCGCAGAGCCTCATATTGGTCGATGAAACAATGCTTTCTGAACTTTGTGTCCTTAGGAAGGGTGTAGGCCGTTGGTTGAAGTAGGAAACAGAAGAGGAGCCTGGGCACGCAGCGGGCCCATCGGAGAGCAGACCCCTCGGAGCTGCAGTGCCTGGAGGGAGGCTGTCTACCTCTGCTCGCTCTCTCCATTTCTCTCTTTTTCCTTTTAGAGATGGGTTCTTACTCTGAGCCCAGGCTGGAGTGCAGTGGTGTGATTATAGCTCACTGCAGCCTCAACCTCCCAGGCTCAAGTGATGCTCCTGCCTCAGCCTGTCCAGTAGCCATACCCTACTAGGCCCTAATTAGCCCCAGAGGCGTGCACCACCACACCCGCTAATGGTAAAAATTTGTTGTAGAGACTGAGTCTTGCTGTAATGCCCAGGCTGGTCTCCAACTCTTGGCCTCAAGAGATCCTGCCGCCTCTACAGGATGAGCCACCAAGCCTGGCCTCAATTCCTCTTTAAAGGAATTGCCTAAATCTTAAACCAGCAATCAATACTTTGTATTTAAAATTAAGCCAGGTTAGACTGGGCTAGGTGGTTCACGCCTGTAATCCCAGCACTTTGGGAGGCTGAGGCAGGTGAATCACAAGGTCAAGAGTTAGAGATCAACCTGGCTAACATGGCAAAACCCCGTCTCTACTGAAAATACAAAAAAATTAGCCGGCATGGTGGTGGGTGCCTGTAATCCCAGCTACTCGGGAGGCTGAGGCAGGAGATTCGCTTGAACCCGGGAGGCGGAGGTCACAGTGAGCCGAGATGGAGCCACTGCACTCCGGCCTGGGCAATGGAACTGTTTAAAAAAAAAAAAACCTTGATGGAGCCCAGCACGGTGGCTCACGCCTGGAATCCTACCACTTTTGGAGGCCTGGGCAGGTGGATCTCCTGAGCTCATGAGTTTGAGAACAGCATGGCCAACATGGTGAAACCCCATCTCTACAAAAAATACAAAAGAAAAATCCAGGTGCCGTGGCTCACTCCTGTAATCCCAGCACTTTGGGAGGCTGAGGCGGGTGGATCACCTGAGGTCAGGAGTTCGAGACCAGCCCGGCCAATGTGGTGAAACCCCGTCTCTATTAAAAATACAAAAATTAGCTGGGGCGTGGTTGCAGGTGCCTGTAATCCTAGGTACTCGGAGGCCGAGGCAGGAGAATCACTTGAACCCAGGAGGCAGAGGTAGCAGTGAGCCAAGACCCCGCCATTGCACTCCAGCCTGGGCAGCAAGAGTGAAACTCCGTCTCAAATATAAAATAAAAATTAGCGGTGCCTGGTGGCATGTGTCTGTGGTCCGAGCTTGTTGGCTTAGCTAGGAGGATCGCCTGAGCATGGGAGGCAGAGGTGACAGCCAAGATCGCACCACTGCACTCCAGCCTGCGTGACAGAGTGAGACCCTGTCTCAAAATAAATTAAAGAATAAAAATAAAACCAAACCCTTGATGATGGCCATGGCGGGGGGTGGGGATGGGGTCGGTGGGAGGGGGTACAGCTGGGGAACTCATTGGGTTTTTCTCCTCTCCTATTTTTTGGTACAGACGGGGTCTCTCTTTGTTGCCCAGGCTGGTCTCCAACTCCTGGGCTCAAGCGATCCTCCTGCCTCGGCCTCCCAAAGTGTTGGGGTTACAGACCTGAGGCACCGTGCCCGGCCTGTTTGTTTTTTTCAGACGGAGTCTCACTCTGTCGCCCAGGCTGGAGTGCAGTGGTGAGATCTCGGCGGCTCACTGTGTTTTATGTAAATTTTCGGTGTCGCAAAAGAAGTAGCACTCGAATGTTAACTTGTCTCAGCTGCGAAATTTACTTCTATAGAAGGGGGCGTCTCATAGCTGGAGCAATGGCGAGCGCCTGGACAAGGGAGGGGAAGGGGTTCTTATTCCTGACGCAGGTAGCCCCTACTGCTGTGTGGTTCCTCTATTTTTTTTTTCTTTTTGAGACGGAGTCTCGCTCTGTCACCCAGGCTGGAGTGCAGTGGCGTGATCTCGGCTCACTGCAAGCTCCACCTCCTGGGTTCACGCCATTCTCCTGCCTCAGCCTCCTGAGTAGCTGGGACCACAGGTGCCCGCCACCATGCCCAGCTAATTTTTTGTATTTTTAGTAGAGACAGGGTTTCACCGTGTTAGCCAGGATGGTCTCCTGACCTCGTGATCTGCCCATCTCGGCCTCCCAAAATGCTGGAATTACAGGCGTGAGCCACCGCGCTCAGCCTTTTTTTTTATTTTTTATTTTTGAGACGGAGTCTTGCTCTGTCACCGAGGCTGGAGTCCAGTGGCACGATCTTGTCTCACTGCAACCTCCGCCTCCTGGGTTCAAGTGATTCTCCTGCCTCAGTCTCCCGAGTAGCTGGGACTATAGGCACAGGCTGACACACCCGGCTAATTTTGTGTATTTTAGTAGAGACAGGGTTTCACCATGTTGCCAAGGCTGATTGCAAACTCCTGAGCTCAGGCGATCCACCCGCCTCGGCTTCCCAAAGTGCTGGGATTACAGGCATGAGCCACTGCACCTGGCCTACGATGATAACTTATAGCAAACTTTACTTTTGCTGAAAACCTTGCGAGTTTGGGATTTTAATTATCCTTTGCTATTAATAAGACTTCATTCAGTCTAATATATATATTTTTAAATGTATAAGCCACTTCAGGCCGGGCGCAGTGGCTCATGCCTGTAATCCCAGCACTTTGGGAGGCCGAGGCGAGTGGATCACGAGGTCAGGAGATCGAGACCATCCTGGCTAACATGGTGAAACCCTGTCTCTACTAAAAATACAAAAAATTAGCCAGGTGTGGTGGCAGGCACCTGTAGTCCCAGCTATTCGGGAGGCTGAGACAGGAGAATAGCGTGAACCCGGGAGGCGGAGCTTGCAGTGAGCCGAGATCGCGCCACTGCACTCCAGCCTGGGCGACAGAGCGAGACTCCGTCTCAAAAAAAAAAAAAAAAAAAAAAAAGCCACTCCAAAGGCATACTTAGAATTGGTATAGATGGTTCTTTCCTGGTTCTGTAAGTACTCTAAGGCTTGGCCGAGTGCAAACAGCTCTCATGCTTGAGCAGACCAATTATTAGGAAACTTTATTAACTCTATTTTTTTATTTTTTATTTTTTGACACGGAGTCTTACTCTGTCACCCAGGCTGGAGTACAATGGCGTGATCTCGGCTCACTGCAACCTCCACCTCCTGAGTTTAAGCAATTTTCCTGCCTCAGCATGCTGAGTAGTTGGGATTACAGGTGCTCGCCACTATGGCCAGCTAATTTTTGTATTTTTAGTAGAGACGGGGTTTCACCATGTTGGCCAGGCTGCTCTCGAACTCCTGACCTCAGGTGATCCTGACCTCAGGTGATCCACTCGCCTCAGCCTCCCAGAGTGCAGGGATTACAGGTGTGAGCCACAGAGCCCGGCCTCTTAACTCTATTTCCACAAGAGTTTTTCCTGTTAGTTACTGATTACCCATTGTGTCTTTTTCCTTGAATCACCTGGGAGGAACTATCTTTAAATAAGTGTCGTCCTGTAATGCACTACGGCCGTCCGTGGGTTACCACATTAAGGATAGTTGTCAGTGGCCTCCATGCCTTTCAGTAAGTTGTTTTTTTTGTTTTTTTTTTTGAGACAGAGTCTCATTCGTGGCCGAGGCTGGAGTGCAGTGGCACTGTGTCGGCTCACTGCAACCTCCGTCTCTCCTGGGTTCAAGCAATTCTCCTGCCTCAGCCTCCTGCGTAGCTGGGATTACAGGCATCCACCACCGCGCCCGGCTAATTTTTTGTATTTTTAGTAGAGACAGGGTTTCACCATGTTAACCAGGATGATCTCCTGACCTCGTGATCTGCCCGCCTCGGCCTCCCAAAGTGCTGGGATTACAGGCGTGGTGAGCTGCCACGCCGGGCGTACTCTGGCTTTTAAAAGAATGGGGCACATTGCTTTTTCTTGACTACTTCTATCTCTCCTTTTCTCTCTCTCTCTAACTCTGTCTCTCTCTCTCTCTGGCTCTCTCTGTCTCTTTGACTCTGTCTCTCTCTCTCTAAATGTCTCTAACTCTGTCTCTCTGTCTCTCTCTGTCTCTTTAACTCTGTCTCTCTCTCTAACTCTGTCTCTGTCTCTCTCTGTCTCTCTTTGACTCTGTCTCTCTCTGTCTCTCTCTGTCTCTCTCGCTCTGTCTCTCTTTGACTCTGTCTCTCTCTGTCTCTCTCTCTGTCTCTCTCTTTGACTCTCTCTAACTCTGTCTCTAACTCTCTGTCTCTCTCTCTCTAACTCTGTCTCTCTCTGACTCTGTCTCTCTCTTTGACTCTTTCTCTCTGTCTCTCTAACTCTGTCTCTCTGTCTCTCTCTCTCTGACTCTGTCTCTCTCTGACTCTCTCTGTCTAACTCTCTCTGTCTCTGTCTCTCTCTGTCTCTCTCTCTGTCTCTCTGTCTCTCTCTCTGTCTCTCTCTCTGTCTCTCTCTGTCTCTCTCTCTGTCTCTCTCTCTGTCTCTCTCTCTGTCTCTCTCTCTGTCTCTCTCTCTGTCTCTCTCTTTGACTCTCTAACTCTGTCTCTAACTCTCTCTCTGTCTCTCTCTCTCTGACTCTGTCTCTCTCTCTGTCTCTCTCTTTGACTCTCTAACTCTGTCTCTAACTCTCTCTCTGTCTCTCTCTCTGACTCTGTCTCTCTCTCTGACTCTGTCTCTCTCTCTGACTCTGTCTCTCTCTCTGACTCTGTCTCTCTCTTTGACTCTGTCTTTCTCTCTGTCTTTCTCTCTGTCTCTCTCTCTGTCTCTCTCTCTCTGACTCTGTCTCTCTCTGACTCTCTCTCTGTCTCTAACTGTCTAACTCTCTCTGTCTCTCTCTCTGTCTCTCTCTCTGTCTCTCTCTCTGTCTCTCTCTCTGTCTCTCTCTCTGTCTCTCTAACTCTGTCTCTCTCTGACTCTGTCTCTCTCTGACTCTGTCTCTCTCTCTCTCTTTGACTCTGTCTCTCTAACTCTGTCTCTCTCTGACTCTGTCTCTGTCTCTCTCTGACTCTGTCTCTGTCTCTCTCTGTCTCTCTCTGTCTCTCTCTGTCTCTCTCTGTCTCTGTCTCTCTCTGTCTCTCTCTCTCTAACTCTGTCTCTCTCTCTGACTCTGTCTCTGCCTGTGTCTCTCTCTCTTTGACTCTGTCTCTCTCTCTGACTCTGTCTCTGCCTGTGTCTCTCTCTCTTTGACTCTGTCTCTCTCTGTCTCTCTCTGTCTCTCTCTCTCTCTCTCTCTCTCTCTAACTCTGTCTCTCTCTGACTCTGTCTCTGTCTCTGCCTGTCTCTCTCTCTCTTTGACTCTGTCTCTCTCTCTGACTTTCTCTGTTCCCTCTGTCAGTCTTTCTCTCTCTTTGACTCTCTCTCTCTCTCTGACTCTGTCTCTCTCTCTCTGTGACTCTGTCTCTCTCTCTCTCTGACTCTGTCTCTCTCTCTCTTTGACCCTGTCTCTCTCTCTCTGACTCTGTCTCTCTCTCTGACTCTGTCTCTGCCTGTCTCTCTCTCTCTTTGACTCTGTCTCTCTCTCGATTTTCTCTGTTCCCTCTGTCAGTCTTTCTCTCTCTGACTCTGTCTCTCTCTCTGACTCTGTCTCTGCCTGTCTCTCTCTCTCTTTGACTCTCTGTCTCTGACTTTCTCTGTTCCCTCTGTCAGTCTTTCTCTCTCTGACTCTGTCTCTCTCTCTGACTTTCTCTGTTCCCTCTGTCAGTCTTTCTCTTTCCTCTAAGATTTTTTTCCCCTTTCTCTTAGAATCTCTTCTACAGGCTTATTTTTCTAGTTCGTTCTTTTGTAGTTCGTGGTTAATATCCGGCCAATGGTTAGTGACAAATTCCTTGCCCAAGAGGCTCCTCGACACCTCGACCAGCATATTTTCTCATTTGTTCTTTTCATCCGTCTAAAAATTATGTCGCAGGCCCTTTATCTTTTCCTTGCTGTACGTTAAATATTCAGGTAAGATTCTGCGTTCGGGGCATGGATTCTTTAATCCCCTTCATGATTAACTCCCCAAGGTCCTGCATATTTTCTCAATGGGCCACCGTGCCCGGCCAGAAGATTTTTATGGTAAAATTTTGTGATGGGAAAACTCATCCCGGAAAATGTTGAGACCTGATGCTGAGTCCTCAGCAGCTCGGAGAATACGTACTTCTGTCCCAGGTCACCCAAACATCGACCTGTGTCGGTTCCCCACTGGGAACAAAATGTAACTGAGGACGTTGTCAGATGCTTGTCCTCGTCACCCTGAGCTTGTTGGCTGCTATCTAATTCTGATTCTTTCACTTTCTTGCCCGCACGTGCTTGATAGCAGATCACTGACAAGTCATTGGAAGCTTAGGAAAAGGGTATGTGCCGGGCGCGGTGGCTCACGCCTGTAATCCCAGCACTTTGGGAGGCCGAGGTGGGCGGATCACGAGGTCAGGAGATGGAGACCATCTTGGCTGACATGGTGAAACCCCGTCTCTACTAAAAATACAAAAAATTAGCCGGGCGTGGTGGCGGGCGCCTGTAGTCCCAGCTACTCGGGAGGCTGAGGCAGGAGAATGACGTGAACCCGAGAGGTAGAGCTTGCAGTAAGCAGAGATCACGCCACTGCACTCCAGCCTGGGCCAGAACGAGACTCCGTCTCAAAAAAAAAAAAAAAAAAAAAAGCACGTGTAACGTGAAAAAATGGACACTTTAGCCATCGCCTGACTTTCTGTTGAATTGGGAAAGAGCCTCCTCCCGTCCACGTGGGATGGCCTTCCTGATGTGGCTCTCCAAGACCAACCCTGGAGGGGATAAAACCTCACAAATGCATCAGGCCGTGTGCTGGGGATGGGGCATCGTCACGCCAGGTCTGACTAGGAAGGAGGATGGGGAGGCAGGGCTGGGGGCTTTGAGGTCGAGGGGTGGCCATGGATTCCAGAAACCCCCTTGGCTGGTGTGCGTGCCTGCCCAGCGGCATCCGTGTATCCTAACACCTGCCCTCCGTGTCCCTGACACCTGCCCTCCGTGTCCCTGCGTCTGCAGGCCATGTCAAAGGACACTCTGAATCTGGCGCAGATGCAGGAGCAGACGCTGCAGTTGGAGCAACAGTCCAAGCTCAAAGTGAGTGGGGCCGGTGTGGGCGGGGAGGCCGGGGCGCACATGGGGTTCGGGCGTGGAGATTGGTAGGGCTACTGCCGGTGGGTAGGGCCAGGGGCGTGTACATGGGCAGCAGTGGGGCCCAGGGCCGAGCTTGGGCGCCTCATTTCACAGAAGGAAACAAGGGGAGGTGAGAGACGCTGCTGCAGAGCCGCCCGAGAGGGAGGACCGGTGTTGGTGAGGGCGTCTGGTCGTCTGGAGGGCCTGTGTCTTCTTGACATCCTCACCTGATTTCTTTGACTCAGCAGGATTTTTTTTTTTTTTTTTTTTGAGATGGTGTCTTGCTCTGTCGCCCAGGCTGGAGTGCAGTGCTGCGATCTTGGCTCACTGCAAGCTCCACCTCCCGGGTTCACACCATTCTCCTGCCTCAGCCTCCTGAGGAGCTGGGACTACAGGCACCTGCCACCACGCCCGGCTAATTTTTTTTGTATATTTAGTAGAGACAGGGTTTCAGCGTGTTAGCCAGGATGGTGTCGATTTCCCGAACTCCGCCGGCCTCAGCCTCCCAAAGTGCTGGGATTACAGGCGTGAGCCACCGTGTCCAGCTCAGCAAGATTTTTAAATTTTATTTATTTTGAAACGGAGTCTCACTCTGTTGCCCAGGCTGGAGTGCAATGGTGCGATCTCAGCTCACCGCAACCTCTGCCTCCTGGGTTCAAGCCATTCTCCTGCCTCAGCCTCCCAAGTCGCTGGGATTACAGGCACCCACCACCATACTCAGCTAATTTTTGTATTTTTATTAGAGACGGGGTTTCACCATGTTGGCCAGGCTAGTTTTGGACTCCTGACCTCAAGTGATCACCTGTGTCGGCCTCCCAAAGTGCTGGGATTACAGGTGTGAGCCACGGTGCCCTGCCCGTCACCTTCAGTCCTGAGCTCGCAGGCGGGGTTCACGTGTTGCCTGTTGTGGGCATTGTAGCTTTAACGTTTAATTGGCAGAAGACAGAAGCTTCCTTAAGCCCAGCCTGAATCAGGGCAGTGGTGTTGGGAAGGTCGGCCCGCAGTGGCCCTTGTCGGGGAAGCCACAGTGGGGGCTGTTTCTGCCGCTGGGGAGTTTGGGCCCCTGAACCCATCCCCTCAGTGACTGCCGTCCCGGCCGATGTCACCCGTGTCTGTGTCATGGTGCGGCGTCTGCAGGCCCCCAGGTGCCCGGGACGCTTGGAGCCCTGCGGTCCTGGGGCGGACGCAACCTCTGGATTGGTGTTGAGCATTTTTCTGGTTTTAAAGGCTTTTCTCTTTTTCTGCGGCTTCTTCTCAGCAACTTGTCAATGAGGATTTACGGAAGCAGGAGGAGTCCGTGCGGAAGCACCATCAGACCTTCTTGGAGTCCCTCAGGTGAGCGCTGCCGAGGCCCGGGCCGGCCGCAGATGGAGCCCCCACAGGTGTGAGTCGCTGGTCCCAGGGTGCTCTCCAGCTCTCCCAGGTCTGGCCGCTGTAGGCTGGCTCCTTGGTGGGGACACTGCCCCCCTGTCCTGGCAGGACAGGGCTGCTGTGTCAAGGCCTCACCCTCAACCTGCTCTTGCTACGTGGCGTGGGTCTTTGTTTCCCTCTTGGTCACACCACTGCTTTCCCCACAGGACGGCTGGCACCTTGTTTGGGGAAGGATTCCGTGCCTTTGTGACAGACCAGGACAAAGTGACAGCCACGGTAAACATACTCATAAAACAGGGCTGGCAGGTGGCGGAGGGGCAGCATGTGAGGGCCTCCTGGAGCCCCAGGTCCTGTCCCTGCTGGCTCTGCACAGGTCCTGGCGCTCTCCCAGCATGGAACAAGCCCAAACTGGACCTGCTGGTGGGAGCCGCTCCTCCCTCCTTGAGCTGGGAGAAGAAAACGCAGTTGCCAGTCTGGGCCACACAGTGAGATGCCATCTCTACACATGGCACGTGGGTGTAGTCCCAGCTACTCAGGAGGCAGAGGTAGAGAATCACTTGAACCCGGGAGGCAGAGGTTGCAGTGAGCCAAGATCCTGCCATTGCACTCCAACCTTGGGACAGAGCGAGGCTCCTTCTCAAAAAAAAAAAAAAAGGAAAGAAAAAACAGAAGGCGACCCTGACTCCATTTTGCAAAAACCTTCTTTATTCCTCAGAAAACCCTGAGAGTTTGAAGTTCACAGATTCCTCTCTCCTTTAAAGCCTCACTCTTTTGTGCCCAGGCTCCGGCCTGCTGTGGTGGCGCCCCACGTCGCACATGGCTGTGTCCTCCGTCCCCACCCCGCCCAGCACACAGTAGGTGCCCGGCACTGAGTGGGCACTTGCTCTGCCGTGGTGCCGGTGCCCAGAGCTGTGACTGCAGCGCCTGCTGGTAGCCTGGTCAGTGAGACGGTGAATGTTGCAGGTGGTGTTGCCACCATGTTGGTGAGACGGTGTCATGTGAGGACATGACGGAGCTGCTTAATGCACTGTTGACTTTTGTTTGTATTTAGAGACAGGGTCTCACTCTGTCTTCCAGGATGGAGTGCAGTGGCGCCACCTCGGCTCACTGCAACCTGCGCCTCCCGGGTTCAAGCGATTCTCCTGCCTCAGCCTCTCGTGTTGCCAGGATTACAAGTGCAGGTCACCATGCCCGGCTAATTTTTCTATTTTGGTGGAGACAGGGTTTCACCCTGTTGGCCTGGATGGTCTCGAACTCTTGATCTCAGGTGATCCACCTGCCTTGGCCTCAGAAAGTGCTATGATTACAGGTGTGTACCACCATGCCCGGCCAATTTTTGTATTTTTAGTAGGGATGGGGTTTTACCATGTTGGCCAGGCTGGTTGCGAACTCCTGGCCTCAAGTGATCTGCCCATCTTGGCCTCCCAAAGTGCTGGGATTACAGGGATGAGCCACCAGGCCTGGCATAAACCTTTTTTTTTTTTTTTTGAGATGGAGTTTCACTGTTGTTGCCCAGGCTTGAGTGTGACGGCGCGGCTTGGCCCCCTGCAACCTCCGACTCGCGGGTTCAAGTGATTCTCCTGCCTCAGCCTCCCAAGTAGCTGAGATTACAGGCATGTGCCATCATGGCCAGCTAACTTTTTGTATTTTTAGTAGAGACGGGGTTTCTCCATGTGGGTTAGGCTGGTCTTCAACTCTCGACATCAGGTGATCCACCTGCCTCAGCCTCCCAAAGTGCTGGGATTACAGACCTGAGCTACTGTGCCCAGCCGGCCTAATTGATTTTTAAAACGAGTTAGAGATTTTGGGTTAGTCTTGTTTTCCAGGAATAAAGTACCATTTTTAGTGGCCAAGAATGTACCGAGGGTGTGGCCCTGTGACATCCGGCTGGGTCTGCCCAGGGCCCTGCTCAGCGACCAGGGCTTTGTAGGATTTATGCTACCAGTTGCAGAGAAAATGGCCCTGAGTGAGGGCACTATGACTGCCCCACCTGCCTCCTGTAACTGCGTGGCTGTGGGATTCGGGGCCGGGAATTCGGGTTCCTGTGGGGCCAGCACACGACCCTGTGCTTCTCCCTCGGGCGGAGAGAGGGTGGGGGCAGCCCCGTGCATCTCCCACTCTAAGAGGGAGGGACGGTGGGGGCCGGTGCGCCAGTGCGGTGTCTCTGCTGCAGGTGGCTGGGCTGACGCTGCTGGCTGTCGGGGTCTACTCAGCCAAGAATGCCACGCTTGTCGCCGGCCGCTTCATCCAGGCTCGGCTGGGGAAGCCGTCCCTAGTGAGGGAGACGTCCCGCATCACGGTGCTGGAGGCGCTGCGGCACCCCATCCAGGTAGCGGCACAGGCCTGGCCCTCCCTGAGTGCAAGTGCCTGGCTGAGTCCCTTCTGCCCCATGAGCACAGCCCACGCATACACTCCTGTCCCTTCCCTTTCCCCGGATAACGGGCACCCGCACACTGCTTCACGGGTGGGTTTTCCTGTCTGGCGCTGTACCTTAGGGGGTCTGCATCAGTGAGACCCTTCCCCTGTCTGCCTCGGTGTCCCCTGCTTAGGGCTCTTGATGGGGCCTGGGAGCACATCGGGGTCCTTGCAAGACCCAGGACTTGGGTGTGTGGCCGTCTGTCGGGGAAGCTGCTACAGGCCACGGCGTCTGGCGGCCTCCCGGGGGAGCCGCGCCATTCGCCAGCCCCCAAGGTGCCTGCTCTCCACACGGGGGTGGCAGGGTCTCCACACGTCACTCGGTGGATGGTTAAGAAAATAAAAGCTGGCCGGGCGCGGTGGCTCACACTTGTAATCCCAGCACTTTGGGAGGCCAAGGCTGGTGGATCATGAGGTCAGGACATCGAGACCATCCTGGCTAACACAGTGAAACCACGTCTCTACTAAAAAAATACAAAAAATTAGCCGGGCGTGGTGGCGGGCGCCTGTAGTCCCAGCTACTCCGGAGGCTGAGGCAGAAGAATGGCGTGAACCCCGGAGGTGGAGCTTGCAGTAAGCAGAGATCACGCCACTGCACTCCAGCCTGGGCGACAGAGCGAGACTCCGTCTCAAAAAACAAAAACAAAAACAAAAAAAACCCAGAAAAAAGAGAAGCCGATAAGGAACCGGAAAATGCCCCCAATCCCTGCAACAGACACCCAGTCTCCCGGCAGGGCGGGGTTCCAGCTCCGGGCCAGTCCTGGCTGTGATTCGGGGCAGCTCCGTTTCTGCGTGTTACCAAGCGTGTGTGTGCGTTGGTGGCTGTTCTGTGGCAGGTGACCCAGTGGCGCTTCCCCTTCCCCTCCGGCAGGTCAGCCGGCGGCTCCTCAGTCGACCCCAGGACGCGCTGGAGGGTGTCGTGCTCTGTGTAAGTCGGTGTGCCTGGGACCGGGGAGGCGCAGGGAGGGGACCCCGGAGCTGGGCCGGGCTGTGGCCCTTGCTGGCGCTCGTGGTGGCGCCCAGGAGCTTTTGGGTCCTGAGATGCGACTGCTTGGACCGTGCCAGGGATAGATAGGCTGCCCGTGAGCTGGGAGGCTTCCCGAGGAGCCGAGTCTGCACCCGGGCATTCCCGCAGCCCCTTCCCCTGAGGCTTCCATGGGTGCACAGTATCTCCTCCAAACCCCCGTCTTCCCTGGCAGCCCAGCCTGGAAGCACGGGTGCGCGACATCACCATAGCAACAAGGAACACCAAGAAGAACCGGGGCCTGTATAGGCACATCCTGCTGTACGGGCCACCAGGCACCGGGAAGACGCTGTTTGCCAAGGTGAGAGCGCCCGGCTGAACAGGTGGGCCAGGGGCCGCTGGGGTGTCACCTGCCTGCAGGTGTCTGGGGGCCTCAGCCGCCTGGGGAATGGACCCCCCTTAGGCCTTTGACCACCCTCGTGTAGGCTCAGGGTGCTGGTGTGGGCAGCAGCGCCTCCCATCTTCCAGGCAGAGGATGTCTCCTGTCTGGCAGGCTGTGGCTTCTAGGCAGGGACGCCAGGCAGGGACGCCCGGCAGGGGCTCCACACTCCAGGTGGAGTGTGCAGGCTTTTCAGAGGCGGAGGGAACATCTGTTCTGTCTCCCCTCACTCTTCCTGTCCAGAAACTCGCCCTGCACTCAGGCATGGACTACGCCATCATGACAGGCGGGGACGTGGCCCCCATGGGGCGGGAAGGCGTGACCGCCATGCACAAGCTCTTTGACTGGGCCAATACCAGCCGGCGCGGGTGAGACGTCCCCACAGCACACACCAGGCCCTTGGCTGCGGCCCAGCAGGCTGCCTTCTGGGAAGGGGGTCCAGGTGTCTCTTGGGGACCCTGTCTTTCTGCAGCTCTGTCCTTGTGGCCACGCAGGAGGCCCAGTGGAGGGTCCCTCGGAGGGAAAGTCCCCTGAGTGTGGACCCTGGTGGACACGAGGCCCCCAGCGTGTGGAGGCTGCCAGTGGGATACTCAGGGCAGAAGGGAGGTGGGTGGGTACAGGGGGAGAGGGGTCTTCACAGCCGCAGGGGAGGCTCCTCCACAGCCGCCCTCCCTCCAACACGCCTGCAGGTGGGCGTGGGCACTGGTTGCCTTTTCTAGAACCATTTGAAAGTTAGCTGAAGACAGCATGGCACACTCCCTTCAATAGGTCCCACAGTGACCCTGCGCAGGGCACAGCCCGGGCACCCTTGTGGCCTCGGCTGTCCTCGTTGGAACCACGATCCTCATGGTTGGCACCCTCCCCTCTGGCCTTTGACCTTTCACTTTAGAAGACCTGTCCCTGGCGTGGACTCTAAGCGGCCACCAGCGCTGCACTGGGCTGGGTGGGGGTGAAGCCTGCGGGGCAGAGTCTGCTTCTGTCAGTGGATCAGCTTCTGTCGGGTCCAGGACTTAGGGCTCCTGATGGGGCAGAGCCTGACCCCGTGGGGATCTGCCTGCCTGGCCTGCTCCGGCCATGGCCGGACGCTGCTGTGGGCTGCTCCTGGCGTCACTCTCACCCAGCTTGGCCCCCCTCTCGTCCACAGCCTCCTGCTCTTTGTGGATGAAGCGGATGCCTTCCTTCGGAAGCGAGCCACCGTGAGTGTCACTAAGCCTCTGGCCACAATGGGGCGACCCACCGTGAGTGTCACTAAGCCTCTGTCTGGCCACAATGGGGCGAGCCACCGTGAGTGTCACTAAGCCTCTGTCTGGCCACAATGGGGCGAGCCACCGTGAGTGTCACTAAGCCTCTGGCCACAATGGGGCGAGCCACCGTGAGTGTCACTAAGCCTCTGTCTGGCCACAATGGGGCGAGCCACCGTGAGTGTCACTAAGCCTCTGACCACAATGGGGCGAGCCACTGTGAGTGTCACTAAGCCTCTGTCTGGCCACAGGAGGGTGGTGGGGTGGGTGCGGCTGTCATCCTGGGCCAGGCCGCAGCCCACTGCTCAATTTCTTTTTCTCTAAGTTTTGTGTGAAAAACACAGCATTTTTGGCCAGGTGCGGAGGCTCACGCCTGTAATACCAGCACTTTGGGAGGCTGAGGCAAGCGGATCACGAGGTCAGGAGATCAAGACCATCCTGGCTAACACGGTGAAACCCCGTCTCTACTAAAAATACAAAGAAAATTAGCTGTGCGTGGTGGCGGGCGCCCGTAGTCCCAGCTACTCAGGAGGCTGAGGCAGGAGAATGGCGTGAACCCGGGAGGCGAAGCTTGCAGTGAGCCGAGATCGTGCTGCTGCACTCCAGCCTGGGCGACACAGCGAGACTTCATCTCAAAAAAAAAAAAAAAAAAAACAGCATTTTTTTTAGGTCAGCTTAAAGTTAAGGTTTGGCTTTTGAGTGTTTTTTGTTTTGTTTTGTTTTTGAGATGGTGTCTTGCTCTGTTGCCAGAGTGGAGTTCAGTGGCGTGATCTCGGCTCACTGCAACCGCCGCCTCCCAGTGCAAGCCATTCTCCTGCTTCATCCTCCCAAGTAGCTGGGATTAGAGGCATCCGCCACCACACCCAGCTAATTTTTGTATTTTTAGTAGAGATGGGGTTTCACCACGTTGGCCATGATGGTCTAGATCTCTTGACCTTGTAATGCACCCGCCTCAGCCTCTCAAAGTGCTGGTATTATAGGTGTGAGCCACTGCACCCGGTCTATTTTTATTTTTATTTATTTGAGACAAAGTCTCACTCTATCCCTTAAGCTGGCTTGCAGTGGCTCAATCTTGGCTCGCTGCAACCTCCGCCTCCTGGGTTCAAGCTGGTCTCCTGCTTCAGCCCCCTGAGTAGCTGGGATTACAGGTGTTTGCCACCACACTCAGTTAAGTTTTTTGTATTTTTAGTAGAGATGGGGTTTCACCATGTTGGTCAGGCTGGTTGAGAACTCCTGACCTCAAATAATCTGCCCGCTGCTGCCTCCCAAAATGCTGGGATTACATGCGTGATCCACCGCCCCCAGCCATACAGTTATTATTTTAAGACAGGGTCTCTGTCGTCCAGGCTGGAGTGCAATGGCGCGATCTTGGCTCACCGCAACCTCCGCCCCCTGGGTTCAAGCAGTTCCCCTGCCTCGGCCTCCCAAGTAGCTGGGATTACAGTCATGTACCACCACACCCAGCTCATTTTGTCTTTTTTTTTTTTTTTTTACTAGAGACTGGGTTTCTCCATGTCGGTCAGGCTAGTCCCGAACTCCCGACCTCAGGTGATCTGCCTACCTCGGCCTCCCAAAGTGCTAGGATTACAGGCGTGAGCCACCGTGCCAGGCCCCAGCTAACTTTTTTGTAATGTTAGTAGAGATGGAGTTTCCCCTTGTTGCCCAGGCTGGGCTCGAACTTCTGAGCTAAAGAGATGCTCCTGCCTTGACCTTCTGAAGTTCTGGGATTACAGTCATGAGCCCCCACGCCCAGTCAGGGTTTTTTTTTTTTTTTTGAGACAGTCTCACTCTGTCGCCCACGCTGGAGTGCAGCGGTGCAATTTCAGCTCACTGCAACCTCTGCCTCCCAGGTTTAAGTGATTCTCGTGCCTCAGCCTCCCACGTAGCTGGGACCACAGGTGTGCCACCACGCCTGGCTAATTTTTGTATTTTTAGTAGAGACGGGGTCTCACCATGTTGGCCAGGATGGTCTCAAACTCCCACCCTCGTGTGATCTGCCTTCCTCAGCCTCCCAAAATCCAGGTTACATTCGTGAGCCACCGCCCCTGGCCCTGGTCAGGCTTTTGAGTCTAGATCCATGAAAGTGTTGCCATGTCCCTGCTCCCTGCAGGAGGGAGGCCTGTGGGACTTTCTGCTGTGGCTGTTTACAAGGCTTTGCTCCTGGTGCCTAAGGCTGGAACCTTCTCTCTGCAGGAGAAGATAAGCGAGGACCTCAGGGCCACACTGAACGCCTTCCTGTACCGCACGGGCCAGCACAGCAACAAGTGAGGGAGCCCCTCGGGTCCTGGGCCCCCGGGCAGGGCTGTGCAGCCGTCGCCCTTGGTTCCCACTGAGGGTCCCTGGCTCACAGTGCTGGGCAGCTGCCGTGGCCTCAACATGCTCACCTCGGATGTCCCCTGGGAACAGCCCAGCTCGGGACAGCACGGGGTGTCACTGAGGAACATGCGGGGGCCTCCCGGGCAGAGCTGGGGTCAGTCCTGTCCTCACGGCCCTGTGCGCCGCCGCCCCAGCTTGCAGGTCCCTCTGCCCCTAGGTTTCTGCGGTCCTGTGCCTGCAAGGGAGGTGGTCTCATCGTGTGAGGCTCTGCTGGGTCTCCCTTGGAGGGTGTGTGTGCCCTGGGGTGGGAGATGGAGACACGTTTGCTCCCACGGGAAGCTGGGCACGAGTAGGTCCTGTGTGTCGGGGCGGAACCTGGGACCTTGGTCCCCCGCCCGGATGCTGGCCAGGGGTGCACCCTCCAGGCTTGGGGCCCACCCGACTTTGTGTGGCCTCTGTGGGCTGCCGCCCAGATGTCCCCCATAGGGTGACCGCCCCATGGCCAGGCTCCCTAGTCCCTCCCAAGTCCCCTAATTTTGAGCTTTCTTGGTCTCCTGGGCCCCTCCAGCCCCAGTCACGTGTCACACGGAGGATCAAGTCCTGCTGGTCGGCCGTGGCTGACTCCTCAGGCACGTTGGGCTCCCGGGTCAGCTGCTGCCGGTAGACGCTCCCTGGAGCCCTGACTTGGGTCCTTCCCAGAGAGGCAAGGCTGGGGCCCTGCTGAGCCTCTGCTGAACCCGGGCCCCCGAGGTCCTGCTCCTGGCTCGCGTGGCCATAATTTTTTTTTTTTTTTTTTGAGACGGAGTTTTTGCTTTTTCTGCCCAGGCTGAGGTGCAATGGCGTGATCTTGGCTCACTGCAACCTCCACCTCCTGGGTTCAAGCGATTCTCCTACCTCAGCCTCCCAAGTGGCTGGGATGACAGGCGTGCGCCACCACGCCCGGCTAATTTTTTGTATTTTTTGTATTTTTTGTTTTTTAGTAGAGATGGGGTTTCACCATGTTAGTCAGCTGGTGTTGAACTCCAGACCTCAGGTGACCCACCCGCCTCGGCCTCCCAAAGTGCTGGGATTACAGGCGTGAGCCACCGCATCTGGCCAGCGTGGCCACAATCTTGACATGGACTCTGGGTCCCGCATCCCTGCTCCCAGCACAGCGGGGCTCAGGTAGCAGGAGGGAGTGGTGTTCCCAGCGCTGCCTATCAGGCTGGGCGAGGGTCAGCGGGGAAGTACCACACAGGGCGAGAACAGAGGCCCAGGAAGCCGGGCAGGGGGACAGCTGGGCGTGGTGGGGCAGGCAGGCGGGTACCAGGGCTGTGGCCACGTTCTCCCCATGTTTCCTGTGCTCACAAGCTGCCACTTTAGATTCTCCCAGAAAGTCTTCCTGAGGGGTCTGAGGAGCACCTGTTCCCCTGGGGACAGCTCGGCCGGCAGCCCGAGCGTTTCCTTCCCCATCCCCGCCCCGCAGATTCATGCTGATCCTGGCCAGCTGCCACCCCGAGCAGTTCGACTGGGCCATCAATGCCTGCATCGACGTGATGGTCCACTTCGACCTGCCAGGGCAGGAGGAGCGGGCGCGCCTGGTGAGAATGTATCTTGACGAGTATGTTCTTAAGCCGGCCACAGAAGGAAAGCAGTAAGTGTCCCGCCCCACCAGCCCCCGTCCAGGGGCCCTCGCTCAGGGTCCACCCCTGCTCCTGTTCTCCGGACACACCCAGCAGGCCCTGTCTCCAGGATGGGCACCACCTCCCTGCCCTGCGGTTTCGTGCAGGAGCCCTGTGGGCCCCAAGGGTCCCAGAGGCCGCATCCAGGGAGGTCCTGCCACCCTTTCCTCATCCCCACCTGAGAACAGCCTGGTGGCGTGTCTTCTGGTTTGGAGGCACAGTCCACTATCACTTACAAACCTTTAACATTTTTTTTTTTTTGAGGCGAAGTCTTGCTCTTGTCCCCCAGGCTGGAGTGCAGTGGCACGATCTCAGCTGACTGCAACCCCTGCCTCCTGGGTTCACGCGATTCTCCTGCATCAGCCTCCTGAGTAGCTGGGATTATAGGTGCCCACGACCACGTCTGGCTACTTTTCGTATTTTTGTGGAGATGTGGTTTCACCATGTTGGCCAGGCTGGTCTTGAACCCCTGACCTCAGGTGATCCGCCCACTTCAGCCTCCCAAAGTGCAGGGATTACAGATGTGAGCCACTGTGCCCGGCCTCTTTTACGTTCCTCTTCACTACGCGGAGAGCTGTGAGGAAATCCTGTACCTGGCCACCCCCAGACCCTGGCAGTGAGGGGAGGTGACGTGGAGTGTTGCTCTGAGACCCCCATGTCGGGATTCGAAGGAGTCTCTCCTCATGAGACCCCCGTGTCGGGACTGGAGGGAGAGGTTCCTCATGAGACCCCCGTGTCGGGACTGGAGGGAGAGGCTCCTCATGAGACCCCCGTGTCGGGACTGGAGGGAGAGGCTCCTCATGAGACCCCCGTGTCGGGACTGGAGGGAGGGGCTCCTCATGAGACCCCCTTGTAGGGACTGGAGGGAGAGGCTCCTCATGAGACCCCCGTGTCGGGACTGGAGGGACTGGAGGGAGAGGTTCCTCATGAGACCCCCGTGTCGGGACTGGAGGGACTGGAGGGAGAGGTTCCTCATGAGACCCCCGTGTCGGGACTGGAGGGACTGGAGGGAGAGGTTCCTCATGAGACCCCCGTGTCAGGACTGGAGGGAGAGGCTCCTCATGAGACCCCCGTGTCGGGACTGGAGGGAGAGGCTCCTCATGAGACCCCCATGTAGGGACTGGAGGGAGGGGCTCCTCATGAGACCCCCTTGTAGGGACTGGAGGGAGAGGTTCCTCATGAGACCCTCATGTAGGGACTGGAGGGAGAGGCTCCTCATGAGACCCCCGTGTTGGGACTGGAGGGAGAGGCTCCTCATGAGACCCCCGTGTCGGGACTGGAGGAAGAGGTTCCTCATGAGACCCCCATGTAGGGACTGGAGGGAGAGGTTCCTCATGAGACCCCCGTGTCGGGACTGGAGGGACTGGAGGGAGAGGTTCCTCATGAGACCCCCGTGTCAGGACTGGAGGGAGAGGCTCCTCATGAGACCCCCGTGTCGGGACTGGAGGGAGAGGCTCCTCATGAGACCCCCGTGTCAGGACTGGAGGGAGAGGCTCCTCATGAGACCCCCATGTAGGGACTGGAGGGAGAGGTTCCTCATGAGACCCCCATGTAGGGACTGGAGGGAGAGGCTCCTCATGAGACCCCCGTGTAGGGACTGGAGGAAGAGGCTCCTCATGAGACCCCCGTGTCGGGACTAGAGGGAGAGGCTCCTCATGAGACCCCCGTGTCGGGACTGGAGGGACTGGAGGGAGAGGTTCCTCATGGTCCACTGCTGGCTTCTGGCCTGGCCTCCCTGCAGCTGCCACATCCGGCCCTGGAGCCTCGTGGTGTGGGGCGCGGCTCTTGCTGCTCACGTGCCTTGAGGCTGTCAGGCTCCCTGTTGCTGGCGGTGGGTGCAGCAGGCACGGTGGGCAGAGCCCTCCAGGTGATGAGGGGCCCTGGCGCCACACACCGGCTGCCTCGGGAACACTCCAGATGAGCAGAGGCTGCTCTACTTCTTGGCGTCCCCAGGGCCGCGGTTTCTGAGTCCTTCTGTGCACCTGACCCAAATCCCTGCTGTCGCCAGTGACGACAAAAGCTGCTCTGTTCCAAAGAGAGCCTGGTTCTCCCTGCCGACTCCTCCACTGCCACCTGCTCCATGCTAGCCCAGCTTTCCAGGCCTCAGTTTCCCTATGCCCTCCCCTTCCCTGGGCTCCCCCACCCCCATGGCTGCTCGTAGCTCTGGCACCATGACCTGGCTTCTGTGGCCTCCAGGCAGAAGCTTTTGCCAGAACTCAGGGCTCCGCCACTGCCAGTGTAACGGCCATGCGCCCTGTGGGTGCTGAGTGGACAGGGCTGGTGTTAGGAAGGGGTGCGGCCATCTCCAGGCCCCACAGCCGCCCCCTTCCTGCTCAGCCCAGGCCTGACTTGCATCAGGAAGGGGGCGGAACTTGGCTGTCACAGGTAGAGAGTCCCTCCCAAGGGGGCATCTGGCATGGGTGTCCGCCTGGCTGCCTGTCTTCCGGCCCCCACCTCGTGGTGTGGGAGCTGCTGCCTTGGCCGGCCCACTTGGGAACTCCTTCCCCAGGCGTCTGAAGCTGGCCCAGTTTGACTACGGGAGGAAGTGCTTAGAGGTCGCTCGGCTGACAGAGGGCATGTCATGCCGGAAGATCGCTCAGCTGGCCGTGTCCTGGCAGGTGAGTCAGGCTCGGGTGCCCCCACCCAGACGGAAGCCCAGCTGCTGTGCAGATGCTCGGTTGCGCCAGGCCTGTCCCAGCACTGGTGTCACGTGGGAGCTTCTGTTGAGGGGTTTTCAGTGCACAGATGTGACACGGGGCCCCTGCCCCGGTTGGGCCACTCCACGCAGCAGCATGCACCTGCTCCAGCAAGAAGTGTGGGGCCATGTCGGTGGCTGACGGTCACAGGTCAGGAAGCCAGTGCGGCCTCCTGGTAGCCCGGGCTCTGCCAGGTGGGGCGGGAGGCTTCTGATGCTCACCTTCGCAGACAGGCACCCCCCAGTGTGAATGGTCATCAGGAGAGGCCCCTTGTGAGTTTGGTGGTGGGGGTGGAGGGACGTTGTGTTTCTTGGACCAAGTCCGTTGGCTTGGTCCTGCTTGACGGGCCCAGACACATGGGTGGGAGTTGTGGCCTCTGATTGTCCCACAGCCAGTTGTTTCTCAGGGGCACCCCTCCTGCAGCTCCGTGGCTGCCCCAGGGCCAAGGAGCTGGGACTCACAGGAGTGTGGGCGTGGCCATCCAGAACGCTTTGGTCTTTGGGGGCTGCTGGAAAAGCAAAACCAGGTCTGTGGGGCAGAAGGCACCCTGGCCACGCACAGGCATCGCCGCCTCTGGGGTCCACAGAGTCTGTGTGACAACCTGGTCACTCGATCTGGCAGCACATTATGTGTGACAGCTTAATGAAGTAGCCAACTACCTGGATTTGAACGTAGGAGCTGGGGTATGTAGGGGGCTGTATTAGTCAGTACAGGCTGGGTTATGCCACTGTGACAAAGAACCCCAGATCTCAAACCCCGTCCTTGTGGGTCAGCTGAGGTCTCTGTTCCAGGCCGTCCCCACTTGGAACCAGGTCTGTTTCCACAACTCAGAAAGCAGAGGCCGGGCATGGTGGTGGCTGATGCTTGTATTCCCAGCATTTGGGGAGGTCAAGTCAGCCAGATTATTTGAAACCAGGAGTTCAGGACCAGCCTGGAAAGCAAGTCAAGAACCCATCTCTACAAAAAATAAAAAAAATTAGCTAGACGTAGTGGTGCATACCTGTGATGCCAGCTGCTTGAGAGGCTGAGGTGGGAGGATCACTTGAGTCCAGGAGGCGGAGGCTGCAGTGAGCTGTGATTGTGCCACTGCACTCCAGCCTGGGTTACAGAGTGAGACCCTGTCTTAAAAAATAAGAGTAATTTGGTCATGGCTTATGCCTGTAATCCCAGCATGCTGGGAGGCCAAGGAGAGAGAATCACTTGAGGCCAGGAGTTCGAGACCAGCCTGGCCAACATGTCGAACTACACCTCTACTAAAAATACAAAAATTGGTCGGGCATGGTGGTGGTGCATGCCTGTATTCTCAGCTACTCGAGAGGCTGAGGCAGGAGAATCGCTTGAACCCAGGAGGTGGAGGTTGCGGTGAGCCGAGATCGTGCCACTGTACTTCAGCCTGAGCAACAGAGTGAGACTGTCTCAAAAAAAAAAAAAAAACAGGAGTGTGGTCGACTGCTGGGCCTGCCATAACCACTGGGGCGTGTGTGCCCACAGCTCTGAAGGCTACAGGCCCAAGGTCAGGGTGCCAGCTCGGTCCCTCCCTGTGGAGTGTTCTTTGCTGGGTCCTCATGTGGCAGAGAGAGCAACTCAGCTCTCTCTGGTGTCCCTTATAAGGACACTCATCCCGCACTGCTCACAGCAGTGGTGGTGAGCCAACACGCCCAGCACCAACTTTGTCCTTCAAGAGTTTTTTTCTTTTTGTGCTGGGCACAGTGGCTCACGCCTGTAATCCCAGCACTTTGGGAAGCTGAGGTGGGTGGATTGCCTGAGGTCAGGAGTTCAAGACCAGCCTGGCCAACATGGTGAAACCCCGTCTCTACTAAAAATACAAAACTTAGCCCGGCATGGTGGTGTGTGACTGTAATCCCAGCTACTCAGGAGGCTGAGGCATGAGAATCACTTGAACCCTGGAGGCGGAGGTTCCAGTGAGCTGAGATGGTGCCATTGAACTCCAGTCTGGGCTATTCAGGATCCCTTGAGATTCCATATGAATTTTAGGAATGGTTTTCCTGTTTTTGTAAAACATAATTGAGGTTTTCACAGGGATTGCATTTAGTCTCTATGTTGCTTTGATGTCTCTCAGCAATATTGTGTAGTTTTCTTTTTTTGTCTTTTTGAGACGGAGTCTCGCTCTGTCGCCCAGGCTGGAGTGCAGTGTTGCGATCTTAACTCACTGCAACCTCCGCCTCCCGGGTTAAAGTGATTCTCCTGACTCAGCCTCCTGAGTAGCTGGGATTACAGGCACGCGCCAACATGCCCGGCTAATTTTTGTATTTTTAGTAGAGACGGGGTTTCACCATGTTGGCCAGGCTGGTCTCGGTCTCCTGACATGAGGTGATCTGCCCGCCTCAGCCTCCCAAAGTGCTGGGATTCAGGTGTGGGCCACGGAGCCCGGCCAGTTTTCACTGTGCAAGTCTTTCACCTTCTTGGTCAAGTGAATTTCAAAGTATTTTATTCTTTCGGATGCTATTGTAAATGGAAATGGTTTCATAATTTCCCTTTCAGATTATTCATTGTGGGCCAGGCGCGGTGGCTCACGCCTGTAATCCCAGCATATTGGGAGGCTGAGGCGGGTGGGTCACGAGGTCAGGAGATTGAGACCATCCTGGCCTGGCTAACATGGTGAAACCCTGCCTCTACTAAAAAATATAAAAAATTAGCTGGGTGTGGTGGCGGGTGCCTGTAGTCCCAGCTACTCAGGTGGCTGAGGCAAGAGAATGGCGTGAACCCGGGAGGTGGAGGTTGCAGTGAGCCGAGATGCCTGGGTGACAGAAGGAGATGTCATCTCAAAAAAAAAAAAAAAAAAAATTGTATTTGGCCAAATGTTTTTCCTGCAACAGGTGAGAGGGTCATGTGGTTTCCTTCCTCCACTCTGCTAATATTGACTGATTTTTGTATGTTGAACATTTTGTATGTGGAACATTGATTGATTTTCATATGTTGAACTGTCCTTGCATTCCAGGAATAAATCCTGCTTGGTCAGGGTGTGGAATCCTTTTATTATACTCCTGAATTCGTTTTGCTGGCATTTTGTTGAGGACTTTTCCAACGATGCTCATCAGGGATATTGGCATGTCATTTTTCTTGTGGTGTCTTTGGCTTTGATATGAGGGTAATGCTGGCCTCTTAGGATGAGTGAGGAAATGTTCTTCAATTTGCCCAAGAGTTTGAGGAGTGGTACTGATTCTTCTTAATGTTTTGTGAATTCACATGTGAAGACATCAGGTCCAGGTCTTGTCTTTCAACTTTTATAGTTTGAAGATTTTAGGTTCCCAGAAAAGTTGCAAGAGTAGCAAAGAGACTTCCTGGGCCTGGGACCTTGCCACGTGGTGAACATCATGTGTCACTGTTGGACCCACCCGCGACTGGGTTTTGCCCCAGAATCCCACCCGGGAGGCCACGTGACATTTAGCTGTCACTTCTGGTGGGCTCCTGCCAGGTCCCGTGCTTCCTGGAGGGGTGGCTCCATGAGCATCTGCTCACCCCCTTTCCTCTGCTGGGCCCTGGGTCAGGTGCAGCCACTCGGGTGGACCCTGAGGGTCCCTGCACCTGTTCGCCCTCTCTTGGGTGGGCTCAAGACCAAAAATGATGTTGAGCAGTCCTGGGCCCCTGAGCCACAGTGGCAGTCCGGCTCCAGTCAGTGTCTCCTGCGCTCCCGGGCCCCCGACCCACAGTGGCGATGCGGCTCCGGTCAGTCTCTCCTGCACTCCTGGGCCCCTGACCCACAGTGGTGGTCCAGCTCCGGTCAGTCTCTCCCCACACAGTGGCTCTTGGTGAGGGATGGGCGCTGGCAGAGGGGACGGGCACCACGGGGTCATCCCCATGGCAGGTTCCGTCGTGGCGACGGTGTTGTGGGAGGATGGTGTGCTGCCGCCCCTGCACCCCGTGAGATGAATCCTGCCTCTGGGAGGTACAGCTGGGATGGGGCTAGGGACCCGCTCAGCTGTCCGGGAAGGGTCCCCTGGCCTGTGCTTCCTCCAGGCATCCTGGTGCGCTCTTGAGCATGGTGCCCAGTGGGGGTCCCCACACCCTCACCCTGACCCATGGGTGCCTCCCCTTGGGGACTCCGTGCCCTTTGCTGGCATTGGGATGGAGAGTGACCCGTCCATGGCAGAAGGGCTGGACCTGAGGCTGCCTGAAGCCACACCAAGGGCCACAGCCCCAGCAGCTCCAGCCTTCACGTGCCAGATGCCAAGCCCTGTGCCCAGGAGGACAGGGAGGTGGGGCAGGGGTGGCCTTGGGGCCACCAGCCACGTGCCTCAAGGTGGGCAGTGGCTGCCTCTGCCCTGGAGGCCTGTGAGGGTCAGGGTCTGAGGGTCTGAGGTGCACTATGACCCGGGGGCACTGCTTGGCCACGGCTGAGACACGCAGAGGGTCTGCAGTTCCCACCTGCCTCTCGGAAGCTGCCCTGGGTCGGCCGTCAGTGAGGCTCCGCCTTGGGCTTTCTATTATTAGAAAGTCATTGAGCAACAGCAGTGCTGAGGACGCAGGCAGGGCTGTGGGCACTGCAGGGGCTGCCCCCGGTGTCCACACACGTGCTGGGCTCTGCCGAGGTGCGGGAAGCCTGTGTTTCACGCTCAGGCCATCCTGGAGCCCCTGGTTTGGCCCCTCCCCACCTCGGGGCCCTGGCGTGCATTTTGGGGTGGGGGGTTCCCATGGCGGCCTCCCTCAGCTCCCTCTCTCCCCACTAGGCCACGGCGTATGGCTCCAAGGACGGGGTCCTGACCGAGGCCATGATGGACGCCTGCGTGCAAGATGCTGTCCAGCAGCACCAGCAGATGATGCGCTGGCTGAAGGGGGAGAGGCCTGGGCCCGAGGACGAGCAACCCTCATCCTGAGTCCATGGGGAGACCACACCTCACGGAGCCTGGCCGCGGACCCCTCCCACCCCTGCCTTTGCGGCCCCGCACATTTAGGAAATACTCCCCGTAATAAAGTACCACAGGGGCCGCACCGCTGTGTCTATTGGCTGACGCGGGGCGGGGTTTGGGGCCCCCTAACGTCCCCCTGGGGTCAAAGGTGACAGAAAAGGCAGAAGCTGGGGCTTTCTGGAGGATTTAACCACAGAGGGGGGGGGCTTCACAGGAGGTGCCTGCCACGGCGGGGCCGGGTGCCTGAATGCCGCCCGGGACCGGCTGCCCGTGCCCCATCCTGAGGCCGTGCATACGCGGGTGCCCCTTCGCCTCCCTCCCCTCCGCCAGAGCTGCCTGTGGCCAGACACACGGTGGAGGAAGTGCACGTGAAACAGACACAGTGGCTTCAAATAGATGCCACCCCTGCCCCCGCTTTGCAGCTAGTCCCTGCAAACCTTGATGATGGGGCTGGGCGCGGTGGCTCACGCCTGGAATCTCAGCAAGGCCAAGGAGGGTGGATCACCACCTGAGGTCGGGAGTTCCAGACCAGCCTGGCCAACATGGTGAAACCCCATCTCTCAAAAAAAAAAAAAAAATTACAAAAATTAGCTGGCCGTGGTGGCAGGTGCCTGAAATCCCAGGTACTCAGGAGGCTGAGGCAGAAGAATCACTTGAGCCCGGGAAGTGGAGGTTGCACTGAGCTGAGACCATGGAATTGCACTGCAGCATGGGCAAAAAGAGTCAAACTCCCTCTAAAAAAAAAAAAAAAGGGCCAGGTGGCACATGCCGGTGGTCCCAGCTTCTTGGCTTGGAGGCTAAGGTAGGAGGATCGCCTGAGCATGGGAGGCAGAGGTTGCAGTGAGCCAAGATCGCACCATTGCACTCCAGCCTGGGTGATAGAGTGAGACTGTATCTCTAAATAACCAAAACCTTGATTACAGCCATGGGGTGGGGGTGGGGGTCAGGGGCGTCTGACTATGGCTGGGGAACTCATTTGGTTTTTCTCCTCCTCTCTTATTTTTTTGGGTAGAGACAGGGTCTCTTTGTTGCCCAGGCTGGTCTCCAACTCCTGGGCTCAAGCAATCCTCCTGCCTCGGCTTCCTAAAGTGTTGGGATTACAGGCTTGAGCCACCGTGCCTGGTCTGTGTTTTTTTTTTTGGCAATAGAGTCTTGCTCGCCCAGGGTGGAGTGCAGTGGTGTGATCTCAGCTCACTGCAACCTCCACCTTCAGGGTGTCAGGCCTCTGGGCCCAAGCTAAGCCATCATATCTCCTGTGACCTGCACTTATACATCCAGATGGCCTGAAGCAACTGAAGATCCACAAAATAAGTGAAAAGAGCCTTAACTGATGACATTCCACCATTGTGATTTGTTTCTGCCCCACCCTAGCGGATCAATGTACTTTGCAATCTCCCCCACCCTTAAGAAGTTTCTTTGTAATTCTCGCCACCCTTGAGAATGTACTTTGTGAGATCCATCCCCTGCCCGCAAAACATTGCCCCTAACTCCACCGCCTATCCCAAAACCTATAAGAACTAGTGATAATCCCACCACCCTTTGCTGACTCTCTTTTTGAACTCAGCCCGCCTGCACCCAGGTGAAATAAACAGCCTTGTTGCTCACACAAAGCCTGTTTGGTTGTCTCTGCACACAAAGCCTGTTTGGTTGTCTCTGCACACAGACGCACATGACACAGGGTTCAAGCAATTTTCATGCCTAAACGTCTGGAGTAGCTGGGATTACAGGCGCACGCCACCATGCCCAGGTTAATTTTTGTATTTTTGGCAGAGACGGGGGTTTCACTATGTTGGCCAGGCTGGTCTCAAACTCCTGTTTTCAGGTGATCTGCCCACCTCGGCCTCCCAAAGTGCTGGGATTATGGGTGTGAGCCATTGTGCCTGGCTGGCATTTTCTGGCTTTATTTTTTTTTTGAGACAGAGTCTCACTGTCGCCCAGACTGGAGTGCAGTGATGAGATCTCTGCGGCTGTGTTATATGTAAATTTTCTGTGCCACCAAAGAAGTAGAACTCGAATATAAACTTTTCTCAGCTAGATAATTTACTTCTATAGAAGGGGGGGTCTCATAGATGGAGCAATGGCAAGCGCTTGGACAAGGGAGGGGAAGGGGTTCTTATTCCTGACGCAGGTATCCCCTACTGCTGTGTGGTTCCCCTATTGGCTAGGGTTAGACCGCAGTCTAAAGTAATGCCCATTGGCTTTAAAGAGAGCAGGAGTATGGGCCAGAGTGGCGGGGTGAGTGGTTTGGCAGGAAAAACAGTTATGGGACAGGTAACTAAAGGTGACTCAGGTCAAAGCAGATGACTAGGGGAACAGATGTGAACTGTCAGTCCTCTGAGCCCAAGCCTGCACGTATAAGTCCAGATGGCCTGAAGCAAGTGAAGAATCACAAAATAAGTGAAAATGGCTGGTTCCTGCCTTAGCTGATGACATTCCACCATTGTGATTTGTTCTTGCCCCACCATTGTGATTTGTTCTTGCCCCACCTTAACTTCCTGGCTCAGAAGCTCCCCCAACTGAGCACCTTGTGACCCCCGCCCCTGCCTGCAAGAGAAAAACGCCCTTTGACTGTCATTTTCCATTACCCACCCAAATCCTAGAAAACGGCCCCACCCCTGTCTCCCTTCGTTGACTCTTCGGACTCAGCCCGCCTGCACCCAGGGGAAATAAACAGCCTTACTGCTCACACAAAACCTGTTTGGTGGACTCTTTACATGGACGCACATGACATGAACTACTGATTAGAACAGGTGGAAAAAGTTGTTTATTGCAACTGCGAGGAAGTTAGACTTTAAAATGCAGAACAAAGACTGAACATACTGACATACCGGTTCTTTGAAGGGAAATTTAGAATTCATTGTATATAACATTATTCAGGCTTAAAATAGTTTCCAATCCAGTGGGACGAGTCACTCCATATAATTCCGTGAAGTCAACCATTCCTATCAAGGAGAGAGCCGGGGCCGCTGCGAGCGCGTGAACCGTGGGCTCCGGGGTGATGCCGACGCGGCTGCGGGGCGGGACTGACGTTGCGCCGGGTTCGAGTACTGCCCTCCGGAGTTTTGTCCCGGTGCGGCTCCGGTACCCAGACGCTTCACCACGCCCCCCGCCCGCTCACCCCGGTTCCCGCCGCCCCGGAGCACGCTCCTCAATTGCGGCGCCGTCGCTATGGCGTCACTGCCCTCGCGGCCAATCCAAGGGCTGCGCGCTGGTGTCCCTTACGCATTTCCGTCGCCGGGAGGAAGGGGTGTGTGTGGCGCCTGCACAGTGGTCCTGGCCACCGGCTCGCGGCGAGTGGAGGCTGTTCCCAGCTGCACGCGAGTCAGACTCGGGTGGGGGTCCCGGCGGCGGTAGCGGCGGCGGCGGTGCGAGCATGTCGTGGCTCTTCGGCATTAACAAGGGCCCCAAGGGGGAAGGCGCGGGGCCGCCGCCGCCTTTGCCGCCCGCGCAGCCCGGGGCCGAGGGCGGCGGGGACCGCGGCTTGGGAGAGCGGCCGGCGCCCAAGGACAAATGGAGCAACTTCGACCCCACCGGCCTGGAGCGCGCCGCCAAGGCGGCGCGCGAGCTGGAGCACTCGCGTGAGTGCGGCGGGGCGGGCGGGCGGGCGGGACGGGCCGGGGAAGCGGGAGCCCTGGCCCTTGCCGCTCCTCGCCGCTGTCGGCAGCCACTTCCCGGGCGAGACTGCGCCCCCGGAGCACCCCCGGCCGGAGCCGTCTCGCGTGCCGGGAGGATCGGACTCTTTCCGTCACCCGTTTGCACCTCTGCAGCTGTCAGGAGCGGGTCAGGTGCGGAAAGCGGTGCGGAGGTGGCGCTCATAGGTTACAGGGGTCAGGGTCTGGGGCTGGCCGTGGTCTTCAGTTACCGCCGAGTGTGTGGGATCCTTCTGCGCTTGCCGCCTCCACGTGGCACAGGCCAAGGCGTGGCCAGATCGGTAGATGGGTTTGTTGGGTGGTTGCTAGCAGTTTCCACGTAACAAGGGAAGCGTATTTGAGAGTTACTTGATTCTAACGAGACTGTAGCAGATTTGCACTTCTTGTTGGAAGACGTTAGCATTTGCACGGCGAGGTCTGTGAAGCTACAGGGCAGGCCGTGCTGCTCAGCTTGAGTAAATCCCTGACCCAAGGCCCTCAGGGTGTGAGCACTGACTGCACCTTCCCTAAGCTCGGGTCTCTTCCCCCAGCCTTCCTTTCCCCTGTGGCTTTAACGATTTGTAGCACGATGCAGTTCAAATGGCTAGGAGTCTGGAACGTAGAAGGTGTTGAATTCATTGAAAGAATACAGTGGTTCTCAACTCTTGTTTAAGCCGGGGTTCTTTCCATTTATTTATATATTGAGACACAGTATCGCCCTGTCGCCGAGGCTGGAGTGCAGTGGTGCGATTTCGGCTCCCTGCAACCTCCGCCTCCGATTCTCATGCCGCAGCCTCTCGAGTAGCTGGGATTACAGCCGCGCAGCACCACGCCCGGCTAATTTTTTTTTGTATCTTTAGTAGAGACGGGTTTCACCATGTTGGCCAGGGTTCTCTACAACTCCTGACCTCGTGATCCGCCCGCCTCGTCCTCCTGAAGTGCTGGGATTACAGGCCTGAGCCACAGCGCCCAGACAGAAGGGATTCCTTTTTTTTTTTTTTTTTTTTGAGATGAGTCTTGCTCTGTCGCCCAGGCTGGAGTGCAGTGACGTGATCTCCGCTCACTGCAAGCTCCGCCTCCCGTGTTCACACCATTCTCCTGCCTCAGCCTCCCGAATAGCTGGGAGTACAGGCGCCTACCACCACGCCCGGCTAATTTTGTAGAGATGGGGTTTCACCGTGTTAGCCAGGATGGTCTCGATCTCCTGACCTCGTGATTAATTTTTTGTATTTTTAGTAGAGACGGGGTTTCACTGTATTAGCCAGGGTGGTCTCGATCTCCTGACCTCGTGGTCCACCCGCCTCGGCCTCCCAAAGTGCTGGGATTACAGGCATGAGCCACCGCGTGCCACCTTTTTTTTTTTTAAGATGATGTCTTGCTCTTTTGCCAGGCTGGAGTGCAATGGCGCCATCTTGTCTCACTGCAAACCGCAACGCCCTGGTTCAAAGAATTCTGCTGCCTCAGCCTCCCAAGTAGCTGGGATTACAGGCACGCGCCACCACGCCCAGCTAATTTTTGTATTTTTAGTAGAGACGTGGTTTCACCACCTTGGCCAGGGTGGTCTTGACCTCCTGACCTCGTGATCCACCCGCCTCGACCTCCCAAAGTGATGAGATTACAGTCCTGAGCCACCGCACCCGGCCAGCAGGGGTTCCTTTTTAGAAAGAAGATCATTTAGGGAATCCCTGGTGTGAAGCAGATATAAACAGAGTTTCCCTGTTTAAGGAGGGATGGCCTGGTGGTACTTGTGGTTCCATCCTGTGCCCTTCCCCGGGGTGCTGGGGAACATCCTGAGCTGAGGTCTCTGGCCCCGGCTGGGTCTCATAACCCCAGAGGGACATTCAGGTTTGGGCCCAGGCCCAGGCTAACATGGATAGTCCTAGCTGGGCACCACTGACAGTGCGTGTTCTGTTTTGAAGAGATGGGGTCTTGCTTTGTCGCCCAGTCTGGCCTTGACCTCCTGGGTAAAAGCCATTCAACCGTCTCAGCCTCCTGAGGAGAGGGGACTGCAGGCTTGCTCGGTAATTTTTCTTTTTTTTTTTCTTTTTTTTTTGACGGAGTCTCGCTGTCGCCCAGGCTGGAGTGCAGTGGCGTGATCACGGCTCACTGCACGCTCCACCTCCTGGGTACACGCCATTCTCCTGCCTCAGCCTCCCTAGTAGCTGGGACTACAGGTGCCTGCCACCACGCCCGGCTAATTTTTTGTATTTTTTTTAGAGACGGGGTTTCACCATGTTAGCCAGAAAGGTCTCGATCTCCTGACCTCGTGATCCACCCGCCTCAGCCACCCAAAGTGCTGGGATTACAGGCGTGAGCCACCGCGCCCGGCTTTGCTCCGTAATTTTTCTGTGTGTTTTTGAGACGGAGTCTGGCTCTGCCGCCCAGGCTGGAATGCAGTGGCATCATCTCTGCTCACTGCAACCTTTGCCTTTGGGGTTCAAGCGATTCTCCTGCCTCAGCCTCCCGAGTAGCTGGGATCACAGGCGCCCGCCAGCACACCTGGCTAATTTTTGTGTTTTTTTACTAGAGACGAGGTTTCACCATGTTGTTTAGGCTGGTCTTGAATTCTGGCCTCAGGTGATTCGCCCACCTCGGCCTCCCAAAGCGCTGGGATGACAGGCGTGAGCCGCTGCTCATGGCCTTCCTCGGTAATTTTAACGATCAGGTTAGGATGGGAATCAAGGGCTGGACTTCAGGGCACCTCGGAGGACAGCGGACGTTGGTGACTGACTTTCTTGCTGCAGGCTTATTTGGAGGGTTCCTTTGTGTCCTAGTTCCTGGGGGTTTTCACCCGCTAACTTCACTTAGAGATTGAAACTTCTCCCACTTCCAGAAGCTGAATCGTAGTGATCAGCCTGCGGCCCCCTGCAGTGGTACAGGCCTGGTTGAGCAGCCTCAGGCCGCCTCCCCATAGTGCAGACCTGTGCCTCTGAGTTGCTCCAGTCCTGGCGGCCCCGGAGCTCCTGACCCGCAGTCCGCTCTGCCGGCGTTGCCAGTGCCTTGGTCTGCCCTCTCTGTGGTGGAGCGGGGCCTGGGGCAGGGTCTCCAGGTGCACCGTGGGGAGCCCTCCATCAGGCTTTTGTTTCCTGTGGATTGTGTTCCAGGTGTGGGCTCTTTCATTTTGATCCCTTCCCTCCTTCCTGGCCTCACTGCTGGCGGGTGAGAGAGATTTCTCCAGAGTTGACCGCCCCCTTTCCCCGGGTGCTCCCTGCCCTGCCCGTCTGCCTGGTAGCCCCTCTGCAAGCCCGGCCCCTCCCGACGCTCCTGGCTTCCTCCATGCCCCTTTCCTGGCAGCGGGGTCGCCAAGATTCGGCCGGAGCCCGTTGCTTTGTCCTTGCTGCTCTCCAGGCAAACGGGCGGCTCCTCCTCACCGACTGCCTCCTCTGTCCCTTGAGGCTATAGCCCCATGCAGCCTCGTTCCCAGAGTCTGCCCTGACCCCTCCTCCGGCCTGTCCTTGGAAGTCACAGCAGCACGTTGTCCCAGAACTGTCCGTGAGCACCAGCGCTGGCCCTGCACTCCACAGAGGGGGTGCCTGGAGGAGAGCCTCGTGCCCTGTGGGTGTGAATTCACGCGCTGGGAGGCACGTCCCTGGCACAGGGTCACACCGAAGTGGTGAATGATTGTTCTCATTCTAATAACCGAGAGGCCACACGGGCACCTGACCTGCTCTTTCTCCTCTCCTCCTCCCCAGAGTCACTGGGGGTGGGAACTGTCAATGAGCCATTTTCAGGGGAGGGAGTGGCCTCAGCTTAACCCAGCCAAAGGTCCCCTTGGGAGGAAACAGGCAGAGCTCCTCACCGTGACACCCACGTTCCTGTCACTGCTCTGTGGCAGGACCCTGGGGGACTGACACACCCTCGGTCCCCTCGGGGTCAGAGTGAGAGTGGTTGAGGGCCCGGGGCCGCTTCGGCCCTTGGCTTCCCGAGCTTAGAGCTTAGCAGCCAAACCCGTTGACCTGGCACTGTCTTCCCTGAGAGGCAGGTCCCGGTCTCATCTGTGCTCTGTTCACTGGGGCCCCCGAGGTTAGCTACCAAGGCGCTTGCTGAAATCTGACGCTGATGCCCGTCAGCCCAGTTCGTGCCTAACCACAGGCCCAGGCAGACCCACCCCAACACCAAAGCGTCGCCGCCTCTGTCTAAATGCAACGAGTGCTCCCCACGGCACTTCCCCCTGCGTCAGTCACCTCCAAAAATTACACCTGAGCTGAGAACAGACGCTGGGCTCTAGTTAGTGACGTGTTTGCTGCAGTTGACTCTGAAGGCTTAAAAAAGTGAGACGGGCTGCGGGAGGAAGAGAGACGGGAACAACGCACCAACCCAGGAGCATCGGGGGTCCCTGCCTACTTTACGCGTCTTTCTGTGTTAGAATAATTTTTTTTTTTTTTTTTTGAGACGGACTCTTGCTGTCTCCCCGGCTGGAGTGCATTGCTTCAATCTCCGCTCACTGCAAGCTCTGCCTCCCAGGTTCACGCCATTCTCCTGCCTCAGCCTCCAGAGTAGCTAGGACTACAGGTGCCCGCCGCCACGCCCAGCTAATTTTTTGTATTTTTAGTGGAGACGGGGTTTCACTGTGTTAGCCAGGATGGTCTTGATCTCCTGACCTCATGATCCACCCGCCTCAGCCTCCCAAAGTGCTGGGATTACAGGCGTGAGCCACCATGCCCTGCTAGAATAATTTTTTTTTAGAGACGGAGTTGCGCTCTGTCGCCCCGGCTGGAGTGCGGTAGTGCGATATCGGCTCGCTGCAAGCTCTGCCTCCAGGTTCCAGCAATTCTCCAGCCTTGGCCTCCCCAGTAGCTGAGATCACAGGTGTGCACCGCCACACCCAGCTGTTTTTTGTGTTTTTAGTGGAGACGGGATTTCGCCATGTTGGCCAGGTTGGAGATTTTATTTTTCTTAAGTCTCACTCTGTCCAGCTGGAGTGCAGCAGTGTGATCTGGGTGACTGTAGCCTCTGCCTCCGGGGTTCAAGCCATCCTCCCATCTCAGCCTCAGAGTTGCTGGGATTACAGGCGTGAACCACCACTTCCCACTAGGTTTTTGTATTTTTAGTAGAGGTTGGGTTTCACCATGTTGGCCAGGCTTTGGTATCCGTGTATCCTACACCTGCTCTCTGTGCCACATGCGCCTGCAGGTTACGCCAAGGAGGCCCTGAATCTGGCGCAGATGCAGGAGCAGACGCTGCAGTTGGAGCAACAGTCCAAGCTCAAAGTGAGTGGGGCCGGTGTGGGCGAGGAGGCCGGGGCGCACATTTGGTTCAGGCGTGGAGATTGGTGGGGCTACTACTGGTGGGTAGGGCCAGGGGCGTGTACATGGGCAGCAGTGGGGCCAGGGCCAAGCTTGGGCGCCTCATTTCACAGAGGGAAACAAGGGGAGGTGAGAGACGCTGCCGCAGAGCCGCCCGAGAGGGAGGGCCAGTGTTGGTGAGGGCGTCTGGTCGTCCTGAGGGAGGGGTCTTCTTGACATTCTCACCTCATTTCTTTTCACTCAGCAGGATATTTTATTTTATTTTATTTCATTTTATTTTACTTTATTTTATTTTATTTATTTTGAAACGGAGTCTCACTCTTGCCTAGGCTGGAGTGCAATGGCGCAATTTCGGCTCACTGCAACCTCCGCCTCCCGGGTTCAAGCGATTCATCTGCCTCAGCCTCTGGAGTAGCTGGGACTACAGGCATGTGCCACCACGCCTGGCTAATGTTGTAATTTAGTAGAGACGGGGTTTCTCCATGTTGGTCAGGCTGGTCTCTAACTCCTGACCTCAGGTGATCCACCCGCCTCGGCCTCTCAAACTGCTGGGATTACAGGCATGAGCCACCATGCCTGGCCTATTTTATTTTATTTTGAGACAGAGTGTCACTCTGTCCCCCAGTCTGGCGTGCAATGGTTTGATCTCGGCTCACTGCAACCTCCACCTCCCGGGTTCAACCTCCTGCCTCAGCCTTCCGAGCAGCTGGGACTACAGGAGCCTGCCACCACATCTGGCGAATTTTTGTATTTTTAGTAGAGAAGGGGGTTCAGCATGTTGTCCAGGTTGGTCTTGAACTCCTGACCTCAGGTGATCCAGCCACTTTGGCCTCACAGAGTGCTGGGATTATAGGCCAGAGCCATGGCGCCCGGCCCACTCAGCAGGATTCCTAGAATGGGCAGGAGCTCTGCCCTCATCACAGTCCAAAAGTGAGCACCTGGCTGGAGCTGCCCAGAAACAGCCTTGGGGGGTGGGGTTGGTGTCTGACCTCCCTCCCCGGGGGCCTTCGCAGGCTTCTGCTGGTGCTTCTGTGCCTGTGGGTCTGGATTCCTCCAGGGCCTGATCCTGGGTGCAGATGCGGCTGGAAGCCCTGAGCCTGCTGCACACACTAGTCTGGGCACGGAGTCTCTGCCGTGTCGGAGCCGTGCAGACACAGGAGCGGCTGTCAGGCAGCGCCAGCCCTGAGCAAGTGCCAGCTGGTGAGTGCTGTGCTCTGCAGGAGTATGAGGCCGCCGTGGAGCAGCTCAAGAGCGAGCAGATCCGGGCGCAGGCTGAGGAGAGGAGGAAGACCCTGAGCGAGGAGACCCGGCAGCACCAGGCCGTAAGAGCGCAAGAGGCCGCGAGGGAGGCCGCCCGGCTGGGGGCAACGGCCTGGGGCAGGACTGGGAGCTGGGTGCGGTCCCGGGGCACTCTGGAGTCAGCCATTAGAGCTGCCCTTGGAACGGCCTTGCACAAACGCCTAAGACCTGTAAGGTCCCTCACTGCTGAGCCGGACGGGAGGTCCCCGCGCCTCCCCACGTTTGTGTGAGGCTGATGGCGCGTCGGAGTCCCCGGCGCTCCGCCCAGTCGGCCCAGACTGCAGCTCCCGGTTGAGATGTGTCTTTGCCGCCCTCTTCTCCCCCAGAGGGCCCAGTATCAAGACAAGCTGTCCCGGCAGCGCTACGAGGACCAACTGAAGCAGCAGGTGAGCTCAGCCTCCCCTGCGAGGCGCCTGCGTCCCTGAGAACGTAGGTGGCTTTGTGGGACCGGTCAGTGGGTCAGAGGCCACGGGGCAAGAACGCTGGGGTTGCTGACGGTGGGTGCTAGAGCAGGGGAAACTACTCGGACAGACATGCACCAGCACACGTGTACAGGCACACATGCAGACGTGTGCACACATGTACACGGAGACACAGGCACCTGCCCACACGGACACACACTCCTCGCACACACACTCCCGGCACACAGACAGGCACACACACCCCTGCACACACGGGCCCACACACACCCCTGCACACATGGGGAAACATGGGCCCACACACACACACACCCCTGTGCGCACACACCCCTACACAGGGGCATGGACAGACACCCGCAAACACACCCCCACACAACACGGGCACGCACACACAAACCCCGCCACAACACAGGCACACATACCCCTGCACACAGGCCTGCACATACACCCCCACACAGGGGCATGCTCACACAGCCCGCACACACACAGGTATGCACACACACCCAAACACACATGGGTCCGCAGGCACACACTCCCGCATAGGGGCACACACGCACCCCCCACACACACCCGATCACACATAGGCATGCACACCCCTCTGCACACATGGGGGCTTACACACCCCCCCGCACACGTGGGCCCGCTCACACAGCCCACACACATACCCCTTCACACATAGGCACACACCGCCCCGCACACACGGGCCTGCACACCCCCACACGGGCATGCACACGCCCACACACACGGGCGCGCACACACACACCCGGACATGCACAAACACCCACCTGCACACACGGGCACACCCCCCCCACACACAGACACACACACAGGCATGGACACACGCACACCCCCTCACACATAGGCACACACCCCCTTGCACAGACGGGCACGCACACAGTCCCACACATGGGCACATGCGCACACCCCCGCAAACACACACACTCGGGCACGTGTACGCACCCCCACTCACAGTGTGCCTCATACATACGGGCACGCACATGCACACGAGGGCACACCCCCACCCCCCCACACACACACCCCCGCACCCATGGGCACACACGTTACTGCACATGAGGGCATGCACACACACGCCCTGCACACCCCCGCACACAGACCCCTTGTGTGGGTTCCACAGCAGCGGCTCTCCAGGCACGAAGAGCCTCCTTGTCTCCCACCCGGGCGCCCAGCTGGCAGTGTGGGAGGTTCTGCTTGGGAGGGCTGGTCAGTGGCAGCGGGCGGGTCTCTGCGTCTATGAGAAAAGCTTGGGTGACATCTGTTCCCTGGTCCTTAGGGCCCGTCACCTTCAGTCCTGAGCTCGCAGGCGGGGTTCACATGTTGTCTGTTGTGGGCATTGTAGCTTTAACGTTTAATTGGCAGAAGACAGAAGCTTCCTTAAGCCCAGCCTGAATCAGGGCAGTGGTGTTGGGAGGTGGGCCCGCAGTGGCCCTTGTCAGGGAAGCCACACTGGGGGTTGTTTCTGCCACTGGGGAGTTTGGGCCCCTGAACCCATCCCCTCAGTGACTGCCGTCCCGGCCGATGTCACCCGTGTCTGTGTCAGGGTGCGGCGTCTGCAGGCCCCCAGGTGCCCGGGACGCTTGGAGCCCTGCGGTCCTGGGGCGGACGCAACCTCTGGATTGGTGTTGAGCATTTTTCTGGTTTTAAAGGCTTTTCTCTTTTTCTGCGGCTTCTTCTCAGCAACTTCTCAATGAAGAGAATTTACGGAAGCAGGAGGAGTCCGTGCAGAAGCAGGAAGCCATGCGGCGAGGTAGGCTGTCTGCTCTCCTGGCTGGGGCGGAGGTGGCGGGGGCTGCTTGTGGACCCGGCGTGCACTCTGAGCCTGAGTTCTGCGGCCCGGCCCCTCATAGCTACCAGTGCAGTGGGCGAGGCCTGCTGGGGCTCCGTGGGGTGGGGCTCCCTCTCGGAAGACACCTCTGTCTGCGAGTGGACGCCAGGGTCTGTTCAGGGAGGGCAGGAGCTGCTTCACTTCACGGGAAGTACAGGGGTCTTTTTTTTTTTTTTTTTTGAGACGGAGTCTCGCTCTGTCACCCAGGCTGGAGTGCAATAGCACAATCTCAGCTCACTGCAACCTCTGCCTCCCAGGTTTAAGCAATTCTCCTGCCTCAGCCTCCCGAGTAGCTGGGATTATAGGCGCCCACCACCACGCCCAGCTAATTTTTTTGTATCTTCAGTAGAGACAGGGTTTCACTGTGTTGGCCAGGCTGGTCTTGAACTTCTTGATCTCATTATCCGCCTGCCTTGGCCTTCCACAGTGCTGGGATTACAGGCGTGAGCCTCTGTGTTCTGCCTAGAACATGGGTCTTTACTGTCCTGGTTTCAGTGGGGATCACAGGTATTTGGTGCCATGTGGCATTTGTTGGCGAGTGCTCCAGGCAAACGTCTGTCACCACTCTTCACCGTGGGTGGGCTTGTGGTGAGGTGTGTGTGTTTAATGTTCAGTAGCCAGGAACATGGCACGTCACGTGTGTCTGAGTTCTGACAGCTGTGTTTCTGTGTGAGGGGGACTTCCTTCAGAACTCCACGTTCTGGTTTTTTGCTTTAAAGAGCTCGTCCTGAGAAGTTGCCTAGGCTCTGGGTCGGATTTCTGCCCTAATCCATGGGCAGGGCTGGCCTGTGGCACTGTCCCTACCAAGGTCTGTGTGTGTCTGTGGCATGGACTGGGCTTGTCCGTGGAGTGGGTCGGTCCGTGGCTTAGCCTGTTTGCGGCGTGGGCCAGTCTGTGGCATGGGCCTGTCTGGCATGGGTCTGTCCGTGGCGTGGGCCTGTCCGTGGCCTTAGCCTGTCAGCAGCGTGGGTCTGTCCGTGGCCTTAGCCTGTCAGCAGCGTGGGCCGGTCCGTGGCGTGGGCCGGTCCGTGGCGTGGGCCTGTCCGTGGCCTTAGCCTGTCAGCAGCGTGGGCCGGTCCGTGGCGTGGGCCTGTCCATGGCCTTAGCCTGTTGGCGGCGTGGGCCGGTCCGTGGCATGGGCCTGTCCGTGGCGTGGGCCGGTCCGTGGCGTGGGCCGGTCCACAGTGTGGGTGGAGGTGGACGTGCTGCACGGCATGGTGCTGAGCTGCCCTGCCTCTCGGGCAGCCACCGTGGAGCGGGAGATGGAGCTGCGGCACAAGAACGAGATGGTGCGAGTGGAGGCCGAGGCCCGGGCGCGCGCCAAGGCCGAGCGGGAGAATGCAGACATCATCCGCGAGCAGATCCGCCTGAAGGCGGCCGAGCACCGTCAGACCGTCTTGGAGTCCATCAGGTGAGCACTGCCGAGGCCCGGGCCGGCCACAGACGGAGCCCCGCAGGTGTGAGTCGCTGGTCCCAGGGCGCTCTCCAGCTCTTCCAGGCCTGGCCGTCATAGGCTGACTCCTTGGTGGGGGCACTGCCCCTCTGTCGTGGCAAGGCCGGGCCGCCATATCAGGGCCTCACCCTCAACCTGCTCTCGCTGCATGGCACGGATCTTCATATCCTTCCTGGTCACACCACTGCTTTCCCCGCAGGACGGCTGGCACCTTGTTTGGGGAAGGATTCCGTGCCTTTGTGACAGACCGGGACAAAGTGACAGCCACGGTAAACATACTCATAAAACAGGGCTGGCAGGTGGCTGAGGGGCAGCATGTGGGGGCCTCCTGGAGCCCCAGGTCCTGTCCCTGCCGGCTCTGCACAGCCCTGTAGCTCTCCCAGCACAGAGCAAACTCACATTGTACCTGCTGGGCTCGGCTGCTCCTCCCTCCTTGAGCTGGGAGAAAAAAACGCAGTTGCCAGCCTGGGCCACACGGTGAGACCCCATCTCTACGAAGAATAAAACATTAGCTGTGTGTGATGGTGGCGCCTGTGGTCCTGCTACTCGAGAGGCTGAGGTAGGAGGATCACTTAAGCCCAGGAGGTTTGGGCTGCACTGAGCCAACATTGCACCACTGCACTCCATTCTTGGCAAGAGAGTAAGACCTTGTCTCAAGAAAAAAATGGCCAGGCGGTGGTGGCTCAGGCCAGTAATCCCAGCATTTTCGGAGGCAGAGGTGGGCGGATCACGAGGTCCGGAGACCGAGATCATCCTGGTAAGAGTGAAACCCTGTCTCTACTAAAAAAAAGAAAAAAAAAGAAAAAAATTAGCTGGGTGTGGTGACATGTGCCTGTAATCTCAGGAGGCTGAGGCAGGAGAATCACTTGAACCCGGGTGGTGGAGGTTGCAATGAGTCGAGATCCCACCACTGCACCCCAGCCTGGGGAGAGAGCAGGACTCCGTTTCAAAAAAAAACAAAGGCTGGGTGTGGTGGCTCACGCCTGTAATACCAGCACTTTGGGAAGCCGAGGTGGGCAGATGACCTGAGGTCAGGAGATCAAGACCAGCATGACCAACATGGTGAAACCCCATCTCTGCTAAAAATACAAAAATTAGCAGGCCAAGGTGGCGTGCGCCTGGAATCCCAGCTGCTTGGGAGGCTGAGGTAGGATAATTGGTTGAACCCAGGAGGCGGAAGTTGCAGTGAGCTGAAACCGCACAATTGCACTCCAGCCTGTGGAAGAAGAGCGAAACTGTCTCAAAAAAACAAACAAAATAAATAAGCCAGGCCCGGTGGCTCGCTCGTGTAATCCCAGCACTTTGGGAGGCCAAGACGGGTGGATCACTTGAGGTCAGAAGTTCATGACCAGCCTGGCCAACATGGTGAAACCCCATCTCTACCAAAAATACAAAAATTGGCCGGGCCTGGTGGCACAGGTCTGTATTAGCTGAGTGTGGTGACGTGAGCCTGTAATCCCAGTCACTCGGGAGGCTGAGGCAGGAGAACTGCTTGAACCTGGAAGGCGGAGGTTGCAGTGAGCCAAGATGGCACCATTGCACTCCAGCCTGGCCACAGAACAAAACCCTGTCTCTAAAAACAAAGTCAAGGGCGCATTAAGCAGCTCCGTCATGTCCTCAGGTGACACCGTCTCACCAACATGGCAACACCACCTGCAACATTCACCGTCACACTGACCAGGCCACCGGCAGGTGCTGCAGTCACAGCAGTGGGCGCCGGCAGCGTGGCAGAGCAAGTGCCCACTCAGTGCCGGGCACCTACTGTGTGCTGGGCGGGGTGGGGACGGAGGACACAGCCATGTGCGACGTGGGGCGCCACCACAGCAGGCCGGAGCCTGGGCACAAAAGAGTGAGGCTTTAAACGAGAGAAGAATCTGTGAACTTCAAACTCTCAGGATTTTATTCCGAATAAGGAAGGTTTTTGCGAAATGGAGTCGGGTTCGCTTTCTGGGTCTTTGATTTTTTTGTTTTTTTTTGAGACGGAGTCTCACTTTCAAGTGTGCTGCTCAAGTGCCGTGGCGCGATCTCGACTCACTGTCAGCTTCGCCTCTTGGGTTCACACCATTCTCCTGTCTCAGCCTCCCGGGTAGCTGGGACTACAGGCGTCTGTCGCCACGCCCGGCTAATTTTTTTGTATTTTTAGTAGAGACAGGGTTTCATCCTGTTAGCCAAGATGGTTTCGATCTCCTGACCTCGTGATCCGCCCGCGTGGGCCTCCCAAAGTGCTGGGATTACAGGCGTGAGCCACCGTGCTCGGCCACAGCTGGCTAATTTTTTCATGTTTTTAGTAGAGACGAGGTTTTTCCAGGTTGGTTAGGCTGGTCTTGAACTCCAACCTCTGGTGATACGCCGGCCTTGGCCTCCCAAAGTGCTGGGATTACAGACCCGGCCAGCCTAAACGATTTTTAAAACAAGTTAGAGATTTTGGGTTAGTCTTGTTTTCCAGGAATAAAGTACCATTTTTAGTGGCCAAGAATGTACCAGAGGGTGTGGCCCTGTGACATCCGGCTGGGTCTGCCCAGGGCCCCGCTCAGCGACCGATGCTTTCTAGGATTTATGCTGCCAGTTGCAGAGAAAATGGCCCTGAGTGAGGGCACTATGACTGCCCCACCTGCCTCCTGTAACCGCGTGGCTGTGGGATTCGGGGCCGGGAATTCGGGTTCCTGTGGGGCCAGCACACGGCCCTGTGCTTCTCCCTCTTGCGGAGAGAGGGTGGGGGCAGCCCCGTGCATCTCCTGCTCTAGCAGGGAGGGACGGTGGGGGCCGGTGCGCCAGTGCGGTGTCTCTGCTGCAGGTGGCTGGGCTGACACTGCTGGCTGTCGGGGTCTACTCAGCCAAGAATGCGACAGCCGTCACTAGCCGCTTCATCGAAGCTCGGCTGGGGAAGCCGTCCCTAGTGAGGGAGACGTCCCGCATCACGGTGCTGGAGGCGCTGCGGCACCCCATCCAGGTAGCGGCGCAGGCCTGGCCCTCCCTGAGTGCAAGTGCCTGGCTGAGTCCCTTCTGCCCCACGAGCACAGCCCACTCACACCCTCCCGTCCCTTCCCTTTCCCCGGATAACGGGCACCCGCACGCTGCTTCACGGGTGGGTTTTCCTGTCTGGCGCTGTACCTTAGGGATCTGCATCAGTGAGACCCTTCCCCTGTCTGCCTCGGTGTCCCCTGCTCAGGGCTCTTGATGGGGCCTGGGAGCACATCGGGGTCCTTGCAAGACCCGGGACTTGGGTGTGCGGCCGTCTGTCGGGGAAGCTGCTACAGGCCACGGCGTCTGGCGGCCTCCCTGGGGAGCCGCGCCGCTCGCCAGCCCCCGAGGTGCCTGCTCTCCACAGGTCACTGGGTAGGTGGTTAAGAAAATAAAAGCCAATAAGGAACCGGAAAATGCCCCTAATCCCAGCAATAGCCGCCTGGTCTCCCGGCGGGGCGGGGTTCCAGCTCCGGGCCGGTCCTGGCTGTGCTTTGGGGCAGCTCCGTTTCTGCGTGTTACTGAGCTTGTGTGTGCGTCGGTGGCTGTTCCGTGGCTGTGGCAGGTGACCCAACGGCGCTTCCCCTTCTCCTCCGGCAGGTCAGCCGGCGGCTCCTCAGTCGACCCCAGGACGTGCTGGAGGGTGTTGTGCTGAGTGTAAGTCGGTGTGCCTGGGACCGGGGAGGTGCGGCGGGGGGACCCCGGAGCTGGGCCGGGCTGTGGCCCTCGCTGGCGCTCGTGGTGGCGCCCAGGAGCTTTTGGCTCCTGAGATGCGACTGCTTGGACTGTGCCGGGGATAGATAGGCTGCCCGTGAGCTGGGAGGCTTCCCAAGGAGCAGAGTCCGCACCCGGGCATTCCCCCAGCCCCTGTCACCGAGGCTTCCGTGGGTGCAGAGTGTCTCCCCCAAACCCCCGTCTTCCCCGGCAGCCCAGCCTGGAAGCACGGGTGCGTGACATCGCCATAGCAACAAGGAACACCAAGAAGAACCGGGGCCTGTACAGGCACATCCTGCTGTACGGGCCACCAGGCACTGGGAAGACGCTGTTTGCCAAGGTGAGAGCGCCTGGCTGAACAGGTGGGCCAGGGGCCGCTGGGGTGTCACCTGCCTGCAGGTGTCTGGGGGGCTCAGCTGCCTGGGGAATGGACCCCCCTTAGGCCTTTGACCACCCTCGTGTAGGCTCAGGGTGCTGGTGTGGGCAGCAGCGCCTCCCATCTTCCAGGCGGGGGACGTCTCCTGTCTGGCAGGCTGTGGCTTCCAGGCAGGGACGCTGGGCAGAGCCTCCACACTCCAGGTGGAGTGTGCAGGCTTTGCAGAGGCGGAGGGAACATCTGTTCTGTCTCCCCTCACTCTTCCTGTCCAGAAACTCGCCCTGCACTCAGGCATGGACTACGCCATCATGACAGGCGGGGACGTGGCCCCCATGGGGCGGGAAGGCGTGACCGCCATGCACAAGCTCTTTGACTGGGCCAATACCAGCCGGCGCGGGTGAGACGTCCCCACAGCACGCACCAGGCCCTTGGCTGCGGCCCAGCAGGCTGCCTTCTGGGAAGGGGGTCCAGGTGTCTCTTGGGGACCCTGTCTTTCTGCAGCTCTGTCCTTGTGGCCACGCAGGAGGCCCAGTGGAGGGTCCCTCGGAGGGAAAGTCCCCTGAGTGTGGACCCTGGTGGACACGAGGCCCCCAGCGTGTGGAGGCTGCCAGTGGGATACTCAGGGCAGAAGGGAGGTGGGTGGGTACAGGGGGAGAGGGGTCTTCACAGCCGCAGGGGAGGCTCCTCCACAGCCGTCCTCCCTCCAACATGCCTGCAGGTGGGCGTGGGCACTGGTTCCCTTTTCTAGAACCATTTGAAAGTTAGCTGAAGACAGCATGGCACACTCCCTTCAATAGGTCCCACAGTGACCCTGCGCAGGGCACAGCCCGGGCACCCTTGTGGCCTCGGCTGTCCTCGTTGGAACCACGATCCTCATGGTTGGCACCCTCCCCTCTGGCCTTTGACCTTTCACTTTAGAATATCTGTCCCTGCGCCAGGCATGGAGGCTCACGGCTGTAATCCCAGACTTTCGGAGGCCGAGGCAGGCAGATACGAGGCCAGGAGATTGAGACCATCCTGGCTAACTTGGTGAAACCCCGTCTCTACTAAAAATACAAAAAATTAGCCAGGCATGGTGGTGGGCACCTGTAGCCCCAGCTACTCAGGAGGCTGAGGCAGGAGAATGGCGTGAACCCGGGAGGCAGAGCCTGCAGTGAGCCGAGATTGCGCCACTGCACTCCAGCCTGGGAGACAGAGCGAGACTCTGTCTCAAAAAAAAAAAAAAAGACCCTGCTCCTTGCGTGGACTCTTGAGCACTGCACTGGATCGCTGTGTGGGTGAAACCTGCAGGGCGGAGTCTGTTGCCCCGTGTGTGGTTGGCTGGTGTGTGGGTGAAACCTGCAGGCCAGAGTCTGTTGCCCCCTGTGTAGTTGGTTTCCCACGGCCTTCTGAGGCTGAGACGTGGTCAGCTGCCCAGAGGCCAGGCTGATCGGCTTCTGTCGAGTCCAGCACTTAGGGCTCCTGATGGGGCAGAGCCTGACCCCGTGGGGATCTGCCTGCCTGGCCTGCTCCCGCTGTGGCCGGACGCTGCTGTGGGCTGCTCCTGGCGTCACTCTCGCCTTGCTTGGCCTCCCTCTCGTTCACAGCCTCCTGCTCTTCATGGATGAAGCAGACGCCTTCCTTCGGAAGCGAGCCACCGTGAGTGTCACTAAGCCTCTCTGTGGCCACAGGAGGGTGGTCGGGTGGGCGCGGCTGTCATCCTGGGCCAGGCTGCAGCCCTTAAGCTGGCTTGCGGTGGCACAATCTTGGCTCGCTGCAACCTCTGCCTCCTGGGTTCAAGCTGCTCTCCTGCCTCAGCCCCCTGAGTAGCTGGGATTACAGGTGTTTGCCACCACACCTAGTTAAGTTTTTTGTATTTTTAGTAGAGATGGGGTTTCACCATGTTGGTCAGGCTGGTCAAGAACTCCTGATCTCAAATGATCTGCCCACCTGGCCTCGCAAAATGCTGGGATTACATGCGTGATCCACCACGCCCAGCCATACAGTTATTATTTTAATACAGAGTGTCTGTCACCCAGGCTGGAGTGCAGGGGCGACCTCTCCAGCTCAAGCAGTCCTCCTGCCTCAGCCTCCCGAGAAGCTGGGATTGCAGAGGCACACTAACACGCCCGGCTAATTTTTTTGTAACGTTAGTAGAGATGGAGTTTCCCACATTGTCCAGGCAGGGCTCAAACTTCTGAACTAAAGAAATTCACCGGCCTTGGCCTGGCACAGTGGCTCACGCATGTAATCTCAGCACTTTGGGAGGCCAAGGCAGGTGGATGACGAGGTCAGGAGTTCAAGACCAGCTTGGTCAATATGGTGAAACCCCGTCTATAGTAAAAATACAAAAATTAGCCGGGCGTCGTGGGGCACGCATGTAATCCCAGCTGCTCGGGATGCTGATGCAGGAGAATCGCTTGAACCCAGGAGGCAGAGGTCGCAGTGAGCTGAGATCGTGCCACTGCACTCCAGACTGAGAGACAGAACAAGACTTCGTCTCAAAAAAAAAAAGCGAGAGATTTGATCGCCTCGACCTTCTGAAGTGCTGGGATTAAAGATGTGAGCCCTCAGTCAGGCTTTTTTTTTTAATGTATTTTTTATTTTTTAGCAATTCTCATGCCTCAGCGTCCCAAGTGGCTTGAGATTACAGGTGTGCCACCATGCATGGCTAATTTTTGTATTTCTAGTACAGACGGGGTCTCACCATGTTGGCCAGGCTGGTCTCAAACTCCCTACCTCAGGTGATCCGCCTGCCTCGGCCTCCCAGAATGCTGGGTTACATGCGTGAGCCACCGCCCCTGGCCCTGGTCAGGCTTTTGAGTCTAGATCCATGAAAGTGTCGCCACGTCCCTGCTCCCTGCAGGAGGGAGGCCTGTGGGACTTTCTGCTGTGGCTGTTTACAAGGCTTTGCTTCTGGTGCCTAAGGCTGGAACCTTCTCTCTGCAGGAGGAGATAAGCAAGGACCTCAGAGCCACACTGAACGCCTTCCTGTACCACATGGGCCAGCACAGCAACAAGTGAGGGAGCCCCTCGGGTCCTGGGCCCCCGGGCAGGGCTGTGCAGCCGTCGCCCTTGGTTCCCACTGAGGGTCCCTGGCTCACAGTGCTGGGCACCAGCTGTGGCCTCAGTGTGCCCACCTCAGATGTCCCCTGGGAACGGGACAGCACGGGGTGTCACTGAGGAACATGCGGGGGCCTCCCGGGCAGAGCTGGGGTCAGTCCTGTCCTCACGGCCCTGTGCGCCGCCGCCCCAGCTTGCAGGTCCCTGTGCCCTAGGTTTTTGGGGTCCTGTGCCTGCAAGGGAGGTGGTCTGATTGCTGCCGCCCAGATGTCCCCCATAGGGTGACCGCCCCATGGCCAGGCTCCCTTGTCCCTCCCAAATCCCTTAATTTTGAGTTTTCTTGGTCTCCTGGGCCCCTCCAGCCCCAGTCACATGTCACACGGAGAATCAAGTCCTGCTGGTCGGCCGTGGCTGACTCCTCAGGCAGGTTGGGCTCCCTGGTCAGCTGCTGCCGGTAGACGCTCCCTGGAGCCCTGACTCAGGTCCTTCCCAGAGAGGCAAGGCTGGGGCCCTGCTGAGCCTCTGCTGAACCCGGGCCCCCGAGGTCCTGCTTCTGGCTCGCGTGGCCATAATCTTGACATGGACTTTGGGTCCCGCATCCCGGCTCCCAGCACAGCGGGGCTCAGGTAGCAGGAGGAAGTGGTGTTCCCAGCGCTGCCTATCAGGCTGGGCGAGGGTCAGCGGGGAAGTACCACACAGGGCGAGAACAGAGACCCGAGAAGCCGGGCGGGGGGCAGCTGGGCGTGGTGGGGCAGGCAGGCGGGTGACCAGGGCTGTGGCCGCGTTCTCCCCATGTTTCCTGTGCTCACAAGCTGCCGCTTTAGATTCTCCCAAAAAGTCTCCCCGAGGGGGCTGAGGAGCCCCCGTTGCCCTCGGGGCATCTCGGCCGGCAGCCCCAGCGTTTCCTTCCCCATCCCTGTCCTACAGATTCATGCTGGTCCTGGCCAGCAATCTGCCTGAGCAGTTTGACTGCGCCATCAACAGCCGCATCGACGTGATGGTCCACTTCGACCTGCCGCAGCAGGAGGAGCGGGAGCGCCTGGTGAGACTGCATTTTGACAACTGTGTTCTTAAGCCGGCCACAGAAGGAAAACGGTGAGTGTCCCGCCTCACCCGGCCCCCAATCCAGGCGCCATATGGCATGGGTGTAGGCCGGCTGCCTGTCTTCCGGCCTCCACCTCGTGGTGTGGGGTCTGCGGCCTTGGCTGCCTCACTTGGGAACTCCTTCCCCAGGCGCCTGAAGCTGGCCCAGTTTGACTACGGGAGTAAGTGCTCGGAGGTCGCTCGGCTGACGGAGGGCATGTCGGGCCGGGAGATCGCTCAGCTGGCCGTGTCCTGGCAGGTGAGTCAGGCTCCGGCGCGTCCACCCAGACGGGACCCCAACTGCTGTGGAGACGTTCAGTTGTGCCAGGCCTGTCCCAGCACCGGTGTCATGCAGGAGCTTCTGTTGAGGGATTTTCAGTGCACAGACGTGACACAGGGCCCCCTGCCTCAGTCGGGCCACTCCATGCAGCAGCGTGCACCTGCTCGTGCCCTCAGGAGGGTGGGGCCATGTCAGTGGCTGACAGTCACACGGGGCTCTCTGGAAGCCAGTCCAGCATCCCAGGCGCCTGGGCTCTGCTGGGTGTGGTGGGAGGTTTCTGGCTCTCATCTTGGCCAACAGGCACCTCCTGACGAATGGTCGTCAGGACAGGCCCCGTGTGAGTTGGGTGGTGGGGGTGGAGGGACGTTGTGTTTCCTGGACCAGGTCCCTTGGCTTGGTCCTGCTTGACGGGCTCAGACATTCGGCGGGAGTGGCCTCTGATTGTCCTACAGTTAGTTGTTCCTCGGAGGCACCCCTCCTGCTGCTCTGTGGATACTCCAGGGCCGAGGAGCCGAGACTCACAGGAGTGTGGGCACGGCCATCCAGAGAGCTCTGATCAGGCCGGGCGCGGTGGCTCACGCCTGCAATCCCAGCACTTTGGGAGGCTGAGGCAGGCAGATCACGGGGTCGGATTGAGACCATCCTGGCCAATATGTCGAAACCCCGTCTCTACTAAAAATACAAAAATTAGCTGAGCTTGGTGGTGAATGCCTGTTATCCCAGCCACTCGGGAGGCTGAGGCAGAAGAATTGCTTGACCCAGGGAGTTGGAGGTTGCAATGAGCCAAGATCGCACCACCGCACTCCAGCCTGGCCAAAGATTGAGACTCCATCTCAAAATAAAAGAAAGCTTTAGTCTTTGGGGGTTGCTGGAAAAGCAAAACCAGGTCTGTGGGGTAGAAGGCGCCCTGGCCACACACAGGTATTGCTGCCTCTGGGGTCCACAGGGTCTGTGTGACAACCTGGTTCCTCAATCTAGCAGTGCTTTTGAATGAATGTGTGACAGCTTAATGAAGTAGCTGAGTACCTTGATTTGAACGTAGGAGCCGGGGTATGTAGGGAGCTGTATTAGTCAGTACAGGCTGGGTTATGCCGCTGTGATAAAGAGCCCCAGATCTCAAACCCCGTCCTTGTGGGTCAGCTGAGGTCTCTGTTCCAGGCCGTCCCCACTTGGAACCAGGTCTGTTTCCACAACTCAGAAAGCAGAGGCTGGGTATGGTGGTGGCTGATGCTTGTATTCCCAGCATTTGGGGAGGCCAAGTCAGTCAGATTATTTGAAGCCAGGGGTTCAGGACCAGCCTGGAAAGCAAGGTGAGACCCCCATCTCTACAAAAAATGAAAAAATTGGCCGGACGTAGTGGCACATGCCTGTAATGCCAGCTGCTTGGGAGGCTGAGGTGGGAGGATCCCTTGAGTCCAGGAGGCAGAGGCTGCAGTGAGCTGTGATTGTGCCACTGCACTCCAGCCTGGGTTACAGAGCAAGACCCTGTCTTAAAAACTGAGAATAATTTGGAACAAGCCCGGTGGCTCACTCCTGTAATCCCAGCATGTTGGGAGGCCAAGGAGAGAAGATCACTTGAGGTCAGGAGTTCAAGACCAGCCTGGCCAACATGGTGAAACCTCATCTCTATTAAAAATACAAAAATTATCCGGGCACAGTGGCAGGCACCTGTAATCCCAGCTACTCAGGAGGTTGAGGCCGGAGAATTGCTTGAACTCAGAGGGTGGAGGTTGCAGTGAGCCGAGATTGCACCACTGCACTCCAACCTGGGTAACAGAGTGAGACTCCATCTCAAAAAAAAAAAAAAAAAAAAGGCCAGGCACAGTGGCCCACTCCTGTAATCCCAGCACTTTGGGAGGCTGAGGTGGGCAGATCACAAGGTCAAGAGTTTGAGACCAGCCTGGCCAACATGGTGAAACCCCATCTCTACTAAAAAATATAAAAATTATGCGGGCGTGTTGGCAGGTGCCTGTAGTCCCAGCTACTCGGGAGGCTGAGGCAGGAGAATTGCTTGAACCCGGGAGGTGGAGGTTGCAGTGAGCTGAGATGGTGCCACTGCACTCCATCCTGGGTGTCAGAGCGAGACTCCATCTCCAAAAAAAAGAAAAGAAAGAAATTAACCGGGTGTGGTAGCAGGCACCTGTAATCCCAGCTGCTCGGGAGGCTGAGTCAGGAGAATTGCTGGAACTCAGGAGGCAGAGGTTGCAGTGAGCTAAGATCACACCACAGCACTCCAGTCTGGGCGACAGAGCGAAACTGTCTCAAAATATAAATGATAACAATAATTGGCTTGGCACGGTGGCTCTTTTATGTAGCATTTTCTACACATAAGATTATGTCACCTGAGAACAGGTGATTTTACCTCTCCCTTTTCAGTTTGGATGACTTTTCTTTTTCTTGTCCCATGTCTCTGGCCAGAGCTTCCAGCGATGTGTGGAATAGAAGTGGTCAGAATTCTTGCTTGGTTCCTTCTCAGAGGAAGCTTTCAGTTTTTCACCACTGAGTATGTTAGCTGTGGACTTGTGATCGCTGGCCTTCTTTGTGTTTAGGGCATGTCCTTCAATCCTGGTTTGTAAATTTTTTTTCTTTCTTTTTTTTTCTTTTGGTGGGGGGACCAGTCTCGCTTTTGCCGCCCAGGCTGGAGTGCAGTAGAGACAGGGTTTCACCATGTTGGGCAGGCTGGTCTCGAACTCCTGACGTCAGGTGACCTGCCCACCTCGGCCTCCCAAAGTGCTGGGATTACAGGTGTGAGCCACCGCAACCAACCAGTTGAATGTTTTTTTTCAAATCATAAAAGTGTGTTGAATTTTGTCAAATGCTTTTCCTGCATGAGATGAGAGGGTCATGTGGTTTCCTTCCTCCACTCTGTTAATATTGATTGATTTTCATATATTGAACTATCCTTGTATTCCAGGAATGAATCCTGCTTGGTTAGGGTGTAGAGTCCTTTAACTATACTGCTAAATTTGTTTTGCTGGCATTTTGTTGAGGACTTTCCCAGTGAGGCTCATCAGGGATATTGGCCTGCCATTTCTCTTGTGGTGTCGTTGTCTGGCTTTGATATGAGGGTGATGCTGGCTTCCTAGGATGAGTGAGGAAATGTTCTTCAATTTGTCCAAGAGTTTGAGGAGTGGTACTGATTCTTCTTAATGTTTTGTGAATTCACATGTGAAGAAATCAGGTCCAGGTCTTCTCTTTGACCTTTTATAGCTTGAAGATTTTAGGTTCCCAGAAAAATTGCAAGGGTCGCACAGAGAGCTCCCGGGCCTGGGGCCTCGCCACGTGGTGAACGTCATGTGTCATTGTTGGACCCACTCACGACTGGGTTTTGCCCCAGAATCCCACCCAGGAGGCCACGTGACATTTAGCTGTCACTTCTGGTGGGCTCCTGCCAGGTCCCGTGCTTCCTGGAGGGGTGGCCCCGTGAGCATCTGCATAGCCCCTTTCCTCTCCTGGGCCCTGGGTGAGGTGCAGCCACTCGGGTAGACCCTGAGGGTCCCTGCACCTGTTTGCCCTCTCTTGGGTGGGCTCAAGACCAAAAATGATGTTGAGCAGTCCTGGGCCCCTGATGCATAGTGGTGGTCCAGCTCCGATCAGTGTCTCCTGTGCTCCCGGGCCCCCGACCCACAGTGGCGGTCCGGCTCCGGTCAGTGTCTCCTGCGCTCCCAGGCCCCTGACCCACAGTGGCGGTGCGGCTCCGGTCAGTCTCTCCTGCGCTCCCGGGCCCCTGACCCACAGTGGTGGTCCAGCTCCGGTCAGTGTCTCCCCACACAGTGGCTCTTGGTGAGGGATGGGCGCTGGCAGAGGGGACAGGAACCACGGGGTCATCCCCATGGCAGGTCCCGTCATGGCGACGGTGTTGTGGGAGGATGGTGTGCTGCTGCCCCTGCACCGCGTGAGATGAATCCTGCCTCTGGGAGGTACAGCTGGGACGGGGCTAGGGACCCGCTCAGCTGTCCGGGAAGGGTCCCCTGCCCTGTGCTTCCTCCAGGCGTCCTGGTGCGCTCCTGAGCACGGCACCTAGTGGGGATCCCCACACCCTGACCCTGACCCACGGGTGCCTCCCCTTGGGGACTCCACGCCCTTCGCTGGCACTGAGATGGAGAGCGACCTGTCCGTGGCAGAAGGGCTGGACCTGAGGTGCCTGAAGCGACACCAAGGGCCACAGCCCCAGCAGCTCCAGCCTCCGTGTGCTCAATGCCAAGCCCTGTGCCCAGGAGGACAGGGAAATGGAGGCAGAGGTGGCCTTGATGTCCCAAGGTGGGCAGTGGCTGCCTCTGCCCTGGAGGCCTGTGAGGGTCAGGGTCTGAGGGTCTGAGGGTCCCTGTGACCCGGGGGCACTGCCTGGCCACGGCTGAGACTCGCAGAGGGTCTGCAATTCACACCTGCCTCTCGGAAGCTGCCCTGGGTCGGCCCTCAGTGGGGCTCCGCCTTGGGCTTTCCATTATTAGAAAGTCATTGAGCAACAGCTGTGCTGAGGACGCAGGCAGGGCTGTGGGCACTGCAGGTGCCGCTCCCGGTGTCCACACACGTGCTGGGCTCTGCCAAGGTGTGGGAAGCCTGTGTTTCACCCTGAGGTTGTCCTGGTGCCCCTGGTTTGGCCCCTCCCCACCTCGGGGCCCTGGCGTGCATTAAGGGTGGCGGGTTCCCATAGCGGCCTCCCTCAGCTCCCTCTCTCTTCACTAGGCCACGGCGTATGCCTCCAAGGACGGGGTCCTCACTGAGGCCATGATGGACGCCTGTGTGCAAGATGCTGTCCAGCAGTACCGACAGAAGATGCGCTGGCTGAAGGCGGAGGGGCCTGGGCGCGGGGTCGAGCACCCCCTATCCCGAGTCCAAGGCGAGACTCGCACCTCATGGAGCCTGGCCGCGGACCCCTCCTACCCCTGCCTTGCCGGCCCCTGCACATTTAGGATATGCTCCTGGGTGGGGACTGGGCTGTGCCCAGGGCCTCTGTCCCCCAGGATGTCTTGTGGTGGGGGTCAGCCGTTCTGCCCCTCAGGACACCCCCTGTTGTAGGCACTGGCTAGGGAGGGGCAGGCCTCCTTCCTGCCCCTCGAGACACTCTTGGGAGATGCATTTTCCGTCTGGCTCACAGGGGGAGGGTGAGGCTTTGTACCCCAGCCCCTGCCCAGGCCACTGGGAGGGTGGGTGCTGGCTGAGCCCCTGGGGCAGAAGGAGTGGGGCAGGCGGGGTCTTTGTTCTTGGCTCCCACAGCAGAGCCAGGTGAGCCGGGGCCTGTCAGGACTAGACAGAAGTGGGGCGGCCTGAACACTGCCTCCAGCCGTGGCCAGGGGGCAGGGAACCCGGCAGGGGTGTCTGAGGCCGCACTGTCGGCTGGCCGGTCCAAGCCTGTGGCTGGAGCTGGTGTGTGTTTATCTAATAAAGTCCCACAGGTGCCTCACCACCGTGTCTCTCTATTGACTGACACTACTCGGGGTTTCAGGGGCGCCCTAGCGTCCTCCTGGGGTCAAAGGTGACATAAGAGGCAGAGGCTGGAGCTTTCTGGAGAATTTACTGATCACAGAGCGGTGCGCTTCACATCAGCCTCACGCCACAGCTGGGTTGGGGTCTGAATGCTGCCCGGGACTGGCCGCCTGCGCCCCACCAGCCCCTCCCTCCTGAAGGCCGGGCCCCCAAGAAGAATGAGGCTGCAGAGTGATGTGGGGGCCAGCGGTGACTTCATGACCACACTGTGCTCAGGTGTAAGAGGGCACGCTTCTGCCCAGGCATCGTCCATGGAAGACACGCAGTCGGCCACTGCAGCCTCGGTTCTGGATGCCCTGGGGCTGGGTCACTGGGGGCCACAGGCCACACTGGGAGACCACAGTCCTGGCATGCCATGCAGCTCCCTGTCCCCAGAGGTCTGCTCAGATGCAGAGAGCTCAGGAAGCACACTCGCTGCCTGAATTCTGGGAGCAGAGCGTGGTACCCACTGCCTGGCTGGGGCCTACTCTGGCACTGCAGCCCCTGTCCCCGCTGGCCCAGGCTTCTGGAGGCAGCTGCATCCCTGTCTTGGCTCAAGGTCAGGCTGGAGGCCAGGCTGTCCACCTGCATCTGGAACCTGCACAGTCACTCCTCCAGGTCCTCGCTGCTGGAGGACTCTCAGACAGGAAACCTTTGCTTTGGGGCAGGGCGGGGTGCAGGGGTGGTCGGGGGAATCACAGCAACGAAACAGCACAGTGCCATGGCGCAGAGCCTCATATTATTGGTGGATGAAACAATGCTTTCTGAACTTTGTGTCCTTAGGAAGGGTGTAGGCTGTTGGTTGAAGTAGGAAACAGAAGAGGAGCCTGGGCATGCAACGGGCCCATCAGAGAGCAGACCCCTCGGCCTGGGCACGCAACGGGCCCATCGGAGAGCAGACCCCTCGGCCTGGGCACGCAACGGGCCCATCGGAGAGCAGACCCCTCGGCCTGGGCACGCAGCGGGCCCATCGGAGAGCAGACCCCTCGGAGCTGCAGTGCCTGGAGGGAGGCTGTCTACCTCTGCTCGCTCTCTCCATTTCTCTCTTTTTCCTTTTAGAGATGGGTTCTTACTCTGAGCCCAGGCTGGAGTGCAGTGGTGTGATTATAGCTCACTGCAGCCTCAACCTCCCAGGCTCAAGTGATGCTCCTGCCTCAGCCTGTCCAGTAGCCATACCCTACTAGGCCCTAATTAGCCCCAGAGGCGTGCACCACCACACCCGCTAATGGTAAAAATTTGTTGTAGAGACTGAGTCTTGCTGTAATGCCCAGGCTGGTCTCCAACTCTTGGCCTCAAGAGATCCTGCCGCCTCTACAGGATGAGCCACCAAGCCTGGCCTCAATTTCTCTTTAAAGGAATTGCCTAAATCTTAAACCAGCAATCAATACTTTGTATTTAAAATTAAGCCAGATTAGACCGGGCTAGGTGGTTCACCCCTGTAATCCCAGCACTTTGGGAGGCCAAGGTGGGTGAACCATGAGGTCAGGAGTTCGAGACCATCCTGGCTAACATGGCAAAACCCTGTCTCTACTAAAAATACAAAAAAATTAGCTGGCATGGTGGTGGGTGACTGTAATCCCAGCTACTCGGGAGGCTGAGGCAGGAGACTCGCTTGGACCTGGGAGGGAGAGGTTGCAGTGAGCCGAGATGGAGCCACTGCACTCTGGCCTGGGCAATGGAACTGTTTAAAAAAAAAAAAAGCCCTGATGGAGCCCAGCACGGCAGCTCACACCTGGAATCCTAACACTTTCCGAGGCCTGGGCAGGTGGATCTCCTGAGCTCATGAGTTTGAGAACAGCATGGCCAACATGGTGAAACCCCATCTCTACAAAAAATACAAAAGAAAAATCCAGGTGCCGTGGCTCACTCCTGTAATCCCAGCACTTTGGGAGGCTGAGGCGGGTGGATCACCTGAGGTCAGGAGTTCGAGACCAGCCCGGCCAATGTGGCGAAACCCCCGTCTCTATTAAAAATACAAAAGTTAGCCGGGCGTGGTTGCAGGTGCCTGTAATCCTAGGTACTCGGAGGCCGAGGCAGGAGAATCACTTGAACCCAGGAGGCAGAGGTAGCAGTGAGCCAAGACCCCGCCATTGCACTCTAGCCTGGGCAGCAAGAGTGAAACTCCGTCTCAAATAAAATAAAATAAAAATTAGCGGTGCCTGGTGGCATGTGCCTGTGGTCCCAGCTTGTTGGCTTAGCTAGGAGGATCGCCTGAGCATGGGAGGCAGAGGTGACAGCCAAGATCGCACCACTGCACTCCAGCCTGGGTGACAGAGTGAGACCCTGTCTCAAAATAAATTAAAAAATAAAAATAAAACCAAACCCTTGATGATGGCCATGGCGGGGGGTGGGGATGGGGTTGGTGGGAGGGGGTACAGCTGGGGAACTCATTGGGTTTTTCTCCTCTCCTATTTTTTGGTACAGACGGGGTCTCTCTTTGTTGCCCAGGCTGGTCTCCAACTCCTGGGCTCAAGCGATCCTGCTGCCTCGGCCTCCCAAAGTGTTGGGGTTACAGGCCTGAGGCACCGTGCCCCGCCTGTTTGTTTTATTCAGACGGAGTCTCACTCTGTCGCCCAGGCTGGAGTGCAGTGGTGAGATCTCGGCGGCTCACTGTGTTTTATGTAAATTTTCGGTGTCGCAAAAGAAGTAGCACTCGAATGTTAACTTGTCTCAGCTGCGAAATTTACTTCTATAGAAGGGGGCATCTCATAGCTGGAGCAATGGCGAGCGCCTGGACAAGGGAGGGGAAGGGGTTCTTATTCCTGACGCAGGTAGCCCCTACTGCTGTGTGGTTCCTCTGTTTTTTTTTTTTTTTCTTTTTGAGACAGAGTCTCATGCTGTCGCCTAGGCTGGAGTGCAGTGGCGCGATCTCAGCTCACTGCAAGCTCCACCTCCTGGGTTCATGTCATTCTCCTGCCTCAGCCTCCTGAGTAGCTGGGATTACAGGTGCTCGCCACCACTCCTGGCTAATATTTTTTGTGTGTGCGTATTTTTAGTAGAGATGGGGTTTCACCGTGTTAGCCAGGATGGTCTCGATCTCCTGACCTCGTGATCCGCCCGCCTCGACCTCCCAAAGTGCTGGGATTACAGGCGTGAGCCAGCGCGCTCGGCCTGCAATACCTTTTTTTTTTTTTTGGTCTCGGCTTACTGTAACTTCTGCCTCTTGGGTTCAAGCGATTCTTCTGCCTCAGCCTCCCAAGTAGCTGGGATTACAGGCACGTGCCACCACACCCAGCTACTTTTTGTATTTTTAGTAGAGAGGGGGTTATACCATATTGGCCAGGATGGTCTTGAACTCCTGACCTCATGATCCGCACTCCTCGGCCTCCCAAAGTGCTGGGATTACAGGCGTGAGCCACCGCGCCCAGCCGTAGATAGATACTATGTCTTCCATTCACCCTGGTGGGGTTGGTTCCAAACAGCTCTTTTTTTTTTTGAGATGGAGTTTTGCCTTGTAGCCCAGGCTGGAGTGCAGTGGGGCAATCTCTGGTCACTGCAACCTCCGCCTGCCGGGTTCAAGCGATTCTCCTTCCTCAGCCTTCCCAAGTAGCTGGGATTATAGGCATGCGCCACCAAGCCCGGCTAATTTTGTATTTTTAGTAGAGATGGGGTTTCACCAGGTTGGTCAGGCTGGTCTCGAACTCCCGACCTCAGGTGATCCGCCCACCTCGGCCTCCCGAAGTGCTGGGATTACAGGCGTGAGCCACCGTGCCCAGCCTTTTTTTTTTTTTTTTCTTCTTGAGACAGAGTCTTGCTCTGTTGCCCAGGCTGGAGTCGTCCAGTGGCACGATCTTGTCTCACTGCAACCTCTGCCTCCCGGGTTCAAGCCATTCTCTTGCCTCAGCCTCCCAAGTAGCTAGGACTATAGGCACAGGTGGACACGCCCGGCTAAGTTTTTGTATTTTAGTAGAGACGGGGTTTCACCATGTTACCAAGGCTAGTTGCGAACTCCTGAGCTCAGGCGATCCACCCGCCTCAGCCTCCCAAAGTGCTGGGATTACAGGCATGAGCCACCGCACCCGGCCTACACTGATAACTTATAGCAAACTTTACTTTTGTTGAAAACCTTGGGAGTTTGGGATTTTAATTATCCTTTGCGGCCGGGTGCGGTGGCTCACGCCTGTAATCCCAGCACTTTGGGAGGCCGAGGCAGGCAGATCACGAGGTCAGGAGATCGAGACCATCCTGGATAACACGGTGAAACCCCATCTCTACTAAAAATACAAAAAAATAGCCGGGCGTGGTGGCAGGCGCCCGTAGTCCCAGCTACTCAGGAGGCTGAGGCAGGAGAATGGCGTGAACCCGGGAGGCGGAGCTTGCAGTGAGTCGAGATTGCGCCACTGCCCTCCAGTCTCTGGGGGACAGAGCGAGACTCCGTCTCAAAAAAAAAAAAAAATTATCCTGTGCTATTAATAAGACTTCATTCAGTGCTATATATATATATGTATAAATGTATATATAAATGTGTATATATATATAAATGTATCAGCCACTTGAGGCGGGGTGCAGTGGCTCATGCCTGTAATCCCAGCACTTTGGGAGGCCGAGGCGGGCGGATCACGAGGTCAGGCGATCGAGACCATCCTGGCTAACAGGGTGAAACCCCGTCTCTACTAAAAATACAAAAAAAAAAATTAGCCGGGCGTGGTAGCAGGTAGCAGGTAGCAGGTAGCCGGGCGTGGTAGCCAGGTAGTCCCAGCTACTTGGGAGGCTGAGGCAGGAGAATGGCATGAACCCGGGAGGCGGAGCTTGCAGTGAGCCGAGATTGCGGCACTGCACTCCAGCCTGGGCGACAGAGTGAGACTCCATCTCAAAAAAAAAAGCCACTCCAAAGGCATACTTAGAATTCGTATAGATGGTTCCTTCCTGGTTCTGTAAGTACTTTGAGGCTTGGCCGAGTGCAAACAGCTCTCATGCTTGAGCAGACCAATTATTAGGAAACTTTATTAACTCTATTTTTTTATTTTTTATTTTTTGAGATGGAGTCTTACTCTGTCGCCCAGGCTGGAGTGCAATGGCGTGATCTCGGCTCAGTGCAACCTCCACCTCCTGAGTTTAAGCGATTCTCCTGCCTCAGCGTCCTGAGTAGTTATTACAGATGCTCGCCACTACGCCCAGCTAATTTTTGTATTTTTTTTTTGAGACGGAGTCTTGCTCTGTCACCGAGGCTGGAGTGCAATGGCACGATCTCGGCTCACTGCAAGCTCTGCCTCCCGGGTTCACGCTATTCTCCTGCCTCAGCCTCCTGAGTAGCTGGGACTACAGGCGCCCGCCACCACGCCCGGCTAATTTTTTTATGTTTTTAGTAGAGACGGGGTTTCACCATGTTAGCCAGGATGGTCTCGATCTCCTGACATCGTGATCCGCCCGCCTCAGCCTCCCAAAGTGCTGGAATTACAGGCGTGAGCCACCGTGCCCGGCCTAATTTTTGTATTTTTAGTAGAGGCAGGGTTTCACCATGTTGACCAGGCTGCTCCTGAACTCCTGACCTCAGGTGATGCACCTGCCTCAGCCTCCTAGAGTGCAGGGATTACAGGTGTGAGCCACAGAGCCTGGCCTCTATTTCCACAAGTTTTTCCTGTTAGTTACTCATTGTCTTTTTCCTTGAATCACCTGGAAGTAACTATCTTTAAATAAGTGTCATCCCGTCATGCACTACGGCCGTCCGTGGGTTACCACATTAAGGATAGTTGTCAGTGGCCTCCATGCCTTTGGGTAAGTTTTTTTGTTTGTTTTGTTTTGTTTTGTTTTGTTTGTTTTCTTGAGATGGAGTCTCACTCGTCGCTGAGGCTGGAGTGTAGTGTCACTGTGTTGGCTCACTGCAACCTCCATCTCCTGGGTTCAAGCAATTCTCCTGCCTCAGCCTCCCGAGTAGCTAGGATTACAGGCGTCCACCACCATGCCCAGCTAGTTTTTATGTTTTTAGTAGAGATGGGATTTCACCATGTTGGCCAGGCTGGTCTTGAAATCCTGACCTCAGGTGATCCGCCTGCCTCGGTCTCCCAAAGTGCTGGGATTATAGGCATGAGCCACCACTGGCCTCAAGTATAGGTTTTAAATTTACTGTGGCTTTTTTTTTTCTCTATCTTTTTTTTTTTTTTGGAGATAGAGTCTCGCTCTGTCGCCCAGGCTGGAGTGCAGTGGCATAACCTCGGCTCACTACAACCTCCGCCTCCTGGGTTCACGCCATTCTCCTGCTTCAGCCTCCTTAGTAGCTGGGACTACAGGCGCCCACCACCGCGCCTGGCTAATTTTTTGTATTTTTAGTAGGGACGGGGTTTCACCATGTTAGCCAGGATGATCTGACCTCGTGATCCACCCGTCTCGGCCTCCCAAAGTGCTGGGATTACAGGCATGAGCCACCACGCCCAGCCTTTTTTTTTTTTTTTTTTTTTTGAGACAGAGTCATGCTCTGTCACTGAGGCTGGAGTCCAGTGGCACGATCTTGTCTCACTGCAACCTCCGCCTCCCGGGTTCAAGTGATTCTCCAGCCTCAGCCTCCCAAGTAGCTGGGACTACAGGCACAGGCCGACATGCCCGGCTAATTTTTTGTATTTTAGTAGAGACCGGGTTTCACCATGTTACCAAGGCTGGTCGCGAACTCCTGAGCTCAGGCGATCCACCCGCCTCGGCCTCCCAAAGTGCTGGGATTACAGGCATGAGCCACCGCACCCGGCCTACACTGATAACTTATAGCAAACTTTACTTTTGTTGAAAACCTTGGGAGTTTGGGATTTTAATTATCCTTTGCTATTAATAAGACTTCATTCAGTCTAAGATATATATATATATATAAATGTATAAGCCACATCAGGCCAGGCACAGTGGCTCATGCCTGTAATCCCAGCAATTTGGGAGGCCGAGGCAGGTGAATCACGAGGTCAGGAGATCGAGACCATCCTGGCTAACAGGATGAAACCCTGTCTCTACTAAAAATACAAAAAGTAGCTGGGCGTGGTGGCAGGCACCTGTAGTCCCAGCTACTCGGGAGGCTGAGGCAGGAGAAATGGCACGAACCCGAGAGGTGGAGCTTGCAATGAGCCGAGATAGCGCCACTGCACTCCAGCCTGGGCGACAGAGCGAGATTCCGTCTCAAAAAAAAAAAAAGTAAAAGCGTATGTATCATGATAAAATGGACACTTTGGCCATCGCCTGACTTTCTGTTGAATTGGGCAAGAGCCTCCTCCCGTCCACGTGGGATGGCCTTCCTGATGTGGCTCTCCAAGACCATCCCTGGGGGGATAAAACCTCACAAATGCATCAGGCCGTGTGCTGGGGATGGGGCATCGTCACGCCAGGTCTGACTAGGAAGGAGGATGGGGAGGCAGGGCTGGGGGCTTTGAGGTCGAGGCGTGGCCGTGGATTCCAGAAAGCCCCTTGGCTGGTGTGCGTGCCTGCCCAGCGGCATCCGTGTATCCTAACACCTGCCCTCTGTGCCCCTGTGCCCGCAGGCCACATCAAAGGACACTCTGAATCTGGCGCAGATGCAGGAGCAGACGCTGCAGTTGGAGCAACAGTCCAAGCTCAAAGTGAGTGGGGCCGGTGTGGGTGGGGAGGCCGGGGCGCACATGGGGTTCGGGCGTGGAGATTGGTAGGGCTACTGCCGGTGGGTAGGGCTGGGGGCATGTACATGGGCAGCAGTGGGGCGCAGGGCCGAGCTTGGGCGCCTCATTTCACAGAAGGAAACTAGGGGAGGTGAGAGACAGTGCCGCAGAGCCTCCCGAGAGGGAGGGCCAGTGTTGGTGAGGGCGTCTGGTTGTCCGGAGGATGGGGATCTTCTTGACATTCTCACCTTATTTCTTTTCACTTAGCAGAATTTTTTTTGCATTGCATTGCATTGCATTGCATTTTAATTATTTTATGTATTTATTTTGAAACGGAATCTTGCTGTGTTGCCCAGGCTTGAGTGTCGTGGTGCGTTCTCGGCTCACTGCAATCTCTACCTTCCAGGTTCAAGTGATTCTCCTGCCTCAGCCTCCCGAGTAGCTGGGATTACAGGCACCGACCACCACACCCGGCTAATTTTTGGATTTTTAGTAGAGACAGGGGTTCACCATGTTGGCCAGGCTGGTCTTGTACTCCTGACCTCAAGGGATCTACCTGCCTCGGCCTCCCAAAATGTTGAGATTACAGGCGTGAGCCACAGTGCCTGGTCCCTCACTTTCAGTCCTGAGTTCACAGGCGGGGTTCACATGTTGCCTGTTGTGGGCATTGTAGCTTAAAAATTTAATTGGCAAGGCCAGGTGCGGTGGCTCACACCTGTAATCTCAGCTCTTTGGGAGGCCGAGGTGGGCGAATCATCTGAGGTTGGGAGTTCGAGACCAGCCTGACCAACATGGAGAAACCCCATCTCTACTAAAAATACAAAATTAGCCGGGCGTGGTGGCAGGCGCCTGTAATCCCAGCTACTCAGGAGGCTGAGGCAGGAGAATCACTTGAACCTGGGAGGCGGAGGTTGCGGTGAGCCGAGACCACGTCATTGCACTGAAGCCTCAGCAACAAGAGGGAAACTCTGTCTCAAAAAAAAAAAAAGAGAGAACAGGAGTGTGGTCGACTGCTGGGCCTGCCATAACCACTGGGGCGTGTGTGCCCACAGCTCTGAAGACTACAGGCCCAAGGTCAGGGTGCCAGCTCAGTCCCTCCCTGTGGAGTGTTCTTTGCTGGGTCCTCATGTGGCGGAGAGAGTGACTGAGCTCTCACTCTGGTGTCCCTTACAAGGATGCTCATCCTGCACTGCTCACAGTGGTGGTGGTGAGCCACCGCGCCCAGTGCCAACTTTGTCCTTCAACAGTTTGTGTGTGTGTGTGTGTGTGTGTGTGTGTGTGTGTGTGTGTGTGTGCCAGGCACAGTTGTAGGATCCAGCTCCACAGGTTCGGTGGGTTTTCTCCTTGTGTGCGGAGACAAGAGAGTGTAGAAATAAAGACACAAGACAGAGATAAAAGACAGCTGGGCCCGGGGAACCACTGCCACCTAGACGTGGAGACCGGTAGTGGCCCCGAATGCCAGGCTGCGCTGTTATTTATTGGATACAAGACAAGGGGGCAGGATAAGGAGTGTGAGCCATCTCCAGTGATAGGTAAGGTCACGTGGGTCACGTGTCCACTGGACGGGGGCTCTTCCCTGTTTGGCAGCCAAGGCGGGGGCCGGGGAGAGAGAGAGACAGCTTACGCCATTATTTCTGCTTATCAGAGACTTTTAGTACTTTCACTAATTTTGCTACTGTTATCTAAAAGGCAAAGCCAGGTGTACAGGATGGAACGTGAAGGCGGACTAGGAGTGTGACTGCTGAAGCACGGCATCACAGGGAGACGGTTAGGCCTTCGGATAACTGTGGGCGGGCCTGACCCTCCACAAGAGGTGGAGGAGTAGAGTCTTCTCTAAACTCCCCTGGGGAAAGGGAGACTCCCCTTCCCAGTCTGCTAAGTAGCGAGTGCTTTTCCTTGACACTGACGCTACCGCTAGACCACGGTCTGCTTAGGTCACGGGTGCCTTCCCAGGCGCTGGCGTTACTGCTAGACCAAGGAGCCCTCTGGTGGCCCTGTCCGGGCGTAATGGAAGGCTCGCACTCTTGTCTTCCGGTCACTTCTCACCATGTCCCTTCAGCTCCTATCTCGGTATGGCCTGGTTTTTCCTAGATTATGATTATAGAGCGAGGATTATTATAATATTGGAATAAAGAGCAATTGCTACAAACTAATGAATGATATTCATATGTAATCATATCTAAGATCTATATCTGGTATAACTATTCCTATTCTATATATTTTATTACACTGGAACAGCTTGTGCCCTCGGTCTCTTACCTCAGCACCTGGTTGGCTTGCCACCCACACACAGTGGCTCATGCCTGTAATCCCAGCACTTTGGGATGCCAAGGTGGGTGGAGCACCCGAGGTCAGGAGTTCGACACCAGCCTGGCCTAAGTGGTAAAACGCTGTCTCTACTAAAAATACAAAAATCAGCCAGGCATGGTGGTGTGTGCCTGTAATCCTACCTACTTGGGAGGCTGAGAGGCAGGAGAATCACTTGAACCCAGGAGGTGGAGGTTGCAGTGATCTGAGATCGTGTCACTGTCCTGCAGCCTGGGTGACAGAGTGAGACTCCCTCGCAAAAAAATAAAATAAAAAGTTTTTTTTTTTCCCTTTGGCAATTCAAGATCCCTAAAGGTTCCATATCAACGTATTAATGCTTTTTCTATTTTTGTAAAAAATAATTCGGGTATTACAGGGATTGCATCCAGTCTCTATATTGCCTTGACGTCTCTTAGCAATGTTGTCTGGTTTTCTTTTTTTTTTTTTCTTGAGATGGAGTCTCACTCTGTCACCCAGGCTGGAGTGCAGTCGTCGGCCAGGATGGTCCCAAACTCATGACGTCAGGTGATCCGTCTGCCTCGGCTCCCAAAGTGCTGGGATTACCGGCGTGGGCCACGGCGCCCAGCCAGTTTTCATTGTACAAGTCTTTCACCTTCTTGGTTAAGTGAATTTCCAAGTATTTTATTCTTTCAGATGCTATTGTAAATGGAAATGGTTTCATAATTTCCCTTTCAGATTATTCATTGTTAGTATGTAGAATTGCAGCTGTTTCTGCTGTTGATTTTGTTTCCTGTAACTTTGCTGATGTCACGGGGTTGTTTTTTCCAATATGGATTCCAGGATTTTCTTTCTTTCTTTTTTTTTTTTTTGATATGGAGTCTCGCTCTGTCACCCAGGCTAGAGTGCAGTGGCACAATCTTGGCTCACTGCAAGCTCCGCTCTTGGGTTCACGCCATTCTCCTGCCTCAGCCTCCTGAGTAGCTGGGAATACAGGCGCCTGCCACCATGCCCAGCTAATTTTTTGTATTTTTAGTAGAAATGAGATTTCACTGTATTAGCCAGGATGGTCTCGATCCCCTGACTTCATGATCTGCCCGCTTCAGCCTCCAAAAGTGCTGGGATTACAGGCGTGAGCCACTGCCCGCGCCCAGCAGGATTCTAGGATTTTCTACGTATAAGATTATATCATCTGAGAACAGGTGATTTTACCTCTCCCTTTTCAGTTTGGATGACTTCTTTTTCTTGTCTAATGGCCCTGGCCACAACTTCCAGTGGTATGTGGAATAGAAGCAGTAAAGCATTCTTGCCTGGTTCCTTACTCAGAGGAAAAGCTTACAGTTTTTCACCACTGAGTATGTCACCTGTGGGCTTGTGATATATGGCCTTCATTATGTTTAGGGCGTGTGTTTCAATTCCTGGCTTATTGAGTGTTTTTCTCATAAAAGGGTGTTGAATTTGGTCAAATGCTTTTCCTGCGTCAGTTGAGAGGGTCATGTGGTTTCCTTCTTCCATTCTGCTAATATTGATTGATTTTTGTATGTTGAACATTTCGTATGTGGAACATGATTTTCGTATGAACTATCCTTGCATTCCAGGAATAAATCCTGGTTGGTCAGGGTGTGTAATTTTTTTATTATACTGCTGAATTCACTTTGCTGGCATTTTGTTGAGGACTTTCCCAGTGATGCTCATCAAGGATATTGGCCTGTCATTTTTCTTGTGGCATCTTCATCTGGGTTTGATATCAGGGTACTGCTGGCTTCCTAGGATGAGTGAGGAAATGTTCTTCAATTTGTCCAGGAGTTTGAGGAGTGCTCTGATTCTTCTTAATGTTTTGTGAATTCACATGTGAAGAAATCAGGTCCAGGTCTTGTCTTTCAACTTTTACAGCTTGGAGATTTTAGGTTCCCAGAAAAATTGCAAGGGTAGCACAGAGAGCTCCCGGGCCTGGGGCCTCACCACGTGGTGAATGTCATGTGTCACTGTTGGCCCCACCTGCGACTGGGTCTTGCCCCAGAATCCCACCCAGGAGGCCACGTGACATTTAGCTGTCACTTCTGGTGGGCTCCTGCCAGGTCCCGTGCTTCCCAGAGGGGTGGCCCTGTGAGCATCTGCGTAGCCCCTCTCCTCTGCTGGGCCCTGGGTGAGGTGCAGCCACTCGGGTGGACCCTGAGGGTCCCTGCACCTGTTTGCCCTCTCTTGGGTGGGCTCAAGACCAAAAATGATGTTGAGCAGTCCTGGGCCCCTGATGCATGGTGGTGGTCCGGCTCCCGTCAGTGTCTCCTGCGCTCCCGGGCCCCCGACCCACAGTGGCGGTGCGGCTCCGGTCAGTCTCTCCTGCGCTCCCGGGCCCCGACCCACAGTGGCGGTCCGGCTCCGGTCAGTCTCTCCTGCGCTCCCGGGCCCCTGACCCACAGTGGCGATGTGGCTCCGGTCAGTCTCTCCTGCGCTCCAGGGCCCCGACCCACAGTGGTGGTCCAGCTCCGGTCAGTGTCTCCCCACACAGTGGCTCTTGGTGAGGGATGGGCGCTGGCAGAGGGGACGGGCACCACGGGGTCATCCCCATGGCAGGTTCCGTCGTGGCAACGGTGTTGTGGGAGGATGGTGTGCTGCCGCCCCTGCACCGCGTGAGATGAATCCTGCCTCTGGGAGGTACAGCTGGGACGGGGCGAGGGTCCCACTCAGCTGTCCGGGAAGGGTCCCCTGCCCTGTGCTTCCTCCAGGCGTCCTGGTACCCTCCTGAGCACGGTGCCCAGTGGGGGTCCCCACACCCTGACCCTGACCCACGGGTGACTCCCCTTGGGGACTCCATGCCCTTTTCTGGCATTGGGATGGAGAGTGACCTGTCTGGCAGAAGGGCTGGACCTGAGGCTGCCTGAAGCGACACCGAGGGCCACAGCCCCAGCAGCTCCAGCCTCCATGTGCTAGATGCCAAGCCCTGTGCCCAGGAGGACAGGAAGGTGGGGCAGGGGTGGCCTTGGGGCCACCAGCCACGTGCCTCAAGGTGGGCAGTGGCTGCCTCTGCCCTGGAGGCCTGTGAGGGTCAGGGTCTGAGGGTCTGAGGTCCCTGTGACCCGGGGGCACTGCTTGGCCACGGCTGAGACTCGCAGAGGGTCTGCAGTTGCCACCTGCCTCTCGGAAGCTGCCCTGGGTCGGCCGTCAGTGAGGCTCTGCCTTGGGCTTTCTATTATTAGAAAGTCATTGAGCAACAGCAGTGCTGAGGACGCAGGCAGGGCTGTGGGCACTGCAGGGGCTGCCCCCGGTGTCCACACACGTGCTGGGCTCTGCCGAGGTGCGGGAAGCCTGTGTTTCACGCTCAGGCCATCCTGGAGCCCCTGGTTTGGCCCCTCCCCACCTCGGGGCCCTGGCGTGCATTTTGGGGTGGGGGGTTCCCATGGCGGCCTCCCTCAGCTCCCTCTCTCCCCACTAGGCCACGGCGTATGGCTCCAAGGACGGGGTCCTGACCGAGGCCATGATGGACGCCTGCGTGCAAGATGCTGTCCAGCAGCACCAGCAGATGATGCGCTGGCTGAAGGGGGAGAGGCCTGGGCCCGAGGACGAGCAACCCTCATCCTGAGTCCATGGGGAGACCACACCTCACGGAGCCTGGCCGCGGACCCCTCCCACCCCTGCCTTTGCGGCCCCGCACATTTAGGAAATACTCCCCGTAATAAAGTACCACAGGGGCCGCACCGCTGTGTCTATTGGCTGACGCGGGGCGGGGTTTGGGGTCCCCTAACGTCCCCCTCTGGTCAAAGGTGACAGAAAAGGCAGAAGCTGGGGCTTTCTGGAGGATTTAACCACAGAGTGGGGGGGCTTCACAGGAGGTGCCTGCCACGGCGGGGCCGGGTGCCTGAATGCCGCCCGGGACCGGCTGCCCGTGCCCCATCCTGAGGCCGTGCATACGCGGGTGCCCCTTCGCCTCCCTCCCCTCCGCCAGAGCTGCCTGTGGCCAGACACACGGTGGAGGAAGTGCACGCGAAACAGACACAGTGGCTTCAAATAGATGCCACCCCTGCCCCCGCTTTGCAGCTAGTCCCTGCAAACCTTGATGATGGGGCTGGGCGCGGTGGCTCACGCCTGGAATCTCAGCAAGGCCAAGGAGGGTGGATCACCACCTGAGGTCGGGAGTTCCAGACCAGCCTGGCCAACATGGTGAAACCCCATCTCTCAAAAAAAAAAAAAAAAAATTACAAAAATTAGCTGGCCGTGGTGGCAGGTGCCTGAAATCCCAGGTACTCAGGAGGCTGAGGCAGAAGAATCACTTGAGCCCGGGAAGTGGAGGTTGCACTGAGCTGAGACCATGGAATTGCACTGCAGCATGGGCAAAAAGAGTCAAACTCCCTCTAAAAAAAAAAAAAAAGGGCCAGGTGGCACATGCCGGTGGTCCCAGCTTCTTGGCTTGGAGGCTGAGGTAGGAGGATCGCCTGAGCATGGGAGGCAGAGGTTGCAGTGAGCTGAGATCGCACCATTGCACTCCAGCCTGGGTGACAGAGTGAGACCCTCTCAATAAATAAATAACCAAAACCTTGATTACAGCCATGGGGTGGGGGTGGGGGACGTCTGGCTATTGCTGGGGAAGTCATTTGGTTTTTCTCCTCCTCTCCTATTTTTTTGGTACAGACGGGGTCTCTCTTTGTTGCCCAGGCTGGTCTCCAACTCCTGGGCTCAAGCAATCCTCCTGCCTCGGCCTCCCAAACTGGTGGGGTTACAGGCGTGAGCCACCGCGCCTGCCCTGTTTTCTTTCTTTTTCTTTTTCTTTTTTTTTTTTTTGGCGATGGAGTCGTGCTCGCCCAGGGTGGAGTGCAGTGGCCTGATCTCGGCTCACTTCAACCTCCACCTCCAGGGTTCAAGCAGTTTTCCCGCCTAAGCCTCCGGAGTAGCTGGGATTACAGGCGCACGCCACCATGCCCAGGTTAATTTTTGTATTTTTGACAGGGGTTTCACCATGTTGGCCCGGCTGGTCTCAAACTCCTGTTTTCAGGTGATCTGCCCACCTCAGCCTCCCAAAGTGCTGGGATTACGGGTGTGAGCCACCGTGCCTGGCCGGTATTTTCTGGCTTTTTTTTTTTTTTTTTTTTTTTTGACAGAGTCTCACTCAGTCGCCCAGAGTGGAGTGCAGTGACGAGATCTCGGCAGCTCACTGTGTTATATGTAAATTTTCTGTGCCGCCAAAGAAGTAGAACTCGAATATAAATTTTTCTCAGCTAGATAATTTACTTCTGTAGAAGGGGACATCTCACAGATGGAGCAATGGCGAGCGCTTGGACAAGGGAGGAGAAGGGGTTCTTATTCCTGAGGCGGGTAGCCCCTACTGCTGTGTGGTTCCCCTATTGGCTAGGGTTAGAATGCACAGTCTAAACTAGTGCCCATTGGCTATTTTAAAGGGAGCAGGAGTATGGGCCACAGTGGCGGGGTGAGTGGTTTGGCGGGAAAAATGGTTATGGGACAGGTAACTAAAGGTGACTCAGGTCAAAGCAGGAGGCCGGGATTAGTTAGGACGGAGCAGGTGACCAGGGCAACAGATGTCAACTACTGACTAGAACTGGTGGAAAAGGTTGTTTACTGAAACTGCGAGGAAGTTAGACTTTAAAATGCAGGACAAAGACTGAACATACTGACATACTGATTCTTTGAAGGGAAGTTTAGAACTCATTGTATCTAACATTATTCAGGCTTAAAACAGTTTCCAATCCAGTGGGAAAAGTCACTCCATATATTCCGTGAAGTCAACCAGTTCCATCAAGGAGAGAGTCAGGGCCGCTGGGAGCGCGTGGACCGTGGGCTCCGGGGCGGCGCCTGCCCGGGCACCCCGGCCCCGTCCACGCCCCGCAAGAGGAGCTCGCTGGCCCCGCCACGCGGGAAGGGGCCGCCCCGGGGTCTTGGGCGGGAGGGCCATGCGGGCTGCGGAGACACCGAGGAGGGGAGGCGCCTCTCCTGAGCTCTTGGCGCAGCGACCCCAGGGCGCCGACTCATCGCGGAAGGGCTCGGCTTGCCCGGGCGCCGGTGCCGCCTCGGGTGAGGTTCCCGCGAGACTCTTCTCTGCGTCCTGGACTCACCGCAGGGCGCCCCGCCGCACGGATCGAGAACCTTGGGGCTCCTTGGACACCTGCCACCCGTTGTTGCCGCCAAGGCCGGAACTCCTCGGAGCCCCTAGCAACGGCGCCCACGCGGTTGCGGCGCGGGGCTGACGTTACCTCGGGTTCGCCTACGTCCCTCGGGAATTTTGCCCCGGCGTGGCTCCCGTAGCCAGATGCTTCGCCGCTCCCGCCCCGCTGGCTCCCAAAGACTGTTCGGCAGTCGCGGCGCCGTCGCTATGGCGTCACTGTCCTCGGGGCCAATCCAAGGGCTGCGCGCGTGTCCCTTACGCATTTCCGTCGCCGGGAGGAAGGGGTGTGTGTGGCGCCTGCGCAGTGGCGGTGACCACCGGCTCGGGGCGCGTGGAGGCTGTTCCCAGCTGCACGCGAGTCAGACTCGGGTGGGGGTCCCGGCGGCGGTAGCGGCGGCGGCGGTGCGAGCATGTCGTGGCTCTTCGGCATTAACAAGGGCCCCAAGGGGGAAGGCGCGGGGCCGCCGCCGCCTTTGCCGCCCGCGCAGCCCGGGGCCGAGGGCGGCGGGGACCGCGGCTTGGGAGAGCGGCCGGCGCCCAAGGACAAATGGAGCAACTTCGACCCCACCGGCCTGGAGCGCGCCGCCAAGGCGGCGCGCGAGCTGGAGCACTCGCGTGAGTGCGGCGGGGCGGGGCGGGACGGGCCGGGGAAGCGGGAGCCCTGGCCCTTGCCGCTCCTCGCCGCTGTCGGCAGCCACTTCCCGGGCGAGACTGCGCCCCCGGAGCACCCCCGGCCGGAGCCGTCTCGCGTGCCGGGAGGATCGGACTCTTTCCGTCACCCGTTTGCACCTCTGCAGCTGTCAGGAGCGGGTCAGGTGCGGAAAGCGGTGCGGAGGTGGCGCTCATAGGTTACAGGGGTCAGGGTCTGGGGCTGGCCGTGGTCTTCAGTTACCGCCGAGTGTGTGGGATCCTTCTGCGCTTGCCGCCTCCACGTGGCACAGGCCAAGGCGTGGCCAGATCGGTAGATGGGTTTGTTGGGTGGTTGCTAGCAGTTTCCACGTAACAAGGGAAGCGTATTTGAGAGTTACTTGATTCTAACGAGACTGTAGCAGATTTGCACTTCTTGTTGGAAGACGTTAGCATTTGCACGGCGAGGTCTGTGAAGCTACAGGCCAGGCCGTGCTGCTCAGCTTGAGTAAATCCCTGACCCAAGGCCCTCAGGGTGTGAGCACTCACCATGTTGTTCAGGCTGGTCTTGAATTCTGGCCTCAGGTGATTCGCGCACCTCGGCCTCCCAAAGCGCTGGGATGACAGGCGTGAGCCGCTGCTCATGGCCTTCCTCGGTAATTTTAACGATCAGGTTAGGATGGGAATCAAGGGCTGGACTTCAGGGCACCTCGGAGGACAGCGGACGTTGGTGACTGACTTTCTTGCTGCAGGCTTATTTGGAGGGTTCCTTTGTGTCCTAGTTCCTGGAGGTTTTCACCCGCTAACTTCACTTAGAGATTGAAACTTCTCCCACTTCCAGAAGCTGAATCGTAGTGATCAGCCTGCGGCCCCCTGCAGTGGTACAGGCCTGGTTGAGCAGCCTCAGGCCGCCTCCCCATAGTGCAGACCTGTGCCTCTGAGTTGCTCCAGTCCTGGCGGCCCCGGAGCTCCTGACCCGCAGTCCGCTCTGCCGGCGTTGCCAGTGCCTTGGTCTGCCCTCTCTGTGGTGGAGCGGGGCCTGGGGCAGGGTCTCCAGGTGCACCGTGGGGAGCCCTCCATCAGGCTTTTGTTTCCTGTGGATTGTGTTCCAGGTGTGGGCTCTTTCATTTTGATCCCTTCCCTCCTTCCTGGCCTCACTGCTGGCGGGTGAGAGAGGTTTCTCCAGAGTTGACCGCCCCCTCTCCCCGGGTGCCCCCTGCCCTGCCCCTCTGCCTGGTAACCCCTCTGCAAGCCCGGCCCCTCCCGACGCTCCTGGCTTCCTCCGTGCCCCTTTCCTGGCAGCGGGGTCGCCGAGATTCGGCCGGAGCCCGTTGCTTTGTCCTTGCTGCTCTCCAGGCAAACGGGCGGCTCCTCCTCACCGACTGCCTCCTCTGTCCCTTGAGGCTATAGCCCCATGCAGCTTCGTTCCCAGAGTCTGCCCTGACCCCTCCTCCGGCCTGTCCTTGGAAGTCACAGCAGCACGTTGTCCCAGAACTGTCCGTGAGCACCAGCGCTGGCCCTGCACTCCACAGAGGGGGTGCCTGGAGGAGAGCCTCGTGCCCTGTGGGTGTGAATTCACGCGCTGGGAGGCACGTCCCTGGCACAGGGTCACACCGAAGTGGTGAATGATTGTTCTCATTCTAATAACCGAGAGGCCACACGGGCACCTGACCTGCTGTTTCCCCTCTCCTCCTCCCCAGAGTCACTGGGGGTGGGAACTGTCAATGAGCCATTTTCAGGGGAGGGAGTGGCCTCAGCTTAACCCAGCCAAAGGTCCCCTTGGGAGGAAACAGGCAGAGCTCCTCACCGTGACACCCACGTTCCTGTCACTGCTCTGTGGCAGGACCCTGGGGGACTGACACACCCTCGGTCCCCTCGGGGTCAGAGTGAGAGTGGTTGAGGGCCCGGGGCCGCTTCGGCCCTTGGCTTCCCGAGCTTAGAGCTTAGCAGCCAAACCCGTTGACCTGGCACTGTCTTCCCTGAGAGGCAGGTCCCGGTCTCATCTGTGCTCTGTTCACTGGGGCCCCCGAGGTTAGCTACCAAGGCGCTTGCTGAAATCTGACGCTGATGCCCGTCAGCCCAGTTCGTGCCTAACCACAGGCCCAGGCAGACCCACCCCAACACCAAAGCGTCGCTGCCTCTGTCTAAATGCAACGAGTGCTCCCCACGGCACTTCCCCCTGCGTCAGTCACCTCCAAAAATTACACCTGAGCTGAGAACAGACGCTGGGCTCTAGTTAGTGACGTGTTTGCTGCAGTTGACTCTGAAGGCTTAAAAAAGTGAGACGGGCTGCGGGAGGAAGAGAGACGGGAACAACGCACCAACCCAGGAGCATCGGGGGTCCCTGCCTACTTTACGCGTCTTTCTGTGTTAGATTTATATGTTTATTTATTTATTTGAGATGGAGTTGCCGTCCGTCGCCCAGGCTGGAGTGCAGTGGTGCAACCTCGGTTCATCGCAACGTCCACCTCCTGGGTTCAAGCAGTTCTCCAGCCTTGGCCTCCCAAGTAGCTGAGATCACAGGCGTGCACCACTGTGCCCTGCTCTTTTTTTGTCTTTTTAGTGGAGACGGGGTTTCGCCATGTTGGCCAGGATGGAGATTTTTATTTTTTAAGTCTCTCTGTGTCTAGCTGGAGTGCAGCGGTGCGATCTGGGTTCACTGCAGCCTCTGCCTCCGGGGTTCAAGCCATCCTCCCACCTCAGCCTCAGAGTAGCTGGGATTACAGGCGTCCGCCACTGCGCCCAGCTAATTTTTGTATATTTAGTAGAGATGGGGTTTCACCACATTGGTCAGGCTGGTCTCTAACTCCTGGACTCAAGTGATCCACCCGTCTCAGCCTCTCAAAGTGCTGGGAGTACAGTAGTGAGCCACCGCGCCCAGCCAAAAGATTTTTATGGTAAAGTTTTATGATGGGAAAACTGTCATCCCAGAAAATTTTGAGACCTGATGCTGAGGCCTCAGCAGCTCAGAGAATACGTACTTCTGTCCCACGACACCCAAACATCGACCTGTGTCAGTTCCCCTCTAGGAACAAAACGTAACTGAGGATGTTGTCAGATGCTTGTCCTCGTCACCCTGAGCTTGTTGGCTGGTATCCGATTCTTATTCATTCCCTTTCTTGCCTGCATGTGATTGATAGCAGATCAATGACAACAGCCATTGGAAGCTTAGGAAAAGCGAATGTAACGTGAAAAAATAGAGGACACTTTAGCCATCGCCTGACTTTCTGTTGAATTGGGAAAGAGCCTCCTCCCGTCCACGTGGGATGGCCTTCCGGATGTGGCTCTCCAAGACCATCCCTGGGGGCGTAAAACCTCACAAATGCATCAGGCCGTGTGCTGGGGATGGGGCATCGTCACGCCAGGTCTGACTAGGAAGGAGGATGGGGAGGCAGGGCTGGGGGCTTTGAGGTCGAGGCGTGGCCGTGGATTCCAGAAAGCCCCTTGGCTGGTGTGCGTGCCTGCCCAGCGGCATCCGTGTATCCTAACACCTGCCCTCCGTGTCCCTGCGTCTGCAGGTTACGCCAAGGACGCCCTGAATCTGGCGCAGATGCAGGAGCAGACGCTGCAGTTGGAGCAACAGTCCAAGCTCAAAGTGAGTGGGGCCGGTGTGGGTGGGGAGGCCGGGGTGCACATGGGGTTCGGGCATGGAGATTGGTAGGGCTACTGCTGGTGGGTAGGGCCGGGGGGCGTGTACGTGGGCAGCAGTGGGGCCCAGGGCCGAGCTTGGGCGCCTCATTTCACAGAAGGAAACAAGGGGAGGTGAGAGACGCTGCCGCAGAACCGCCCAAGAGGGAGGGCCGGTGTTGGTGAGGGCGTCTGGTCATCCTGAGGGCCTGCGTCTTCTCATTTCATTACACTCAGCAGGATTTTTTTGTTTTATTTCGTTTTATTTATTTATTTTGAAACGGAGTCTCTGTTTCCCAGGCTGGAGTTCTGTGGTGCCATCTGGGCTCACTGCAACCTCTGCTCCTGGGTTCAAGCAATTCTCCTGCCTCAGCCTCCTGAATAGCTGGGATTACAGGCACCCGCCACCACACCTGGCTAATTTTTATATTTTTAGTAGAGTCGGGGTTTCACCACGTTGGCCAGCCTGGTCTCGAACTCCTGACTTCAAGTGATCCACCTGCCTCGGCCTCCCAAAGTGCTGGGATTACAGGCTTGTGCCACTGTGCCTGCCTTGTTTCATATTATTATTTTTTATAGACAGAGTCTTAGTCTGTCTTCCAGGCTGGTGTGCAGTGGCGTGATCTCAGCTCACCACAACCTCCACCTCCCGGGTTCACCCTCTTTCCTCAGCCTCCGAGCAGCTGGGACTACAAGAGCCCGCCACCACATCTGGCTAATTTTTGTATTTTTAGTAGAGATGGGGTTTCACCATGTTGTTCAGGCTGGTCTCGAACTACTAACCTCAGTTGATCCACCCACTTTGGCCTCCCAAAGTGCTGGGATTATAGGCGAGAGCCGTCGCACCCGGTCCACTCAGCAGGATTCCTAAAATAAGCATGAGCTCTGCCCTCAGTGCAGTCCAAAAGGGGGTGTCCGGCCTCCCTCCTGGGGGGCCTTCGCGGGCTTCTGCTGGTGCTTCTGTGCCTGTGGGTCTGGATTCCTCCAGGGCCTGATCCTGGATGCAGATGCAGCTGGAAGCCCTGAGCCTGCTGCACACACTAGTCTGGGCACGGAGTCTCTGCCGTGTCGGAGCCGTGCAGACACAGGAGCGGCTGTCAGGCAGCGCCAGCCCTGAGCAAGTGCCAGCTGGTGAGTGCTGTGCTCTGCAGGAGTATGAGGCCGCCGTGGAGCAGCTCAAGAGCGAGCAGATCCGGGCGCAGGCCGAGGAGAGGAGGAAGACCCTGAGCGAGGAGACCCGGCAGCACCAGGCCGTAAGAGCGCAAGAGGCCGCGAGGGAGGCCGCCCGGCTTGGGGGAACGGCCTGGGGCAGGACTGGGAGCTGGGTGCGGCCCTGGGGCACTCTGGAGTCAGCCATTAGAGCTGCCCTTGGAACGGCCTTGCACAAACGCCTAAGACCTGTAAGGTCCCTCACTGCTGAGCCGGACGGGAGGTCCCCGCGCCTCCCCACGTTTGTGTGAGGCTGATGGCGCGTCGGAGTCCCTGGCGCTCCGCCCAGTCGGCCCAGACTGCAGCTCCCGGTTGAGATGTGTCTTTGCCGCCCTCTTCTCCCCCAGAGGGCCCAGTATCAAGACAAGCTGGCCCGGCAGCGCTACGAGGACCAACTGAAGCAGCAGGTGAGCTCAGCCTCCCCTGCGAGGCGCCTGCATCCCTGAGAACGTAGGTGGCTTTGTGGGACCGGTCAGTGGGTCAGAGGCCACGGGGCAAGAACGCTGGGGTTGCTGACGGTGGGTGCTAGAGCAGGGGAAACTACTCGGACAGACACGCACCAGCACACGTGTACAGGCACACATGCAGACGTGTGCACACATGTACACGGAGACACAGGCACCTGCCCACACGGACACACACATTCCTCTCACACACACTCCCAGCACACACAGACAGGTGCACACACTTCTGCACACACGGGCACACACACACCCCTGCACACACGGGCCCGCACACACACACCCCCACACAGAGGCCTGCAATCACATACCCGCAAACATACCCCCACACAACACGGGCCGGCACACACCCACATGGACACTCACACCGGTAAACACACCCCCATACACACAGGTACGCACATACACCCCGCACACACAGATATGCACACACACCCCGCACACAGGTACACACCCCCCACACACACACAGGCGCACACATACCCCCCACAGGCTCACTGGCACCCGTGCACTCGGGCACACACACAGCCCCACACACACAGGCACACACCCACACACACATGGGCATGCCCCCCCATAGACGGGCACACACACACCCACACACACGGGCGCGCATACACCCCCCTATACACACGGGCACAGCCCCCCCGCACACATGGGCACGCATACAACCCCCCCACATGGGCGCACAGATCCCACACACACGGGCACACACGCCTTCCCCTGTCACAGGGACACACACACCCCCGCACATGGGCACACACCCACACACGGGCATACACACCCCCCCCACAGGCACACACAACCCCCCCACCGCCCCACACGGGCACACACACACACACCCCAACGGGTGCACAACCCACCCACACACGGGCACAGTCACCCCCTGCACTCGGGCACAGTCACTCCCCTGCACATTCGGGCACCGTCACCCCCCGCAAACGGGCACAGTCAGCCCCACACACTCGGGCACACTCACCCCCCTGCACACTCGGGCAGTCATCCCCCGCACACATGGGCACAGTCACAGGTTTTAAAGGCTTTTTTCTTTTTCTGCGGCTTTTCAGCAACTTCTCAATGAGGAGAATTTACGGAAGCAGGAGGAGTCCGTGCAGAAGCAGGAAGCCATGCGGCGAGGTAGGCTGTCTGCTCTCCTGGCTGGGGCGGAGGTGGCGGGGGCTGCTTGTGGACCCGGCGTGCACTCTGAGCCTGAGTTCTGCGGCCCGGCCCCTCATAGCTACCAGTGCAGTGGGCGAGGCCTGCTGGGGCTCCGTGGGGTGGGGCTCCCTCTCGGAAGACACCTCTGTCTGCGAGTGGACGCCAGGGTCTGTTCAGGGAGGGCAGGAGCTGCTTCACTTCATGGGAAGTACAGGGGTCTTTTTTTTTTTTTTTTTTGAGACGGAGTCTCGCTCTGTCACCCAGGCTGGAGTGCAATAGCACAATCTCAGCTCACTGCAACCTCTGCCTCCCAGGTTTAAGCAATTCTCCTGCCTCAGCCTCCCGAGTAGCTGGGATTATAGGCGCCCACCACCATGCCCAGCTAATTTTTTTGTATCTTTAGTACAGACAGGGTTTCACTATGTTGGCCAGGCTGGTCTTGAACTTCTTGATCTCATTATCCGCCTGCCTTGGCCTTCCACAGTGCTGGGATTACAGGCGTGAGCCTCTGTGTTCTGCCTAGAACATGGGTCTTTACTGTTCTGGTTTCAGTGAGGATCACAGGTATTTGGTGCCATGTGGCATTTGTTGGCGAGTGCTCCAGGCAAACGTCTGTCACCACTCTTCACCGTGGGTGGGCTTGTGGCGAGGTGTGTGCGTTTAATGTTCAGTAGCCAGGTACGTGGCACGTCACGCGTCTCTGAGTTCTGACAGCTGTGTTTCTGTGTGAGGGGGGCTTCCTTCAGAACTCCACGTTCTGGTTTTTTGCTTTAAAGAGCTCGTCCTGAGAAGTTGCCTAGGCTCTGGGTCGGATTTCTGCCCTAATCCATGGGCAGGGCTGGCCTGTGGCACTGTCCCTACCAAGGTCTGTGTGTGTCTGTGGCATGGACCTGTCCGTGGCCTTAGCCTATTGGCGGCGTGGGCCGGTCCGTGGCGTGGGCCTGTCTGTGGCCTTAGCCTTTCAGCAGCGTGGGCCTGTCCATGGCGTGGGCCGGTCCATGGCGTGGGCCGGTCCGTGGCATGGGCCTGTCCATGGCGTGGGCCGGTCCGTGGCATGGGCCTGTCCGTGGCCTTAGCCTGTTGGCGGCATGGGCCTGTCCGTGGCATGGGCCTGTCTGTGGCGTGGGTCTGTCTGTGGCATGGGCCTGTCCGTGGCCTTAGCCTGTTGGTGGCGTGGGCCTGTCCGTGGCATGGGCCTGTCTGTGGCATGGGCCGGTCCATGGCGTGGGTCTGTCCATGGCGTGGGTCTGTCCGTGGCCTTAGCCTATTGGCGGTGTGGGCCGGTCCGTGGCGTGGGCCTGTCCGTGGCCTTAGCCTGTCAGCAGCGTGGGCCTGTCCATGGCGTGGGCCGGTCCGTGGCGTGGGCCTGTCTGTGGCGTGGGCCTGTCCGTGGCCTTAGCCTGTCAGCAGCGTGGGCCTGTCCATGGCGTGGGCCGGTCCGTGGCGTGGGCCTGTCTGTGGCGTGGGCCTGTCTGTGGCGTGGGCCTGTCCGTGGCCTTAGCCTGTCAGCAGCGTGGGCCTCTCCATGGCGTGGGCCGGTCCGTGGTGTGGGCCTGTCCATGGCCTTAGCCTGTTGGCGGCATGGGCCTGTCTGTGGCATGGGTCTGTCCGTGGCGTGGGCCGGTCCGTGGCGTGGGTCTGTCCATGGCGTGGGCCGGTCTGTGGCTTGGGCCTGTCTGTGGCGTGGACCTGTCCGTGGCCTTAGCCTGTCAGCAGCGTGGGCCGATCCGTGGCGTGGGCCTGTCCGTGGCCTTAGCCTGTTGGCAGCGTGGGCCGGTCCGTGGCATGGGCCGGTCCGTGGCGTGGGCCGGTCCGTGGCGTGGGCCGGTCCGCAGTGTGGGTGGAGGTGGACGTGCTGCACTGCATGGTGCTGAGCTGCCCTGCCTCTCGGGCAGCCACCGTGGAGCGGGAGATGGAGCTGCGGCACAAGAATGAGATGCTGCGAGTGGAGGCCGAGGCCCGGGCGCGCGCCAAGGCCGAGCGGGAGAATGCAGACATCATCCGCGAGCAGATCCGCCTGAAGGCGGCCGAGCACCGTCAGACCGTCTTGGAGTCCATCAGGTGAGCACTGCCGAGGCCCGGGCCGGCCACAGACGGAGCCCCGCAGGTGTGAGTCGCTGGTCCCAGGGCGCTCTCCAGCTCTTCCAGGCCTGGCCGCCGTAGGCTGACTCCTTGGTGGGGGCACTGCCCCTCTGTCGTGGCAAGGCCGGGCCGCCATATCAGGGCCTCACCCTCAACCTGCTCTCGCTGCGTGGCACGGATCTTCATATCCTTCCTGGTCACACCACTGCTTTCCCCGCAGGACGGCTGGCACCTTGTTTGGGGAAGGATTCCGTGCCTTTGTGACAGACTGGGACAAAGTGACAGCCACGGTAAACATACTCATAAAACAGGGCTGGCAGGTGGCTGAGGGGCAGCATGTGGGGGCCTCCTGGAGCCCCAGGTCCTGTCCCTGCCGGCTCTGCACAGCCCTGTAGCTCTCCCAGCAGGGAGGAAGCCCACGTTGTACCTGCTGGCCTCGGCTTCTCCTCCCTTCTCAAGCTGGGAGAAGAAAACGCAGTTGCCAGCCTGGGCCACACAGTGAGACCCCATCTCTACAAAAAATCAAATATTAGCTGGGTGTGGTGGCGGCCCCTGTGGTCCCACTACTCAAGAGGCTGAGGTAGGAGGATCACTTAAGCCCGGGGAGGTTGCAGCTGCACTGAGCTGAGATCGCAGCACTGCACTCCATCCTGGGCGACAAAGTCCTTGTCTCAAGAAAAAAATTGTCGATAGTCGTGGCTCACACCTGTAATCCCAGCACTTTGGGAGGCAGAGGCAGAGGTGGGCGGATCACGATATCGGGATCGAGACCATCCTGGCTAACACGGTGAAACCCCGTCTCTACTAAAAAAATACAAAAAATTAGCCGGGCGCGGTGGCGGGCGCCTATAGTCCCAGATACTCAAGAGGCTGAGGCAGGAGAATCACCTGAACCCGGGAGGCAGAGCTTGCAGTGAGTCGAGATCACGCTACTGCACTCCAGCCTGGGCCACAGAGTGAGGCTTCTTCTCAAAAAAAAAAAAACAAAAAAACAAAAAACAGAAGGCAACCCTGACTCCATTTTGCAAAAACCTTCTTTATTCCTTATAAAACCCTGAGAGTTTGAAGTTCACAGATTCTTCTCTCGTTTAAAGCCTCACTCTTTTGTGCCCAGCCTCCGGCCTGCTGTGGTGGCGCCCCACATCGCACATGGCTGTGTCCTCCGTCCCCACCCCGCCCAGCACACAGTAGGTGCCCAGCACTGAGTGGGCACTTGCTCTGTCATGGTGCCGGCGCCCACTGCTGTGACTGCAGCACCTGCCGGTGGCCTGGTCAGTGTGGTGGTGAATGTTGCAGGTGGTGTTGCCACCATGTTGGTGAGACGGTGTCATGTGAGGAAATGACGGAGCTGCTTAATGCGCCGTTGACTTTTGTTTGTTTGTTTTTTTGAGACAGGGTCTTGCTCTGTGGTCAGACTGGAGTGCAATGGTGCCATCTCGGCTCACTGCAACCTCCACCTCCCCAGTTCAAGCAGTTCTCCTGCCTCAGCCTCCCGAGTGACTGAGATTACAGGCTCACGTCACCACACTCAGCTAATATAGGCTTGTGCCACCAGGCCCGGCCAATTTTTGCATTTTTAGTAGAGATGGGGTTTCACCATGTTGGCCAGGCTGGTCACGAACTTCTGACCTTAAGTGATCCCGCAATCTTGGCCTCCCAAAGTGCTGGGATTACACGGGTGAGCCACCGGACCTGGCCTAATTCATTTTTTGTTTGTTTGTTTTTTGAGACAGAGTTTTGCTCTTGTTGCATAGGCTGGAGTGTAGTGGCGCGGGTCCAGCTCACTGCAACCTTTGCCTTCCGGGTTCAAGAGATTCTCCTGCCTCAGCCTCCCAAGTAGATGGGATTACAGGCACGTGCCACCATGGCCAGCTAATTTTTTGTATTTTTAGTAGAGACGGGGTTTCTCCAGTTTGGTTAGGCTGGTCTCGAACTCTTGACCTCAGGTGATCCACCTGCCTCAGCCTCCCAAAGTGCTGGGATTACAGACCTGAGCTACTGTGCCCAGCCAGCCTAATTGATTTTTAAAACGAGTTAGAGATTTTGGGTTAGTCTTGTTTTCCAGGAATAAAGTACCATTTTTAGTGGCCAAGAATGTACCAGAGGGTGTGGCTCTGTGACATCCGGCTGGGTCTGCCCAGGGCCCCGCTCAGTGACCCAGGCTTTCTAGGATTTATGCTGCCAGTTGCAGAGAAAATGGCCCTGAGTGAGGGCGCTGTGACTGCCCCACCTGCCTCCTGTAACCGCGTGGCTGTGGGATTCGGGGCCGGGAATTCGGGTTCCTGTGGGGCCAGCACACGGCCCTGTGCTTCTCCCTCAGGTGGAGAGAGGGTGGGGGCAGCCCCGTGCATCTCCCACTCTTAAGAGGGAGGGACGGTGGGGGCCGGTGCGCCAGTGCGGTGTCTCTGCTGCAGGTGGCTGGGCTGACGCTGCTGGCTGTCGGGGTCTACTCAGCCAAGAATGCCACGCTTGTCGCTGGCCGCTTCATCGAGGCTCGGCTGGGGAAGCCGTCCCTAGTGAGGGAGACGTCCCGCATCACGGTGCTGGAGGCGCTGCGGCACCCCATCCAGGTAGCGGCGCAGGCCTGGCCCTCCCTGAGTGCAAGTGCCTGGCTGAGTCCCTTCTGCCCCACGAGCACAGCCCACGCATACACTCCTATCCCTTCCCTTTCCCCGGATAATGGGCACCCGCACGCTGCTTCACGGGTGGGTTTTCCTGTCCGGCACTGTACCTTAGGGGTCTGCATCAGTGAGACCCTTCCCCTGTCTGCCTCGGTGTCCCCTGCTCAGGGCTCTTGATGGGGCCTGGGAGCACATCGGGGTCCTTGCAAGACCCGGGACTTGGGTGTGCGGCCGTCTGTCGGGAAAGCTGCTACAGGCCACAGCATCTGGTGGCCTCCCTGGGGAGCCGCGCCGCTCATCAGCCCCCGAGGTGCCTGCTTTCCACACGGGGGTGGTGGGGTCTCCACAGGTCACTGGGTAGGTGGTTAAGAAAATAAAAGCCAATAAGGAACCGGAAAATGCCCCTAATCCCAGCAATAGCCGCCTGGTCTCCCGGCGGGGCGGGGTTCCAGCTCCGGGCCGGTCCTGGCTGTGCTTTGGGGCAGCTCCGTTTCTGCGTGTTACTGAGCTTGTGTGTGCGTTGGTGGCTGTTCCGTGGCTGTGGCAGGTGACCCAGTGGCGCTTCCCCTTCTCCTCCGGCAGGTCAGCCGGCGGCTCCTCAGTCGACCCCAGGACGCGCTGGAGGGTGTTGTGCTGAGTGTAAGTCGGTGTGCCTGGGACCGGGGAGGCGCGGGGGGGGGACCCCGGAGCTGGGCCGGGCTGTGGCCCTTGTTAGCGCTCGTGGTGGCGCCCAGGAGCTTTTGGCTCCTGAGATGCAACTGCTTGGACTGTGCCGGGGATAGATAGGCTGCCCGTGAGCTGGGAGGCTTCCCGAGGAGCGGAGTCTGCACCCGGGCATTCCCGCAGCCCCTTCCCCTGAGGCTTCCATGGGTGCACAGTATCTCCTCCAAACCCCCGTCTTCCCCGGCAGCCCAGCCTGGAAGCACGGGTGCGCGACATCGCCATAGCAACGAGGAACACCAAGAAGAACCGCAGCCTGTACAGGAACATCCTGATGTACGGGCCACCAGGCACCGGGAAGACGCTGTTTGCCAAGGTGAGAGCGCCTGGCTGAACAGGTGGTCCAGGGGCCGCTGGGGTGTCACCTGCCTGCAGGTGTCTGGGGGCCTCAGCCGCCTGGGGAATGGACCCCCCTTAGGCCTTTGACCACCCTCGTGTAGGCTCAGGGTGCTGGTGTGGGCAGCAGCGCCTCCCATCTTCCAGGCAGAGGATGTCTCCTGTCTGGCAGGCTGTGGCTTCTAGGCAGGGACGCCAGGCAGGGACGCCCGGCAGGGGCTCCACACTCCAGGTGGAGTGTGCAGGCTTTTCAGAGGCGGAGGGAACATCTGTTCTGTCTCCCCTCACTCTTCCTGTCCAGAAACTCGCCCTGCACTCAGGCATGGACTACGCCATCATGACAGGCGGGGACGTGGCCCCCATGGGGCGGGAAGGCGTGACCGCCATGCACAAGCTCTTTGACTGGGCCAATACCAGCCGGCGCGGGTGAGACGTCCCCACAGCACACACCAGGCCCTTGGCTGCGGCCCAGCAGGCTGCCTTCTGGGAAGGGGGTCCAGGTGTCTCTTGGGGACCCTGTCTTTCTGCAGCTCTGTCCTTGTGGCCACGCAGGAGGCCCAATGGAGGGTCCCTCGGAGCCTCGGAGGGAAAGTCCCCTGAGTGTGGACCCTGGTGGACACGAGGCCCCCAGCGTGTGGAGGCTGCCAGTGGGATACTCAGGGCAGAAGGGAGGTGGGTGGGTGCAGGGGGAGAGGGGTCTTCACAGCTGCAGGGGAGGCTCCTCCACAGCCGCCCTCCCTCCAACACGCCTGCAGGTGGGCGTGGGCACTGGTTGCCTTTTCTAGAACCATTTGAAAGTTAGCTGAAGACAGCATGGCACACTCCCTTCAATAGGTCCCACAGTGACCCTGCGCAGGGCACAGCCCGGGCACCCTTGTGGCCTCGGCTGTCCTCGTTGGAACCACGATCCTCATGGTTGGCACCCTCCCCTCTGGCCTTTGACCTTTCACTTTAGAAGACCTGTCCCTGGCGTGGACTCTAAGCGGCCACCAGCGCTGCACTGGGCTGGGTGGGGGTGAAGCCTGCGGGGCAGAGTCTGCTTCTGTCGGTGGATCAGCTTCTGTCGGGTCCAGGACTTAGGGCTCCTGATGGGGCAGAGCCTGACCCCGTGGGGATCTGCCTGCCTGGCCTGCTCCGGCCATGGCCGGACGCTGCTGTGGGCTGCTCCTGGCGTCACTCTCACCCAGCTTGGCCTCCCTCTCGTCCACAGCCTCCTGCTCTTCGTGGATGAAGCAGATGCCTTCCTTCGGAAGCGAGCCACCGTGAGTGTCACTAAGCCTCTGGCCACAATGGGGCGAGCCACCGTGAGTGTCACTAAGCCTCTGACCACAATGGGGCGAGCCACCGTGAGTGTCACTAAGCCTCTGGCCACAATGGGGCGAGCCACCGTGAGTGTCACTAAGCCTCTGTCTGGCCACAATGGGGCGAGCACCGTGAGTGTCACTAAGCCTCTGGCCACAATGGGGCGAGCCACCGTGAGTGTCACTAAGCCTCTGGCCACAATGGGGCGAGCCACCGTGAGTGTCACTAAGCCTCTGGCCACAGTGGGGTGGTGGGGTGGGCACAACTGTCTGCCTGGGCCAGGCTGCAGCCCTCTGTTCAGTTTCTTTTTCTCTGTAAGCTTTGTGTGAAAAACAGCTTTTTTTTTTTTTTTTTTTTTTGAGACGAAGTCTCACTCTATCACCCGGGCTGGGGTGCAATGGCACCATCTCGGCTCACTGCAAGCTCCACCTCCCAGGTTCACGCCATTCTCCCGCCTCAGCCTCCCAAGTAGCTGGGACTACAGGCTCCCGCCACCACGCCTGGCTAATTTTTTGTGTTTTTAGCAGAGACGGGGTTTCACCGTGTTAGCCAGGATGGTCTCGATCTCCTGACCTCGTGATCCGCCCGCCTCGGCCTCCCAAAGTGCTGGGATTACAGGCGTGAGCCACCACGCCCAGCCTTTTAATTATCATTCTAAGACAGGGTCTCTGTGGCCCAGGCTGGAGTGCAGGGGCGATCACAGCTCACTGTTGCCTCGACCTCTGGAGCTCAAGCAATCCTCCTGTCTCAGCCGCCTGAGTAGCTGGGACTGCAGGGGCACAGTGCAATACCTGTCTAATTTTTTTGTAATTTTAGTAGAGATGGAGTTTCCTCACGTTGCCCAGACTGGGCTCAAACTTCTGAGCTAAAGAGATTTGCCTGCCTTGATGTTCTGAAGTGCTGGGATTACAGATGTCAGCCCCTGTGCCCGGTCAGGCTTTCTTTTCTTTTTCTTTATTTTCTTTTTAAGGCAGAATTTTACTCTGTTGCCCATGCTGGAGTGCAGCGGTGCAATTTCAGCTCACTGCAACCTCTGCCTCCCAGGTTTCAGTGATTCTCGTGCCTCAGCCTCCCACGTAGCTGGGACCACAGGTGTGCCACCACGCCTGGCTAATTTTTGTATTTTTAGTAGAGACGGGGTCTCACCATGTTGGCCAGGATGGTCTCAAACTCCCACCCTCGTGTGATCTGCCCGCCTCAGCCTCCCAAAATCCAGGTTACATTCGTGAGCCACCGCCCCTGGCCCTGGTCAGGCTTTTGAGTCTAGATCCATGAAAGTGTTGCCATGTCCCTGCTCCCTGCAGGAGGGAGGCCTGTGGGACTTTCTGCTGTGGCTGTTTACAAGGCTTTGCTCCTGGTGCCTAAGGCTGGAAACTTCTCTCTGCAGGAGAAGATAAGCGAGGACCTCAGAGCCACACTGAACGCCTTCCTGTACCGCACGGGCCAGCACAGCAACAAGTGAGGGAGCCCCTCGGGTCCTGGGCCCCCGGGCAGGGCTGTGCAGCCGTCGCCCTTGGTTCCCACTGAGGGTCCCTGGCTCACAGTGCTGGGCAGCTGCCGTGGCCTCAACATGCTCACCTCGGATGTCCCCTGGGAACAGCCCAGCTCGGGACAGCACGGGGTGTCACTGAGGAACATGCGGGGGCCTCCCGGGCAGAGCTGGGGTCAGTCCTGTCCTCACGGCCCTGTGCGCCGCTGCCCCAGGTTGCAGGTCCCTCTGCCCCTAGGTTTCTGCGGTCCTGTGCCTGCAAGGGAGGTGGTCTCATCGTGTGAGGCTCTGCTGGGTCTCCCTTGGAGGGTGTGTGTGCCCTGGGGTGGGAGATGGAGACACGTTTGCTCCCACGGGAAGCTGGACACGAGCAGGTCCTGTGTGTCGGGGTGGAACCTGGGACCTTGGTCCCCCGCCCGGATGCTGGCCAGGGGTGCACCCTCCAGGTTTGGGGCCCACCCGACTTTGTGTGGCCTCTGTGGGCTGCCGCCCAGATGTCCCCCATAGGGTGACCGCCCCATGGCCAGGCTCCCTAGTCCCTCCCAAGTCCCCTAATTTTGAGCTTTCTTGGTCTCCTGGGCCCCTCCAGCCCCAGTCACGTGTCACACGGAGGATCAAGTCCTGCTGGTCGGCCGTGGCTGACTCCTCAGGCACGTTGGGCTCCCGGGTCAGCTGCTGCCGGTAGACGCTCCCTGGAGCCTTGACTCAGGTCCTTCCCAGAGAGGCAAGGCTGGGGCCCTGCTGAGCCTCTGCTGAACCCGGGCCCCCGAGGTCCTGCTCCTGGCACGTGTGGGCGACTTCTCGACATGGACTCTGGGTCCCGAATCCCTGCTCCCAGCACAGCGGGGGTCAGGCAGCAGGAGAGAGTGGTGTTCCCGGCACTGCCTATCAGGCTGGGCGAGGATCAGCGGGAAAGCACTATATGGAGGGAGAACAGGCCCAGGAAGCCAGGCCGGGGGACAGCTGGGTGCAGTGGGGCAGGTGGCCGACCATGGCTGTGCCCGTGTCCTCGTGTTTCCCGCCACTTTAGGTTCTCCCTGTGGGGGCTGAGGAGGCCCCGTTCCCCTTGGTGCAGCTCGGCCGGCAGCCCCAGCATCCTCATCCTCATCCCCGCCCCGCAGGTTCATGCTGGTCCTGGCCAGCAACCAACCAGAGCAGTTCGACTGGGCCATCAATGACCGCATCAATGAGATGGTCAACTTCGACCTGCCAGGGCAGGAGGAGCGGGAGCGCCTGGTGAGAATGTATTTTGACGAGTATGTTCTTAAGCCTGCCACAGAAGGAAAGCAGTAAGTGTCCCGCCCCACCAGCCCACACCAGCCCCCGTCCCGGGGCCCTCGCTCAGGGTCCACCCCGACCCACAGTCCACCATCACTTACTCACAAACCTTTAACATTCCTTTTTTTTTTTTTTTTTGAGACAAAGTCTCATTCTTGTCGCCCAGGCTGGAGTGCAGTGACGCGATCTCAGCTGACTGCAACCTCTGCCTCCCGGGTTCAAACAACCCTCTTGCCTCAGCCTCCTGAGTAGCTGAGATTACAGGCGCCCACCACCATGCCTGGCTAATTTTTTTTAAATTTTTAGTAGCAATGGGGTTTTACCATGTTGGCCAGGCTGGTCTCAAACTCCTGACCTCAAGTGATTCACCCTCCTCAGCCTCCCAAAGTGCAGGGATTACAGATGTGAGCCACCGCGCCCGGCGTCTTTTCCATTCCTCTTCACCACGAGGAGGGCTGTGAGGAAATCCTGTGCTCCGCCACCCCCAGGCCCCGGCTGTGAGGGGAGGTGACGCGGAGTGTTGCTCTGAGACCCCCGTGTCGGGATTCGAAGGAGTCTCTCCTCATGAGACCCCCGTGTCGGGACTGGAGGGAGAGGCTCCTCATGAGACCCCCTCGTAGGGACTGGAGGGAGAGGCTCCTCATGAGACCCCCTTGTCGGGACTGGAGGGAGAGGCTCCTCATGAGACCCCCTTGTCGGGACTGGAGGGAGAGGCTCCTCATGAGACCCCCATGTAGGGACTGGAGGGAGAGGCTCCTCATGAGACCCCCTTGTCGGGACTGGAGGGAGAGGCTCCTCATGAGACCCCCGTGTCAGGACTGGAGGGAGAGGTTCCTCATGGTCCACTGCTGGCTTCTGGCCTGGCCTCCCTGCAGCTGCCACACCCGGCCCTGGAGCCTCGTGGTGTGGGGCACGGCTCTTGCTGCTCACGTGCCTTGAGGCTGTCAGGCTCCCTGTTGCTGGCGGTGGGTGCAGCAGGCACGGTGGGCAGAGCCCTCCAGGTGATGAGGGGCCCTGGCACCACACACCGGCTGCCTCGGGAACACTCCAGATGAGCAGAGGCTGCTCCACTTCTTGGCGTCCCCCGGGCCCTGGTTTCTGAGTCCTTATGTGCACCTGACCCAAATCCCTGCTGTCGCCAGTGATGACAAAAGAGCTTGGTTGCCGCTGCCGCCTGCTCCATGCCAGCCCAGCTTTCCGGGCCTCAGTTTCCCTATGCCCTCCCCTTCCCTGGGCTCCCCCACCCCCATGGCTGCTCGTAGCCCTGGCACCATGACTTGGCTTCTGTGGCCTCCAGGCAGACGCTTTTGCTAGAAGTCGGGGCTCCACCACTGCCAGCATAAAGGCCACCTGCTCTGTGGGTGCTGAGTGAGCAGCTGTGGGCAGGGCTGGTGTGAGGAGTGGTTGGGGCCATCTCCAGGCCCTGCAGCCACTCCCTGCTCAGTCCGGGCCTGGCCTGCAGCAGGGAGGATGTGGAGCTGGGCTGTCAGAAGTAGAGAGCCCCTCCAAAGAGGATGTTTGGCGTGGGTGTCGGCCGGCTGCCTGTCTTCCGGCCTCCACCTCGTGTTGTGGGAGCTGCTGCCTTGGCCGGCCCACTTGGGAACTCCTTCCCCAGGCGCCTGAAGCTGGCCCAGTTTGACTACGGGAGGAAGTGCTCAGAGGTCGCTCGGCTGACGGAGGGCATGTCGGGCCGGGAGATCGCTCAGCTCGCCGTGTCCTGGCAGGTGAGTCAGGCTCCGGCGCATCCACCCAGACGGGACCCCAGCTGCTGTGGAGACGCTTAGTTGCGCCAGGCCTGTCCCAGCACCTGTGTCACGCGGGAGCTTCTGTTGAGGGCTTTTCAGTGCACAGAGGTGACACAGGGCCCCCTGCCCCAGTCGGGCCACTCCACGAGGCATCGCGCACCTGCTCGTGCCCTCAGGAGGGTGGAGCCATGTTGGTGGCTGACAGTCACCCGGGGCTCTCTGGAGGCCAGTCTGGCATCGCCGTAGCCCGAGCTCTGCCAGGTGGGGCTGGAGGCTTCTGACTCTCACCTTGGCCAATAGGCACCTCCCTGTGTAAATGGTCGTTAGGACAGGCCCCATGTGAGTTGGGGGTTCGGGGTGGAGGGACGTTGTGTTTTCTGGACCAAGTCTGTGGGCTTGGTCCTGCTTGACACATGGGTGGGAGTGGCCTCTGGTTGTCCCACAGCCAGTTCTTCGGGGACACCCCTCCTGCAGCTCCGTGGCTGCTCCAGGGCTGAGGAGCCGGGACTCACAGGAGTGTGGGCGTGGCCATCCAGAAAGCTTTGGTCTTTGGGGGTTGCTGGAAAAGCAAAACCAGGTCGGTGGGGCAGAAGGCACCCTGGCCACGCACAGGCATCACCACCTCTGGGGTCCTCAGAGTCTGTGTGACAACCTGGTTCCTCAGTCTAGCAGTGCTTTTGAATGAATGTGTGACAGCTTAATGAAGTAGCCGAGTACCTTGATTTGAATGTTGGAGCCGGGGTTCACAGGGGGCTGTATTAGTCAGTACAGGCTGGGTTATGCCACTGTGACAAAGAGCCCCAGATCTCAAACCCCGTCCTTATGGGTCAGCTGAGGTCTCTGTTCCAGGCCATCCCCACTTGGAACCAGGTCTGTTTCCACAACTAAGAAAGCAGAGGCCGGGTATGGTGGTGGCTGACGCTTGTATTCCCAGCATTTGGGGAGGCCAAGTCAGTCAGATTATTTGAAGCCAGGGGTTCAGGACCAGCCTGGAAAGCAAGGCAAGACCCCATCTCTACAAAAAATGAAAAAATTAGCTGGACCTGGTGGCACATGCCTGTAATGCCAGCTGCTTGGGAGGCTGAGGTGGGAGAATCACTTGAGTCCAGGAGGTGGAGGCTGCAGTGAGCTGTGATTGTGCCACTGCACTCCAGCCTGGATTACAGAGCAAGACCCTGTCTTAAAAACTAAGAATAATTTGGAACAAGTGCAGTGGCTCACTCCTGTAATCCCAGCACGTTGGGAGGCTGAAGTGAGAGTATCATACACCTGAGGTCAGGAGTTTGAGAGCAGCCTGGCCAACAAGGCCAATCTCACCTCTACTAAAAATACAAAAATTACCCCGGCACATTTGTGGTGTATGCCTGTAGTCCCAGCTACTCAGGAGGCTGAGCCAGGAGAATCTCTTGAATCCAGGAGGCGGAGGATGCGGTGAGCTGAGATGGTGCCACTGCCCTCCAGTCTGAGCAATAGCGTGAGACTCCATCTTAAAAAAATAGTAATAGGCCAGGTGCGGTGGCTCACACCTGTAATCCTAGCACTTTGGGAGGCCAAGGCGGGCAGATCACGAGGTCAAGAGATGGAGACCATCTGGCCAAATGGTGAAACCCCATCTCTATTAAAAATACAAAAATTAGCTGGGTGTGGTGGCGCATGCCTGTAATCCCAGCTACTTGGGAGAATGAGGCAGGAGAATCACTTGAACCTGGGAGGCGGAGGTTGCAAAGAGCCGAGATCGCACCACTGCACTCCAGCCTGGCAACACAGTGAGACTCCATCTCAAAAAACGAAAACTAAAACTAAAAATAATAATAACTGGGGCTGGACGGGCACGGTGGCTCATGCCTGTAATCCCAGCACTTTGGGAGGCCGAGATGGGCGGATCATGAAGTCAGGAAATCAAGACCATCCTGGCTAACACGGTGGAACCCCGTCTCTAATAAAAAATACAAAAAAAAAAAAAATTAGCCAGATGTGGTGGCAGGTGCCTGTAGTCCCAGCTACTTGGGAGGCTGAGGCAGGAGAATGGCATGAACCCAGGAGGCAGAGCTTGCAGTGAGCCGAGATCGCACCACTGCACTCCAGCCTGGGCGACAGAGCGAGACTCTGTCTCAAAAATAAAAAAATAAAAAATAAAATAATAATTTGGGCTGGGCACGGTGGCTCACACCTGTAACCACAGCACTTTGGGAGGCTGAGGCGGTGGATCTCCTTGAGTTCAGGTGATCTGCCCCCTTTGTCCTCCCAAAGTGCTGGGATTACAGGTGTGAGCCACCACGCACGGTGTCTTGAATTCTTTTCTCATAAAAGGGTTTTGAATTTGGTCGAATGCTTTTCCTGCATCAGATGAGAGGGTCATGTGGTTTCCTTCCTCCACTCGGCTAATATTGATTGATTTTTGTATGTTGAACATTTTTTATGTGGAACATTGATTGATTTTCGTACGTTGAACTATCCTTGCATTCCAGGAATAAATCCTGCTTGGTCAGGGTGTATAATTTTTTTATTATACTCCTGAATTCGTTTTGCTGGCATTTTGTTGAGGACTTTTCCAACGATGCTCATCAGGGATATTGGCATGTCATTTTTCTTGTGGTGTCTTTGTCTGGCCTCTTAGGATGAGTGAGGAAATGTTCTTCAATTTGTCCAAGAGTTTGAGGAGTGATACTGATTCTTCTTAATGTTTTGTGAATTCACATGTGAAGACATCAGGTCCAGGTCTTGTCTTTCAACTTTTATAGTTTGAAGATTTTAGGTTCCCAGAAAAGTTGCAAGAGTAGCACAGAGACTTCCTGGGCCTGGGACCTTGCCACGTGGTGAACATCATGTGTCACTGTTGGACCCACCCGTGACTGGGTTTTGCCCCAGAATCCCACCCAGGAGGCCACGTGACATTTAGCTGTCACTTCTGGTGGGCTCCTGCCAGGTCCCGTGCTTCCTGGAGGGGTGGCCCCGTGAGCATCTGTGTAGCCCCTTTCCTCTGCTGGGCCCTGGGTGAGGTGCAGCCACTCGGGTAGACCCTGAGGGTCCCTGCACCTGTTTGCCCTCTCTTGGGTGGGCTCAAGACCAAAAATGATGTTGAGCACTCCTGGGCCCCTGAGCCACAGTGGCGGTACGGCTCCGGTCAGTGTCTCCTGCGCTCCCGGGCCCCTGACCCACAGTGGCGGTCCGGCTCCGGTCAGTGTCTCCCCACACAGTGGCTCTTGGCGAGGGATGGGTGCTGGCAGAGGGGACGGGCACTACGTGGTCATCACCATGGCAGGTTCCGTCGTGGCGACGGTGTTGTGGGAGGATGGTGTGCTGCCGCCCCTGCACCCCGTGAGATGAATCCTGCCTCTGGGAGGTACAGCTGGGACGGGGCGAGGGTCCCACTCAGCTGTCCGGGAAGGGTCCCCTGCCCTGTGCTTCCTCCAGGTGTCCTGGTGTGCTCCTGAGCATGGTGCCCAGTGGGGGTCCCCACACCCTGACCCTGACCCACGGGTGACTCCCCTTGGGGACTCCACACCCTTCGCTGGCATTGGGATGGAGAGTGACCCGTTCATGGCAGAAGGGCTGGACCTGAGGCTGCCTGAAGCCACACCAAGGGCCACAGCCCCAGCAGCTCCAGCCTCCCCATGCTAGATGCCAAGCCCTGTGCCCAGGAGTACAGGGAGGTGGGGGCAGAGGTGGCCTTGGTGCCACCACTCATGTGCCTCAAGGTGGGCAGTGGCTGCCTCTGCCTTGGAGGCCTGTGAGGGTCAGGGTCTGAGGGTCTGAGGTGCACTATGACCCGGGGGCACTGCTTGGCCACGGCTGAGACTCGCAGAGGGTCTGCAGTTCCCACCTGCCTCTCGGAAGCTGCCCTGGGTCGGCCGTCAGTGGGGCTCCGCCTTGGGCTTTCTATTATTAGAAAGTCATTGAGCAACAGCAGTGCTGAGGACGCAGGCAGGGCTGTGGGCACTGCAGGGGCTGCCCCCGGTGTCCACACACGTGCTGGGCTCTGCCGAGGTGCGGGAAGCCTGTGTTTCACGCTCAGGCCATCCTGGAGCCCCTGGTTTGGCCCCTCCCCACCTCGGGGCCCTGGCGTGCATTTGGGGTGGGGGGTTCCCATGGCGGCCTCCCTCAGCTCCCTCTCTCCCCACTAGGCCACGGCGTATGCCTCCGAGGACGGGGTCCTGACCGAGGCCATGATGGACACCCGCGTGCAAGATGCTGTCCAGCAGCACCAGCAGAAGATGTGCTGGCTGAAGGCGGAAGGGCCTGGGCGTGGGGACGAGCCCTTCCCATCCTGAGTCCAAGGCGAGACCCGCACCTCATGGAGCCTGGCCGCGGACTCCTCCTACCCCTGCCTTGCCGGCCCCTGCACATTGAGGATATGCTCCTGGGTGGGGACTGGGCTGTGCCCAGGGCCTCTGTGCACCAGGATGTCTTGTGGTGGGGGTCAGCCGTTCTGCCCCTCAGGACACCCCGTTGTAGGCACTGACTAGGGAGGGGCAGGCCTCCTTCCTGCCCCTCGAGACACTCTTGGGAGATGCATTTTCCGTCTGGCTCACAGGGGGAGGGTGAGGCTTTGCACCCCAGCCCCTCCACAGGCCACTGGGAGGGTGGATGCTGGCTGAGCCCCCGGGGCAGCAGGAGCCAGGCAGGTGATGTCTTTGTTCTCGGCTCCCATAGCAGAGCCAGGTGAGGGGGCGCCTGCTAGGACCAGACCCAGGTGGGGCAGCCTGAACCCTGCTTCCCCCTGTGGCCGGCATGCCCCGACCTTTCACACACTGGTGACCCTGAGAAACCCCAGGCTGTGGCCGGGAGGAGGGAAAAGGGAACCTGGCGGGGGTGTCTGAGGCCACACTGTCAGTTGGCCGGTCCAAGCCTGTGGCTGGAGCTGGGGTCTGTTTACCTAATAAAGTCCCACAGGTGCCTCATTGCCCTGTCTGTCTCTTGGCTGGCACGGGGTGGGGTTTTGGGGGCCTCCTAGCGTCCCCCTGGGGTCAAAGGTGACAGAAGAGGCGGAGGCTGGCGCTTTCTGGAGAATTTACTGACCACAGAGGGGTGGGCTTCACATGAGGTGCCCGCCACTGCGGGGCCAGGGGCCTGAATGCTGCCTGGGACCAGCCACCTCTGCCCCACCCTGTGGCTGTGCACCCGCGGGTGCCCCCCTCGCCCCCCTCCCCTCCACCCAAGCTGGCTGGGGCCAGACAGACAGTGGACGCAGCGCACGGGAAACAGCGCCTTCAAACAGATGCTGGCCCGGGCCGCGCGCCTCGCCGCCCCTGCGCCCGCCTGCCCCCCAGGACCCTCCCTGCCCCCCAGCACCGCTGGGGATGAGTCCGCCCTTGTGTCCTGCCCAGCCAGGGGCCCAGGGTCCTGCCCCCCAACTGCAGGGTCTCCCCTAACCCAACCCCCACCCTAGCCCACACCCCAACCCCCTTTATAAAAAGAAGAGACAGCACCTTCCACTGGACTCTCCCGGCCGGCCACAGCCCCGGACAACCTGGGCCCAGGGCTGCTGTCCAGTCCCGCCGGCCCGGGCATCCACAAGGTCCCTTTTACATCTGTACAGCAGCCGGTTGGCTCGGTGGCCCCGGCAAGTCCCCGTGCGGCTCACAGGTGCCGCGGGCTGGGGTGGCCATTGTGGTAGAGTTTCTGCTTCACGTGTACCATGTTCCCGGCGGCCTCCTCGAAGGGCCTGTGCGGCCGCCGGCCCAGCTCCCGCAGGCTGCACAGCTTGGGCAGCCAGGTCCACGAGCCATCTGCGGGGGGACAGGGGCGGTCAGGCGGCTGGGGCCGGCCAGGGCGGCAGCACTCCCGGGCGGCGGGCACGAGGCACTCACCGTAGCGCCGTCCGGCTCTCCAGGCGCGCACGGCGCAGTGCAGGACGCCGTCCATCCACACCAGGAACCAGCTGATGCAAAAGCCCAGCAGCAGCCCCAGCATGAGGTCGATCTCCTGCTTGGTCACACTGTCCGTCACAAAGTAGTTCTCGGAGGCGTCCACCACCGACTGGTCCCCGTCGTACGGGATCACGTAGTGGATATGGTGCCTGGGGGCGGCAGGGCGGGCTGGCACCTCTCCCGCCACCCCCGGCCTGGCCTTCCCCCGGGGCGCCTACCCCGTGGTGGGGGTGTGACCGCGTCAGGCCGCCCTGGGGGTTCTCTGAAGCAGCCTCTTGGGCGGGCGGGTCGGGAAGGGGGCACCGGACTCAACGAGGCCCAGGTCACAGGCCAGAGGGAGTGGGAGGTCAGTGGCCATGGGCTGTGGAGGCCGAGCGTGAAGTCCGGGCAGACAGTGGGACCGGCTGCCGGCGAGGGTGTCGGCCCTCACTCAGCACCTCCTCCCTGAGGCCTGGAACTCACGGGAAGGTGCTGCAGGTGGAAGAGACCTCCCCCGGAGGGGGCTCAGGACGGCGGTCCCCACGGCCAGGGTCACGGCTCGCTCGCCCGCCCCGGGGCCGCGGAGGCCACTTGGAGCAGAGCTGGACACAGGGAGCCCTGCTGGCCCCAGACCAGCCACTCCCATGCACCCTTCCCCCCGCTGCCGTGCCCTTTCCTCCACGGCTGCCACCGCGCCTGCCAGGCCCACTGCCCCTGGTGTTTCTTCTGCTCCTCTATCCCTGGGAGGTGCTGTCAGAGGCCACGGGGGCTCTACCCAGCACCCCATCCTCTCCCCTTCCTGGGGGACGCCCCCGGGAGGTGCTGTCAGAGGCCACGGGGGCTCTACCCAGCACCCCATCCGCTCCCCTTCCTGGGGGACGCCCCCTTGCCCTTGCCTGGCACAGACCCACCCCGCTCCTCTCAGGATGGACGGCGTCCAGGCTCCAGGGCCCTTTCGTCCTCAGTGCCTGCGCGCCTCCATGTCCCTCGGCCTCCCCTCCCCGGGCTCTTGGGGGAACCGCCCAGGCTCAGGCCACAACAGCCTCTGGCCTCTTGCTGCTGGGGCAACACAAGCTCCCCAAGGAGCTCGCTCCAGCAGCTCACCCTGTCCTAGGAAGGTCTCCAGACCTTGACTCTGCCGACCGGACTGGCATCCCAGACAGTCAACTCTGGGATCCCTAGTGCAACAGGAGGGCCTGGGAGTGGAGCCCGCGGGCCCCACGCGCCTTGCGGTCCACACTCCTGGCTGCCTCCCACATCTCCGCCGAGCTCCAGCTGCCTGTGTCTCCACGTGGGATCCGCAGACACCTTAAACTTGTGCCTAAAAATAGCTCCTCTCTCCCCAGACCTGCTTCTCCCCCACCTTCCCCTCGGTGACGTAGCAGCGCCTCAGCCTGGTTTTCAGCCGAGACCCAGAGACCACCCCACGCTCCACACCCCAACCAGAAGTACTTCCCACACTGAAAGCCCAGCCTGTCCGTCCAACCCAGGGTCTTGCAGCCCTCTCCAGGCCGTCCCTGTGCCCAGCGGGGGCCACACAGGTGCCTTCCCTCAGTGAGATCTGGGGGCTCCTGGGGCCCGAGCCCAGGAACAGGGAGGAGGCGGCCCCTGCCCCACGCTCTCCTTGAAGCCCTCCTGCTCTTCTGGGGTTCCCGGAGGTCAGTCCCCTCAGCATATCCGGAAAGTGGCCGCTCTCAGTGGCAGGGCTCTCGGTGAGGAGTGACCATGACCGTGGCTGATTCCTGGTGGCCACCGATCACCTGGTGACGAGCCTGTCCACAGCCATCGTCCATTGTCACCAGTGGGCAGCTGCTGACCAATGCCCAGAATGTGCAGCTGCCAGAGGCCCTCAGGGGAGGAAGCTGTTCCTGACCCCTTAGAGAATCCTCACGCACCCCAGGGGCTCAGTAACTTTGGGGGTCAGAGGTCACAGCCTGTGTCCCCTGCCATGGCTGGCCTGGGTACCTGTAGCTCCTCTCCCTGCACCTGGCCCTCCTTCCTGGAGGGCTCAGGTCTCCCAAGTGAAAGCAGGAGATAGGCCTGAGCAGAGATGTGCTATCTGCACACGTATGTCTGTGATATGTACATACGTGTGTCCTGCCTGCACCACACACGCCGGGTGTGTCCACCTGAAGCCCAGTGTACATCACGTATACACACCAGCCACATGCACGGGACATGGTGTGATACTGTGGACATGGGCCCCGGGAGCGCCACACCCCCGCCCTGTGCACGGTGTGTGTCACGCGAGTGCATGTTCGCTTGGCTTTGCAAAACGCAGCCACCCTCTCCACGGGGCGCCACGTCACGTGCATGGACGGATGTCTAGTTTGGACGCTGCCTGGCAACAGACTTTGGAGCATTGATTTCCATACACGTTCTCCACGTCAACGTCTACGTATAGGCACGTATGAGGCCTACACATGTACACATACTCGTTCTGAACACCAGCGTGTACACACAGGGAGCCTCTCATGGCAGTGCATGGGCATGGTGGATACGCAGATACCGCATGTGCAAGACTGCTGTCTACACACACACTGGCTGCAGCCACACGGAGACATCTTGACATGTCCCTGAGCACACTGCACTGTATATTGTGACATACATGTACTTTGCATACACATATATGTTGTCAATATACAAGGGCACTCTGTACGCTGAACGTACATATCCCGTATGTAGAGATGTGAACAGAGCATAGATACATGGACACACACGCAGCAATACCGTCTACAGCAGGCTGTGGCTCTGCTTCCCACACACGGCTGCCTTCAGCGTGCACCCACCCGAGTCCACGCGTGCTCTGGACACGGCATGAGCTGCCCTACACGCCCTGTGCAAATACTCTAAGGCGCCCTCTGCCTGCCCCGCGGAGCCCTCAGTGTGCTGCCACAGGCGGATGCACATGGCCCCAGCCCACGCGCACAGAGGCCGCGCCTTTCTGATGCTCCGGGGCTCGGGTCTGGGCCCAGCCTCCGGGAGGCAGTGGAGCCGACCTCAGGCCTTTGCTCAGCGGTCGGACCTGCCAGCCAGGGACACGGGGCTCTCTGGTAGCATGTGGCCACCCCACAAGCTCTTACCCCCTACCCTGTGCCCAGCACACGTGAGGGTCACAGACACCCCGAGCTCTGCCTTCTCTAACACCCGTGTTCTTCATCGACACGCCTGCTGCACCCATAGGCACGTCACACGCTTAGCAACACATGCAGCTGTCCTGAACACACATGCCCCGCACCCACACGTATGCACAGAGACCCCCGGAGCAGGAGGCAGCAGAGATGACGAACACGGGTTCTGGGTTGGTGCCCCCTTTGTCCTTCACTAGCTGTGTGACCTTGGAAAAGCCTGTCCTCTAAAGCCTCCGTCCACTTCCTCATCTGTTCAGCAGGGTTAACAGCGGCCACTGCATGAGGGCGTCCTGAGGGGTGGAAGTGCATGCGTGCGTGCGCGGGGGCTGTGTGTACGCACATGTATATGCACAGACGCCACACACATGCGCGTCTCATGAGAAGATGTTTATTTCGTACATGGACGTACAAACATGCATGGCCAAGAGGATCCCATCGCTACACGTGCACAGAGGGGGTCACACGGTGAGTGCGGGGGGTCTGGGCGCTCCCTTCAATCTGAATGACCTTGAGGAAGCTCCACCTCCCCGCTGCCCCCCCAGCCCATCCCTCAGCTCCTCTCTGGCCCGGGGGTGGTGCCCAGTGCCCCTCAAGGCAGGCCCTTCCCACCTTGACCTGCATTCCCCTGCCCTGGGACTCAGTGCAGGGCCCAGCCCTGTGCCAGCAGGCGCTTCCTGCCCCAGCCCTGATGAGGCTGGCTTGGGTCTCCACTGTGGACATCACACTGGGCTGCGGCTTTCCGGCCTCCAGGCTGGACCAGGAGGCCGCGTGACCCATTCCGCCGTCACCCTGGAGGCCTCTAGGAATGGCGTCCTAAAGCCATGCGCCCCCAGGAGACCCCCCCCACCTTGAGACAGCTCCTCCCCCTGCGCACCTGGCAGCCCTCAAGGGTGGAAGGCGGCTCGCGGCCTGCGTGGGGCTGGCTCCCCCGCGCCCCGAGTGGGCCCCGCCACACATGTGCGCTCACGCGTGTCGAGCCGGCGCCGGTTGCGGACTCACCGGCCACAGTTGCAGTGGCAGACGCGGTCCTCGCCCCGCAGGTGCGGGAGGATGTAGTTGTGGAATCGGTCCAGCAGCGCGTTCATGTCCATCAAGCACGCGATGGCCTGGAAGAGCTCATGACCGGTCAGCGCCAAGGAGCGGGCGGGACGAAGGGGGGCTGGGGTCGGGGCAGCGCAAGCGGGGAGCGAGAGTGCAGGCCGGGGTGAGGGGAGCGCAGGCCGCGGTGAGGGGAGCGTAGGTCTTGGTAGGGGGAGCGCAGCGGGTATGGGGATCGCAGGCTGGGGAGGGGAGCGCAGGCCGGGGTGGGGGGAGCGCAGGCCCGGGAGGGGACCGCGGGCTGGGGAGGGGGAAGCGCAGGCCGGGGTGGGGGAAGCGTAGGCCGGAGAGAGGAGCGTAGGGAGTGTGGGGATCGCAGGTTGGGGAGGGGAGCGGAGGCCGCACGGGCGGTAAACAAGGCGCGGGAGGTGGGCCAGGCGGCGCGCGCGGGCGGGGAGCAGGGGGCGCGCGCGGGAAGCCCCTCCGCTCACCATCACGACCGACGCCCCCAGAATCATGAAGATCATGGTGTTCGCGCTCATGGACATCGGGCGGGGCCGGGCCGGGCCGGAGCGCCGCCCCCCGGCCCCGGCGCCCCCCCGGCCCCGGCCCGATGCTGAGCCCCCGCCGCCTCCGCAGAGGTCAGCGCTTCCCTGGATCGTCCGCCGCCGCTCGCTGCAACCCCGGCACCGGCCGGGGGGAGGAGGCGCGGGGGGGGGGCGCCGGGGAGGGACGCGGGGCCTTTCTGGGGTCTCTCGGCCCGGCCCGCCGCGCTCCGCTCCGCCCTCGGGTCCTCCCTGCGATGCGCTCGGCTCGGCTCGACTCGGCTCTGCTCGGCTCCGGCCCCCTCCCTGCCTCCTCCTCCCTCCTCCCCCCTCCCTCCCCGCCGCCTTCCTCCGCCTCTCGGGAGGGACCGCGCAGACCGCAGGCCGCCCCGTGCCAGCGCCGGGAGGAGACCGCCATCCCCCGGACCCCTCCCCGGGAACCTCGGCTTCGTGTCCCGCCCCAGTCTGGTCAGACCCAGCCCCGGTGGCCTGTCCAGTGACCCTGGACGCCAGTCCTCCGGTCCTGGAGGGGCGCCGAGGCCCTTCCCGCCCCACTGCTCCGCCCTACGTCCTGGACTCCCAGGTCGCCGGGTGCGGGACTGCACCAGTCCGCTCGGCAAGCACGTGCCTCCAGGGTGGGGTCCGCAAGGTCGCGACAACCCCACGGCCGTGGGGGCCACAGGTCAGGGACGGGATGACCCCTGGAATCCTCAATGGAGGGATGTGGCACAGGAGCTGAGGGCAGGGCCGCCCCGCACAGGCTTCCCTTAGGGCGGGGACGAGGGGGTCAGCCTAGGCCCATGGGTCGGGACGCCTGCCATTCAGAGGCCCCAGTGGCCACCACTCCGCTCTGGCTGTCCCTGGCTCAGGGTCCTGAGGCCAAACTCTCATCCACGACCAGTGACCATGTCTCAGGCCCAGGAGCCGACCCCCGGCCTCAGCAGGAAGTCAGCGGGAAGCTATGCCTGGGACCCAGCCTGGGCCGTGGGGCCATCCAGGCTCACTGCAGCCTCCACTCCTGGGCTCAAGCGATCCTCCCGGCTCAGCCTCCCCCGTAGCTGGCCTTGGGGGATCCCCGCCCCGGGGGGGTTCCACATGGAGAGGGGACGCCACTCCACCACAGGCAGCAGTTGTGGCAGGAGCAGGCGGCTTCTGCTTCAGGCAGCACAGGCACGGGTAGGCCCAGGCCCTGTCAGTACCACCAGGTCTGAGCTACACCTCCCAAGCAGTGGTCGGAGGTCACTAAGGGCGGCAGGGCTAGGCCTCTGCCACCTCCTCAGGGGCGAGGGTCGGGCCAGGAATTCAGGACCAGGCACAATGACAGCAGCATCTGTTTATTGACAATTCCAGGTCATTCCTAACACGCCGCAGCAGGGCTCTGTACAGTCCGGCCAGGTGGGGAGGAGGGAGGGAAGGCAGGCACACGAAGACACAGGTATGTCGGGAAGTGCACACAAACCGTTGTCTTTCCTTTTTGGTTAAAGAAGAAAAACTTTGTAATCAATATCCCGCTCATAAGTAAAAGTGGAAAAGAAGAAACTTGATTGCTTTCATCTGGCGTTTTGGCATCTCCTCTCCCATTTCATATGCACAGTTTATTTGGGTAATGCTACCGTCACCAGCAGAACACCTGTAAGTAAAAACAAATGTCAGGAAGGAAAAAGTATGAACAACAGGAAGCTCCAGAGGCGGCTCCATGCAGGCGCTGGGCTCAGTAGAAGCAGACGGTGTGCAGAAAGGTGCGGCCACTCTTCTCCTCGAACTCCTGCAGCAGCTCGTCGATCTCGTTCTCCATGTCTTCCGTGTGCTGGATCTGCAAGGACAGGACCGTGGTGAGGGCCTTGCCCACTCCTGCCTGTCTGCTCCCCCTTAACACCTACGCCAGGCCTGAGCCAGCAGAAACCAGAGCAGCAGGCAGGCCCTCACCCCACCGCTGCTGCCTCACAAGGACGGCTGGAGGCTGCAGGGGGAGAGCGTCCCGGGCAGCCCCAGGCCCTCGCCTGGTGTGGAGCAGGAGGCAGCCCCCACCTCCCCACCGACCCTCACAGGACCTGAAGCTGGGAGGAGCCTGGAGCTGGATTCTGAGAGGGGCCCAGCACGGAGACCTGGCGGCCGGGGCTCAGACCCACACATGCACAGCGGGGCCGACCAACCCTCACCGCCAGCGCTTCCACACCACCACCAAGCGAGCGGGGGCAGCCTGGTCATCGGAGCATCCTGGCCTCCATCCACCAGAGCCCCTGGCAGAGGGCTGCTGCCCCAGAGTGAGCAGGCCCGGCTCCGAGGCACACCTGCCCTGGCACCGGCAGCTCGTTACTTGCCATCTCCACTGTCCCCTGGTCCCCAACCTTGGCCAGCACCCAGTGCCTCTAAGCAAGGAGCGGCCTGTCTGTGACTCAGCTCTGGCCAACGTGACCCAAGCAGAAATCGCACAATAACTTCTGGGACGAGATTTTCCCATGACCTTTTCTCCTGCCAGGCGATCATGAAGACCGTCCCTGGCGCTTCAGCAGCCACACTGGACCGTGAGGCACGTGGGGACCAGAAGCTATGCTGGGTGGGCCAGGCGGAGCGCAGGAGCCTCTGCGGCCACACAGCAGCTTCTCCCAGCGCCTGCCTGCCTGGCTCCCGGGCTTTCCAAACACACCGTCTTCTTTCTTGGTGAAGCTGTTCTGTTTTTCTGTCTTTCACAGACATTCATCAAATCGCAGAGGCAGAGGCAGAGGCGGGACGGTGCGTGGGGCTCTCCTCAGGCAGGTCCTTTCGTCACAGCCCAGCACCTCCACGCCGCAGCAGGGTGGCTACAGAAGCCTTGGGGTGCCCCGGTCCCTCTGTGCAAGGGAGACATGCAGGGCCCACTGGGGAAGGCAGGTGTGCAGAAGGCCAAGTCCAGGGGTGGACGGCGGACACAGAGCCCTTGGCAGCCTCCAGGCTCACGTGGGGCTCACCTCCCACTGCACCGCATCCCAGAGAGCTGCATGCTCTGCACACTGAGGTGGGGCTGTGTCCGCCACGGGGAAGAGACAAGGTACCAGGCGTTCCCTGGAGCCGTGTCCTGGGAGAGGGACTAAGCCTGTGCTGGGGAGGTCCCTGTGCAGCATCTCAGCGTCTCTCAGCTGAGCAAAGGGCATTGGGGGGGGGGGCTCCTGTGCCAACGCTGGGGAGTGACTCACTGAACTACCAGCAGGCGCCCCCGACACAGGCGAGCTAAGCAGCAGACCCCGCCCCAAGGAGCAGGGCCGGCCTCAGGTCTCAGCCACTCCCCTCTGTCACAGCCTCAGGCCACTCCCCTCTGTCACGGCCTCGGCCACTCCTGTCACAGCCTCGGCCACTCCTGTCACAGCCTCGGCCACTCCCCTCTGTCACAGCCTCGGCCACTCCCCTCTGTCACAGCCTCGGCCACTCCCCTCTGTCACAGCCTCGGCCACTCCCCACTGTCACAGCCTCGGCCACTCCCCTCTGTCACAGCCTCAGGCCACTCCCCTCTGTCACAGCCTCGGCCACTCCCCTCTGTCACAGCCTCGGCCACTCCCCTCTGTCACAGCCTCGGCCACTCCCCTCTGTCACAGCCTCAGGCCACCCCCTCTGTCACAGCCTCGGCCACTCCCCTCTGTCACAACCTCTGCCCAGCGCGGCGCCCAGCCGGGTACTTACACACTGGCAGAGCTCACAGATGAGAAACGCCCCCAGGGTGGCCTCCTCGTGGTTGTCCTGGATGTCCACATTGACCACGTGCACGGGCTGGCAGGTCTCCTGTTCTCTGGAATTCAGATCTGATTGGGACAAGGTGACACAGACGTCAGATGCTCCAAAACCAGGGAACAGGCAGTCAATGTGGCTGAGTCCCCAGCTCTGCCAGCTGCTGGCCCAGCCCAGCCCCAGTGGTTTCTGGACTCTGCAGTTTGGGGAGCACAAAGAATGAGCCTCAAACCGAAGGCGGCTGATGGTTCGAGGAAACCTGAGCAAATCTCCAACTCAGCACAAGCTGGTCTGGGACTCCCCACCCACCAGCCAGTCCTGGGGTGAACCGTGGCTGGCATTGCGACCCTTCCCCGTCACTAAAGACCAGCCCTCCCTGCTCCACCGCCAGCTCCACACAGGGTCCATCCGCTTGAAAAATGGACCTGGCGCGGTGGCTCTCGCCTGTGATCCCAGCACTTTGGGAGGCCGAGGCGGGCGGATCACCTGAGTTCAGGAGTTCGAGACCAGCCTGGCCAACATGGTGAAACCCCGTCTCTACTAAAAATACAAAAATCAGCTGGACGTGGTGGCACACACCTGTAGTCCCAGCTACTCGGGAGGCTGAGGCAGGAGAATCACTTGAACCCGGGAGGCGGTGGTTGCAGTGAGCCCAGATTGTACCACTGCACTCCAGCCTGGCGACAGAGCACGACTCTGTCTCAAAAAACAAAACAAAACAAAACAACACCAAGGAGAAAAGAGGCCCCTTGAAGCCCACGAGGCTGCAGCCAGCACATGGGTGGTTCAGCGACCAGCGGCCCTGCCTGCCTTCCAGGGTGCTCCACACTCAGGTCTGCTCCCCGGCCCCCGCCACTCTAGACGGGCTGTACTGGTCAGGGTGGGGCCCTGCAGGCTTCCCCAGACCCTGTGAGAGCTGCTGGAGCCCAGCCCAGCACGCAGCCGCCTCCTCACCTTCCACCACCTGGTCATACACTCTCTCTTCGCAAGTGAGGATCAGATCAAACAGGTCTTTGCAGTTCTGGAATCTTTCTGGCCGGGGCTTGATTCTCTTATTTCTGTCCAGCATATGTAAAATCCCATTCTGTGTATAGCTACACATGGGAGTCAAGGAAGTCAGAGAAAAGGCATCTGTGTATGAAGCCTGGAAGCGCCTGTGTCCTGGACACCCAGCCCCTTCCCTGCCCCACAGCAGAGGCAGCCGGGACGAAGGCCTGGACAGCGGAGTGGGCCATGCCCTGGTGAGGCAGGGGCCTCACTGTCCTAGGAGGTCCCACAGAAAACAAAGTGGGCGATGGCAGGTGTTTGCTCCTCGCTGTCCCCCAACTCTGCAAAAAGACCCAAGGCCCACAGGTCACCCCCCGCCCCCGCCTAGCATGACACCTTCTACCCAGACGTCTCCCCTCACTGCTGGCCCGGCCCAAGCTGCCCTTGGCCTCAGTCACTGTGTCTCCGCAGTGGGATCCTCCTTCCTCCCTCTGCTCCCTGTGCAGTGCATGCTGGCACTGGAACCTCAGCCCTTCAGGAGAGACAAAGCAAACCCGGAAACCCAGTCCCCAGTCTAGCTCAGCTACAACAGAGTCAAGAACATCGGAAAACCCAAAGAAAGGAAGCTCCAGGCCGGGCGCAGTGGCTTACGCCTGTAATCCCAGCACTTTGGGAGGCCGAGGTGGGCGGATCACGAGGTCAGGAGACCGAGACCATCCTGGCTAACACGGTGAAACCCCGTCTCTACTAAAAATACAAAAATTAGACGGACATAGTGGCACATGCCTGCAATCCCAGCTAATTGGGAGGCTGAGGTTGCAGTGAGCCAAGATCATGCCACTGCACTCCAGCCTGGTCAACAGAGCAAGACTGTCTCAAAAAGAAAAAGAAAAAGACAAGAAACGAAGCTTCAGCAGCAATCAGGCTGGAAAACGCTGATACAAAAACCAAGAGGGCAAGACAGTCGAGGAGGGAGATGCCACAGCCTCACTGACTATGGGATGGTGGAGGTCAGGATGAGGCCTGAAGGCACTCGGCGTCCAGCTCAGCTGAAAGGGGGCCTTGGGGTGAACGCTGACACACACGGGCCCCAGCAGTCCCAGGAAGGGGCCACAGGAGCCTCTGGGGTCCTCAGGGTGGGGCATCCTCCCACCATCCACAGGGGCCATGCCTGGCCTCAGGGGTTCCCAAGGAAGGGGCTCACTTCCCCAAAAAGAGAGACTGGGTTCCCAAAGATGAGCTCCGTGGTCTGCAGGAGTTCATTTGAGCCATTCCAGATGGTCAGGGACAAGTAACCACTTTCAGATAAACAGCCTAGCTGACTTAGGAATTCTAAGTGAACTCAACTACCTTCCTGGGTAGCAAAAGTAGTTTTCATAATAGTTTTATAATACATTGAAGTGGTTGATCTAACGGCATCTGACCCTGAACTGCATCCTTGGGTCACTGTCAGCAGCGTGGAAGTCACACACCCACCCCTGACGTGTGTCTCCTCCTGCACACTGGAGTCCCGCCTGTGTCCCTGAGGCCCCTGGAAGCAGCTATGACACCCGGGTCCATCTCTGGGGAACTCAGTCCTTCAGCCGCTGAGAATCAAAGTCTGCGGAAAGAAGAGCTCGAGGCCGGGCGTGGCGGCTCACGCCTGTCATCCCAGCACACTGAGAGGCCAAGGCGGGTGGATCACCTGAGGTCATGTGTTCGAGACCAGCCTGGCCAAGATGGTGAAACCCCATCTCTACTAAAAATACAAAAATTAGCCAGGTGGGGCGGCACACACCTGTAATCTCAGCTATAGCTACTCAGGAGGCTGAGGCACGAGAGTTGCTTCAACCCGGGCGGCAGAGGTTGCAGTGAGCCGAGATCACACCACGGCACTTTGGCCTGGGCGACAGAGTAAAACTCCTTCTGGAAAACAACAACAACAACAACAAAAAGGCCGGGCGCAGTGGCTCACACCTGTAATCCCAGCACTTTGGGAGGCCGAGGCAGGCGGATCATCTGAGGTCAGGAGTTTGAGACCAGCCTGGCCAACATGGAGAAACCCTGTCTCTACCAAAAGTACAAAATTAGCCGGGCACGGTGGTGGGCACCTGTAATCCCAGCTACTCAGGAGGCTGAGGCAGGAGAAGCTTGAACCTGGGAGGCAGAGCTTGCAGTGAGCTGAGATCGTGACACTGCACTCCAGCCTGGGCAACAAGAGCAAGACACCGTCTCAAAAAGAAAAGAAAAAAAAGAGCTCAAGACGGCCTGACCTTGTTGTGTGCAGCCACATGCAGAGGGGCCGGTGCAGGGACCGGCTCACGGAGAGGAACCGGGGTCAGGGTGCAGGGGTCCAGTGGCAGCTTCATGGTGGGCACAGGGATCACCCTCCCTGCACATCCCTGAGCAAGACACAGCCGGGGGTGAGGCCGTGGGGGCTCCTGGGGATGGGACTGGTGTCACTGGCTGGCGGAGCTCATGGAAGTTCAAGGCCAGCTCTTCCCTGAGGCCTGGACAGTTCTAAGTCCTTTCCTCCTTTACGTCATTCTCAACTATTTATGTAGATGAGGCAATACATTAAGAATCATTCCGTTAAGGAGAAATGTCTACTTCAGGGACAAAGCAGCAGCCTCCTCAGCTACACAAGGATGAGCGAGCAGCCGCCCTTCTGGATCTCCTGGCGAGGAGATGCGAGGTGAGGCCCCGCCCAGAGGGCTAGACCTGCAAGGCCCACCAGAGGCTGTGAGGACCTGAGGAGGACCAAAGGGACCACAGACGAAGCCATGAGCTCGCAGGGAGGCAAGATCCCACCTGAATTCCGGCAGCAAAACCACGGCGCCAGTGAGTGCCACGAGGCAAAGGCTCAGAGCAAGGCGAGAGGACAGGAGCCGCTGGCGGGTGAGGCGGGGCCTTCAATAGACAGGCTCAGGGCCACGGGGAGGCTGAGCAGGTTTCGGGCCTGCGTGCGAGAGTCTGCTCTTCAAGTCATGGGAAAATCCTTTCTGAAGGAGGAACCTAAGTACTGCCGGGCGGGAGGAAGGGGAGAGAGGCGCCATCGGAACAGAAACCTGTCCCATCTTCCGGACACCTGCGCCGCCCAGGTCCTGCAGAAGTCCCACTGACGCAAAGCGTTCGACATTGAACCCACAAAGAAAGAAACCAAAGACTCAGCCCGGGCAAGAAGGCGACACCAGGCGGAGGGCCTGACCTATGCTAGGGCCCCAACTGGGCATGAGGGCCTGAAACGTACCCAGAAAAGTGGGCCAAGAGAGGGCCCAGGGCAGGGCAGGCAAAGAGGATGTGCCATCCATAGAATCAACTGCCCCCTCTGGACTCCCAGGGCCTGGACATCCGGCTCTGCACAGTCCCTGCGGCCTCAGGGACCACATTCAGTAGAGGGCGGCCAACACCCGAAGGCCATGAAACAGAGGCACACAGGAGCCTCCGCTGAAGTTAACACACATCTAAGAAATAAACTCCCAGCTGGGCGCGGTGGTTCACACCTGTAATCCCAGCACTTTGGGAGGCTGAGACAGGCGGATCACAAGGTCAGGAGTTCAAGACCAGCCTGGCCAATATGGTGAAACTCATCTATACCAAAATTACAAAAATTAGCCGGGCGTGGTGGCAGGTGCCTTAGTCCCAGCTACTCTGGAGGCTGAGGCAGGAGAATTGCTTGAAGCCAGGAGGCGGAGGCTGCACTGAGCTGAGATCGTGCCACTGCACTCTGGCCTCGGTGACAGGAGCAAGACTCTGTCTCAAAAAAAAAAAAAAAAAAAAAAAAATCCCAAGGATGGGCCAAGAAAATTGTCCAGAGGTGAGATGTGGCAGCCACGGGGTGGGGTGCTGGGGGTGGGTGCAGTGGGCAGGCCCCTCCCCTGCCCTGGCTTCCCCATGGACCACGGTGAGGAAGGTAGCTCCGCTCACCCAGCCAGGGCTGCGGCCTCCCACTCGCCCCCAGAGGCCTTCTGGACTTTGGCGTAAACAGGAGGAGCAGGCCCATCAGACCCTTGAGTGAGATTCCCATGGGTTGAGCACGTGTGGCCAATGCCGAGGGGCCACCGGCCAGCATGAGCCAATGTCCTGGCCCTCCCTGCCCCGGTGGTGTCACTCCCGCCCCACAGTGACGTCTGGAACCCTCCCCCGGTGTGTGGCTGCATGGCCTCCTGAGTCTGGGGATGGGAGAATAAGGCTTGTGCTGGAGGCCTTGGGCTGTGACACACACCTGTGGTCCCAGCTACTCAGGAGGCCGAGGCAGGAGGACGCCTTGAATCCAGGAGGGACCCAGAGAGATCTGGAATATTGTCTCATGCAACAGAAAGTGTCATCAACACAGAATCACGTTAAAATTCTGTGGGGGACTAACCATCAGAGAAACAAACTAAGCTTTCTGTCCACACAGAGCAACAAAGAAACCCTGCCTCTACAAAAAATAAAAAATTACCAGCCTGGGGCCGGGCACGGTGGCTCACGCCTGTAATCCCAGAACTTTGTGAGGCTGAGGCAGGTGGATCACAAGATCAGGAAATCGAGACCATCCTGGCTAACACAGTGAAACCCTGTCTCTACTAAAAATACAAAAAATTAGCCAGGCGTGGTGGCGGGTGCCTGTAGTCCCAGCTACTCGGGAGGCTGAGGCGGGAGAATGGTGTCAACCCGGGAGGCGGAGCTTGCAGTGAGCAAGATCGCACCACTGCACTCCAGCCTGGGCGACAGAGCGAGACTCTGTCTCAAAAAAAAAAAAAGAAAAAGAAAAAGAAAAAAAAAGGCTGCAGCCAGGCATGGTGGCTCACACCTATAATCCCAGCACTTTGGGAGGCCGAGGCAGATGGCTTATCTGAGGTCAGGAGTTCGAGACCAGCCTGACCAATATGGCAAAACCCTGACTCTACTAAAGTACAAAAATTATGGCTGGGCGCGGTGGCTCACGCCTGTAATCCCAGCACTTTGGGAGGCCGAGGCGGGTGGATCACAAGGTCAGGAGATCGAGACCATCCTGGCTAACATGGTGAAACCCCATCTTTACTAAAAATATAAAAAATTAGCCGGGCATGGTGGCGGGTGCCTGTAATCCCACTGCTCAGGAGGCTGGGGCAGGAGAATAGCTTGAACCCAGGAGGTGGAGGTTGCAGTGAGCCGAGATCGCGCCTCTATACGCCAGCCTGGGTGACAAGAGCGAGACTCTGTCTCAAAAAAAAAAAAAAAAAAAAAGATGGCGAAACCCCATCTTCTCTACTAAAAATACAAAAATTAGCCAGGTGTGGTGGTGCACACCTGTGATGCCAGCTACTCCGGAGGCAGAGGCACAAGAATCACTTGAACCTGGGAGGGGAGACTGCCATGAGCCGAGATCACATCACTACACTCCAGCCTGAGACAGAGCGAGAGTGTCTAAAAAAAGAAAAAAAAAAAAAAAATATATATATATATATATATATATATATATGTATATAAATCATGGCATCCAAGACAAGTCCACATGCCACCCAACCAGCAGACAACCCCCGCCATCCTCCACGCCAGCCCGGCTGGGGGCAGCTGGTGCCTCAGAGGGGCCACCCTTCAGGGTTCTTGGCAACGTGTTATTCTGAATGTCTGCTCTTTTCTTTTGAGTTAAGGCACATTTGTTCAATTTTAATTCAGGCAATTTTCAGCAGACATGAGTTTAACCCTAACCATGACTTTCCTGGCTAAGCCTAATGCTTTTGACCCTCCAGCAATTCCCAGACGCCAGCGGACACCACAGGCCCTTTGCCAGCACTCAGAGAATCAGTGCCTGGGCCCTTGCCTCTCGCCAGACCCCACGGGGCCTTGATCCCCGGGCCCCAGGCTGCTGGCCCCCCTCAAGTGCCTGCCAGGGATGGTCCCGGGCCCAGGGAGTCAGGACGAGGCAGTGATCTCGCCTGGCAGAGCCCCAGCACTGTTCTGTTGCGGGAGGAAGATGCAGGGAGGGCGGAGGTTTAACCAAGCACCACACCAGGGAGGACAAGCCTGCCGGAGCCAGGGACCATGGACTGGCGCTGGCCGGAAGGCCTGGTGGTTCATCAGCAGGAAGGCTGCACCCACCACTCACTCCACTGAACCATCACCCGCCACACGCCCCTCCCTCCCTGCTGGGCCTGGGAGGTGCACAGACCCTGGGGCATCCCGTGGTCTAGGACCTCCTCTTAAGCTGGACTGAGTTGGGCCCAGGCTTCTGCTGTGGACACATCCACCCCCCAGAAAGCTCCTGTCCTGCCAGCGCCCCCAGGCTGCCCGGGCCTTCACCAACCTCTACAGGGCAGAGCAGGCCTGGCTGCTTCCCCAGGCCAGCTGCACGGGGACCTTCCATGTGGGTTAAATGTCCACACCCCAGGCAAAGCCTAAAGCACACACTGGATCTGGACACACACTGCTCCCTGCAGGCAGAAACAAGGCTGCAGTCCCGGCCATGGAGAAGCCACACACGTCTCCCAGAGGCTGCGGGAGGTATAAATAGCACCATTTGTAGGAATGAAAAAACAGTAATGAAAACTAGAAAAATAAGCCCCACAGGAAAGACACTCAGTGTGTGGCCCACAGCTCTCCAGCCTGCCAGGCATGGGGAGGACCCCAGAGGCTGCAAAGGGAACAGCAGCAGGGTGAGCCCCTGAGCAGGCACGCTGGGCAGTTTCTCCCCAAATCACAGCACCCAAGTTGCTTTTGTTGGGCTAAAACCAGCAACAAATGAATTGAGAAGTACAAAGTAAATTTCACTTGCGATCAAATTCTATCTATGTGTGTGTGCCAGCTGCACCAAATGCTACCTGTACACTCAGGTTTCCCAGAGCCCATCCCCACTGGTCAGGGAGGGGGAGGCCTGACAGCTGCTGCACTGGGCGCTGCTTCCTGAGCTCCCATCCTGCCCACCAGCCTTTCTCGACCAGGGACCCGATTCGCAGACGCCAACGGCCCAACCTGTCTCTGCCCCAAATCCACGTGGGACACAGCACCCACGTCCAGGGACATCCTGAACGTTTTGCCCATCCTTACGCCAACGTCACATCGCCCCAAAGGCCTGAGGGAGGGTGATGGGGCCCGAGGCCTGTGCTCACCCCATGCAGGCAGGGCCACGCCGGGCCACCACTACCTTTCCCAACAATGGCCCGGTGTGGGCAGCCCAGTGACTCAGATCCTGTCCATAATGCAACAGAGCACAGCAAAGTCAGCCCCTAAACTCATCAGGAACCTTCCAATTCAGGGGATCCCCAAGCCGGCACCCCCACATCTTCCACTAATGTATCAGCAACTCCCCTGGAAACCGAGTGTGAGGCTGACCAGCATTCCAACCCGGCACTCTGCTACACGTGTGCAGCAGCAGATGCTCTGGAGGGCGCCGGCTGCCCCAGGGCAGGCCACCCTCACGCTGGCCGCGTGGACGCAGGGCCACAGCTTCCTCCGTGAAGCCCTCTGCTTGCTCAACGGCACCTGCACAGGGAGGTGAGGTCACTTCCAGAGGCCCTGGGAAAACCAGAGAACTAGGCTGTCCCATTTTTCTCAAAGGAAACCACTCCCCACACAACTGGTACTTACACAAGTGGCTCTGCACAGTTTCTGTTTCTGTGATCGTCCCTGTGGAGCCTCCTCCTTAGGGACCGGGCAGTGCTGGCAGTGAGGTCAAAGGTCAGGGAGCAGGAACCTGCCTGGGACCCCCTTCGATTTTAGGGCCTCCTGACAAACGATCCGGTGTGACTGACAGCACCTTCTACCAGGGTCTTGGTGCCTGAGCTGTGCCCCACGCCCAGAGGGCGATTCCTCCCGAGCCCCCAGCTCAGAGCCTGAGCTCCAGGGCAGGGCCATCTGCCTGCAAGTGACTGCTCTCCATGGCCCTCAGGACGGTGTCTCCTTCCTGAACACTTTCAGTCAGCCTGAGGAGTAAACCCAACAGACGGCAAGATGGCATCACCACACACTATCTAGTCAGACTGAGGCTTAGTAGACTCTCAGATAACAAAAATGGTGGACTGGCCGGGCGCGGTGCCTCACTCCTGTAATCCCTGCACGTTGGAAGGCCGAGGCGAGTGGATCACTTGAGGTCAGGAGTTTGAGACCAGCCTGGCCAATATGGCAAAACCCCATCTCTACTAAAACTACAAAAATTAGCCAGAAATGGTAGCTAATGCCTGTAATCCCAGCTACTTGGGAGGCTGAAGCAGGAGAAACTATTGAACCCAGGAGGCGGAGGTTGCAGTGAGCCGAGATTGCGCCATTGCACTCCAGCCTGGGCGACAGAATGAGACTGTCTCAAAAAAAAAAAAAAAAAATTACTTTTTAAAGTTTTCAAGAAAAAGGTCTTAAATTGTGAATTATTCTGCAACACAAAACCAGACTAAACCCGAAACATTCCACTTGGAGGAAAGCCGGTCCCTGCACTGTGGCCCCGTGGTGTCTGGCTTCACGTGGACAGAACCCCTGGATCTGTAACCGCAGCCTCACCCTCAGCACTGCTGCCAGCCGAGAAGGGTCTCCGGCTCGGCCCCTCTGTGCCCCCTCAGCAGACAGAACATAAGGGACTTCATATCTCCACCCCAGGACATTCCAGTTATTTAGTTATTTAAAAAAATAATAATACAGTAGTTGTTTTGCCAGGAAATTCAGCTTCGGAATACAACCTTTTAAGGCTGAGGCAGGCAGATCACGAGGTCAGGAGATCGAGATCATCCTTGCTAACATGGTGAAACCCGTCTCTAGTAAAAGTACAAAAAATACAAAAAAGTACAAAAAAATAGGTGGGCGTGGCCAGGCGCAGCGGCTCATGCCTGTAATCCCAGCACTTTGGGAGGCTGAGGCCAGCAGATCATAAGTTCAGGAGATCAAGACCACCCTGGCTAACACGGTGAAACCCTGTCTCTACTAAAAATACAAAAAAAAAAAAAAAAAAAAAAAATTAGCCGGGCATGGTGGTAGGCGCCTGTAGTCCCAGCTACTCGGGAGGCTGAAGCAGGAGAATGGTGTGAACCCGGGAGGCGGAGCTTGTGGTGAGCCGAGACCGCGCCACTGCACCTCCAGCCTGGGTGGCAGAGCGAGACTCCGTCTCAAAAAAAAAAAAAAAAAGGCACCCAGGCTGACAGATGAACTGGAGCAGGCCCCATCTGAAGGATGTCACCAGTGTGACATTCTCCTGACAATGCAGCTGAACTGTCTACTGAAATAAACGGAGGATAAAGACCATCCAGAGGAGGCCAGTGGTCACTATGGACTGTCCCAAGCAGGGATCCTCCTGGGGACCAGCAGACTACGTCAGTGGTGAGAACTCAGCAGGTCTGGGGGACGTCAGGTGGCCACGGAGACCACGTGTCAGTGGCCAGGGCCTCTAAAGAGAAACGAGGAGGAAGTGCAGCTCCAGGGAGTGGAGCGGTTGTGAGATTCACCATCAGCAAAAAGTGAAACTAAGCACGAGGCGGATCCGGACCACTCGGGGGCCCCCACGAAGCTGAGCACGAGGCGGATCCAGACCACTCGGGGGCCCCCACGAAGCTGAGCACGAGGCGGATCCGGCCCACTCGGGGGCCCCCACGAAGCTGAGCACGAGGCGGATCCGGCCCACTCGGGGGCCCCCACGAAGCTCAGCACGAGGCGGATCCGGCCCACTCGGGGGCCCCCACGAAGCTGAGCACGAGGCGGATCCGGCCCACTCGGGGGCCCCCCACGAAGCTGAGCACCAGGTGGATCCGGCCCACTCGGGGGTCCCCACGAAGCTGAGCACGAGGCGGATCCGGCCCACTCGGGGGCCCCCACGAAGCTGAGCACGAGGCAGATCCGGCCCACTCGGGGGCCCCCACGAAGCTGAGCACGAGGCGGATCCGGCCCACTAGGGGGTCCCCACGAAGCTGAGCACGAGGCGGATCCGGCCCACTCGGGGGCCCCCACGAAGCTGAGCACGAGGCGGATCCGGCCCACTCGGGGGTCCCCACGAAGCTGAGCACGAGGCGGATCCGGCCCACTCGGGGGCCCCCACGAAGCTGAGCACCAGGCGGATCCGGCCCACTCGGGGGTCTCCACGAGCCCTCGCTGACCACCCACACCCATTTGATGTGGCTGCTCTCAGGATAAACCACCCAGGGCCCCAAGGTGCCAGGACATACCAGGAAACGCCCCAAACACAGCTCGGTTTTCCTTACCAAGGTTTTCTCTTTTCACTCCCTAGGGGCCTTAGTGGGACCAGAACATCCCGGGGAGTTAGAATGAGCGCAGCTGCCCATCCCACAGGAGAACCGAGAGGCCAGGACCACACTGCCCTGCTGTGAGTCACCGGGGACTTGAAAGGGCACCCACAGGCACTGCCACGCCAGTGTGGCTGGCACCAGGGATCGCACTCTCCCACCACGGCCTGGGAAAAAGCCACGTTAGGTGCGGCACGCTGGCCACAGGCACTGGGGCCACGAGAGCAACAGCCATGGGCAGCCCAGCACCATCTTGGGTTCCCTGCTGCCGGCGCCAGCCCCACGCACCCCCGACCACCTCAGCTCCTGGCCCTCAGCCTCTCCTTTGCAAACCGTGGCTGGCAGCAGAGACTTCCTTGACGTCAAGTCTCCTGAAGGTGTTGATGCTCCATGGAAGCCTTGGTCCTTCCCCGAAAGGCCACACCATCTTCCCTGCACGTATGACTCATCCCAGAGCATGCTAAGTGCTGCTGCCCTGACAGACACACCCACGAGGGGGGCCAGCTATCACCTTATTGGCCAGATTGTCCCGGTAACTGAGTGAGTGACGGGACACACAGGAACACTGCAGAGCCCGACAGCCATGCCCCTGCCACACACACAGAAGACTCCCCACATCAGAGGGGAGGGCAGAGGTCTCAAAGGTCAGGTTAGAGCTGGGTCAATCCGTTCCCATGGCAAAACACAAAGCACCGACACAGGAGGCTCCGGTATCTGCGCTCCTGGTGCATGGCAGGGATGACACAGCCCTGGCGGCGCTGATGGAGCTCCTGGGAGCCTCGCTCCAGCGAGGACAGAGCTGCAGCTCAGCACAGTGACTGCCCAGGGCTCTGACCCAGATGCCAACAGCCCGGGCAGCGGCACCTCGGCCAAGAAAGGAGGAACCAGTGCTGCAGGGGCCAGGTGGCGGCTGTGGCAGGCATGTCTGGAGGGAGTGTCGTGCATGTGGGTGACAAGAACAGCCGAGTGTGCCACAAGCGTGGACGGCAGCTCCGTACTCAGAAGGGCACGGTGAGAAAAGCAGGTGACACCGACACGGCTGTGCACAGCGCGACGCTCTGGGCTCCCGGGATGGACTGGGATCCACTCACCACACTATGCCACAAGCTTGCCAGCTACCACTTCCACGTCAACGTATCAAGAAATACATTTGGGCCGGGCACAGTGGCTGACACCTGTAATCCCAGCACTCTGGGAGGCCAAGGCAGGCAGACTGCTTGAGCTCAGGAATCCAAGACCAGCCTGGGCAACAGGGCGAAACCTCATTTCTACTAAAAATTAAAAAATCAGGCCAGGTGGGGTGGCTCATGGCTGGAGTCCCAGCTACTCAGGAGGCTGAGGTGGGAGGATTGAGCCCAGGGACATAAGGCTACAGGGAGCTATGATGTTACCACTGAACTCCAGCATCAAAGACAGAGCGAGACCGTCTCGAAAAAATAAATTCACTTTGAGGCTGGACATGGTGGCTCACTCCTGTAATCCCAGCACTATGGGAGGCCAATGCGGGTGGATCACTTGAGGCCAGGAGTTTGAGACCAGCCTGGCCAACATGGCAAAACCCCATCTCTACAAAAAATACACAAAGTTTGGCCAGGCATGGTGGTTCACGCCTATAATCCCAGCACTGTGGGAGGCCAAGGCGGGTGGATCACAAGGTCAGGAGATGGAGACCATCCTGGCTAACACGGTGAAACTCCATCTCTATTAAAAATACAAAGAATTAGCCAGGCGTGGTGGCGGCGTGCCTGTAGTCCCAGCTACTTGGGAAGCTGAGGCAGGAGAATCACTTGAACAAGATGAAACCCATGTCTACTAAAAATACAAAAAATTAGCCGGACGTGGTGGCGGGCGCCTGTAATCCCAGCTACTTGCAGGGGCTGAGGCAGGAGAATCGCTTGAACCCAGGAAGTGGAGCTTGCAGTGAGCCACGACCACGCCATTGCACTCCAGCCTGGGCAAAAAGAGCAAAACTCTGTCTCAAAAAAAAAAAAAATTTCATTTTGATAGCGAATGCTTTTCGGCAAAGCACAGAGGCTGCACAAACAGAACTCAGGAACCCCTCGAAAAGGTCTCATGGCCATCTCTGGAGCTGCTGGGCACCCAACTGTAACCGTGGCCTCAACACAGAGCCACACAAGGCTCAGGCCAGCTCTGGGGGGGTCCACCATGGCCTTGCGACTGCAGGCACCGCGAAACCACTTTGTAAAAGCATCTCACCTGCTGCAGACTAGGTGAAAACTCACAGGCTTGTGGGCCCGGACCCTGGGCTACCTCTTGAAGATGAAGGCACAGTCAGCACAGCTGCATTCTGTCCAGACCCTCAAATGACCACCAGCAACTACCTCAGCCAGTCAGCTCCGTTCTAGCTCTGTCATCTCAGATGAGAAGAGCAGGCCAGTATCTCTGGCCTTACCTGAAATATCTTAAGGCCGTAATTTACATTTTAGGCATGAATGATTTTCTAAAACCCACGATCAGAGTTTCTCTGGGAATCGGCGTCTGGCTTAGGAACACATTCATTTGTTTGACAAATACCTTCCCAAAACTATTTTAAAACACAGCTGCTGGGCGGGACGCAGTGGCTCACACCTGTAATCCCAGGACTTTGGGTGGCCGAGGTGGGTGAATCACTTGAGGTCAGCAGTTCAAGACCAGCTTGGCCAACATAGTGAAATCCTGTCTCTACTAAAAATACAAAAATTAGCCGGGTGTGGCAGTGCATGCCTATAATCCCAGCTACTCAGGAGGCTGAGGCAGGAGAATCGTTTGAACCTGGGAGGCGGAGGTTGCAGTGAGCCGAGATTGCACCACTGCACTCCAGCCTGGGTGACAGAACAAGACTCTGTCTCAAAAAAGTAAATAAATAAATAAATAAATAAATAAATAAATAAATAAAGCTTCATATCAGCATTTCCTTTTTGGGAATTATACTATTCATCTGAATTAGCATATATATATATGGGGCTGGACACAGTGGCTCACATCTGTAATCTCAAAACTTTGGAAGGCCAAAACAGGTGGTTCACCGGAGGTCAGGAGTTTTGAGACATGTCTGGCCAACGTGGTGAAACCCCATCTCTACTAAAAATACCAAAATTAGCCAGGCGTGGTAGTACACCGCACCTATAATCCCAGCTACTCAGGATGCTGAGGCAGGAGAATCGCTTGAACCCGGGAGACAAAGATTGCAGTGAGCCGAGATCACGCCACTGCACTCCAGCAGGGGCGACAGACTGAGACTCCATCTCAAAAAAGAAGTCTACCACATTTTACTCTGAGACAAGGAAATGTCCACAGGGAAGTGGGCACACACAGAAGTTAACCTAAAAGACAATGAATTCAGAGGACGGACATGAACAAATGTGCAATTTAAAACACAGGCCAGGTGCAGTGGCAACCCCTATAATCCCAGAGCTTTGGGAGGCCAAGGCGGGCTCATCACATGAGGTCAGGACCAGCTTGGCCAACATGGTGAAACCCCATCTCTACTAAAAGTACAAAAATTAGCCAGGTGTGGTGGCACATGCCTGAAATCCCAGCTACTCGGGAGGCTGAGGCAGGAAAATCGCTTGAACCCAGGGTCGGAGGTTGCAGTGAGCCAAGATCGTGCCATTGCACTCCAGCCTGGGCAACAGAGTGAGACTCTGTCTCAATTAAAAAAAACAAAAAAAAAAAAAGCTGGGCATGGCATAGGCCTCTGGTACCAGCTACTGGGGAGGGTGACGTGGCAGGATCACCCACCTGAGTCTGGGACGCCCAGGCTGCAGTGAGCTGTGACAGCACCACTGCATTGCAGCCCACACGACAGAGAGACGCCCTGTGTCAAAACCAAATAATAATAATAATCCAAACCCCAAACGTCATTAAAAAAATTAGGTAATTAGAAAAAAATCCACAAGAGAGGTACAAACAGTATATGCCAGACACAGGCTTGGTCTCCAGCTGCACGGCCAGACGAGACCCAGGAAAGTGTCAGATGCACTTGTGTTTCACAGGACAACAGTCACGTTAACATTCAGAGCTACACGTTTACTTGCTTTTGAAGACAAGTGGTTTTGCAGTTCATAACACAAAAAGCTGGTAAACCTTCACTAACTTACATGCACACAGGATGAACTTCCTGTAGGATCCTGTGAGACTCCCACACACCTTCTCATGTGGCTGAATGGGCTTCCCTGGAGCAGGGGGAACTGTCCAGGCCGGTGTCTGCCACCCCAGCCCTCCTTTCACAACGGCCTCTCCCTCCTCCTCTACCCTCTGGGCCAGCGGCTGTTGCCTGGACCCCCTCACTGGGCTGAGTGACACTTCACTAGGTCAGACTGGCCATTCACTAACTTAGAAACAGAAGTCACTTGTCTTCTCCCCAAAGGCACTCCAAGCAAGCTTGGGATGGCTTAACCAGACTCCTTTCAATCAAAAATGAAAAAATCCCACAAGAAAGCTCAACTATGGAAAGTGGCTTCAGTGTAAAACGAAAAAAAATAGAGAAGCCTCTGCACGTGACCCTGGGAGCGAGGCTCAAGCCCCTCGGCAGGACACCCAGCGCAAAGCTGCTCTACTCCACGTGCCACTGAGGCTGAGCGAGGAAAAGTCATGGCAAAGAAACCTGGGACTTAGAAATAGTTCCACGCATGCTCAGCGAAAGAACAAAAGGCTGCATATGAACTGGACAGTGTGGAACGGGCGGACCTGTAGCACGGGAAGCTGCTACAGGCACTGGGAGGAGAATGGGCAGCAGCAAACGGCCTTGGGAGACGAAAAGCGTCTCAAAACCAATTGTGGTGACGGCTGCAAGTCCATGAATGTCCTGAAACCCACAGAACTGGACATGCGACTCAGGGAAGTGCATGATTTGTACATTTTATCTCAATAAAAACAATTCTTGATAAAACGGTCAGTCCACCCAAGGAGAGAACCTGCACAGTAGAGTTCCCATTTGTCTACAAAGGTCAGGGGAGCTTAGATCCCCATCCCTGGTCCAGGTATATACACTACTACTATTATTACTACTTGAGACAGTGTCTCATTCTGTCACCCTGGCTGGAGTCCAACAGCACAATCTCAGCTCGCTGCAGCCTCTGCCTCCTGGGTTCAAGTGACCCTCCCGCCTCAGCCACCCGAGAGCTGGGATTACAAGCACACGCCACCACACCCAGCTACTTTTTGTATTTTTTTTTTGGAGACAGAGTTTCATTCTGGTTGCCCAGGCTGGAGTGCAATGGTGCAACTTCGGCTCACGGCAACCTCCGTCTCCCAAGTTCAAGTGATTCTCCTGCCTCAGCCTCATGAGTAGCTAGGATCACAGGCATGCACCACGATGGCCGGCTAATTTTTTATTTTTAGTAGAGATGGGGGGTTTCTCCGTTTTGGTCAGGCTGCTCCCAAACTCTCAACCTTGGGTGATCCGCCCACCTCGGCCTCCCAAAGTGCTGGGATTACAGGCGTGTGCCACCATGCCTAGCGTTTTGTACTTTTAGTAGAGACAGGGTTTTACCCTGTTGGCTAGGTTGGTCTCAAACTCAACTCAGGTGATCCATCTGTCTCGGTCTCCCAGTATTGGGATTCCAGGTGTGAGCCACTGCATCCAGCCCCATGTATGTATACTATCAATTCCCAAAAGAAAATGTGGATGAAACTTTTTTAAAAAGAGAGTCTTGTTCTCTTCCTCAGGCTGGAGCACAATGGCACAATCACAGCTCAGTGAAGCCTCCTGCCTCAGCTTCCCGAGTAGCTGTGCCACCACACCCACCACATGTGTGTTTTTTGTAGAGGTAATAGAGGCTTGCTATGCTGCCCAGGCTGGCCTCCGGCTCCTGGGCTCAACTGAGCCTCCTGCCTCGGTCTCCCCAGGCTGGGACTGCAGGCGTGGCTCGTTTAACTTTACAGAAGGCTCGCATCCCAGTGCTGCAAACCTAGACTCGCACCCTGACAATCCCCAAGGGAGGTTTCAGAGGCAGAGGCAGCAAGTCCCTCAACCCCTCAGGCTCACTTCTGGCTTGTGGGGGAAAAGACCAAAATCAACCATCTATAGCCAAATACAGTCTCTAACTTATTATGGCTCAGTGCAGGATTTTTTGACTTTAGCATGGGTTTACCAGCAGGCAACCTCACAGAAAGTCAAGGAGATTTTGTATTTAAGAAATGAAAGCTGAGAATAGTGGCTCACGCCTCTAATCCAAGTACTCTGGAAGGCCAACGTGTGAGGATCACTTGAGGCCAGGAGTTCGAGACAAACCTGGATAACACAGCAAGACCCATATCTAAAAAAAAATAATAAATTAAGTATTTCAATACTAATAGGACAACCGGCCAAAATTTATTGAGGGCTTTAAAACACTCTGTCTCGGGCTCAGGGTGTGCATGTCCTAATTTATTTAATTATCAGAAATTCTGCGAGGTGGGCATGCAGAGAGAAACCTAAGCCCTGGCCACATGGCAAGTAGGCAGATGGCAGAGGTGGTGGGGTCCCCCTCGACCCCGGCCCTGCCTCTGAACAAGCAGCATTTTCCTCCCAAGTCACACTGTCCTTCTTTATTTTTTTGAGACAGAGTCTCACTCTGTCACCCAGGCTGGAGTGCCGTAGCGCGATCTCGGCTCACTGCAGGCTCTGCCTCCCAGGTTCAAGCAATTCTCCTGCCTCAGCCTCCCAAGTAGCTGGGACTACAGGCGTGCATCACCATGCCCGGCTAATTTTTGTATTTTTAGTAGAAATGGGGTTTCACTATGTTGGCCAGGCTGGTCTCTAACTTCTGACCTCATGATCCACCCACCTCGGCCTCCCAAAGTGCTGGGATTACAGGCCTGAGTCACCGCGCCGGCCCGTCCTTTGTCTTGACGCTGTGAACACTCGACCAAGTGCTGCGTCTTATCTTTGGGCCGCATCTTGAACCCCCTCTTGCTTCCACTGCAGTTTACGGCGATGACTTCTGCCAACGCACTGGCTGCTTTCGGGCTCTCACTTGCAACAGTCACGTCACTTCCTGCGGCCCCCCTGCACCCATCACTAACCAGGAAACGTTATCGGGGTCCTCCCGACCTGCACATCTCAACACCCCCGAGGCCCCACCCGGCATCGTGCCAGTGTCCACAGGGAACTGCCTGGGGACTTCGCTCCTCTCCAGGCCAAGGGCATCATGTGCAAGAGCTTTAGCTAAGTGGCAGGCTTCCCATTCTGCACCTTCTGCCCCCACCTAGGGGGCAAAGACACCCCCCGAGTGAAATAAGGTAATGAAGGCACGCTCCTCCTAGCGCCTCCTGAGGGGCCACCACAGACAATGCCCTTCCCACACGAGGTCCCCAAGGCAGAGCCTGTGGCTGACAGTGTCCCAGCGCCACCCCTGCTGCCACTCCTTCCCCCCACCACACACCAAGAGCACACACACGCACGCGGGGTTCTTCTGGGCCGATGCTTCCTGGGAGATCACCAACCCCTACAGTCCCTCTGTAAAGGAGGAGCTTCCGAATTCTGGGACACTGGGCTCAGCTCCTTCTTTTAGAATGACCAGAGACAGGCTCATCCTCTGCCTATACCAAGTCCTTCCGGATGAGACTGCTGAAGCTGGACTCAGTCCTTGCAGAACGTGGCAAGTACTTCCCAGGTCTGGAACCCAGGAGGTCACAGTGGGCTGACATGAAAGGGATGAGCTTACACCAATCAAGGGAGTGTGAGGATGTGCGTCACTCTCTGCTTTTCTTTCTCTTACTGAATATACAAGAACTTAAACATAAACAGTGCTAACTGAAGAGTAATTGTCAAAAACAGGATGTCAGGCTAAGCTTCATGGCACAGAGTTTAATGTGAATCATGAGATGAGACAAAAGCCTCCTCCAGGGCGATGGGAAGACCCAGCCCCAAACCAGACTCTTGAGCACCCAGCCCTAAACCAGACTCTTGGAAGGGGCTGCGTGGTCATGCATTGCCTAAGACTCAGGGGTGAAGATGGGAAGCACCCAGCCCTAAACCAGACTCTTGGAATAGGCTCTGTGGCCACCCATCGCCGTAAGGCTCAGGGATGGAGACAGCATGGACAGGGACCTCGCACAAAGGCATGTCGGGAGGGCCTCCTTTCCAAGGCACAGCCCCACCTGCTCCTTCTCAGCCCACGACGGGAGCAGAGCCATGTCAAAGCCGTGCCCCACACAGGGTGGACAAGGACATGGCCTACTGACAGCTCCTCAGAAATCCTTAAGACATTTTTCCAAACGCAGGTTACCAGGGCTTCTGCAGAGAGAGGGGCAGCAGGACGTGCTGCTGACAGTCCCTGGGGACTTACACTGACTTGCAGTGAGAGCCCCACATCTGCCACCAGGATGGCTCCCAGCACCACCGCGTCACAAGCACCACACTCTCCACCGTGGGACGCCCAGATGGCTCGGCAGGCAGGCCGGGCTGGGGAGCTGACAGCAGACGCCCGGGACTCTGCCCAGCGTCCTCACCCACAACCTTTTAACTGTAACTGGCAGAGGAGACAGCAGGGAGGACAGAAGGTACAGTGGCGGCTAGGATGCAGTTTTAGGTTTTTGCCAGACATACTTTCAGGGGCCATTCCTGGCTACCTAATTAATCTACCTGTGTATAAGAATTTTTTAGCTTATTAAATATTGCAAGAGGCCAGGCATGGTGGCTCTCGCCTGTAATCCCAACACTCTGAGAGGCTGAGGCAGCTGGATCACGAGGTCAAAAGTTCAAGACCAGTTTGGTCAAGATGGTGAAACCCCGTCTCTACTAAAAATACAAAAATTAGCCGGGCATGACAGCGGATGCCTGTAATCCCAGCTATTCGGGAGGCTGAGGCAGAGAATCGCTTGAACCTGGGAGGGGGAGGTTGCAGTGAGCTGAGACCAAGCCGCTACACTCCACCTTGGGCAACAGCGTGAGACTCCATCTCAAAAAAAAATAAAATAAAATACAAGAGTAGGGCTGAGCATGGTGGCTCACGCCTGTAATCCCAGCACTTTGGGAGGACGAGGAGGGTGGATCACCTGAAGTCAGGAGTTTAAGACCAGCCTGGCCAACATGGTGAAACCCTGTGACTACTAAAAATACAAAAATTAGCCGGGTGTGGTGGCGCGTGCCTGTAATCCCAGCTACCCGGGAGGCTGAAGCAGGAGAATCACTGGAACCCGGGAGGCGGATGTTGCAGTGAGTCTGCAGTGAGCCAAGATCTCGCCACTGCACTCCAGCCAGGGTGACACAGTGAGACTCTGTTGGGAAAGGGCGGGGATGGCAAGAGTGCCAATACATAGACAATGCTGGGCGAGGCCAGGGATGTTGGTCGAGGGCGGGGATGTTGGGAGAGGGCGGGGATGGCAACAGTGCCAACACGAAGATAAAAGGTTTAGCATTTGACACCTATTCTCTTTTCATTTGGAATACATTTGGCCTGGCCTCCGTTCTGAAAACTACAAATCACTCACTATAACAAAACAAGATCCAGAAACTTTCCATTAGCGTGGGGGTGACCATGAAATGCCTGGTCAAAAACCCGGGCACTGATTGTCATAACCATTATGCAACTGGTGTTGCGTCCATCAGAATCTAGTTTAAGAATACTCTTCTCTCTACAGGAGTCTTCGCGGCAGACCTAGCCTGCTCTGTGTCCTCCTGAAATGAAGGAATGTTCTCTCCCATTATTTCTTCTAACAGCTTGGTTAGCAAGCTCCGCCCTCTTCTTTATCCGACCTTCTAAGGACCTCACCAGATGTGTGAAGCAGCCCGGCTCCATGTGTATCAGGCACGCACACACACACGCACGCACACCAACCTGCAAAGGAAATAACGGGGCAGCCCTGCAGTGTGAAAAGCAATGGGATTTTGTGGGTTCCACCTCCTCACCTAAGCATCCCTGGTCTACGCTATGTCACGACCCTCTGCTGAACCACGTCAGTGTGAACCCCACACCGTGTCTGTGCGCCTCACCATGCCTACTGCCATGGGTGGCACTGGAACTAACCCGTGGACGATCCGACGTGCACCAGGAATAGAAACCAAGCTCTCGCAAAGACAGAGGAGCCAGTGTGTGCATTGCACAGGGTGACACGCCTCCTGTGCCCGAGCCACACGTAACACCTTCCAGGGAGGACCACACGGGGGGTTTTTAAAGGGCAACCCGCTGGGATACAGTTCTTTGTCTTTCCTAAGAAGATCATTGTACATCTGGTCATATGTGGTTTTGAAATCATAAACATTGGGCTTGTCGGGAGCTGGTCCTGGAAGCTTCACGTGAGTCCCTGTTCCAAAGGATCGGACGCTGAATCCCCGTTTGCTGAAAGACAAAAGGAGAGAAAGAATCACAGTCACACTAAGACACAAAATTCCAAAAGCAAGGGACAGGAAATGGGACAGAAACAAAATGAGTAATTTCATTGGCTCATAGTAGAGAATATGTCTTCAAATTTTTAATCTAGGCCGGGCATGGTGGCTCGTGCCTGTAATCCCAGCACTTTGGGAGGCCAAGGCAGGCGGATCATGAAGTCAGGAGATCGAGACCATCCTGGCTAACACAGTGAAAACCCGTCTCTACTAAAAATACAAAAAATTAGCCGGGCGCGGTGGCGGGCACCTGTAGTCCCAGCTACTCGGGAGGCTGAGGCAGGAGAATGGCGCGAACCCGGGAGGCGGAGCTTGCAGTGAGCTGAGATAGCACCACTGCACTCCAGCCTGGGCGACAGGCTGTAGCAAGTTACACAAAAGCAATCAAACCAGAACTGACCATCACAAAGCCACATCTGAACATCATAGCTTGTTTAAGGCTTTACTTTAAACTGAAAGGACTGACTGGCGTGGACTTGGGGAAGATTTCATCAGAACATTTTGGCCATCGACCAACGTCCTGGCTTTGGAGGATCCAAGTTCACAGGATTCCTAAGGGACTCGCAAAGGTCCAACTGCCCGCTCCACCACAGGAAACTGTGTCTCCCCCAGTTTCCCAACACCCCCACGATGCTGGCTCCATGGGAACCGAGACCCAACACCCAAAGGAGTCCCACAGGCTCAGGGGTGGTGCAGGCAGAGAACAGATGCCGCGATGGGTCCGACGGTGCTTGTTCCTCGGACTTCCTAGTCACAGGTGAGGAAACTGACCAAATACTTTTCCTAATCAACCGGAGAAAAGAGCTGAACAGGAAACGTGTGTCATGTGCCACCAATGAGCTCTAGTTCACGCAAGGAGAAAGAGAGGTCCTCTCCAAACGCTGATGGAGTGTGGTAAGACCAGAAAATTCTTCTGTCATCGCTGACAAGCAAACTTAAGTTTGTCACAACAAGTTACATGTAAAAAAGTTACTTTGGCACCGAGTGCGGTGGCTCACACCTTCAATCCAGGCACTTTGGGAGGCCGGGACAAATGGATCACCTGAGGCTGGGAGTTTCAGACTAGCCTGGCCAGGAGGCGAAACCCCAACTCCGTTTCTACTAAAAAAAATAAAATAAATTAGCTGGGCATGGTGGTGCATGCCTGTAATCCCAGCTACTTGGGAGGCTGAAGCATGAGAATCGCTTGAACCCAGCAGGCAGAAGTTGCAGAGATTGGAGATCTCACCACTGCACTTCAGCCTGGGCAAAAGAGCGAGACTCTGTCCCAAAAAAACAACAAAAAAAGTTACTTTGGTATAGAACATGTGTTCTTGTAAAGTCACAACTGATATTTATAATTACCTAAAAAATATAGACTTCTCAACCTAGCTTTATTTATAAATCACAAAAGGTTTGCATCTGAAGGAATCTGCCCGGCTCAGGGCGCAGGGCGCATACACACTTCCATTAACACTAAACTCCTCTCACAGGCCTGTCATTCTTGTTCAGAAAAGTGCTGCTGTTTCGCTCTTGAGCAAGAATGACACACAGATACATGAGGAGTTCCATATTATTTTAAAAAAAGAAAAGTAAGGCCGGGTGCGGTGACTCACGCCTGTAATCCCAGCACTTTGGGAGGCCGAGGTGGGCAGATCATGAGGTCAGGAGATCAAGACCAACCTGGCTAACATGGTGAAACCCCATCTCTACTAAAAATACAAAAAATTAGGCGGGCGTGGCGGCGGGTGCTTTTATAGTCCCAGCTACTTGGGAGGCTGAGGCAGGAGAATGACTTGAATCCGGGAGGCAGAGGTTGCAGTGAGCTGAGATCGCGCCACTGCACTACAGCCTGGGCGACAAGAGCGAGACCCTGTCTCAAAAAAAAATAAAAAAAAATTACTGAATGTTGAATGAGTGTCACAAGAGAGGAAAAACTCAGGCAGAGGGGGCTGCTGGAGTGTAACCAGCCTCTATGCGGATAATGGGGCAACACCCAGCAAGTGAAAACTACCTGTGCCTTTCTCACAGACACTGGCTTCTAGAAACCTGCCCTACGGACATACACGTGCCTCTGCAACGTGGCTGCCTGCCGGATGCCCACTGCCGGCCTTCCATAGCCACAAAAGAACAGACAAGTCGAATAATCCATCCATGGGGCACGACAGGCCATGCGGCTCCACGCGCACCTCCGAGGATGAGTAGAGGAAGCAAAAGAGCCCAAGGGCACCCTGCTGCGCCACCACACACGTCACCCACACACACAGAGAAGACGTGCTCATCTAGTGTACGTGAGACACCTGAGTCCCCTGAGGCTGATGACAGCTGCGTCAGTCCTCACATCCTTAGATATCCCGAGCTACACAACCCGGCTCTCCAAACATCTACCACACACGGCCAGAAATGTGGCACAACAGCAGCGATTCATGACTACAAACCCGTGTTCACGGCACCCGGACTGTGAAATAAACGTGAAAATGCTAAAATTAAAATTCCTGACATTCAGTCATAACCACAGATCCTGATGGAAACGTGAGGTTAAAGCAATAAAGTCAACTGTTGGTTGTGACTGAGAGGGTGACGGAGGCCCAGACACAAGGCATACCACAGGGAGCACACGTGAGAAACAACAAGCCTAAAATGACTTCCTTACCAATTCAGACAACATACAATAAAATATGTTCCGTCAAAGCACAGACAAGGGCCGGACGCAGTGGCTCACTTGAGGACAGGAGTTCGACACCAGCCTAGCCAACATGGTGAAACCTTATCTCTACTAAAAACACAAAAATTAGTCGTGGTGGCACACGCCTGTAATCCCAGCTATTCGGGAGGCTGAGGCAGGAGAATTGCGTGAACCCCGGAAGCGGAGGTTGCAGTGAGCCGAGATCGCGCCATTGCACTCCAGCCTGGGCAACAGAGAGATACTGTTTCAAAAAAAAAAAAAAAAAAAAAAATCGCACAAAGAAGCCCAGGATCAGCGTGATCACAGCAGCCAAAGGAGACAGCCTGTCTCCCAACACTAACAAGAACTCACCACCTGCTGGACGTTCCTTTAAGTTAGCCTATTTAAAAACAAAATGCAGTTTGTTTTTCCCGCAACAAAATGTGCACGAATGGCAAAAAGGCTATTTAGCAACAGAAGCAGTATTTCTCCTAAACTGATGCAACCGACAGGGCAGCCAGCTTGCGACTCAACAGCGTTTCTTACATAAAAGCAAGGACAGCTTGGAAAACACTCCTGACACCAACAGGCTTTGCCTGAAGGGCCAACGCCTTTGTAAACTAATCTTCCAGACAAGTATTTGTCTGGTATGCCAAACAACTGTCTTTACAAGTACCAAAAATCTATCAGAGGGCTTGTAATCCCAGCACTTTGGGAGACCAAGCAGGTGGATCACTTCAGCTCAGGAGTTTGAGACCAGCCTGGCCAACATGACAAAACCCCGTCTCTACTTTAAAAAAAAAAAAGCCAGGCATGGTGGTGCGCGCCTGTAATCCCAGTTACTCCGGAGGCTGAGGCTGGAGAATCGCTTGAACCCGGGAGGTGGAGGTCGCAGTGGGCCCCGTGATGGTGCCACTGCACTCCAGCCTGGGTGACAAACTGAGATTCTGTCTCAAAAAAACTCCAAAAAACTATCATAAGCCATCAGGCGGGGCGTGGTGGCTCGCGCCTGTAATCCCGACACTTTGGGAGGCGGAGGAGGACGGATCACCTGAGGTCGGGAGTTTGAGACCAGCCTGACCAACAATAGAGAAACCCCGTCTCTACTAAAAATACAAAACTAGCTGGGCGTGGTGGCTCATGCCTGTAATCCCAGCTACTTGGGAGGCCAGGAGTTCAATACCAGCCTGGGCAACACGGTAAGACCCTGTCTGTAAAAATAAATAAATAAATAAGGCCAGGCACGGTGGCTCACGCCTGTAATCCCAGCACTTTGGGAAGCCAAGGCGGGCAGATCACCTGAGGTCAGGAGGTTGAGACCAGCCTGGCCAACATGGTGAAACCCCGTCTCTACTAAAAATACAAAAAAATTAGCTGGACATGGTGGTGCATGTCTGTAGTCCCAGCTACGCAGGAGGCTGAGGCAGGAGAATCGCTTGAACTCGGGAGGCAGAGGCTGCAGTGAGCCGAGATCTTGCCACTGCACTCCAGCCTGGGCGACAGAATGAGACTCCATCTCAAAAAAAAAAGAAAGAAAAAAACAAAAACAAAAAGCCACAAAACAAACAAACAAAAAACCTAACTGGTTCCAAGGGGACACTTTAATCCTTGGAGCACCAAGCGCGGGAGGCTCTGTGGAAACGTACGGCGGAGTCTTCTGGCGCTGCCCTGAAACATGAGGACTCCCAGGACTCTGGTATTTGAAACAATTTAGTCTCTAACACCAAAGATGATCACTCCAGAGAACGCTAAGATGTCGACACTTACTATCACTTGGATTTATCAGGAAAATAGAGTCCACGCCGATTTTCAATAGGGTGAAATTGTTACTGTGTCTGTTTTTAGAGACAGGGACTTGGTCTGTCGTCCAGCCAGGAGTTCAGTGGCGCAGTCACAGCTCACAGTCATAGCTCACCACAGCCTCAACCTCTTGGGCTCAAGTGATCTTGCTGCCCCGTCTCCCAAGCAGCCAGAATGACAGGCATGTGCAACCAACCACACGTGGCTAAGTTTTAAAATGTTTTGTAATGATGGCGGGTCTCACTGTGTTGCCCAGGGCTCAAACTCCTGGGCTCAAGCAATCCTCCTCCCTCAGCCTCCCAAAGTGCTGGACTACAGGCCGAAGAGCCACCTTGCCAGGCCCAAAATTTTTAAAAGGGGCGAGGTTCACTGATCAGCTAGCTACTGTGCCTGCTCAGTTAACTACAATTCCTTTTGACAATTTTATTTCAGCTTTCCTGTGCAGTTTTATGTAGCCCTACCCAACTGCATACAATTTTCCTTTTTTCACTTACCATAAGCATTTCCTACGCTTTTCACATCATTTTTAACGCCTGAAAGACTCTCTAAATCTGACTTTCACAAGCTTTCCCAGTGTAACAGAAAAGCACTATCACACAGAGTTTGAGTATTAAAACTCTCTAAATAAACCCAAATGAATAGACAAAGGACATAAACAGGTAATTTTCAAAAGCAAAAATGCTCTGGGTGCGGTGCCTCACACCTGTAATCCAAATACTTTGGGGCGCTGAGGCAGGAGGATCGTTTTAGCCCAGATATTCAAGGCTGAAGTGGTGAGCTATGATCACGCCACTGCACTCCAGCCTTACTCTGGCTTGAAAAAAAAAACAAAAAAAAAAAGGGAAAATGACAACAGACATAAATTCCAACTTCAATAAGGCCAAGCTAGAAAACCGAGACATGGAAGAACACCCTGCCGACCAGAGGCCAGGAGAAGTGGAGTGAAATTTCCTAAGAGTCTGAAGGATTTCCTGCCTGTTACCCCCGAGACCCCAGTCATGACATGGAGGAAGAGCCACCTGCAAGATGGACACAAGCCACAAGCTGTGCTGTGAACCTGGGCACTCAGCGCCAATGCCACCAGTCTGTGAGTCTCTGCAGGGACCCCCCCACCCAAAATCGGACCGCCAAATTCTCCCGTTTGACTGGGGTATTATAGAAAATTATTTGTATGAATAATGAAAATAAACCACCTCGTGGCAAAAAAAGGAAACTAATGATGTGAATACTAACTATGGAGCAGACAACAGAACAAGAGCTTATCCCCGATGCACGCGTGAACACATGGAGACAGATGGACACCAAAATGGTACTTCTGAGAGACCACTTTCATTTTCTACAGTAAGAATTTCTGCAACAAGCAGGCTGGGCGTGGTGGCTCACGCCTGTAATCCCAGCACTTTGGGAGGCCGAGGCGGGCAGATCACGAGGTCAGGAGATCGAGACCACCCTGGTCAACACAGTCAAACCCCATCTCTACTAAAAATACAAAAAATTTGGCCGGGCGCGGTGGCTCACGCCTGTAATCCCAGCACTTTGGGAGGCTGAGGCGGGCGGATCACGAGGTCAGGAAATCGAGACCATCTGGCCAACACAGTGAAACCCTGACTCTACTAAAAGCACCAAAAATTAGCCAGGCGTGGTAGCAGGCGCCTGTAGTCCCAGTTACTCAGGAGGCTGAGGCAGGAGAATGGCATGAACCCGGGAGGCGGAGGTTGCAGTGAGCTGAAATCGCGCCACTGCACTCCAGCCTGGGCGACAGAGCGAGACTCCATCTCAAAAAAAAAAAAAAAAAAAAAATTAGCTGGGCGTGGTGGCAGGCGCCTGTAGTCCCAGCTACTCGGAGGGTTTGAAGGAGAATCACTTCAACCTGGGATACAGAGGTTGCAGTGAGCCAAGATCGTGTCATTGCACTCCAGCCTGGGCGACAGAGGGAGACTCCGACTCCAACAAAAAAAAAAAAAAGGAAATTGAAGGTCCATGTCTAAATTAACTTCATGATATCCATATTCATGATATCCATAATAGATGTCACCTTAAACTTACTTCCTTTTGACTCTCTTCTGAGTCTACTCTTTTGAGTAAATTTGAATGATGGCGGCACAGGTAAAAGCACACCCAAGAATTCATTATTCAGAGGTGCTCTCTGCTCCTTTTCCAGAGACCACAGCTCTGCCAGAAATGGCCACTGGCCACTCTGAACTAAAAAGGACTTGGTCATCTTCAGTCATCGTCTCAGCGAGGTTATGATTGGCATGTCTTTAAAGCAGCCGCTAAACCTGATTTTATTAACAAGATAGCTAAATAATTTTTTTTTTTTTGAGACAGAGTCTCGCTCTGTCACCCAGGCTGGAGTGCAGTGGCCGGATCTCAGCTCACTGCAAGCTCTGCTTCCTGCTTCCCGGGTTCACGCCATTCTCCTGCCTCAGCCTCCTGAGCAGCTGGGACTACAGGCGCTCGTCACTACGCCTGGGTCATTTTTTTGTATTTTTTGTAGAGACGGGGTTTCACCATGTTAGCCAAGATGGTCTCGATCTCCTGACCTCATGATCCACCTGCCTCGGCCTCCCAAAGTGCTGGGATTACAGGCGTGACCCACCGCGCCCAGCCCTAAATAGAATTTTTAAAGCATTTCTTTTTGTTAAGATTTCTACTCCATCTTGCCAGGCGCAGTGGCTCATGCCTATAATCCCAGCACTTTGGGAGGCCCACGCGGGCGGATCACGAGGTCAGGAGATCGAGACCATCCTGGCTAACACGGTGAAACCCCGTCTCTACTAAAAATACAAAAAAATTAGCCGGGCGTCGTGGCGGGCGCCTGTAGTCCCAGCTACTCAGGAGGCTGAGGCAGGAGAATAGTGTGAACCCAGGAGGCGGAGCTTGCAGTGAGCTGAGATAGCACCACTGCACTCCAGCCTGGGCTACAGACTCCCCCTCAAGAAAAAAAATATATATTCTACTCCAACTTTATTTTACTTATTTATTTATTTGAGATGGAGTCTTGCTCTGTCGCCCAGGCTGGAGTGCAGTGGCATGATCTCGGCTCACTGCAAGCTCCGCCTCCTGGGTTCATGCCATTCTCCTGCCTCAGCCTCCCGAGTAACTGGGACTGCAGGCGCCCGCCACCACGCCCGGCTAATTTTTTTGTATTTTCAGTAGAGATGGGGTTTCATCGTGTTAGCCAGGATAGTCTCAATCTCCTGACTTTGTGATCCGCCCACCTCAGCCTCCCAAGGTGCTAGGATTACAGGTGTGAGCCACTGCACCCGGCCTACTCCATCTTTGTTATGCAGATACAGCAGAAAATCTTGAACAAAGGATCACCAAGGAGAACCAGCAGAACCAGAAGGTCTCCAGCCCATTTGTTATTCCAGTTAACAATAATTTTGTCTTGGGGGGGGTGAGCCTTGCATTGTTTTGCTTAAATGTATCAAATTTTTACAGGTAACTGCAGTTTATAAATGAAGACCCAGCACAATGTAATTCTAGCACATTTCTAGTTTTAAAAACAACCTTTGGCCGGATGCGGTGGCTGACGCCTGTAATCCCAGCACTTTGGGAGGCCGAGGCGGGCAGATCACCTGAGGTCGGGAGTTTGAGATTAGCGTGGCCAGCATGGTGAAACTCCGTCTCTACTAAAAATGCAAAAAAAGCCGGGCGCAGTGGCTCACGCCTGTAATCCCATCACTTTGGGAGGCCGAGCGGGCGGATCACGAGGTCACAAGATCGAGACCATCCTGGCTAACATGATGAAACTCCGTCTCTACTAAAAATACAAAAAAAAAAAAAAAGAAAATTAGCCGTGCGTGGTGGCCGGTGCCTGTAGTCCCAGCTACTCGGGAGGCTGAGGCAGGAGAATCGCTTGAACTTGAGAGGCACAAGTTGCAGTGAGCCGAGATCGCGCTACTGCACTCCAGTTTGGGCGACAGAGCAAGACTCTGTCTCAAAAAAAAAAAAGAAAGAAAGAAAAGAATAAAGAGAAAGAATCAGCAGATCATGAACACTTGACACTGATTTTTGGGGGGTGTTTTTTGGTCTCCAACTCCTGACTTCAGGTGATCCGCGTGCGTCGGCCTCCCAAAGTGCTGGGACTACACGCGTGAGCCACCGTGCCTGGCCTACGTGACACTGTTAAAAACGGAAAAAAAAGGGGGACTGCTAATTTTCCCAAGTTGCTCAGGAAAGTTATAGCTGGACCGCGATAAGAGAAGCGAGACACTGTTTTCATTTAAAGTTCACGTAGGTAACTTTGGGGGTAAAAAAGCCATTTCAATTTTGTCTTACTATCAAAGTTGACACATACCAAATTTTAACTGTAAGTCAAGTGGTCAGTTTCTCAGTTTGCTATGTGACTCAACAAAAAAACTTGTTATCAAGCAGGAATAAACTTTCATTAGACATATGCTACGCAAGAGTCACAGGCGGCCAGTTCGCAGGGAATATAAACTAGCAGAGCCAAACCAAGTCCACGTTGTATTCCAGAAACTACCGGTTGGAGGCGTTCCAGGGAGGAAGAGAAGATCTTTCGCAAAAAAAAAAAAAAAAAAAGAAGTAGCAAACACACAAATCCATGGCATAAAAAAGTAGACCGCTTTGTTATTTACAACATCGTGGTATGCCGAGATTGTGTTGCGCGCCGTTTCCAGGGAAGGTGGCCAACGACGCACACGAAATACCATGATCGGCCGCCGCCGCGCAGCCCCTCGCCGCGGACGCTACCCTCGCCCCCCGGGCCCGGCCTCGGAGAGCTCGAAGGACCACCGGACAGCGGGCGCCTCGTCCCGGAACCTGCCTTCCCTGAGATGCCCACCCGCGTGTGGGCGCCGCGCGCTGCCGTCCAGCTGCCATCCCAACCAGCCGACCCACGAGCGCGGCCCGGCTTCCTCTCAGGGCTCCCGGCGCGGGCCAGGGGGAACCGGGGAGGAGGGAGGGCCGGTCGCCGGAGCGGAGCGCGCGGGGACAGGGTGGAGCCCAACTACCTGAGGATGTTGTGCGCCTCCATGCTCCGGTTCTGGTTGCTCGAGCACACCACCGCCACCCGCAGCGGGGACGACGGCATGGCGGCGGCCGCAAATCCCGCGGCTCTCCCGCTTGGGTTCCCACCCCACCGCGGCGCTTCCGCGCGAGCAAAATGGCGGCCGCGGTGGCCGGAAGCGGGCGACGCGAAACGACGGCGCCGGCGGCGTAGCGTGCGGCGTCTGCGCGGCGGCCTCCCCGCCCACCCTGGGCGCCGGGCCGCGGACGGAGCGCAGGCACTGGCCTTCGGGCGCGCTGCACTCGGCGAGGCCGGGGGCGGCCAACGCCGCGCCGGCCCCCGGCGTCCGCAGCAGAGACCCGCACTCCACAAGGCCCGGCTGAGCGTCACGGCGCCAAGCGCCGGCGTCCTGACATCAGCACCCCGCGCCGGCGCCTAGTGTGACGCAGACGACGTGCGGAACACCAGGACGTCATAAGGTGTCGCCGCCGCCTTTGGGAGCGACGCGAAACGCCGCGCTTGCCGGAGATAGCATTGAGGGCCCTTCCGCGGCCCGGCGTTTCGTCTCTTGGGACGATTTTGTGCGTTCCCTCGGTCCCCGTGGGGCCCATAGTTCTCACTTCTGCCACCCCAGAGTCGCCGCGCTTCACTAGACCCGCTCCCTCCACTGTCCCGGAGGCCCACAGACATTCCCGCATTCTGAGGCTCGCTCCCGTCCCGTGCCGCTGTTACCGGCCTCCGGCCCCGGCTCATACAAGCAGGAGCACATCGCTCTTTTATGAAAGCCCTTCAACATTTAACGTTTAAATGCGAGGGCCGACCTGTGACAGACCTGGTTGGGAGTGCACGTCGACTATGGTCTTCCTCGCCTCGGGCTTCCTTGGAGAGGCCGCCGGCTGGTCTGAGATTTGGGTCCAGTTACAGTAAATCCAGTCAACGCGAGTGTGTTATTCCCCAGCTATGCCTGTCTGCCTGGATGCAGCCTCGCGGGGGACAGTGGGTTGATGTTTTGCCGTGGGAGCGCCACGGACGGGAGAGGGAGTGATAATGATTGTCAACCTAATAACAGGCTCTCTAACTGAAAATGATATTTCTTTGGGAATAGGGCGTTGGCGAATATGCGTGCCATAGTAAACGATTTGCGCATTCAGGAAAGTAATGGTTTTTAAAGAAAAAATGAAGACGTAGATAATGGCTTGGAAATAATTAACCTTGGCTACAAAGAACAGTAACAAGTGTACTCCCGGCCGGGCGCGGTGGCTCAAGCCTGTAATCCCAGCACTTTGGGAGGCCGAGGCGGGCGGATCACCTGGAGTCAGGAGTTCAAGACCAGCCTGACCAACATGGAGAAACCCCGTCTCTACTAAAAATACAAAATTAGCCAGGGTGGTGGCGCATGCCTGTAATCCTAGCTACTAGGGAGGCTGAGGCAGGAGAATCGCTTGAACCCGGGAGGCAGAGGTTGCGGTGAGCCGAGATCGCGCCATTGCACTCAAGTCTGGGCAAAAAGAGCGAAACTCCGTCTCAAAAAAAAAAAAAGAAAGAAAGAAATTGTACTTTTAGGTCAGGCGCAGTGGCTCACGCCTGTAATCCCAGCACTTTGGGAGGCCGAGGCGGGTGGAACACGAGGTCAAGAGATCGAGACCATCCTGGCCGACATGGTGAAACCCCGTCTCCACTACAAATACAAAAGTTAGCCGGGTGTAGTGGTGCGCACTTGTAGTCCCAGCTACTCAGGAGGCTGAGGCAGGAGAATCACTTAAACCCAGGAGGCGGAGGTTGCTGTGAGCTGAGATTGTGCCTGTGCAGTTCACCCTGGCAACAGAGTGAGATTCCATCTCAAAAAAATAAAAAGAAATTGTCCTTTTGCAAAATACGGCAATGAATAAGTTTAAAAGGGGAAAATACAAGGTAAAATCAATAATACTATGACTATCCCAGTTTGCATATTGGTTTTGACCCATGAACCTAGGCTTAAAGGAAAGCAATTAAAAAGAAAAAAATTAGAAAACAAAAATAGAAAAATAGAGATTAAAGGAAGGCAATTGAATAAATAAAATGGCCATAGAAATTACATGAGACTTGTAACCATGTGCCTGTTTTCTTTCTGTGTGTAAATGGATCTCAGTGTTCCAGAGGAATTTACCCACATACAGCATATAGTATTGACATACTTATTTAATACCTTATTTAACCAATAGGTAGTAAAGATCTCTTAGGTCAGGTTTTTGTGAAGTTACCAGCAGAAGCTACTGATTGTGAAATGTCAGTTATACCATTGATGGCAGTGGCAGCCTCTCTTGAGTGGCTACTGGGAATATGCTGGCTACAGCAGGGGAGGCTCAGCTGGGACTCTCTGCTCCACTGAGCATGTGGGAGCCCTGCCCCCTTCCAAGTTGGCAGGACAGGAGCCCCACCCTCCTGGGAGCAGATGCATCTGCCCAGCCACGGCTGTGGACCCAGGTATCCCTGCAATCCCAGGGCTGGGAAGCCACCCCCACCTGCCCCCGAAAGCTCAGAAGTGCCTCCAGCTGCTACCTGGCCTCTCCTGACTCCCAACAAAGCTGAAGCCAAGCCCAGGCGCTGTTGCAACCCAGCCAGGTGTGCACACACTGAGGGCAGTGCTAGCATGCCAGCCCCTTGCTGCCTCGGCCCGCTCTGGACTTTGAGTGCTCATAAGCATGGGAGCAAGGCCAAGGAGGGGCTGAGGGCGGCTCAGCCCAGTCCTGTAGGCAACCCTCGACCTGAACAGCCTGGGTCCTGTAGATGACATGATTGATGGCAGTAGGAGGCACACAAGCTCCTGGGTGGAAAGGGGTGGGTGTCCTGTGAAGACCCCCATTAAAGCTAGGGACTTCCTGAAACATGGGGGCTGGGCTGCCAGTTCTGGGTGGAGTCTGCCGTCCAGAGTGAGATTTATGGTGCTTTTTCTGGGCCCGTCCATGGCTGCCCATGGGCCAATCAGTATATACTTTCTCCCTTCTGAAGCTCATAAAAATCCCACTCAGCTATACTCACAGAGATGTCAGGACTACCAGCTGTGGGAAGGATCTACCCACTTGGGATCCCCTCAATTTGTGGGGATCACCTGCCTGTGGGAAGGAGCTACTTACTCCGGGTCTCCTCTCCGCTGAGAACTAGGCACTCGGGACGACCTGCCTGCGGGAAGGAGCTACTCACTTCGGGTCCCCTGAGAGCTGTTCTGTCGCTCAATGAAGCTCCTCTCTTTCTTGCTCACCCTCTGGTTGTCCACGTACCTCATTCTTCCTGGACGCAGGATGAGAACATGGGACCTGCTGAATAGCAGGACTGAAAGAGCTGTAATACAAACGGGGCTGAAACACGTCTCCTGCTTGCCACATTGGGGGCAACAAGAAGGAGAGAAGAGAGCTGTGGCCCTTCGGGGAGCCCAGACTTGGGGACTCCCTGAGCCAGGGCTCTGACACCCTTTTTGGGGGCTCCCTGAGCCGGGGCCGTGACACCCTCTTTGGGGACTCCCTGAGCCGGGGCCGTGACACCCTCTCGGGGACTCCCTGAGCTGGGGCCATGACACCCTCTTGGGGACTCTGCAGGTCCTTGTATCTCCAAGATTCTGGGAGCCACCACGATCCCCAGTGCCTGCAGTGGAAGCCACTTCTGGTGCACCTGGTCCAGCTACAGACTTGCACAGAGCTGGCACCTGTGCCGGTGCCTGGAGCTGCCTGCCCCACTGCACCTGGCACACCTGGCTGTGCACAGTGACTGGACCCCGCGCTTGTTCACACACCCCCCTGCCGCTCCTCACCTGGAAGGTGTGGGATCTGAGCCAGTAGCATCAGCTGAGTGCAGCCTATCAGGCTGAGTGGGTGGATTGGGCCCAGTGGGCCCGAGCAAAACTCAGGCAAAGGCGCCCCAGACAGAGGTTTCCGGATGGGAAAGTTACACCCTAAGGATCCTGTGACAGCATTACCCTGCCCAGTGAAAAAGGTAGAATCAAAGGGGAGTAAGAGTCTCATTATAATTGCAGTCTTGTTCCGAAGTCTTGGGAAAAGCTGTCTGTAGCATGAAAACATCAGCTTCTCTGGGTTTGAAGTTTGGGTGTTTCTGGTTAGGGCATCAGGCAGTTTGGTGAACATTGTGTGTGACCCATGCATCAGGCATGAGACTTGTCCCTTAAAATGTATCTAGTTTGGTCTGGCACATTGGCTCATGCTTGTAATCCCAACACTTTGGGAGGCCAGTGTGAGAGAATCTCTGTTTTTTTTGAGACAGAATCTCGCTCTGTCGCCCAGCTGGAGTGCAATAGCGCAATCTGGGCTCATTGCAAGCTCCGCCTCCCAGGTTCACGTAATTCTCCTGCCTCAGCCTTCCGAGTAGCTGGGACTACAGGCACCCGGCTAATTTTTTTTTTTTTTGTATTATTAGTAGAGACAGGGTTTCACCGAGTTAGCCAGGATAGTCTTGATCTCCTGACCTCGTGATCCGCCCGCCTCGGCCTCCCAAAGTGCTGGGATTACAGGCGTGAGCCACCACACCCGGCCGAGAGAATCTCTTGAGACCAGGAATTTGAGACCAAACTGGTCAATATAGCTAGATCCCTCTCTATTTAAAAAAATTACATATATACACACACACACATAACACATATATACATACATTATACATACATATACACGTGTGTATGTGTGTAAATTAATTTTTTTTTAGATGGAATCTCTCTGTGTCACCAGGCTGGAGTGCAGTGGTGTGATCTCGGCTCACTGCAACCTCCACCTCCCAGGTTCAAGCGATTCTCCTGCCTCAGCCTCTCGAGTGGCTGGAATTACAGGCACACACCACCACGCCTGGCTAATTTTTGTATTTTTAGTAGAGATGGGTTTCACCACGTTGGCCAGGATGGGCTCGATCTCTTGACTTCTTGATCCACCCACCTCAGCCTCCCACAGTGCTGGGATTACAGATGTGAGCCACCATGCCCGGCCATGAGTTTATTAAAAGGGATATTAAATTTTTTTTTTTTGAGATGGAGTCTTGCTCTGTCACCCAGGCTGGAGCGCAGTGGTGCGATCTCAGCTCACTGCAACCTCTGCCTCCCGGGTTCAAGCAATTCTCCTGCCTTGTCCTCTCAAGTAGCTGGGATTACAGGCACCCATGACCACGCCTGGCTAATTTTTGTATTTTTAGTAGAGACAAGGTTTCACCATCTTGGTCAGGCTGGTTTCAAACTCCTAACGTCAGGTGATCCACCCGCCTTGGACTCCCAAAGCTGTGAGCCACCACACCCGGCCTATTAAATTTTTTTTGAGACAGGGTTTTGCTCTGTTGCCCTGTGGGGAAAAGCAAGAGAGATCAGATTGTTAACTGTGTCTGTGTAGAAAGAAGTAGACATAGGAGACTCCATTCTGTTCTGTACTAAGACAAATTCTTCTGCCTTGAGATGCTGTTAATCTATGACCTTACCCCCAACCCCCTGCTCTCTGAAACATGTGCTGTGTCAACTCAGGGTTAAATGGATTAAGGGCGGTGCAAGATATGCTTTGTTAAACAGATGCTTGAAGGCAGCACGCTCCTTAAGAGTCATCACCACTCCCTAATCTCAAGTACCCAGGGACACAGAAACTGCGGAAGGCCACAGGGACCTCTGCCTAGGAAAGCCAGGTATTGTCCAAGGTTTCTCCCCATGTGATAGTCTGAAATATGGCCTCGTGGGAAGGGAAAGACCTGACCGTCCCCCAGCCCGACACCCGTAAAGGGTCTGTGCTGAGGAGGATTAGTAAAAGAGGAAGGCATGCCTCTTGCAGTTGAGACAAGAGGAAGGCATCTGTCTCCTGCCTGTCCCTGGGCAATGGAATGTCTCGGTATAAAACCCCATTGTACGTTCCATCTACTGAGATAGGGAAAAACCGCCTTAGGGCTGGAGGTTGGACCTGCAGGCAGCAACACTGCTTTGTAAAGCATTGAGATGTTTATGTGTATGCATATCTAAAAGCACAACACTTAATCCTTTACCTTGTCTATGATGCAAAGACCTTTGTTCACGTGTTTGTCTGCTGACCCTCTCCCCACAATTGTCTTGTGACCCTGACACATCCCCCTCTCGGAGAAACACCCACGAATGATCAATAAATACTAAGGGAACTCAGAGGCTGGCGGGATCCTCCATATGCTGAACGCTGGTTCCCTGGGTCCCCTTATTTCTTTCTCTATACTTTATCTCTGTATCTTTTTCTTTTCCAAGTCTCTCGTTCCACCTAACGAGAAACACCCACAGGTGTGGAGGGGCGACCCACCCCTTCATTGCCCAAGCTTGAGTACGGTGGTGGGATCGTGGCTCACTGCAGCCTCAAACTCCCAAGCTCAAGTGATCCACCCACCTCAGCCTCTCCAGTAGCTGGGAATACAGCCGTGCAGCATTCTACCTGGCTAGTTTTTTATTTTCATTAGAGACAAGGTCTTGCTGTGTTTCCAGGGCTCATCTTGAACTCCTGGGCTCAAGTGATCCTCCCTCCCACCTCAGCCTCCCAAGGTGTTGGGACTACAGGTGTGAGCCACCATGCCTATAGCCTAAATAAGAATTTTAAATGCACCTGTATGTTGTCAATAACTCAGAAGATACAGCTTTTTCATTAAGCCAACAATATCAAATTAGTTTTACTCATCAAATAATTACACACAAAAAAGATCATTCTAAGACCGGTCATGGTGGATCACACCTGTAATCCCAGCACTTTGGAAGGCCAAGGCAGGCAGATCACCTAAAGTCAGGAGTTCAAGACCAGCCTGGCCAACATGGCAAAACCCCGTCTCTACTAAAAATACAAAAATTAGCTGGGCGTGGAGGCGGGCACCTGTAATCCCAGCCACTTGGGAGGCTGAGGTGGGAGAATCACTTGAACCCAGGAAACGGAGGTTGCAGTGAGCTAAGATCAAGCCACTGCACTCCAGCCTGGGCAACAGGTGAGACTCTTAATGAGTAAACCCAGGCAAAAATGTATGCTGCCAATTTTTATGACATTTCTATTTTTATTTTACAGCAAATGTAAAACCAGCTTATTTATTAAAGACTTACAGCCTGGGGGCTGGGCGTGGTGGCTCACGCCTATAATCCCAGCACTTTGGGAGGCCGAGGCGCCCAGATCACGATCAGGAGACCATCCTGGCTAACACAGTGAAACCCTATGGCTACTAAAAACACAAAAATTAGCCGGGTGTAGTGGTGGCACGTGCCTGTGATCCCAGCTACTCAGGAGGCTGAAAATCACTTGAACCTGGGAGTCGGAGGTTGCAGTGAGCCAAGATCGCGCCACTGTACTCCAGCCTGGGTGACAGAGCGAGACTTCATCTCAAAACAACAACAACAACAAAAAACAGACAATTGGATCCCAATTATATAATAGTATTTCTGACAAAATGGGACATGTTCACATGGCTAAACTTTATTTGCCCAAATAGGTGATCTAATGAAGGATACAGACCAAAATGTGGGGGATCGCAGTTTGTATAGGAGGTTTATTATTTTAAAAAACCTCATTTTACCATTTTTCCCATTTCAAATGATTTGGGGTTATGTATTCACATGTTTCTCCACCTTTCCCCCAGGACTCTTGGCTTTCAGAAGCCCCTCTGGAACATCCCACCCAGTAAAACCCCATCCCACCAGTGCAGAAAACATGGTGCCCCTACTATAGTGGATCCAGCCTTGAAGAGGCCTCACCCTGCCTCAACACCTCTTCCCCAAGACCCTGACGGCCAGGACAGTGTCTTTTTGCCTTCAGACTAGGCAGAGTGAGGTCCCCTGAGAGAGATAAATATTGTTATTTCCCCACCCAAAGTTATTTGCATTAGGTGAAAAATGGCCACACATTCTTTGTGGTTCCTCTCATCAAGACATACGGTGTCTTTCTCATCCCTTGAATCAGGGCAAAGCCTTGTAATTTGCTCTGATCAAAAGAACTTAGTAGAACCGACGTTGTCCCAGCCCCAGTTCCAGGCCCAGAACCCAAGAAATCTTGCAGCTTCTACTCTCACTCTCCTGGAGCCCTAAGGCTGAAGCAGCCTGCTAGGCAGGCCACATGGAAGAGAACCAGGTCACCCCAACCAACAACCTGTCACCTGCCAGACAAGTGAGTGAGGCTGTCCTAGACCATCCAGGTGCAGCGGATGTGACAAAGGACCACAGCTCCATGAGGGTCCGCAGGTGAGCCCAGTGCAGATTGCCAACCCACAGAATTGTGGACAAATACGTGACCTGTTTTGGCTGCCAAATTTTGGGATGTTCTGTTACACAGTGAAGGCTAGCTGATACACAGTTCCTCATTTCTCCTCTGGTAAAATGAGATCCACTTTCATTTCAGGAGGCAGTGTGCCAGTCTCAGTAGATGGAACACAATCCACAATCGGTCTATTCAACCATGATAATTCTATTCCCTACTGTTGGGGAAGTGTCTAGAGTCAGACCCTCCCCACTAAGTGCAAAGAGAATGCATCTCAGCTATCCCTTCTGCCAGCCCAGCCTACGGGGGGCCAGATGTATCTTCTGGGCTCTTAGAAGTGTCAGTTGGTGCCATAGGGACTGCTCCTACAAGTCTGGCGTGGATGCCCCCAGGTACACCCTGAGGTCCCAGAGGGTGGACTGCACAAGCTTGTCCAGGATGGCCCTTGCTGCAGCTACCGGTAGGCTGCGTGCCAATAACAGCCGCCAAAGGAGTAGAAGTAATCACCACCCTGGGTCCCTTTGATCCAGGACATCTGTGGGGCACACTGTCTGGGTCTTCCTAGGTCATGTCCACGAGGGTCTGCGTCTCGGCTGGGCCCAGCACAGATGGTGGCAGCTACATGAGCAGCTCAGTGGCACGCCGTGCACCTGGGAATGTAGCCCGACTGGGCACTCCCGCCCTGCACACCGTTGCAGGGCCTGGGACCCGGGACTGCCCCAGCCCACATCCACCCTGCCCGATCGATGCTCCTCCTGCACACAGCCCCGTTACCACTGCCACTGCCCCAAGGCATAAAATTTTTTTTTTTTTTTTGAGATGGAGTTTCGCTCTTGTTGCCCAGGCTGGAGTGCAATGGCATGATCTCAGCTCACCGCAACCTCTGTCTCCCGGGTTCAAGCAATTCTGCTGCTTCAGCCTCCCGAGTAGCTGGGATTACAGGCATGCGCCATTAATTTTGTATTTTTAGTAGAGATGGGGTTTCTCCATGTTGGTCAGGCTGGTCTCAGACTCCAGACCTCAGATGATCCGCCCGCCTCGGCCTCCCAAAGTGCTGGGATTACAGGCGTGAGCCACCGCGCCCGGCCAATTAAATTTTTTTTTTTTTTTTTGAGACGGGGTCTCGCTGTGGCCCAGGCTGGAGTGCAGTGGCGCGATCTCGGCTCACTGCAAGCTCCACCTCCCGGGTTCACACCATTCTCCTGCCTCAGCCTCCCGAGTAACTGGGACTACAGGCACCCACCACCACACCCGGCTAATTTTTTGTATTTTTAGTAGAGACGGGGTTTCACCGATTAGCCAGGATGGTCTCAGTCTCCTGACCTTGTGATCCACCCACCTCAGCCTCCCAAAGTGCCAGGATTACAAGCGTGAGCCACCGTGCCCGGCCAGTTTTGGTTTTTTTTTGTTTTTGTTTTTGTTTTTGTTTTTGAGACAGCGCCTCACTGTGTCGACCAGGCTGGAGTGCAGTGGCATGATCTTGGCTCAGTGGAACCTCTGCCTCCTGGGTTCAAGCAATTTTCCTGCCTCAGCCTCCTGAGTAGTTGCAATTACAGGCGTGTGCCACCACACCTGGCTAATTTTTTGTATTTTTAGTAGAGACGGGGTTTCACCATGTTGGCCAGGCTGGTCTCGAACTCCTGACCTCGTGATCCTCCCACTTTAGCCTCCCAAAGTGTTGGGATTACAGGCGTGAGCCACCGTGCCTGGCCACCCATCAGTTTTAAAATGTGCCTGAGTCAGAGCAGAACAGAAGCTGAGAAAAATTAAAAAGAAAGATAAATAAGTACAGTTTGCCCAAGTTGGGCCATAATATAGCCTGCTGGAGAACCAAAAAATCTGCTGTGACTTAATGTTTGAGAATCCCATTTCATTTCTTCTTATTTTCTGAAGAGCAAAGAAGCTTCCATAGATCCTATCAAGAATTGTCAAGCACATGGACCACTGTTTCAGATGGTGGCGACAGACCCAGTAACTTTCGTTGTTGTTTTGTTTTCTTTTGAAACAGAATCTCACTCTGCAGTCCAGGCTGGAGTGCAGCGGTGCAATCTTGGCTCACTGCAACCTCTGCCTTGTGAGTTCAAGCGATTCTCCTGCCTCAGCCTCTAGACTAGCTGGGATTACAGGTGCATGCCACCATGTCCAGCTAACTTTTTTTGTTTGTTTATTTGTTTGTTTGTTTTGAGACGGAGTCTTGCTCTGTCGCCCAGGCTGGAGTGCAGTGGTGCAATCTCGGCTCACTGCAAGCTTCACCTCCCGGGTTCATGCCATTCTTCTGCCTCAGCCTCCCAAGTAGCTGGGACTACAAGTGCCCGCCACCACGCCCGGCTAATTTTTTTTTTGAGATGGAGTCTCGCTGTGTCGCCCAGGCTGGAGTGCAATGGCGCAATCTCAGCTCACTGCAAGCTGTGCCTCCCAGGTTCACGCCATTCTCCTGCCTCAGCCTCCCGAATAGCTGGGACTACAGGCATCCGCCACCACGCCCGGCTAATTTTTTGTATTTTTAGTAGAGACAGGGTTTCACCGTGTTAGCCAGGATGGTCTCGAACTTCTGACCTCGTGATCCACCTGCCTCGGCCTCCCAAAGTGCTGGCATTACAGGTGTGAGATACCGCGCCCAGCCAAGACTCTTTTTTTAAAAACAAACAAGCAAACAAAAATTATCTGGACATAGTAGAACCAGCCTGTGGTCCCAGCTACTGAGGAGGCTGAGGTGGGAGGATCGCTTGAGCCTGGGATGTTGAGGCTTCAGTGAGCCAATACTGTGCCACTCCACTCCAGCCTGGGCAACACAGAGAGACCATGTCTTAAATAATAATAATAATAATAATAATAATAATAATAATAATAATAAAAATGCAATTTTAAAAAGAGGGAAGCACAGCCACAGAAGATTCTCCAAGGCAGAACATGCGAACCACGGAAGCAGAGAGCCCATAGGGCTCGGCGAGCATGGGGCACTGGCTCCAAGAACCGCCAGTTCCTTCTGAAAGTGACCCTCCTTCAGGTCCCGTTTCAGAACATCATTTACGTCAAACTAAATAACAGAGAGGGGTTCTCTAGCAGGAAATGATATTTATTCGAAGAGGACAGCCAGAAGAGGAAGAGGGCAGGGAGGCCACCAGGATGACCAGCTGCAGAGGGGAGTACCTTCTCCTCTGTCCTCCGCTGAGAGCTGTCCAGACAACCTGTCAGCAGAGAGGAGCTACCCTCTACCCTGTCTGTGGAGAGCCTGAGACCTGCGGAGACATCCAAACGACTTCCTGTGGAGAGGAGCCGCCCTCTCCAGCCTCCTGTCTGCTGAGAGCTCAACACTCGCCCGGAGGATGCTGTTCTCACATTAAATAAACTCTTCTTTTTTTTTTTTGAGACGAGGTCTCGCTCTGTCACCCAGGCTGGAGTGCACTGGCGCGATCTTGGCTCACTGCAAGCTCCGCCTCCCGGGTTCACGCCATTCTCCTGCCTCAACCTCCCAAGTAGCTGGGACCTGGGACTACAGGCGCTTGCCACCGTGCCCGGCTAATTTTTTGTATTTTTAGTAGAGACGGGGTTTCACCATGTTAGCCAGGATGGTCTCGATTTCCTGACTTCATGATCCGCCCGCCTCGGCCTCCCAAAGTGCTGGGATTACAGGCATGAGCCACCACGCCCGGCCTTAAATAAACTCTTCTCCACCAAAAGTAAAAAAGTAAAATATTTATTCAGGAATAGGATTGCAATGGGAATGCGTGTGCCACAGTAAAGTATGTGCATATTCAGGGAGGTAGAAGAAGACAAAGGTTTTTTTTGGTTTTTTTGTTTGTTTTGTTTTGTTTTTTTGAGACAAAGGCTCGCTTTGTCACTCAGGCTGGAGTGCAGTGGTGCGATCTCGGCTCACTGCAACCTCCGTCTCCCGGGTTCAAACAATTCTGCCTCAGCCTCCCGAGTAGCTGGGATTACAGGAGCCTGCCACCACACCTGGCTAATTTTTTGTATTTTAGTAAATACAGCGTTTCACCGTGTTGCCCAGGCTGGTCTCGAACTCTGGAGCTCAGGCAATCCGCCCGTCTCTGCCATCCAAAGTGTTGGGATTACAGGCGTGAGCCACTACGCCCTGCTGGGTTTTTTTGTTTTGTTTTTTTTTTGAGTTGAAGTCTCACAGCTCTGTCACCAGGCTGGAGTGCAGTCGCGCAAGCTTGCTCACTGCAACTGCCCCTTCTTGGTTCAAGCGATTCTCCTGCCTCAGCCTCCTGAGTAGCTGCGACTACAGGCACCGGCCACCACGCCCATCTAATTTTGGGATTTTTTTTTTTTGAGACGGAGTCTCGCTCCGTCGCCCAGGCTGGAGTGCAGTGGTGTGATCTCGGCTCACTGCAAGCTCCACCTCCCGGGTTCACGCCATTCTCCTGCCTCAGCCTCCCGAGTAGCTGGGACTACAGCCCGCCACCACGCCCGGCTAATTTTTTGTATTTTTAGTAAAGATGGGGTTACACTGTGTTAGCCAGGATGGTCTCAGTCTCCTGACCTCGTGATCCGCCCGCCTCGGCCTCCCAAAGTGCTGGGATTACAGGCGTGAGCCACTGCACCAGGCCTAATTTTTGTATTTTTTAGTAGAGACGGGGTTTCACCATATTGGTCAGGCTGTTCTTGAACTCCTGACCTTGTGATCCTGCCCACCTTGGCCTCCCTACGTGCTGGGATTACAGGCGTGAGCCACCGCGCCCAGCCAAAGACAAAGGTTTTTAAAGGAAAGATGAGAAGGATGACTTCATTGTTTTGAAATAATTATCCTTGGCTGCACTTTGGGAGGCCGAGGCGGGCGGATCACGAGGTCAGGAGATCAAGACCATCCCAGCTAACATGGTGAAACCTGTCTCTACTAAAAATACAAAAAATTAGCTGGGTGTGGTGGCGGGGGCCTGTAGTCCCAGCGACTCCGGAGGCTGAGGCAGGAGAATGGCATGAACCCGGGAGGTGGAGCTTGCAGTGAGCCCAGATCGCGCCACTGCACTCCAGCCTGGGCGACAGAGCGAGACTCTGTCTCAAAAAAAAAGAAAAAAAAAAGAAAGAATTATCCTTGGCTACAAAGATCAATAACAAGGATGACACCCATCTGAGGGTGGACAGGCAGTCCTGGGCGGATGTCCTCACAGAAGTGCACAGTGGACTTTGTGCAAGTATGCGGTTTTTGGAATCCTTTGTGATGGTTTTGAGGCATGCAGGCCTGAGACCCCCCTTTCATGGCCTTCCTTAGCTCTGTGTGTCACGGTGGCCTCCCGTTTTGCTTCGCTTCCCTTCTTCCCTTCCCTTCCCCCGTTTTTCAACCCCAGAGACTCTACTTTGACTCTGAATCAGAACTAGGTGAGCTGAGAAATGAAGGCATGAAGGATGGCAGCCGCGAAAAAGCACTCTGTGCACCGAGTTGGGGATCCCAGTGGAGGGCAAGAACTATCCCTGGAGCAGGCAGGGCGCGGTGGCTCACGTCTGTAATCCCAGCACTTTAGGAGGCAGAGGCGGGCGGATCACCAGTCAGGAGTTCAAGGCCAGCCTGACCAACACGGAGAAACCCCGTCTCTACTAAAAATACAAAATTAGCTGGGTGTGGTAGACGCCTGTAATCCCAGCTACTCGGGAGACTGAGACAGGAGAATGACGTGAACCCGGGAGCTGGAGGTTGCAGTGAGCCAAGATCACACCACTGCACTCCAGCTTGAGTGACAGAGCGAGACTGTTTTTATTTATTTATTTATTTATTTATTTATTTATTTATTTATTTTTAGACGGAGTCTCGCTTTGTTGCCCAGGCTGGAGTGCAGTGGTGCGATCTGGGCTCACTGCAAGCTCTGCCTCCCAGGTTCACACCATTCTCCTGCCTCAGCCTCCCGAGTAGCTGGGACTACAGGCGCCTGCCACCGCGCCAGGCTAATTTTTTTTTGCATTTTTAGTAGAGATGGGGTTTCACCATGTTAGCCAGGATGGAGAGACTCTGTTAAAAAAAAAAAAAAAGAATTATTCCTGGAGCTAAGTGGTGGTGGGGTGGAAAACCGAGGATGTGGAGGTGGCCTCTTTTTTTTTTTTCCTTCTTTTTTTTTTGAGACAGAGTCTCGCTCTGTCGTCCAGGCTGGAGTGCAGTGGCGCGATCTCGGCTCACTGCAAGCTCCCCCTCCCAGGTTCACGCCATTCTCCTGCCTCAGCCTCCCGAGTAGCTGGGACCACAGGGGCCGGACACCACATCCGGCTAACGTTTTGTATTTTTAGTGGAGACAGGGTTTGACCATGTTAGCCAGCATGGGCTTGATCTCCTGACCTCATGATCCGCCTGCCTCAGCCTCCCAAAGTGCTGGGATGACAGGAGGTGGCTTTTAATAAAGCTAGGACGGGAAGGACCATGGACACTGGTGGAAAACAGGCTCCTTCTCAGAAAGAGGTCAAGAAACTCAGACACCAGGGCGTCGGGGACCGTTTCACGGGCGCTGAAGTCGTCTACCATTGCTTTTCTGGTATTTTAGAGAAAAAGGCTGAGAACCAGGTGTTGGAAATCTTTAAGGATGCCTGGGGCCTCCTTGGGTGACAGGGGTCGAGGGAGAGTTGATGCCTAAAGGAGGAGGCCGGGCTTTGTGGGGCCCGTGGCCATCTAGGCGATAAATGAGGGCGTCGCCCACTCCTGCCCTGCGTGTACCTGAGTATTTCACGTGCGGAGCACAGAGTCTAAAGGACCCGCAGCACCTACAACGACTATGCATCCATAATCATTAGAAATAAGAAACGTAGGCCGGGCGTGGTGGCTCACGCCTGTCATCCCAGCACTTTGGGAGGTCAAGGCGGGTGAATCACCTGAGGTCAGGAGTTCGAGACCAGCCTGGTCAACATGGTGAAACCGTGTCTCTACTAAAAATACCAAAATTAGCTGGGCGTGGTGGTGGCTGCCTGTAATCCCAGCTACTCGGGAGACTGAGGCAGGAGAATCCCTTGAACCTGGGAGGCGGAGGTTGCAGTGAGCGGAGATCGTGACACTGCACTACAGCCTGGGTGATAGAGCGAGACTCCATCTAAAAAAAAAAAGAGTTTTGAGAACTGTGCCGTCTGACAAAGTGTGCACCGAACATAAGAGGTTATTTGTTTAAACTTAAGTTTAACGGCCAGGCACGGTGGCTCACGCCTGTAATCCCAGCACTTTGGGAGGCCCAGGCGGGCGGATCACGAGGTCAGGAGATCGAGACCATCCTGGCTAACACGGTCAAACCCCGTCTCTACTAAAAATACAAAAATTAGCTGGGTGTGGTGGCGGGCGCCTGTAGTCCCAGCTACTTGGGAGGTCGAGGCAGGAGAATGGCGAGAACCCGTGAGGCGGAGCTTGCAGTGAGCCAAGATCATGCCACTGCACTCCAGCCTGGGCGACAGAGCGAGACTCCATCTCAAAAAAAAAAAAAAGTTTAACTAAAATATAAAATGGAGGTCCTCAGTCACAGTAGCTGCAATTAAAGTGTCCCGTATGGGGGGCCCTCATTAGGGGAAAGGAGTCGGGCTGGAGGGAGCAGGGGAAAGCAAAGACAGAAAGGAGATGGGCTGTAGGTCTGCCTTTCTGTATGGCCCTCCTGAACAAGTAATGCACGTAACTCACAATCTTCCTGCTCACCATCAAACGCCTCAAATTACCAAACACCCTTGCTGACAGGAGAACGCAGGTGAAGCTCCCTGCTGCCTTGGCGTTGGCCATCAACCCAGGAGCCACCCTACAAAACGCCCAGCAAGTCTTTGTCTCCATGCAGTTGGCCTCTCTTGCTGGCTGCCCGTTGCCTCCTTGCAACATATTTTCCTACTTTCACTAACATATGTGCCTTTCTCTACCTACAACTGTCTTGGTAAATTTTTTTTTTTTTTTTTTTTAAGACAGAGTCTCACTTGGTCACCCAGGCTGGAGTGCAATGGCGTGATCTCGGCTCACTGCAACCTCTGCCTCCCGGGTTCAAGTGATTCTCTTGCCTCAGCCTCCAGAGTAGCTGGGACTACAGGTGCACACCACCACGCCCGGCTAATTTTTGTATTTTTAGTAGAGACGGGGTTTCACCATGTTGGCCAGGCTGGTCTCCAACTCCTGACCTCAGGTGATCCGCCCACCTTGGTCTCCCGAAGTGCTGGGATCACAGGCGTTAGCCACCGCGCCCGGCCGATGGTAAATTCTTTTACCCCCATGCTACTGGCCCAAACAGTTGTCGCTGTCCCGAGACACAGGGTCCACAGTGACTCGTAGCTACTGTGTCCTCCACAGGATATGATGAAGCCCATTAACTATGAATGTGACCTTATTTGGAAATAGGGATCTTTGTAGGCGTAATCAAATGAAATGAGGTCATGTTGAGTTAGTGTGGGCCCTCCTGCTGTCAATGGTGCTGTGCCACAGGGAAACATGCATTGCTCTTCCTCCGTTTCATGACACACAGCTCCTGAAATCCTTGGATTAGCCAGGTGGCAGGTGCCCGTAGTCCCAGCTACTTAGGAGGCTGAGGCAGGAGAATGGCGTGAACCCAGGAGGCGGAGCTTGCAGTGAGCAGAGATCGCGCCACTGCCCTCCAGCCTGGGCGACAGAGCGAGACTCCGTCTCAAAAAAAACCCAGAACTCCTTGGTGTGGGAAACCCCACACTCCTGGGACACAGAAGTGTGGATTGTTGAGTGAGAGAAGAGGAAAACAGCACTTCGTTTTTCCCAATATTACAGGTATCTTTATAAAAGAAAGGAGAGAGATCTGGACACAGTGACGGTAGAGACAGGCAGACAGATCACCCTGTGAGGACGGAGGCAGAGACTGGGCTGATGCGTCTACAACCCAAGGATCACCAAGAGAAGCTGGCCGGGCGCGGCGGCTCACGCCTGTAATCCCAGCACTTTGGGAGACCGAGGTGGGTGGATCACCTGAAGTCAGGAGTTGGAGACCAGCCTGGCCAACATGGTGAAACCCCGTCTCTACTAAAAATACAAAAATTAGCCAGCTGTGGTGGTGCATGCCTGTAATCCTAGCTACTCGGGAGGCTGAGGCAGGAGAATCACATGAACCCAGAAGGTGAAGGTTGCAGTGAGCCAAGATCACACCATTGCACTCCAGCCTGGGTGACAGAGTGATACTCTGTCCCAAAATAAATAAATAAATAAATAAATACATGAAAATGAAACAAACAGGCCGAATGTGGTGGCTCACACCCGTAATCCCAGCACTTTAGGAGGCTGAGGTGGGCGGATCACCTGAGGTCAGGAGTTCAAGACTAGCTGGGCCAACATGGTGAAACCCCGTCTCTACTAAAATACAAAAAATTAGCCAGGCGTGGTGGCGCAGGCCTGTAGTCCCAGCTACTCGGGAGGCTGAGGCAGAGGAATCACTTGAACCCGAGAGGCGGAGCTTGCAGTGAGCCGAGATGGCGCCACTGCACTCCAGCCTGGTGACAGAGCCAGACTCCATCTCAATAAAAAAAAAAAAAAGAAGAAGAAAAGAAACAAGGCCAGGCGTGGTAGCTCACGCCTGTAATCCCAGCACTTTGGGAGGCCGAGGCGGGCGGATCACGAGGTCAGGAGATAGAGACCATCCTGGCTAAAATGGCGAAACCCCGTCTCTACTAAAAGTACAAAAAATTAGCCGAGTGTGGTGGCAGGTGCCTGTAATCCCAGCTACTCGGGAGGCTGAGACAGAAGAATCCCTTGAACCTGGGAGGCGAAGGTTGCAGTGAGCTGAGATGACACCATTGCACTCCAGCCTGGGCGGCAGAGCGAGACCCTGTCTCCAAAAAAAAATAAAAATGATCCACATCACTTGAGCCTGGGAGGTGGAGGTTGCAGTGAGCTGAGATGGTGCCATTGCACTCCAGCCTGGGCAAAAAGAGCAAAACTCAATCTCAAAAAAAAAAAAAAAAAAGAAAAAGAAAAAAAAGAAGAGCCAGCTGGGCCCGCTGGCTCACTCCTGGAATCCAGTACTTTGGGAGGCCAAGGTGGCCGGATCACTTGAGGTCAGGAGTTTGAGACCAGCCTGACCAACATGGTGCAACCCTGTCTCTAGTAAAAATGCAATATTAGCAGGGTGTGTGGCACATGCCTGTAATGCCAGCGACTCAGGAGGCTGAGGCAGGAGAATCACTTGAACCTGGGAGGCGGAGGTTGCAGTGAGCCGAGATCGCACCACTGACTCCAGCCTGGGCAACAGACTGAGACTGTGTCTCAAAAAAAAAAAGTGGCCTGTAATCCCAGCAGTTTGGGAGGCTGAGGTGAGAGGATCACTTAGTCCAGGAGTTCAAGACCAGCCTGGGCAACACAGAGATCTCCCATCTCTTAAAAAAAAAAGAAAAGGAAAGAAGAAAAGAAAAGCGACTACTGATGATACCACTTAGAAAAGATCCGTAAAGTCCAAAGGAGAAGGACAGCCCGAGGGAGGGGCACCACAGTCCTGGGAGAGGCCACAGTCCTGCCTGGAAAGAAAATGCGGGTGCTTGCCACCCTTCAGACTTTTGGCCCATCGGAAAGTAGGGGCCCCCTCACTCCGTCTAAGGGCTCCCTTCTTAGGGTCAAGGCTAGAGGCCCTGGTGCCAGGTGCCCTGGTGCCAGGTACCCAGGACTTGCTAGACTGGCCAAATCTTGCACCTGCCAGGTCAGGGTCTCCAGCAGCTCCTGG